>NC_138294.1:70546606-71146606 GCF_965601325.2 Salmo salar | reverse complement strand
GGTGGAATAAATGAAGGTGTGGTGGAGGTGAGTGTACAGATACGCCATATTCTGACCTTGCCTTAGTTCCCTAATAATTCTACCACTTTACGCGCAAGGAAACCATGAATAAGGTCTAGCAAACATACCGAATACAACTGGAAAAATCATCTACTTAACTTTTTTCCACAGAAATATCACCATTCTCCATGCACTGTAATTTACAACTTGATAAGAACTACTGATAAGAGCTAGGTAAATGAGTCATAAGTTGGGATAAGGGAATTGTAAATCTAAATGACACTTTTTTAGGTTTATTTTACCATATAATCACTGCAGACAAATGGGAAACCAGTCATATGGCAGCAAACTGAAGCATATCAACATATCAACTTTCCCACAGTAAAGTATAAGAAATGCGGTCCCATTATGCAGAATTTAAATTATACGGCCTTTTAACTTGCAGGAATGGGCACTCTCGAATGTCTTAATTATAGGCTACCCCGATTTTCTGTGTTTCATCTTTCTATCATGTTAAATATTAGCCACTATCAGTATCGATAGTGGCTAATACTTGGCCGTGTCATCACATAGTTCCATGGTTAGTACAGGCAATAGACGAGGGCATAGCCTACTATTGTACACTATTCTCCCTATTATAATTCTATGTAAACTAATCTTCCAAATTACCATGGGTTAAAGAACTGAATGTGGCAATTTTCAGAAAGAATCAAACCAAAGTTATTTCATTAGTGCGTAAAGGCTCACCAAACCTTTTTTTTAATGATTCATAATTACTTTCCTAAACTTAAATAATCTACAAGATGATAATATTTTTTAAATATACCATTTGGTGCTGAAATGGAGATGAATATGTATATATTAGATGGCTTTCTTTCACGGATCCCTAATATTTTGAACCCGTTCTCTCGATATATTCTATTGAGTCTATCGACACAATTCTAACTAAAATGTTACACTGTATTTAAAGGGATGGCTAGAGATAAATGTACTGAAAACCCTATTGAATGAAGACTCCACAAGAAAATCTGTAGGCCAGCAAGTGGGAGGCTTTCAGCAGTTGAATGAAATGTATTCAGAGTGCGCATGGTAGCAACACCTGCAGAGAGCTTTACACTGAATAAGCTAAGTCTCAATACCAAATATTGAGAAGTGCATAGGCGTAAATTCCTAAGTTAGAATCGGCCCCATGTGAATATTGGTATATCTTTATGAAGCCAAGCAATAATGTTTAGATATTTGGAATGTCAAACTATCACATCACTGTATCCACATGCCACCATCGTACTACAATTACAATGGCATCTGTTAGTGACTTGATTGGTACACGGAATGAAGAAAAAAATATATGTTTATTTTTACAGATCACTCCAAACACTTTGATTACACACTGAAAGTCCTGATGAAGCAAATGTAAAATATGCATGAATAAAATATAATAGCTGAATATCTTTCAAAGCACGCCATGTTTCTGGAGGCTTAACTGTTGTTAGTGCATGATGTTTTGGTCAATTATCACCTACTACTTTACTATAGTTTATGAACAACAATTGCTTTCTTATTGTGTTCTTACAATTATTATGTATTATTTCTCACACACTTGAACAGAACATTAGGTGGCTGTCACGTCCTGACCATAGTAAGTTGTTATTTTCTATGGTAGAGTAGGTCAGGGTGTGACAGAGGGTGTTTGTCTGTTTTTGTATTTCTATGTTCAGTTTCTAGTTTTGTATTTCTATGTTGGTGTTTGGGTTGATTTCCAATTGGAGCCAGCTGATCCTCGTTACCTCTAATTGGAGGTCATATTTATGTTGATGTTTGTCCCACCTGTGTTTGTGGGTGATTATTGTTTGAGTAGTGTGTTTTCCTCGCTGCGTCATGGTTTGTTGTTTTTGTTAGTTCAAGTATTTAATGTATTGCATTACGTTTCACGAATAAATAAAGATGTGGAACTACAAACACGCAGCGCCTTGGTCCGATCCTTCAGACAGCCGTGACAGTGGCAACTGATAATTTGTACGATGAGGGGACAATGTCTAGAATTCAAATCTTAGTAAAAGAAAGCTATATCAGCTTTCATCTCATTTTTATCATACAAAGGTAGAAGTCAACTGACAGCCATAAGGATGATAGTGTAATGTGTGATGCCTTTTAGTTTCCTTACACTCCACTGAATCTCTTTCTCATTTCTCTCCTTTTCTCTCACCCCCGCCCTCTCTGCATGAGGCAAGTTCTAAAACAAAGTTATTTTCCTTCACATTTCTCTTCAACCCAGCAAGCGATGACATCTCTGACCTTTCTATCTTTTCATACACTACACCACCATAAGGTCATTCATGCATGAACAAAATTCACCCACAGGGAGCTCGCTATATTGCTCTTTTCTCATATCTATGCCTTGGTGCATTTAATTGTGATTCATATAATAAAAATGATACTATTCTTAAGGCTCCAGGTAAAGATGATGGATCATCCCATAACGACCTTTATCCAACCTTGAATAATAGTCTTCTACAACTGTAAGGACGATTTAGAACATCCACTGGTTGTGTAGAATATCAAAGCACTTGGTAACAAGGAGGTTTATTTAGTATGATTGTGAAGACAGGTTGCATTATGTTTCGTTTTTAAGTACTGTAATTCAGCATTTTGTACTATGCTGGAAGACTACAGTGGTAAACAGAGCATTTCAGTCATCTAACTTATACTGAACAAAAATATAAAGGCGACATGTAAAGTGTTGATCCCATGTTTCATGAGCTGAAATAATATAATACATCCACCTGACAGGTTTGGCATATCAAGAACCTGATTAAACAGCATGATCATTACACAGGTGCACCTTGTGCTTGGGGCAATAAAAGGCCACTCTAAAATGTGCAGTTCTGTCACACAACACAATGCAACGGATGTCTCAAGTTCTGAGGGAGGGTGTAATTTGCATGGTGACTGCAGGATTGTCCACCAGAGTTGTTGGCAGAGAATTGAATGTTAATTTCTTGACAATTGGCCACCTCCAACGTTGTTTTAGAGAATTTGGAAGTACGTCCAACCGGCCTCACAACCGCAGACCACGTGTAACCACGCCAGCCCAAGATCTCCACATCCAGCTTCTTCACCTGCGGGATCGTCTGAGACTGTCTGAGACAGTTGATGATTCTGTGGGTTTGCAAAGCCGAAGAATTTCTGCTGTCAGAAGCCGTCTCAGGGAAGCTGCTCTGAGTGCTCGTCATCCTCACCAGGGTCTTGACCAAAGTGCGGAATCGTAACCGACTTCAGTGGGAAAATGCTCACCTTCGATGGCCACTGGCATGCTGGAGAAGTGTGCTCTTCACAGATGCATCCCGCTTTCAACTGTACCGGGCAGATGGCAGACAACCTGTGTGGCATCGATCGAGCAAGCGGTTTGCTGATGTCAATGTTGTGAACAGAGTGCCCCATGGTGGCGGTGGGGTTATGGTACAGTATGGGCAGGCATAAGCTACAGACAACGAACACAATTACATTTTATTGATGGCAATTTGATTGCACAAAGATACCGTGACGAGATCCTGAGGCCCATTGTCGTGC
Source organism: Salmo salar (assembly GCF_965601325.2). Classification (NCBI taxonomy): domain Eukaryota; kingdom Metazoa; phylum Chordata; class Actinopteri; order Salmoniformes; family Salmonidae; genus Salmo; species Salmo salar. The sequence continues at coordinate 71,143,036 of NC_138294.1, read as the reverse complement.
CATTCATCCACCGCCATCACTTGTTTCAGCATGATAATGCACAGCCCCATGTCGCAAGGATCTGTCCACAATTCCTGGAAGCTGAAAATGTTACAGTTCTTCCATGGCCTGTATATTCACCAGACATGTCACCCATTGAGCCGGCTTGGGATGCTCTGGACCGATGTGTATGACAGTGTGTTGCAGATCCTGCCAGTATCCAGCAACTTTGCACAGCCATTGAAGAGTGGGACAACATTCCACAGGCCACAATCAACAGCCTGATCAACTCTATGCGAAGGAGATGTGTCACGCTGCATGAGGCAAATGGTGGTCACACCAGATACTGATCCACGCCTTTTTAAAAAAAGGTATCTGTGACCAACAGATGCATATCTGTATTCCCAGTCATGTGAACACCATAGATTAGGGCCTAATTTATTTCAATTGACTGATTTCCTTATATGAACTTTAACTTAGTAAAATCTTGAAATTGGTGCATGTTGCGTTCAATTATATATGTTTTCAGTGTAAATGAATATGTTAACCTGAGAGTAAACCTTGCTGTCAAATAGATATAAATGTAAAGTGAGTGTGGTGACCTTTAAATGATGCCTCTAGGGCTGTTCTCTGTAACTAACTTCCTCTCTTATGAACTGTAATCACAGACACAGATGGTGGGGCACTCATACCAGGTCTGACCTAATAGGCATCATTACACTTGTGTTGACTTGACTTCCTGAATCAGGTTGAATGTAAACACTTGACTTGTACTGAGAAAAGGGTGTCTACTAGTGATGTACAGGTTATATCTGCGGGCAGGCACTTTTAGGCTCATAAAATATTGTCTGGATGAAGGCTGGTTGAATAAAGAGGAAACAATATACCTTAAAAAAAATCCATAAATGTATAATTCTTGTGCACTTTACAGTATATATCTACAGGCTACATTTAGGTTTTTATTTTACTATGACTAAGCTTTAGAGCCTAACTGTATGTGCGGCAAATAGCCAACACGCTAATCGCCAAATGCTTTTGGGACTGGGCAGAAAAATGTAACTGTGATCCACAGAGGCAAAAAGGGCAATGTCTGAGTTTAATTCAATAAGAGAAAAGCTGCAAAATGGAGAGTTGAAATTAAATACAATTGAGGCCCCAGAAAAGTAATGTTTGGGAAAGATTTGGTGAAGCACTAAAAGAGGATGATAGCAGTGATTGTGGGGCGCTATACAAATTCGACAGTCACAAGAAGGGGACTTCAAAATGGCCTATGGCACGTCAAAAAGGCCTATGGCACGTCAAAAAGGCCTATGGCACGTATAGCCTACTGACACTAACTGTAGGTCTATAAACTCTTACATAGCCTTAATATTAACTCTTGTAGAATTGCATTTCTTGCAGTAAAATGATACACCAAATTTAGGCCAAATTTTGACTTGGGAACAGGAGTGGAGAAATATGATTTCAGAATGCGAATGCGCATTTAGACAACCTGTCTGTAGAGGTGCTATCTTTATCAGCATCATCAAAGCTGACAGCATTTCAACCACATAAAATATTAATTAATTCACAGCTTTCTATTTCATTTCAAACGGAAATTTGCACAGATAAAAAAATAAATACAAAAATGTGGATTGCATTTTCTCCCTAGGTCCCAAACGTCTTTGCTCTGCAAAAGAAGCAGAGATCACAGAGAACTTTACCAATGTCAACTAGATTAAACTATTTATTCTATCGATTTATGACATTATTCTGGTGAGCAAGGGTTTATTTAGTATTCTAAGGCAACATATAATGACAGAAGAGAAGCTGCATGTTTCTAATTATAGATAAGTTGATTTACAAATAGCTTACCAAATGTTGGAAATTATAGGCACAAACATTTCTAAATGAGGCAACAACAAAACATCTGTAGCCTACATCGTTTTTCTATATTAGCGTTAGTGTCGGAAGTGGTCCTCAGATTTTCACTTTATCACATGTAGTTGGATGGTTGCCAATTGGTTATTAGAAATTGAGAGCCGATGCAGGTGAACAAACAGCTGGCCCGCGCACCACTAGTGTCTACAATGTAGGCCACTAGTGTCTACAATGTAAGCTTTCTGTCTACAATGTAACCTTTCTGCCCTCATCTGGGAAAGAGACTGGCACCCAGTCTCTGGTATTAGCATGTTAGTCTAGTCTTATTATCAGCACTCTCAAGTCAATTTTGAGTCCTGGGTCTGATAGTGAAGCTAGCTCTAGAACCATAAACATATAGTATGCAAAGGTCTAAGATAAAACGTCCTACAACTTCTCAATATCAATGCATTTCCAGTCAAAGAGAGCATATTGGGTAGCCATTTAACACTAACAAGTATGACCCATTATGATCAGGGATGTAGCTCTGATCGATCACTATCATGAGAGAGCATGATAATGCCTTGGTAATGGTTTACTAATGAGTTAATCATGGATTTCATCATAGCTGAACTAAATCATAACTTCGAAATGGATGTATTTGTCTCTGCCATATTTAGAACCCCAAATAAGACCTAGTGAAATAACAGTATTCAACTTCTATTCAGGACTTGTTCATTTAAATCCTAATTCAAATCAGCGTTCAAGAAATGATCTATGTACCGTTGACAGATTTGTTCCCATCTAATTGCCAGTTGTTTGCACGTCTAACCTGGAAACTGTTGTTCTGTTTATTCCAATGGCAAATCTTTCACTTCTTCTTGCGCTGGCCTCGTTCCCACTGCCCTTGAATAATGCTACAGGCAGCAGATGTCAAGATTGCTGTTTGAACAAAACGAAAAATGCCTATTCCTCCACTTTAAATAATGACATTTTCTACAGCGGGATTGCTTTCTTATGAGCTCCCCACTGCATGTCATTCTAACTGGAAACAATGTCAACTGTAGGACATTAGTCTGAGCATATAATCAACAGAATTACACACACACAAAGAGAAGCATTTCAAATGCTTCATCTCTTGAAGGTACTGATTTTCTCCAGTTAGATACATAACATGTGGTAAATAAAATTCAGATGCAATTATGTCTGGATGTCATGGAAGATAATTACATTCCTCATTTTTGCTGGTTGTGATAATTGATTTTCAACATGCATTTGCAAGTGTGTGAAAAAACAAAACCCCTTTTATGATATGAAGTCATCTTTAGATTGACTGGTAGTTGCTTTAATACGAGAGAGCATATTGATTATGCACTCATATCTAAAATGTATGTTTTCAACCATTTACTAACATCTAAGGACATTGAACAACATAAGGCAGATAACATAAGTAATGCTTGGCAATGATGAAGAATTATTTTCCAAAGGAAAAGGAACATTAAGCTATCACAACTGCAGAAATATTCCCATTTGCTTTTGGCAGGTGGGTTGATAAGATTTTTCTTGAGAAGCAAAGCAAGAGAGAGAGGGAGGGGGTAAAAAAGAGTGAGAGAGAGAGGGAGGAAGAGAGAGAGACTACTGAGGACCTGAAGTGGCTCCACTGGGCCCCGTGAGGCAGAATGATAGCGTGTCTGAGTGGAGCTCTTGAATGCTCCTCCATCCTTTCAGGCATATTGCCTTCTCAGTCTGTACCTCCATCACATCATCACCTCCCCATTCATCCAGCTACAGTTACCAGCAATATGGACCTGTAACTAAGCTTATGAGATGTATTAGTGCCTATGTTGTGCATGTAATGCAAAGCTCATAAGGTATTAGAATGTTATTACGATTGTAAAGAGGGTGTTCAAATGAAGTGTGACCAAATATAGACTAGTGATAAAAAACAATACATTTTGGGGGCTTGAATAGCAGAACATTTGCATGCACTAAGAGTGTGCATACTGTACATACTCTAGTTATGCTTACTTCCATATGCATCCCTGGTCAGGGATGAAAGCCCTGCATCCTCCTTACCTTTCCTCCAACCAGCAGCAAACGGCCGTTGCTCAACAAAGTGAGGTCCTTTTGAAGGGCACAGGGTGTACACAGTGGCATATGGGGCTTGGCATTGAGCTAGTGTGCCTGGCACTCACTCCAGCATTTCTGACCCAGCCCTCTATAAGCCTTGGACCTTGCAAGGATGAGTGGACAAATGTGTGTAATTGTTTTAATCCTGTTTGGACCCTAGGAAGAGTAGATTCTGCCTTGGCAGCAGCTAATAGGGATCCTAATAAATACTAAATATTAAATGTGAGTAATTGTAGATGTATTTTGTCAGGGGCGCTTGACACTTGAGGCAAGGTCAGGCAACATCAGGGCATGTGACATGTTGGACTTAGCCATTTCACCACTTCTCTTTGAGGAGAGATTCAAAACAAGAAAAGGCTGCTTTCACTAGCATTTCCAGCATTGCATAATTCCAATGCCATTTGTCATACAATGGATGACTGGAGAAAATAATAACCCAGGCATAATACCATTATCTCATAGCCTGCTAAGCAAGATGAGTGTTTCACTTCATCACAACACACACTCAAAGTAGTACAAAATAATACAGTGCATTAACATGTGCATGATAAACCTTGTGTTCACTCTGGATTGAAACTGGATACAGTGTGAAAAGGACTGATATGTCATTGAAGTCATCGAAACAGAACTGAAGTATATGCTTTATACTTTGGGAAAAAACCTTTGGCACTGCATAAGCCAAAGTCAATATTTTTTTCAAGAGAAAGTGGTGTGTGTGTGTGTGTGTGTGTGTGTGTGTGTGTGTGTGTGTGTGTGTGTGTGTGTGTGTGTGTGTGTGTGCCTGCACGTGTGTGTGTGTGTGTGTGTGCCTGCACATGTGTGTGTTTGTCTGTGTCTGTGTGATTTTGCTATACACATTGTCTGGTATTCCAGTATTATATTAAATACGGTCTCTCTGGCATTATCGCTTCAATATTCAAGTTCATGCTGTGATCCCACTACATTTTTCCGATGGTGGCTTTGTTCAACTTTTGTGGACAGAAGTATTGTATCTGTCTATTGGGCCTACAGCAGTAGCACATCAGTGAGCTACACCTATTCTCTCCCTGCCTTTCCTCTCAGTTGGTCGGTTGATAGAACAACAGTCGAGTTTTATCTCACTCTGACTCACATGATCAATTCTCCATTGAATGACGATGCATGATCACATTCATTCTGATAGTTGGTACCACTTTACATTATTGTCAAGCACTAAGCCAGAAATCTATACTGTAACACTCATCGAGCTATGATGCAATAGGACATTGCCTTTTCTCTAGTCTGAAACACAAATAAATAAAAGAACGGACTGTACTCTCTAAGAATGTTAGTCAATGGTGGACAATGTCCTTACAGTATCAACATCACCATTAGTGCTGAATGATGTGTCCCTCCTCTTTGTCGATATTGCCATCCAAGTGTGTGTGCAGAGTTTGGAGTGTGTGTAAAGTCTTATACAGTAACCCATTGAGATGAACACATCTCTTAGCTGGCCAGCCCTTCCCAGTAGAGCTGAGACATTACAGCATTCCCAGAGGAAAGGCAAGCATGCATCACAGCATCTTAACCACATAGCTAGTTCACACGCTGGCCATATTAGGACAGCCTCGTGAGACTGACACTGTCCTGCTTAGACTAATGTTGACTGTCCTGCTGAGAGAACATTTTATTTAGTAATCAGCGATAGCAAGACTACCCACTGAGACAGGCTAATGCCTTATAAAGAATATGAGATTATATGTTTACTTCCAACCTATTGTAATACAAGGTGTTGGATCTGTGCTGACAGAGTTGAGTTGTCTGTCTCATTAAACTGCCTCTGTAACAATTCGTAGCTGTCAATTCTACCATTCAAATCTAAAAAAAAACTTTATTACAAGTGCATCTAAACATCTCGATACGCTTCACAGAACACATCATTTCCAGTTCTCTCTAATGTTGTGGGTATTTTCATCTGTAATGTGGATGGATTTTACTTGATTTAAAGCTGTGTACTATAGAGAGGATATGATATTTTGACAGACTATATCAATACTGAATAGAACAGGATGCATTCACATAATCAACAGCTAATAAACTGAAGCCTCATTTTCACAGCCAATTTGATCCCCTGATCATAGCAATCCATCATGTCGAACCTATCTGATCAGTGAGTAGAAACAACCTGTACTGTGTGTTAAGAGTAACAGGCTCTGAGCGTGACTTTTTGATTAATGATTCTCTCAATTTAAGCTTAGAAAGCTGGGTGGTTTGTGGTTAGACCGAAAAAAAGACTTTGAAAAGTTTTTTGCAACTATGTCACTTAAATCAGCAATGACCATCTGATTCAACAAACAAGAATGCATAGATAGATTGATAGATTCGGTTTGATAGATTAGATCTAGGTTTCTAGATCGAATCCCCGAGCTGACAAGGTAAAAATCTGTTGTTCTGCCCCTGAACAAGGCAGTTAACCCACTGTTCCTAGGCCGTCATTGTAAATAAGAATTTGTCCTTAACTGACTTGCCTAGTTAAATAAATAAAAATAAATGGTGGTTGAGGAATCATTGCACATACAACAACTACTTTACGTCATAGAGGTGAAATTGCTCCATTGACTACATCATTTTTCAGTTAATGACAACCCACCTGACAATTATGTAAATAAATATAATGATTTGTTGCTGGAAATAAAGGCAGATAAATGGCTGTTTTGTTAGTCACAACAGTCACTATAACTTTCAGTATTTTTTTTATTTCACCTTTATTTAACCAGGTAGGCCAATTGAGAACAAGTTCTCATTTACAACTGTGACCTGGCCAAGATAAAGCAAAGCAGTGTGACAAAAAACAACAACACAGAGTTACGCATGTGATAAACAAAAGTATAGTCAATAACAATAGAAAAATCTATATACAGTGTGTGCAAATGGAGTAAGGAGGTAAGGCAATAAATAGGCCATAGTAGCAAAGTAATTACAATTTAGCAAATTAACACTGAAGGGATAGATGTGCTGATGTGCAAGTAGAAATACTGGTGTGCAAAAGAGCAAAAAAAAGTAAATATAAACAATATGGGGATGAGGTAGGTAGCAAGCCTTGTGACAAGGACAAACTCAAAACGACAGTTTAACCTGTTTTTTGCAATAATCACTGATCTGTCTTTCAAGTCTGTCTATGAAAATTATATTTTTGTTACAAATTTAACCAGAACCATGCACAATGCACATCAACGAATAATGATCAACTTCTTGTAGCAGGCATTATAGAAAATGAACACAGGTCTCATAAACAATCTCTCAAATACAAGCCCAAGTGCTAGTGAGTAGCCAACTTGGATCTATTTGTTTGATAACAAGGTAGAACAGTTGAACTGTTATGAATAAACCTTCTTGTCCAAATCAAATCAAAATCTGTCTACAACTGTTTGAACAACATAGCCTGTTCACTTTGTTAAGATACTGAAATCAAGTGGCCTACGTGGATAAGACGATCCATTATTCTGAGAATGAGAATGAGTTACCAATTCCTTATATACAGTAAATGCTTATTTTTATGCTCATTGCACATTTATAAAACACAGACTAGACAGCTAGCACAACAGTCTGTGGCTAAAATGCTGCTAGATGTCCTGTATGTGGTACAGAAATGTAGCATTCATTTTCCACAAGGTTAATTGATACTCTCGTTTTAGTAGGGTCTGCTCTGTTCTACATTTTGGGAGTTGAGACATAAAAGGGGGATCATTAGATGTTCTAGTCTATTACAGGAAAATAATGTCTCTAAGTCTTTCTGTGTCAGTATGACAGATTCTGTAATTTAAACTCACAAATAGCGAGTTTAAACTGCTTGTCAGAGAGGAAGTTATCTTCAGTGTTGCCAACTAGTTTAAGGAAAGTAGTTGTTGGTTGCTCCATTTATGCTAGAAGTCGAGATGACATATGACTTAATAGTGACTTCATAACATTCATTTGAGCATAAGCATTAAAACAATTTGTTTTGTGCTTATGCTGTCCCTCAGTCTCTCATGCAATGATAAATTCTCCAAAGCAAAACTAAATAGAATGTTTGATGGAGAACAACAAGGAACCAATTAAATAATGAGACAGCACAGAAAAAAAAACAGAGTATGGTAGATCACTTTTAGAGAAAATATATGTTTTGTACTTTTTAAAAAGTACTATTATTAATTATGCTTTGGAGAGCTGTGGTATCGTTTAACAACAAGGAACCAATTTAATAAATCCACTTTGCTCACTGCAGCAGTGGGGAGAGGACCTAGAGGCTAGAGCGGAGAGAAGCTGGGGAGGGAGCGATAACAGGCGGAAGGGGCGCAAGTGATGGGTGCACACACCAGAATGTGTGAGCGGAGTTGAGCCCACTCATTACTCAAGGAGCGGTCATTGCGCATAACTCCAGCGACGTCCCCCCCCCCCCAATGCTGCTCCAAATTCATAGGCTATAGTAGGAAGCTTCAACATTTCAACAACATGTGGTATTAAACAAGGACCTACTTGATGATAGGCCTATGCAACCAACTTTTTCTCTAATCTATTGAAGATCAGATACTCAAGTTGTAACTGTGAGCCCATTTTTTACAGTTGTTAAACAAATTCAGCGCTTTACAAACAAGCATTTTTTTTAAACAATAGCCTAGGCCTATATAAAAACCTAAACTTCTCCAGTGCTGCTGCATGGGCATATTTGTTATCTTGCTATCAATTACACAGGCTGTGTGACATATTTCTTGGTTGACTCATATCTCTGCACAGTAGTGGTGGGGTTGGCTAAATAAATACAAGAGAATTAGCCTAATTAAAATAACAGTGATGAAGGAAATGAAAAATGCTGGGCAGCTTGTGGCTGAGTGGTACCAGAGCGAAATTGGAGTGAGAGACGAGGCCAACATTTTTAAATCCGCTCCATGCTCCAGCCAAATTACACTCTCCTATCTTCACTACAACTCCACTCCGCAAACATCCTCTGACACATGCAGCAGCCGGCGGAGGAGGAGCCATGGAGAGGGAGCAGACTAGTGGTGCTCCAGTCAGCTGTTTGTTCACCATCACCCACCTACAATTGCTAATAATACATCAGCAACCGCCCAACTACATGTGATCAAGTAAAAAAGTTAAAAAAGGACGGCACCAGACTCTAACCCGCTAATATAGAAAATGCGCTGTAGGCTACAGTCATAGACAGCAGAAATATTTTTTGTCAAGTGTTTGTGCTTACAATTTTCGACATATTGGTAGGCTATTCGTTAGTCAACTTGTCTCTACTAAGAAAAATGCAGCTTCTATTCTGTAATTATATGTTGCCTTAGAATACCATAGAATGGGATGCTTTAATCTAGTTTACATCGGTAAAGTTCTCTGGGATCTCTCCTTCTTTCAAGAAGCAAAGTTTAGGGACCTGGGAAGAAAATGCAATAGGCTAACCCCCCCGAAATTGGAAAGATATTTCACTGGAAGATTTTGGATCAGTTGGACCAGTTGTAACCAAATAGAATGCTGTGAAAAACACGTTGCTGATAAGATTTCAGTTAGGCTTGGATGCATATTTTATATGGTTGAAATACTAAATCAGCTTTTAGGATGCTGATTAACATAGCACCTCTATAGACAATATCTAACTGCGCATTCGCATTGTGTCAAGATGCTGAAAGAAATAAATCGTATTTCTCCACTTTTGTTTGGAGTCACAATTTTGCATACGTTTGTTGTATCATTTTCCTGCTAGAAATGCTTAATTCTGCAGGAGTAAGAGTTTACAGTTGAAGTCGGAAGTTAACATACACCTTAGCCAAATACATTTAAACTCAGTTTTTCACAATTCCTGACATTTAATCCTAGTAAAAATTCCCTGTCTTAGGTCAGTTAGGATCATCACTTTATTTTAAGAATGTGAAATGTCAGAATAATAGTAGAGAGAATGATTTATTTCAGCTTTTATTTCTCACATCACATTCCCAGTGGGTTAGAAGTTTACATACACAATTAGTATTTGGTAGCATTGTATTTGGCTCTCTGTTCCCTCAATATACCCTCACACCGAGTTGCGCAAGGCAGATCGGGTTTCAAGCATCTGGTCAGCACTTCCTGGCTTTGAGTCAACAGATTCTGACAATTATGACGAACAATGTCTTAGGCCAACAAGAACACAGGCTGTTAAAGGGAGTAAAGACCAACCTCCAGTGACAGTAATCACACATAAATCAGCATCTCCAAAACAGTTGGATGAATGGTCAAAGACTTTGAAGCATCCACGAGACTGGGTATGAAGACGTGGGACCATTTAAAGCGATGTAAGAAACTACACATTCTACATCCTTATGATGGGTTACAGTTAGTAGCCTTTGTTTTGAACAACCTTAAACATAGCGTACTTGAAGAAAAGGTTTATAGAGCTGTGAGATGTGAAGAGCAAGATGTAGCCGATGGATGGAGAGCCATACCTGTTTTTCTTAAGGGTTGGACCAATGCAACCACCAATTGGGGAGAGATAACCAAATATGTCCAGAAACTGAAAGAGCCGTTTGTTGAATTTGAAGAAAGGTTCAGAGCAGAGGTGGTTAGACACAGTGGGTTACCCAACTTGAAGATGAAGATGCACTCAACTCCTCCAAAAATGGGGCAATCACACCAGCTGATGCAATCCATACACAAATGATTTGCGCAAAACTTTTGTTTCCACAACTACTGATTGGGAGAGACAAAACTACAGTGACATCATTGACAGGCTTTTACGTCTGGACAGAGACATCAATCAACCTAATAAACCGGCTGTCATCAGAGTTGGGCAGATTCCGTGTGAACAGTTTGTCATAATTGCGGAATTTCTGGTCACTGGCAACGAGAATGTGGGGAAAGAAAACCTGTCTTCATGAGAAGTGGCCAGGACAGGCAGGGTCCGTCTAAAGGAAAATGGAAACAGGACAACAGCCCCAACGACACAATGCTGATGTAGAAATTGAAGAAGCTTTGCTGGATGCCGTGGCGGTAAACTAAGAGACCCCCTCTTACGTCCCATCTCATCTGGTATACATATGAAATCGGATGGAAAATATGTGAACATGATGATTAACAACATTGCAGTAGATTGTTTAGTAGATATGGGTGCTGAAGTCACTGTATTGCCCATTTCTTATGAAAAACATAAAAACTCAGCAAAAAATGAAACATCCTCTCACTGTCAACTGCGTTTATTTTCAGCAAACTTAACATATGTAAATATTTGTATGAACATAACAAGATTCAACAACTGAGAAGTTCCACAGACATGTGACTAACAGAAATGGTATAATGTGTCCCTGAACAAAGGATGGGGTCAAAATCAAAAGTAACAGTCAGTATCTGGTGTGGCCACCAGCTGCATTAAGTACTGCAGTGCATCTCCTCCTCATGGACTGCATCAGATTTGCCAGTTCTTGCTGTGAGATGTTACCCCACTCTTCCACCAAGGCACCTGCAAGTTCCCGGACATTTCTGGGGTGAATGGCCCTAGCCCTCACCCTCCGATCCAACAGGTCCCAGACGTGCTCAATGGGATTGAAATCTGGGCTCTTCGCTGGCCATGGCAGAACACTGCCATTCCTGTCTTGCAGGAAATCACGCACAGAACGACCAGTATGGCTGGTGGCATTGTCATGCTGGGAGGGTCATGTCAGGATGAGCCTGCAGGAAGGGTACCACATGAGGGAGGAGGATGTCTTCCCTGTAACGCACAGCGTTGAGATTGCCTGCAATGACAATATGCTCAGTCCGATGATACTGTGACACACCGCTCCTAGACCATGACAGACCCTCCATCTCCAAATCGATCCCGCTCCAGAGTACAGGCCTCGGTGTAACGCTCATTCCTTCGACGATAAACACGAATCCGACCATCACCCCTGGTGAGACAAAACCGCAACTCGTCAGTGAAGAGCACTTTTTGCCAGTCCTGTCTGGTCCTGCGACAGTGGGTTTGTGCCCATAGGCGACGTTGTTGCCGGTGATGTCTGGTGAGGACCTGCCTTACAACAGACCTGCAAGCCCTCAGTCCAGCCTCTCTCAGCCTATTGCAGATAGTATGAGCACTGATGGAGGGATTGTACGTTCCTGGTGTAACTCGGGCAGTTGTTGTTGCCATCCTGTACCTGTCCCGCAGGTGTGATGTTTGGATGTACCGATCCTGTGCAGGTGTTGTTACACGTGGTCTACCACTGCGAGGACGATCAGCTGTCCATCCTGTCTCCCTGTAGCGCTGTCTTAGGCGTCTCACAGTACGGACATTGCAATTTATTGCCCTGGCCACATCTGCAGTCCTCATGCCTACTTGCAGCATGCCTAAGGCACATTCACGCAGATGAGCAGGGACCCTGGGCATCTTTCTTTTGGTGTTTTTCAGAATCAGTAGAAAGGCCTCTTTAGTATCCTACGTTTTCTTAACAAAACAGTGTTTAAACCCTTTACAATGAAGATCTGTGAAGTTATTTGGATTTTTACAAATTATCTTTGAAAAACAGGGTCCTGAAAAAGGGCCGTTTCTTTTTTTGCTGAGTTTATGTCCTCAGTACACGGACAAGAAGATAAGAGCAACAGGAATGGTGGGTGGAAGACGGATATGAAGCAGACCAAACAATTTTGAATTTATATTTGTCCAATGAAGATTGATGCAGGAGTGTGGATAGGCTCATTTGAACAATTTATTTTAGGCCTTGACGTTATTATGCAAATTGACTCTACACTGAACATCTCTGAAGGAAAGGTGACGGGGCAAATTAGACAACTGCAGGGATCTACATTTCAGAACCATCCTATTTAGATTCCAAAGAAAAATGAGTGTAGAACTTTGGACATGGAACCACAGGGTTGAGTCTGTTTGAGGTCGTCACAGGTCGACCCATGTCACTACCAGGCACGTTCGATTTGAGAAAGGCAGATGTAAACTTTATGAGTGACACAATGCTTAACTGTTGCCTACAACTTTCTAATGCAGTAGGGGAAGCAGACAGACAAGTAAAAGAGGCATGGGGAATAAATCCCGAGGGGGGACATGACGTAGTGCCAGGACAGTGGGTGATGGTAAAAAAAATATGTAAGAGACACATTAGAGCCAAAATGGGAAGGTCCTTATCAAGTTTTGCTCATAACGAGGTCAGCAGTGAAAGTCCAGGGCAAATCATGATGGATACATGTCACTCATTGCAAGGTTGTCCATTTTGATGACAAAGCAGAGCCTGGAGAATAAATAACTTATTGATTAGCAGTCGGGAGTCAATCTCGGGTGAAGAAGCATAGTAAAATAATCAGAACCTGATAAGCTTCTATGTTGTACACCGTAGTCATCATATTAGGAATATCTAGGTGAAATGTCCAGCTTTTCCTGAAAAATCGGGACATGCTTACTTAGGGAAATCTATGTGAAATATACATTTCTCTTGAAACCAGGACATGTTACTTTCACTTTTTGTTTCCTTCATTACAGGATATGAGAATCTACCTTCTGAAGCTGCAGCAATACCCCTTGACCCAAGACCTGTACCTGAAACGATATACAAGATCACCGGAGAAGTGTTCATTAGAGACTTCCTTATCAACCAGTGGAACGGAAGAAGAATTCCTCACTACCAGCAGACTGTCAGAACATAATCTCTAGTAGTTATCTTTGTAGGACTGCTGGTCATACTTACAGGACTCTGTGAATGATTACCTTGCCAATTGGACGATTTAATATTATTGTCTTGCAGACAATCAATTTTTTTAGGAGTTTCCTCCTTGTACAGGATGTGGTAGGAATCGTTAGGGACATCATCATCACACCTATTAATACTTATTTTCTATAACTTTGTGGGAATCTTCTTCTTACTGCAACGGCAAGTAAAAAATGCCCTTTGTGTTTTATTGAAATTGTGAGTGCGAAATTACAAGATTATGTTAAAATACTGTTATTGCATCAAATGGTTGTTATATGGAGTAGAATATCGTTTTTAGATCACTCTCATCTGTGCGTGGTCTTCTGAGTTGGGCCTCTGGGGGCTTAATGCTGACAGTAGATTTAAGATGCCTTTGGCGATAAAAACCTAAAAGCCGCATTCCATAGCATGAGTTGGTGTTTGTGTGCTGGAAAGTACCAGGGAGAGATGGCTCGGGTATGGGTTTCTACACAATGAGAACAGTCTTCACAGCAGATACTGTGCTGTGAATTATTAGTATCTTTCATATGAATCCTAACCTTGTGATCCATTCCATACATATATTGTTTGTCATGAACATTCAGGAGGATGTACTTTGCTATAAAATATTGTGGCTCCAATCCGTTCGTTGGGCTCTCAACGAATCACCTAGGGGTGGTTTGTTGACAAGCTTCATTACTGCAATAATTAATCAATGTTATTAATACGTCTAGAATAAAGTAATATCCTGATTATCTCTCCTCATTATTGATTAGTATTTCCACGACAAGATCTGGGTAAACTGTGCACAAGGGTTCAGAAATTGGGATCTCAGGAAAAACCACACTCATTATTGAGCAGCTGGATCCGCCTATGATCTGAGAGGTAGCTGGCATGGGTGGATACCAGATCTCGGACATCGTACTGAGAGAGGTGAGCTTGGACAATCTATCAATAAGTGATGAAAAGATAAGAAAACATTTAAATAATAAAAACATAAAAGCCCCTGTTGAGGGTACACTCAGAACGAGGTCTTCCTTAAGAGGGTCACAGCTGGGGTGACTAGCAGGACTGAATTGAGTTGATAAGAGTGTTCTTAAGTGAGGTATCCTTGGATGAAATCGTTAATTGGCCAGTTGCGGGCCACCAAAAGTCCAGATCTGTAGTACTAGGTTGATCACAGTAGAACTGGTGAGGTTAATGTATTGAACGAGGAATTAGAGTGCAGGTGGCGCCTTGCGAGGGCATCTGGCTTGGCGAAGTTCAAATTATAACGTGTAATGTGTTGATGAAATGTTTTGATAAATGAGGTAAACAGGTATGCCCTGGGTTACTATTGTTAGAGGTTATTGTGAGTGTTTTGTTTTGGGACCACTAATTAGGCAATATTTTGATAATGGTATGGGTTTCCCTGTTCATATAGACAAGGTTTGAAATCTAAAAACAGCGCTAAACGGTTTTCCTCGTCTGTCTCATTCCCCTCTGTGTCATTTGTTTGTGTTTTCTGTGAATGTGATATGAGAGTATGTGAGGGTAGAAATAAGTGTTCATCTTAAATTTGGATAATCAGATATAGAAATTTACTAAATAAGATGATTGAAATTTAGATAATACATTTTGATATAACGTTATCTTGGGGCTCCGTACATCACTGCCCATCATAGAATATCACGGGGTGGTATTGAGAGCGGGATGTTATTTTAGATAGTAGCAGCAAGTCTATAGTTTCTGGGAGGCTAGACTTTGCCGTGGTTTCTGGGAGGATAGAGAACCATCTAGGATACCATGAAGGGCGGGGCAGTGTCCCGGAAATGTCATTTTGTTTTCTGCTGGGAGAATGTTTGCTGAGCCAATGGATTGGTTGATGTGAGTTCCTAAGAATTTCTAACGTTCTATATGGATTCTGTGAAGATATGAAAATATGATGAATTTTATGTGTGTGTAATCGATTACTAGAGATTTTATGAAATAATAAATGGACTAATATTCATGTACTAACTTGTGCACCAAGACGTTTTCTGAGTTGGTCCCTTTTATGGCTCATTTGATAAAGATGAGGTTTAGACATTATTAAAACTGTCTACAAAGTCTGGGCAATCGTCTCAGAAACTGATTGGAGTGTGTCCCCTTTTAGCCTAAGGATGTAACTATAAAATGCCTTTGGGATTTTTTCCGTCCGGGTACTACATTCAGCATGAAACTGCCCATAAGGCAGTATGAGAGGAGTTGCTATATTCATTGAATAAACCTTTTTTCCATACAGTTAAGATGGCATCTCAACGTAACATATAACGTCGTACAAAGCTTAACTTAGGGTTTT
This sequence comes from Salmo salar, assembly GCF_965601325.2. Taxonomy (NCBI): domain Eukaryota; kingdom Metazoa; phylum Chordata; class Actinopteri; order Salmoniformes; family Salmonidae; genus Salmo; species Salmo salar. The sequence continues at coordinate 71,127,151 of NC_138294.1, read as the reverse complement.
TCATCAAACTCATTTTAATTACGGAGCGAATGTGATGTAATAAAGTAATTTAAATATGTCACATGAGAAAAGATAATCCGTTATTATTAAAAGGCGCAAGACCTGGTTTTACATTAATGGACTGCTATGATTGCGAATAAATCCCCTTTTGCGCATGTGAAAATCTCTGTGGCGAAACTCTTGGAGGAACTTTAAGGCAATTTTCTGGGAATTGTGTCGTTATTATGTGCCAGATGTTAAGACTACAGACCATTGTAACTAGGTTATTTGTGGAATTTCTTTGTCATTTCAATAGCATTTGGTGTATGGTTTTGACTAAAATCTGGGTTTCTAATTGTAATTCAACTGTGGATATGAATTGCATATATGCTTGTCAACAACAGCAAGTGTTTGTCTTATTACCTGTAGCCTAGTCAGAAGGGATAGTTACCTAAATCGAATGCATTTTAATAATAGAGGATAGGCAATTATGATAGTGCTGTGACCATGATCATAATTGATAACTAAACATGGGTATCAATTTTTGCATGATAATACAAGACTACAACAGCGATTGACTATAACAGCGATGAACTGAAGTTGTGGGCAGGAAGAGGCTCTTGTATTGTGAATTATTTTCGCTCCCTGTGAAATGTGTCTTTTCTTTGAGAATTGGCTGATGTATTTTATACATTTGGTGCATTACATGTTAATCTTAAAATAATAGACGTTTGTGAAGTGTGAAGCAGAGGTTGGTATTAAACATATAGAGTAATATTGTTAGGGTAGACTACAATGTAAACTTTGCCTTCTAGTAAGGAGTGTGTTCTCTTCATTGGTTCTTCTACAGATAGCTTCATAGTTGAAAGTGGATGGCCCATGATAATGTCCCTATTTCAGTTTCTCACCTGGGCTGCCACCACCTTTACCACCCCATTATATCTTGACCATTTGCCAACCAGCATACCAGCAACATGAGAGAAGTTTGGAACAGATCTCTCTCCGTGCTCACAACACGTGGACTCCTGTCACACTCCTGAGAGAAAAGACATGAGAGAAAAAACAGTTGACAGCTTCGATTGGATGCTGTACACTGGTTGATGGCTCGGACTCAGGTCTCTCGGTAGAAGTGGTGCAGACAAGTGGCCAAAATTGATTTTGACTTGTCTAAAATTGTCTATTGTATCAGGTTGATTGAGGAGGTGCTAAATTTATAGTAATTTAGATGAAGAATGCATTGAGATACTGATCTGTAATTATAATCGTGATTAAAAAGTTGATTCTAGAATTATGGACAATTATACTGTATGTTAATATAAATGTACATTCTGCTAGTGTTGATGTGTGTTAAGTTGAGGGTTTTAACTTTGAGTCATAGAACCAATGTGAATCACTGAAGAATGTCATTCCACATTTTTAATTGGGTTTTGATTATGGTTTGGAAACAACTGACTAATTGATTTGAGTAAGTTTTTAGTATGTTAATAACTATATGAGTGAAGCAATTCATGTTTTAGGTATTGATTGTTTTGATTGTTGTTGTACTAATTGTGACATGGGTAAAGAAGTTGTGTGAACTAAAGATTTTGACACTATTCTCAGCATGCCCTGGTGAATGGAGAGGGTGAACTTTGATCCCGAGAATGAAACTGATCCGAATCTATTTGACTTATATCCATTACCAAAGTACATTTTTGATGATAGTGATAATACTCAGGAACTATAGCAGGTATGGTGCTAATGGCACATAGAGACTATAGGAGTTGCCTTATAAATAGTGGAATCATAACGCTTGTCCTGGGTCATGTTGATTAGGCACCAACACAATATATTTGACTTAAACCGGGATTCTCTACCTGGATTTGTCCAACAAGATATTCTAATTCTAATATGCCCACTTGACCCTATCCCCTCCTCTCTTCTCCAGACCATTTCCGGAGACCTTCTCCCCTACCTCACCTCGCTCATCAACTCATCCTTGACCGCTGGCTACGTCCCTTCCGTCTTCAAGAGAGCGAGAGTTGCACCCCTTCTGAAAAAACCTACACTCGATCCCTCCGATGTCAACAACTACAGACCAGTATCCCTTCTTTCTTTTCTCTCCAAAACTCTTGAACGTGCCGTCCTTGGCCAGCTCTCCTGCTATCTCTCTCAGAATGACCTTCTTGATCCTAATCAGTCAGGTTTCAAGACTGGGCATTCAACTGAGACTGCTCTTCTCTGTGTCACGGAGGCTCTCCGCACTGCTAAAGCTAACTCTCTGTCCTCTGCTCTCATCCTTCTAGACCTATCTGCTGCCTTTGATACTGTGAACCATCAGATCCTCCTCTCCACCCTCTCCGAGTTGGGCATCTCCGGCGCGGCCCACGCTTGGATTGCTTCCTACCTGACAGATCGCTCCTACCAGGTGGCGTGGCGAGAATCTGTCTCCGCACCATGCGCTCTCACCACTGGTGTCCCCCAGGGCTCTGTTCTAGGCCCTCTCCTATTCTCGCTATACACCAAGTCACTTGGCTCTGTCATATCCTCACATGGTCTGTCCTATCATTGCTATGCAGACGACACACAATTAATCTTCTCCTTTCCCCCTTCTGATAACCAGGCGGCGAATCGCATCTCTGCATGTCTGTCAGACATATCAGTGTGGATGACGGATCACCACCTCAAGCTGAACCTCGGCAAGACGGAGCTGCTCTTCCTCCCGGGGAAGGACTGCCCGTTCCATGATCTCGCCATCACGGTTGACAACTCCCTTGTGTCCTCCTCCCAGAGTGCTAAGAACCTTGGCGTGATCCTGGACAACACCCTGTCGTTCTCCACTAACATCAAGGCGGTGACCCGATCCTGTAGGTTCATGCTCTACAACATTCGCAGAGTACGACCCTGCCTCACACAGGAAGCAGCGCAGGTCCTAATCCAGGCACTTGTCATCTCCCGTCTGGATTACTGCAACTCGCTGTTGGCTGGGCTCCCTGCCTGTGCCATTAAACCCCTACAACTCATCCAGAACGCTGCAGCCCGTCTGGTGTTAAACCTTCCCAAGTTCTCTCACGTCACCCCGCTCCTCCGCTCTCTCCACTGGCTTCCAGTTGAAGCTCGCATCCGCTACAAGACCATGGTGATTGCCTACGGAGCTGTGAAGGGAACGGCACCTCCATACCTTCAGGCTCTGATCAGGCCCTACACCCAAACAAGGGCACTGCGTTCATCCACCTCTGGCCTGCTGGCCCCCCTACCTCTGAGGAAGCACAGTTCCCGCTCAGCCCAGTCAAAACTGTTCGCTGCTCTGGCACCCCAATGGTGGAACAAGCTCCCTCACGATGCCAGGACAGCGGAGTCAATCACCACCTTCCGGAGACACCTGAAACCCCACCTCTTTAAGGAATACCTAGGATAGGATAAAGTAATCCTTCTAACCCCCCCCCCCCCCCCCCCCCCCTTAAAAGATTTAGATGCACTATTGTAAAGTGGTTGTTCCACTGGATATCATAAGGTGAATGCACCAATTTGTAAGTCGCTCTGGATAAGAGCGTCTGCTAAATGACTTAAATGTAAATGTAAATGTAATTTTAGTTTCTGGGATGGAAATTGTTATTTCCACTATGCTGACCAAGGGGAGTATGCTCAGTATCAACATTATGTTTTGTTTCATACTGATGAAAAAACTCTGATTTAGATTGCTGATCATTTCTTAACGATATTTTTATGTTTATATTCCCAATGAAGGTTAATTTTACGTTAACGAGAGTCTTGTCTTTAAAATGGTGTAAAATAGTCATATGTTTGAGAAATTGAAGTTATAGCATTTTTAAGGCATTTGTATTTCGCGCCACGCTCTACCATTGGATATTGGTGAGGCGTTCCGCTAGCGGAACGTCTGTTTAAAGGCTCAATGAACCAACGGATGGATGGTAATTTACAATGGTAGTATACTAGTGCAAGGAAGTATTTTTTTTCCTATCTGTTTGAGTTAAAAGTTGTTTGATGCCTTATTTGTTTTAAATTTTGTAATTTTCTTTTAAGTTGAGAGAATTCTCAAAATGGGGGAATGTGAGTGCGAAATTACAAGATTATGTTAACATACTGTTATTGCATCAAATGGTTGTTTTATGGAGTAGAATATGGTTTTTAGAACACTCTCATCTGTGTGTGGTCTTCTGAGTTGGGCCTCTGGGGGCTTAACCTCTTTGGGCTAGGTAGTCAACAGCCAGTGGAATCGCATGGCGTGAAATACAAATACCTCAAAAATGCTATAACTTCAATTTCTCAAACATATGACTATTTTACACCATTTTAAAGACAAGACTCTCGTTAATCTAACCACATTGTCCGATTTCAAAAAGGCTTTACAGTGAAAGCAAAACATTAGATTATGTCAGGAGAGTACCCTGGCAAAAATAATCACACAGCCATTTTCAAAGCAAGCATATATGTCACAAAAACCAAAACCACAGCTAAATGCAGCACTAACCTTTGATGATCTTCATCAGATGATACTCCTAGGACATTATGTTATACAATACATGCATGTTTTGTTCAATCAAGTTCATATTTATATCAAAAACCAGCTTTTTACATTAGCATGTGATGTTCAGAACTAGCATACCCACCAAAAACTTCCGGTGAATTTACTAAATTACTCATGATAAACGCTCACAAAATACATAACAATTATTTTAAGAATTATAGATACAGATCTCCTTTATGCAAACACTATGTCAGATTTTAAAATAGCTTTTCGCCGAAAGCACATTTTGCAATATTCTGAGTACATAGCTCGGCCATCACAGGCTAGCTATTTTGACACCCACCAAGTTTGGGGCTCACTAAACTCAGAATTACTATTAGAAAAATTGGATTACCTTTGCTGTTCTTCATCAGAATGCACTCCCAGGACTTTTACTTCAACAACAAATGTTGTTTTGGTTCCAAATAATCCATAGTTATATCCAAATACCTCCGTTTTGTTCGTGCGTTCAGGTCACTATCCGAAGGGTGACGCGCGAGCGCATTTCATGACCAAAAAATTCAACATTTTCCATTACCGTACTTAGAAACATGTCAAACGCTGTTTAAAATAAATTTATATGCAATTTCTCTCGTAAATAGCGATAATATTCCAACCGGGCAACGTTGTATTCATTCAAAGGCTGAAAGAAAAAAATGGAGAAGTCTCGTGAACGCGCATCTCAGTCTCACTGTCCCCAGGCTGACCACTTACAAACTCTGCTGCTGTACTTTGCCCAGAGACAGCAGACACCCCATTCCACTTTCTGGCGGCTTTAGAGAGCCAATGGAAGCCTTAGAAAATGTCACGTTACAGCACAGATGCTGTATTTTTGATAGAGATGCAACAGAAGGACAACAAATTGTCAGACAGGGCACTTCCTGTATGGAATCTTCTCAGGTTTTGGCCTGCCATATGAGTTCTGTTATACTCACAGACACCATTCAAACAGTTTTAGAAACTTTAGAGTGTTTTCTATCCAAATCTACTAATTATATGCATATTCTCGGTTTCTGGGCAAGAATAGTAACCAGTTTAAATCGGGTACATTTTTTATCCGGCCGTGAAAATACTGCCCCCTATCCCAGACAGGTTAATGCTGACAGTGGATTTACGATGCCTTTGGTGATAAAAACCTAAAGACCGCATTCCATAGCATGAGTTGGTGTTTGTGTGCTGGAAGGTACTAGGGAGAGATGGCTTGGGTATGTTTTTCTCCACAATGAGAACAGTCTTTACAGCAGATACTGTCTGCTGTGAATTATTAGTATCTTTCATATGAATCCTAACCTTGTGATCCATTCCATACATCTATTGTTTGTCATGAACATTCAGGAGGATATACTTTATCATCTTGGGGTGGTTCGTCGACCAGCTTCATTACTGCTATAATTAATCAATGTTATTAATAAGTTTTGAATAAAGTAATATCCTGACTGGTGATTGACCTTGTCTCTCCTCATTATTGATTAGTATTTCCACGACAAAATGCAAGGTGTTTGATGTGAATGATTTAATGCTTACAGCTAATGTTTTTCATACTGTCTATTTTTTTATGTTTTCTATTCTGTTTTCTAAAAATACATTTGAAGTATATTTCTTTTTAAATGGTCTAAGGGGAGTGTAAGAATATTTGATGATAAATACACAACGCAGAGGACTAAAGGTCTAGAGGGAATTCATGATCAATGGAATTAGTTGTTTTTCTGTAATGGGGAACTGAAGATAAATGGGTCAGGGACACGGGCGGTTCATAGCTACATGTGGCAAGTTCTCATTGGTCCAAATTGTCTATACATTGAGCCTGAAACGGGATACTTGTTATTTGGCCATGTTCCCAATTTTACTGTAAGGAATTCTAATTGGTCAACCACAAGCTAGGGTTGGGATATAAACTACATTCTGTCTCTTTGTTCAGGGGATAAACCATTGAGGACAGGGAAGAATGAACATCTGCCATCTACTTTCCAGCATAACAACTATGATTTGTTCTCTTTGAATAAATATATTTTCTCTCCCTGATTTGCTTTGGGGTCTGTGTTATTGAAGAATAACATCAACTGCTAACAGTAGCCTACTTCAAGTACTACTTGACTTGTAGGTACCCTAGGTAGCTGTATTATTTTGGTTTGGCTTTTTGATATGTTTCAGAGATGGACTGATTAGCATCCTCTTGAACAAACAGTGTGCTTACTTCACTGCGGGAAGACATTGATCTGTTTGTTGCTACCCTCTGGACAGCAAACCATTAGAATAGCTAGTAGGCAAGGTTTTGTAACCTTATTTAGTCCTACCTGCTACGGTTGGTTTTAAATGAATTGGTATGCACACGTTTTGTGGTAGAATTACTGTGTTCAGGGAAAGGGGCGATACCTAGTCTGTTGTCCAAATGAATGTACTCAACTGAAATGTGTCTTCTGCATTCAACCCAGCCCCTCTAAATCAGAGAAGTGCAGGGGTCTGCCTTAGTCGACATCCACATCTTCGGTGAACAGTGAGTTAACTGCCTTGCTCAGGGGCAGAACAACACATTTTTATCTTGTCAGCTCGGGATTCAATCAAGCAACCTTCCCGTTACTGGCCCAATGCTCTAACCACTAGGCTACTTGCCACCCAATTGGGGGTAATAATATATAACGCATGCTCCACTCTTAAGTTCAAGTTGATCTTGTTGACTGATGCCAAGGTGGCGGCTGCTATTGGAGCAGCTGCTGACCAGAACACTGCAGCCAAGGCAGCACTGGTACCACACCTGTCTGTCAAGTGAGTACTATTGGTTGGTACTGTATGCGCCTTTAGGTTCCTCTTGCTGTGTAGGGTATTGTACTGGCCTGTGTGTTACAGTCTTTCACATGTGCAGTAGTGTTTTGCATTGTATTGCTTAATTTATCATTTGTGTCAACTTTGAATTCATTCTAAGCCACAGATTGATAACTTCCTCCATTTTGTACTTTACCTTTATAGACGCAGACTCCAAGATGTTCAAGGAACAATTTGAGAGCAAATATCCCACATTTCCAATGATCCCAGTACTGGTTGATGTTCATCTTTAGGTGACCGCACACTCTCTATTGGACCTACTGTACAGCTGGGGTAAGATTCTTCCATCATTCACACACAGTAGACTTTGTGTAAACCACCATGTTGTCAACAAAATGCTGTCCTCAATGCTTAAGTTGTATTGTTTATGGCTCAATTTTTGGAAATTCTGCGATCACTCATCGTTTTAATTGTTGTGATTCCCAGATACACGATGACCACGATTTGAATGCTGCAACTGAGATGGAATGTGACCCCCGAGTATGCGACCCCGCTGTGACCCCGAGAATGACTGGACATGACATTTGTGACAATGACTGACCTTAAAAGGGGTGCAGAAGCACACCAGCACCACATTTTATGTTTATCCATCATCTCTATCAACCCACCCTACCTTGTTTATTTTCCCTATTCTGCTTCTTTCACTTGTTCTTCTCCTGATTTGATAACATCTTGTTACGTCCTGACCAGTATAGGGGTTATTTGTATTTGTAGGTTGGTCAGGACGTGGCAGAGGGTATTTGTTTTATGTGGTTCGGGGGTTATGAGTATTGTAGAGGGGTGTTTTATTTATGTATTACGGGGTTTTGGTGTATGTTCTGGGTTTCGTATTCTAGGTTGGTTTTCTAGTTTGTTTATTTCTGTGTGGTCTGTGTGGCTCCCGATCAGGAACAGCTGTTCGTCGTTGTTCCTGATTGGGAGTCATATATTAGTTGCGTGTTTTCACCTGGGGATTTGTGGGTAGTTGATTTTGCACTGCTTGTTATTATAGCATGTAAAACTGTTCCTGTCGTTTCTTTGTTTATTGTTTTTCCGTGTTCACATTTTAATAAATAATAATGATGAGCACGCAACCCGCTGCGCCTTGGTCCTCTCTCTCCTACGACAGCCGTGACACATCTAGACCCAGTAACACATTTAAAAGTGTTATGGTGTAGTTTTTACCTTTTTCCCCCAGTGTAACTCTGTCATCCTCCTGCTTTTTCTGAGGTTCAGACAATGTATGGTAAATGTGCTGCTCACAATAGACAGCAGAAACATAGATCTGTTTAATAGACAAGAAGGGTGTTGATGTAGCTGCATTTAGGCATGGCTTCCTTGTTTTGAGTCTGTTAACCTCTTGGGGCTAGGTGGGACGCTAGCGTGCCACCTGTGGTGCACTCCATCAACAGCAGGTGCATTTCAAGAGCGGCAAATTTGAATCCAAATAAATGTCAAAATTCAAATTTTTCAAAAATACAACTATGTTACACCATTTGAAAGATAAACATCTCCTTAATCTAACCACGTTTTACGATTTCAAAAAGGTTTTACGGCGAAAGCATAAATTTAGAGTATGTTAGGACAGTACATTTACAAGAGTTGTGTGTAATGTTTTGTCAAGTCAAAGACAGGGTCACCAAAACCATAAAACCAGCTAAAATGATACACTAACCTTTTACAATCTCCATCAGATGACACTCCTAGGACATTATGTTAGACAATGCATGCATTTTTAGTTCTATCAAGTTCATATTTATATACAAAAACAGCGTTTTACTATGGCATTGATGTTGAGGAAATCGTTTCCCTCCAATAACCGGCAGTCAAGTCAGCGTCACAAATTAAATAATTAAAATTAGAAAACATTGGTAAAATATTATATTGTCATTTAAAGAATTATAGATTTACATCTTTTGAACGCAATCAACTTGCCAGATTTAAAAATAACCTTACTGGGAAATCACACTTTGCAATAATCTGAGCACTGTGCCCAGAAAAATACGCGTTGCGATACAGACTAGACGTCATGTTGGGGAGATCTAAAATCGAAAATACTATGTAAATAATCCATTACCTTTGATTCTCTTCATCAGATGTCACTTCCAGGTATCACAGGTCCATAACGAATGTAGTTTTGTTCAAAAAAGCTCATCATTTATGTCCAAAAATCTCCGTCTCGTTAGCACATGATGTAAGCCAGCCGGACTTCTCGTCATGAACGAGGGGAAAAAATATATTTCCGTTCGTTCAAACATGTCAAACGTTGTATAGCATAAATCATTAGGGCCTTTTTTAACCAGAACATGAATAATATTCAAGGTGGACGAATGCATAGCCTTTTATAACGTATTGGAACGAGGGTACCCAACATGAAGTAGCGCGCCAGGTGTCTAATGGGACATCACCGTTCCATGGCTCTTGTTCGGTCAGATCTCCCTCCAGAAGACTCAAAACACTTTGTAAAGGCTGGTGACATCTAGTGGAAGCAATAGGAAGTGCCAAAATATTCCTAAACCCCTGTGTTTTTCAATGGGATAGGTTTAAAGTCAATACAACACATCAGGTATCCACTTCCTGTCAGAAAATGTCTCAGGGTTTTGCCTGCCAAATGAGTTCTGTTATACTCACAGACACCATTCAAACAGTTTTGGAAACTTTAGAGTGTTTTCTATCCATATATAATAAGTATATGCATATTCTAGTTACTGGGTAGGATTAGTAACCAGATTAAATCGGGTACATTTTTTTTATCCAGACGTGCAAATGCTGCCCCCTAGACCCAACAGGTTAAGTGTGTTTCTCAATCTGCTGGAGTTTACCTAGTATTTTATATTAAACCTACCTAAAACATCCAGTTGTTTCTCCATTTGTAACTCACCCACCGAAAATCACAATATGCTGTTTTATATTTTTTGTTATTTGAGCTGTTCTAATTCCTAAAATGGAAAAGCAAAATAATCTGTGCACTCTTGGATCATAGTAATAGTTCATATGGTGTTCTTTGATGTCCCAGGTTTGTGGCATGAATAAATTAATAAATAATTGTATCTTTACTTCAAGTCAGATGTTTATATGTTATTTATAAAAGGCTGAAGGAGAAATGGATCTGGTAAAATAAGGGTATATTGCTAATATCATCTAGGTAGACAGCTAGCTATTTTCTTGGCAAAGATTTAGGATAGTATTCTATACAAGACAAGACCAAATGCATAATATAAGCCAACAATTATTATTAAAAAAAAATAATTGAAACAGTAAATGAAAATGTTCAATATATACACTGCTCAAAAAAATAAAGGGAACACTTAAACAACTCAATTTAACTCCAAGTCAATCACACTTCTGTGAAATCAAACTGTCCACTTAGGAAGCAACACTGATTGACAATACATTTCACATGCTGTTGTGCAAATGGAATAGACAACAGGTGGAAATTATAGGCAATTAGCAAGACACCCCCAATAAAGGAGTGGTTCTGCAGGTGGGGACCACAGACCACTTCTCAGTTCCTATGCTTCCTGGCTGATGTTTTGGTCACTTTTGAATGTTGGTGGTGCTTTCACTCTAGTGGTAGCATGAGACGGAGTCTACAACCCACACAAGTGGCTCAGGTAGTGCAGCTCATCCAGGATGGCACATCAATGCGAGCTGTGGATAGAAGGTTTGCTGTGTCTGTCAGCGTAGTGTCCAGAGCATGGAGGCGCTACCAGGAGACAGGCCAGTACATCAGGAGACGTGGAGGAGGCCGTAGGAGGGCAACAACCCAGCAGCAGGACCGCTACCTCCACCTTTGTGCAAGGAGGAGCAGGAGGAGCACTGCCAGAGCCATGCAAAATGACCTCCAGCAGGCCACAAATGTGCATGTGTCTGCTCAAACGGTCAGAAACAGACTCCATGAGGGTGGTATGAGGGCCCGACGTCCACAGGTGGGGGTTGTGCTTACAGCCCAACACCGTGCAGGACGTTTGGCATTTGCCAGAGAACACCAAGATTGGCAAACTTGCCACTGGCGCCCTGTGCTCTTCACAGATGAAAGCAGGTTCACACTGAGCACATGTGACAGACGTGACAGAGTCTGGAGACGCCATGGAGAACGTTCTGCTGCCTGCAACATCCTCCAGCATGACCAGTTTGGCGGTGGGTCAGTCATGGTGTGGGGTGTCATTTCTTTGGGGGGCCGCACAGCCCTCCATGTGCTCGCCAGAGGTAGCCTGACTGCCATTAGGTACCGAGATGAGATCCTCAGACCCCTTGGGAGACCATATGCTGGTGCGGTTGACCCTGGGTTCCTCCTAATGCAAGACAATGCTAGACCTCATGTGGCTGGAGTGTGTCAGCATTTCCTGCAAGAGGAAGGCATTGATGCTATGGACTGGCCCGCCCGTTCCCCAGACCTGAATCCAATTGAGCACATCTGGGACGTCATGTCTCGCTCCATCCACCAACGCCCCGTTGCACCACAGACTGTCCAGGAGTTGGCGGATGCTTTAGTCCAGGTCTGGGAGGAGATCCCTCAGGAGACCATCCGCCACCTCATCAGGAGCATGCCCAGGCGTTGTAGGGAGGTCATACAGGCACGTGGAGGCCACACACACTACTGAGCCTCATTTTGACTTGTTTTAAGGACATTACATCAAAGTTGGATCAGCCTGTAGTGTGGTTTTCCACTTTAATTTTGAGTGTGACTCCAAATCCAGACCTCCATGGGTTGATAAATTGGATTTCCATTGATTATTTTTGTGTGATTTTGTTGTCAGCACATTCAACTATGTAAAGAAAAAAGTATTTAATAAGATTATTTCATTCATTCAGATCTAGGATGTGTAATTTTAGTGTTCCCTTTATTTTTTTGAGCAGTATTCTTTGTTTTGGATCAGCAGGAGCTTTCAGGGATTTGTAGCCTTGCATGATGTCAACTTTCATGCTAATTCACATGTTCAAATCTAAAGGTAAATATAGATTAATATATTGATTAAAAGTCACCTTGTCCAAGAGAGATTTGCATGGTTATCAAAACGTTACACCAGGGAAAGCATATATGTGTCACGTCCTGACCATAGAAAGCTTTTATTTTTCTATGGTAGAGTAGGTCAGGGCATGACAGAGGGTTTTGTCTAGGGTATTTATGTCTATGTTGGTTCTAGTTTCTTTTTTCTATGTTGGGGGTTTTGTCTAGTTTATGTATTTCTATGTTGGGTTCTAGTTGTTTATTTCTATGTTGTTGTTTTTTGGGATGATCTCCAATTAGAGGGAGCTGGTCATCGTTGTCTCTAATTGGGGATCATATGGTGGTTGTTTTTCCCACCTGGGTTTGTGGGAGATTATTTTGAGTAAGTGTATGTTGCACCTCTTTGTCACGGTTTGTTGTTTTGTTCATTAGTTTATTTGTATGTCTTGCATAGTTTCACAGTTATAATAAAATGTGAAACGATACACACGCTGCGCTTTGGTCCCATTCTTCAGACAGCCGTGACAGAATCTCCCACCACCAAAGGACCAAGCAGCATGGTCAGGACAAATGGACATGGGGGGAAATCCTGGACGGGAAAGGACCCTGGAGGCAGGCCAGGGAGTATCGCCGTCCAAAGGAGGAGATTAAAGCAGCTAGAGCAGAGCGGCGACGATACGAGGAAATAGCACGGCAACGACGGAAGCACGAGAGGCAGCCCCAAGAAATGTTTTGGGGGGGGCACACGGGTTGGTCGACGAAGCGAGGGGTGAGTCTGAGAGCGAAGAGGAATATTGGGAGAGACTGAGCGAGGTGTACTGTGAGATAGTGGAGGGGGTGATGAGAGAGAGCTGTTGGTTTGGTGTAGTATGCACGGCATTTTCCCTGAGGAGCATGTTAGCCGTCAGATGCCACCTGAGTCAGCTCCCCGTACTCATCCCAAAAAGTGTGTTAAAGTTCCGGTACAAATGAGGCCGGATATACGCACCATGTCTCCAGTGCGCATTCACAGCCCAGTAAGTCCTGTGCCAACTCTCCGTACTCACCGTGGGGAGCGTGTGACCTGTCAGGCACCGTGTTTTGCGGTAATACGTACGGTGTCTCCAGTGCGCATTCACAGCCCAGTGCGTCCTGTGCCAGCGCCCCGCATTTGCCGGGCTAAAGTGAGCATCCAGCCAGGACGGATTGTGCCAGCCCTACGCTCCAGACTTCCAGTGCGCCTCCACAGCCCAGTACGCCCTGTTACTGCTCCTCGCACTCGCCCTGAAGTGCGTGTCACCAGTCTGGGGCCACCTGTCCCGGCTCCACGCACTAGGCGTTCAGTGAGTCTCTCCAGTCCAGTGTGTCCTGTTCCTGCTCCCCGCACTCGCCCTGAGGTGCGTGTTACCAGTCTGGCGCCACCTGTGCCAGCCCCACGCATCAGGCCTCCAGTGCGCATATCCAGTCCAGAGCTTCCGGCGACAGTTCCCTGTCCGGAGCTTCCGGCGACAGTTCCCAGTCCGGAGCTTACGGCGACAGTTCCCAGTCCGGAGCTTCTGGCGACGGCCTACAGTCCGGAGCCTCCTGAGACGGCCCACAGTCCGGAGCCTTCTGAGACGTTCCCCAGTCCGGAGTCTCCAGCGACGTCCCCCAGTCCGGAGTCTCAAAGCGGAGGTCCCGCAGTCCGGAGTCTCCGGCGGAGATCCCGCAGTCCGGAGTCTCCGGCGGCGGTCCCGCAGTCCGGAGTCTCCGGCGGTGGTCCGCAGTCCAGAGCCTCCAGCGATGATCCACAGTCCGGTGACACGAAAGCGGAGGGATCAGCTAGCGGAGCGTGGGCTACGCTCCAAAACGAAGCCGCCTCCTATGCTGGCGGATAAGCAGGATGTGAGGGTTCTTCGTCCCGCACCAGAACCGCCTCCGATGCAGGAGGATCCGTGGGATGTGAAGGTTCTTCGTCCTGCACCAGAGCCGCCACCGACATTAGACACCCACCCTAACCCTCCCTGTTTTTTTGTTGTTGTTTGGGGTTGTGCATTTGGAATCCGCACCTTTGGGGGGGTCCTGTCACGTCCTGACCATAGAAAGCATTAATTATTCTATGGTAGAGTAGGTCAGGGCGTGACAGAGGGTTTTGTCTAGTGTATTTATGTCTATGTTGGTTCTAGTTTCTTTTTCCTATGTTGGGGGTTTTGTCTAGTTTATGTATTTCTATGTGGGGTTCTAGTTGTTGTATTTCTATGTTTTTTTGGGGGGGATGATCCCCAATTAGCGGCAGCTGGTCATCGTTGTCTCTAATTGGGGATCATATTTAAGTGGTTGTTTTTCCCACCTGGGTTTGTGGGAGATTATTTTCAGTAAGTGTATGTTGCACCTCTTCGTCACGGTTTGTTGTTTTGTTCATTAGTTTATTTGTATGTCTTGCATAGTTTCACAGTTAGAATAAAATGTGGAACGATATACACGCTGCGCTTTGGTCCCATTCTTCAGACAGCCGTGACAACATGAAACACAGACCTTATACATGTTGAAAAAACGATTGGAATCATTTCCGTGTTTGCCTGCTAGGTTTTATGGGAATAATGATGCTTCCACTGTTGGGCTCTACACATCACTCTGTAATTGAGGTAAGGATGAATACGATAAACATATCTCTTAGTGTGCTCAAAATAATCAGTCAGACACATTTCTGAGTTAATGCGCACCGGAGAATTCCACACGTGCCCTTTTGAAAGTCTTCACTAGATGTGTTTGTACATTTGAGACGCTGTTATTTCAAGGCTCATTATCTTACAAATAGCTGAGAGAACAAAACATTGTGCTCCAGTCGCACAGAGCTGTCGAAGATAATGAATTGCATCAAGTGTGCACAATTGATAAGAACGCTTTGTAAATCAGCCGGCAAGTCTATAGCATTACTGTATGAAAATTAACAAGAGAACCCCGAGCTTTAATGGGATCATATTAATCTTCCCACTCATACATATTATGAAAGCTTCATGCAAGGACCATATAGACAGGTGGTTTGTGAAACACTTACGAATGCATTGCATGGCACCTTATAGTCTGTAGTAATTTACTTAAGGCTGGGCGGTATAATGTATATTACTATATACACCGGTATTGATCTACACACCGGTGTGGATTTTAATATGGGACCCCTTCCCGTTCTAATCCCGGTAACGGGATTGCTTGACAAGATAGCAAAAATCTAATAATTTACATTTCTCAAACAACCAACTATTTTAGACCATTTGAAAGATAAACACCTCCTTAATCCAACCACGTTGTCCCATTTCAATGAGGCTTTACGGCAAAAGCATAAAGTTAGATTATGTTAGGACAGTACATTGACAAAACATTACACACAGCTATTTTCAATGCAAAGACAGGCGTCACCAAAAGCAGAAAACCAGCAAAAATTATGCTCTAACCTTTGACAATCTTCATCAGATGACACTCCTAGGACATCATGTTACACAATACATGCATTCTTTTGTTTGATAAAGTTTATATTTATATATAAAAACAGCATTTTACATCAGCGCGTGATGTTTGGAAAATATTTTCCCTCAAATGCTTCCGGTGAATCAGCGCTACAATTTACAAAATTACTATTCGAAAACATTGGTCAAATCTAATATTGTCATTCAAAGAATTATAGATTAACCTGTTAGGGCTAGGGGGCAGTATTTGCACGGCTGGATAAAAAAATGTACCCGATTTAATCTGGTTACTAATCCTACCCAGTAACTAGAATATGCATATACTTATTATATATGGATAGAAAACACCCTAAAGTTTCTAAAACTGTTTGAATGGTGTCTGTGAGTATAACAGAACTCATTTGGCAGGCAAAACCCTGAGACATTTTCTGACAGGAAGTGGATACCTGATGTGTTGTATTACCTTTAAACCTATGCCATTGAAAAACACAGGGGCTGAGGAATATTTTGGCACTTCCTATTGCTTCCACTAGATGTCACCAGCCTTTACAAAGTGTTTTGAGTCTTCTGGAGGGAGATCTGACCGAACAAGAGCCATGGAACGATGATGGCCCATTAGACACCTGGCGCGCGAGTTCATGTTGGGTACCCTCGTTCCAATACGTTATAAAAGAGAATGCATTCGTCCACCTTGAATATTATTCATGTTCTGGTTAAAAAAGGCCCTAATGATTTATGCTATACAACGTTTGACATGTTTGAACGAACGTAAATATCTTTTTTCCCCTCGTTCATGAAGTGAAGTCCGGCGGGCTTAGATCATGTGCTAACAAGACGGAGATTTTTGGACATAAATGATGAGCTTTTTTGAACAAAACTACATTCGTTATGGACCTGTGATACCTGGAAGTGACATCTGATGAAGAGAATCAAAGGTAATGGATTATTTACATAGTATTTTCGATTTTAGATCTCCCCAACATGGCGGCTAGTCTGTATCGCAACGCGTATTTTTCTGGGCGCAGTGCTCAGATTATTGCAAAGTGTGATTTCCCAGTAAGGTTATTTTTAAATCTGGCAAGTTGATTGCGTTCAAGAGATGTAAATCTATAATTCCTTAAATGACAATATAATATTTTACCAATGTTTTCTAATTTTAATTATTTAATTTGTGGTGCTGACTTGAATGCCGGTTATTGGAGGGAAACGATTTCCTGAACATCAACGCCACAGTAAAACGCTGTTTTTGGATATAAATATGAACTTGATAGAACTAAAAATGCATGTATTGTCTAACACAATGTCCTAGGAGTGTCATCTGTTGGAGATTGTAAAAGGTTAGTGCATAATTTTAGCTGATTTTATGGTTTTGGTGACGCCTGTCTTTGAATTGGCACAACATTACACACAACTCTTGTAAATGTACTGTCCTAACATACTCTAAATTTATGCTTTCGCCGTAAAACCTTTTTGAAATCGTAAAACGTGGTTAGATTAAGGAGATGTTTATCTTTCAAAATTTGAATTTTGACATTTATTTGGATTCAAATTTGCCGCTCTTGAAATGCACCTGCTGTTGATGGAGTGCACCACGGGTGGGACGCTTGCGTCCCACCTAGCCCATAGAGGTTAACATCTCGTGAATGCAACCGCATTGCCAGATTTAAAAATAACTTTACTGGGAAATCACACTTTGCAATAAACGAGGTGCTATGCTCAGAAAAATAGGCTAGGCGATACAGGTAAGCGCCATCTTGGAACCATCTAAAATCAAATATACTATTGTAAATATTCCCTTACCTTTGATTATCTTCATCAGAAGGCACTTCCAGGAATTCCCAGGTCCACAACAAATGTAGTTTTGTTCGAAAAAGTTAATAATTTATGTCCCAATAGCTCCTTCTTGTTAGCGCGTTCCGAAGGCTACTCGTAGTGTACGAGACGCGCGGGACTTGTCGTCACGAATGTGCAAAAAATATATATTTACGTTCGTTCAAACATGTCAAACGTTGTATAACATAAATCTTTAGGGCCTTTTTCAATCAGAGCTTCAATAATATTTAAGGTGGACGATTGCATTGTCTTAGTAAACGTTTTGGAACGAGAGGGTACCCACGGGCGCCCGCATCATAGTAGTAATGGCCCTCCACCTATGACCAACTTTCCAGGCCTCTCGTTCGGTCAGTTTCTACCGGAGAAGACTCAAACCACTTTGTAAAGACTGTTGACATCTAGTGGAAGCCTTAGGAAGTGCTAAATGAATCCTAACTCACGGTGTGTTTCATAGGCAAAGTGTTGAAGGTGATTCCACAAATCAGATTTCCACTTCCTGCATGGAATCTTATCAGGTTTTGGCCTGCCATATGAGTTCTGTTATACTCACAGACACCATTCAAACAGTTTTAGAAACGTTAGAGTGTTTTCTATCCAAATCTACTAATTATATGCATATTCTAGTTACTGGGCAGGAGACGTTTTTTATCCGGCCATGCAAATACTGCCCCTAGCCCCAACAGGTTTTAACATACCTTCTATAAAGTTCTTTTAATGTTTGAATTGTTATATGCAACAATTGAGTAATGAATCAACAAAACGTCAATCATCCATTTTTACCAGTGGTAAGAGACTGCCTACAGCTGAGCACTGCTAGATTGTGGAGGATTCTCCACTTTATCTGCTGCTAGCACAACAAGTAATAAAACAAAAGGCTAAAAAATTGTGACACTGTATGTAAATTATAACAAATGAGTGCAGGAAATGAACACATTTATGAAAATGCTGGAAATTAAGGAATACAAGTGAATTCTGGAATTGAAACAATAACTATGCAAATGTCAACCATTGGGAAGTACCAGAGTTTGAGGCTACAAAATATACTTCGATTCCTATGAAATGCTATACTACTTAATTGTCAGGTTTGCACTCCTATTGTTTTTGGTTAAAGTTTGGATGACCACTAGAATTGAAAAAGCCCATTAAAACCACTTACAATTCATTTGTTGCCATCCTAGGGTTATGCACTACCCATAATGTATATTTAGAACTTTTTCTATTCAGAAACATAAAATACCATCTAATACCGTTATACTGTCAGAAATGAGAAAAATACTGTAATATGATATTTTGGTCAGATTCTCCAGCCCTAATTTAGATAATGTAGTCTCTTGTGTCTAATCAAAGTTACTCGATATGACAGGTCCTGGATTCTACAGGAAATCACATCCATTTTCTTCAATCATTCTCATCTTGAGGGAAGTGACCGGTGTTTCCCACTAAGGTCTTCCAGGCAATACCCAATGCAACCAACATCAACATTATCAACATTATCAGCAGGATGGGGAGTGGGGAAAAGGTACATGGAGAACTTCTAAAATGTCTAACTAGGGTCAGTTTCATACATTGAGGGAGTATAGACTACATTTCAGTGTATTTCGGCTGAGATGTAGTATAAAACAAGTAGACACAGAGAAGCAATAGAAATCTATGTCAAATTATATACAGTACACAATACTATCGATTGAGTGCAAAAAGACAAAATGGATGCCACATCGACCTTAGCAGACAGAGTCATTCATACATCTGCAAATGGCCGTTGCGCTTGTACTGTTTATGAAGCTGGTTGATTTGAGGAACTTTGACAAGGATGTAACCTGCTCTGGGCCGTGACGGAGAGAGTACAATAGTAATGGTACTGTAGGGACAGAGCCACAGATTTATCTTATTCAGTGTTTCTACCAAAGTACCATACACATTTTTGACTACATCTCGTTCAAAAAAGGGTCCTAGTTGAGAAGTTGAATTCATGTTAATCACAGTGTATTGACATTAAAATATATAATTTCTATAATACATGAGGGGCTATGGCTAGGTGTGCCGGCATTTGAAAGACAGGGACACTGTAGATTTTCCATAAGATTATGTCAGTAGCTTGTTGTTAGCCAGGAGTATAAAATATCCTGCTATTTCTGTAGGAGTCTTGGGGTTCATGGAGGAGTCTTGGGGTCCATGGAGGAGTTTGAGGGTCCATGGAGGAGTCATAGGGTCCATGGAGGAGTCATAGGGTCCATGGAGAAGTCTTACAGTCCATGGAGTAGTCTTAGGGGTCCATGGAGGAGTCTTAGGGGTCCATGGAGGAGTCTTAGGGTCCATGGAGGAGTCTTAGGGTCCATGGAGGAGTCTTAAGGTCCATGCCTTAGTGTATCATTCAACATCCAAAATCAATAGCTATAGTTGCAGTGGCATATGAATAATCCACCCATTTAGCTAGAAGAGTATCAAAAAGGACCCTTCAATATTGTACAACACCATACCCACATTGATTGACTGCACTGCCTAGACAGCAGTGTTCTCCTGATGTCATTGCCCCAGTGGCGGGCGGTGCCCCTACTATAGGCCCTATGATGTCACAGTGGAACAGATGGAGTCTGTTAGTTATGGCGGATTGCTATTGACCCCAAAGCTCTTGGTGAGTCGGGCCACCACATGCCATCTGCATTGCTAACTGTCCTGGCTACGCTGCGTCTTCATCCAGTGCAAGCTCGGACACACCCCTGCAATGTAACTGTTTCAGTTTGCGCATGACTTTTAGAAGTGTGTATGTATGTGTGTGTGAGTGCGTGCGTGCGTGTGTGCTTGCCTGAGGAAGTAGGTACAATGTGGTATATGAGGATAGTTTTGATAATGTACTATTACATTCGGCTAATCCTGAAAAATATGACCTACACAATTTTCAGAAATGTAGAATTTTACTCCAGTAATATATTCAATACCAGAAGTATATCAATTCAAATAGAAATGTGCCTCAAGCCCTTTCCAATTGTAATCATAGACTCTCTTTCCCTGCACATCAATTATGAAAGACACACACACCTCTCTGTTCATTAACATGTCAAAGTCACTCACAAACGCTGCACGTCTAGCTGCGACCGACACAAATTATCCAGACCTTGAAGTCATGTCGTGAAAAAAGTGGTGCCGTTACCCTGGAGAATATAGGCTTCTCCTTAGACATGGCCCCAGAATGATCAATATTAATTTCTATGGCTAGGATCAAAACGGGACAAAACTGGTATTCTGCACTGTATGCTGTTGCCAATGCAAGCTTTTCTTTACGTTAGTTTCTGTCTACATCAAAACCCAATGGAAGCAAGTTTTGGGAACGCTGTGGTAGCTTGGGAGGACACAAAATTGAGCAAGGATCTCCTTGAGCTAACACCAAAGCTTTTTAGTAGAATCAACAATGCCTGGACCACTTTCCTCCACAGTGTTTCATCTGAATATTTTACAACAGACCAATTCTTGGGAGAGAGAGAGAGGAGAGTAAGGCAGAGTGTGTGATTGTCAAATGTAGCTCCCCCGTAGAACTCTGTTGCTACGGTTTATCACTTTGCAACATTAGTACCAATACAAGAGCCAGAGAGCGGTAGATGGTGAGAAAGAAAAAGAGAGGGAGAGTAGTCTTACCTGGGAACACGAGCAGAGCGAACACCCACGACAGGATGAGAAAACACATAGAATTATACATTCTTCCAATTTAATCTGTTGACACCGTTGAACACTTGTGCTTCTTCTTCGCCGTCTTCTTGTATTATAGTAGTGTTTTTTTCAAACAGGAACACAGACAAGACAGTGATGTTTTGCTCTCCTTCGTAAATCTACAATTTTGGAGTTTTTCCTTCGACTCTGGTGTTCTCTGTGCTGAAGGTTATTTAAATCCACTGCAAATTGTGGCAGCATGCAGCGACCGAGTCCTCATTCAGTATTCTCACTCACACATACACAGGGACCAAGCCGAGGGAGAGGGGTGGTCTGTCTCTGCTCTCTCTCTCTCAATTGGCCGAGGCTTTTGACTGTCAGTGCCGTCTGGTTTGCTTAATCTAAGGAATGTGAAAAGATTTATACTTTTGATACTTAAGTATATTTTAGCAATTACATTTACTTTTGATACTTAAGTATATTTAAAACCAAATACTTTCAGAATTTTACTCAAGTAGTATTTTACTGGGTGAGTCATTTTCTATTAAAGTATCTTTAATTTTACTAGACGACATGTGTACATCTTGTTGTTATGAATTGATGCTGTAAAACAATGTAACATTGTTAAAACTGGGTCAGCATTCCTTGCCCAGACTGACCAGTTTGTGTAACCAATTACATTGTGTAGCCTATTAATACATTTACAGGTCTCATCTGCCTTTAATTTAACTGGGTATTCGAAATTAGCCATTCAATGTTGTGTGAGTGAAAGTCCCTGTTAGACCCCAAATTGATAATTCTATCCCTTTTCATTATATTCTGAGAATCTCTGTTTATTGCAATTGAAGAACATGGTCATAAGCATACACTACAGAAAATGTATTTGATTTTGATCATGTTTCATTTCAAGCTATCCAATTACAGTGTAGTATGGACAGGGATTGAACCTGAGGATTTTAAGCACTGGCAAGCTGCAATTTTTACTAGCCCAGGTCCAAAATCTGTGCCGTCCAAAATCTGTGCCATGCGATATTTGAAAAGACAACATTTCTCTAGCTGGTGGGCTGCTGAGGCACTTTCTAGCGCGGTCTGAAAAGTACTAGCAACGGGCTAGCTAGCTTAATTTCCATCCCTGAGTTTGGAGCCATCGCCCATCACCATCTCATGTCACCTCAAGTCTAGAATAACAGTACACCTTCACCCAGATATAATTTCCTCCTGTGTGCTAATATCCCGGTCGTTTGTTCTCTCTGTTTTCCCAAGAACAAATCCCTGAGCACTTTGTAGTGTGCCTTCAAAAAGAGCTTCCACAGATAGTCTGTCCTCGCTAACAACACAGACCTGATTCCCCAGACATCCATACATTCTTAGAGCAGTACTTGAACAAGCAGGGACTTCCTTGTGAGTTTCACAGTACAGTACATAACGCCCCTTGGATGACTGCATTTGGGCCTTGTATAACTGATTCCTTTATGAGGGCTCTCCCATGTTGCCGCAGGGCTAGACTCAGGCCAGGCTTTGGGATGAAAATACAGAGTGGCAGGTTACCATGGGGAGCGTCGTCTGTAACATTTCAGAATCCAGTCCCTCAAGATTACTCTTCTGTCGCCTTTCTGATGTGTGCAGTAAAAGATGCAAGTCAAGGAAAGGTTTCTGTAAAAACCTACACAAACTCATCGGTTGTGCTCTGTGCAGCCTAGGTGTCTTTGCAGTAACTAAACTAGGTCACGGTTGGTTATTCAACAATGTTTGAGAGGATCTTATTATAGCAGATACAACTACAAAGCTTGTTTTCCTTTTTTCTTTTCTGTAAAAACAGGCACAAAGGCTTATGAGAATATAGACCTTTTTAAACAACATTATGAAAGCCAATCAGTTAGGTAAGGGTTTCTGGTAGACTGAGATTTTCCAATTAATGGGCATCAATTGTTCATGAGTCCTCTCTGACAGGAGGATTCTTTCCTGGTCAGAATTTAAAGCAAGACATATTTAACTCCTGAAATGTAGTACTTTCATGGCAGCAGATACAGTGAGGGAAAAAAGTATTTGATCCCCTGCTGATTTTGTACATTTGCCCACTGACAAAGAAATGATCAGTCTATAATTTTAATGGTAGGTTTATCTGAACACTGAGAGATATAAGAACAAAACAATCCAGAAAAACGCATGTCAAAAATGTTATAAATTGATTTGCCTTTTAATGAGGGAAATAAGTATTTGACCCCTCTGCAAAACATGACTTAGTACTTGGTGGCAAAACCCTTGTTGGCAATCACAGAGGTCAGACGTGTGATCAAATACTTTTTTCCCTCACTGTATGTTATCAGATGTTTTTGAACCCCTAACAATGGTCCTCAGTGTATTGTTTCACTACTGTATATCGTGAAAAAGCTATTGTTACAATAAACGTAAAACTATTTCCTTGGGGGTGGAAAAATAGTAAGGCACACAGTTGCTAGTAAGGCCTAAAGTTGGAGAATAGTTTTAAGTTCCCAAACCCACGTAGTTCCTCTAAGTAAACTGTAATTACTGACCTGTTCTTGGTAGCAGCAGATAAGATACAAAAAAAAGATTCATTGCATTCTAATGAAAGAAAACTTCCCTTAGAAAATGCAGATTAAGCAACTCAAAGAGTACAATTTTAGATAGATTAAAGCAATTGATAATCATAAGAACAATGTAATAAAATATGTTTATGTTTAAGCTATTTGCTCTTAAATTCCAAAAAGAAGAGGGTACTGAAATAAATTATATGATTATTACACATTAGTGAACAGAGGTTGAATGAGGACATGTGGGGTTGAGAGAGACCAATTTAAGAGTTTCTCAGAATAACATTTGTCTTCTGGTCAATTTGATCATAACGTCAATCAAGACTACATTGATGTATATATATTTGGAGATTTCTGTTGATTCTAACGACTCTAACTATTGTATAAGGCAGAACAATGAATTTGATTATAGATCCAAATGTTGTAGATATCTATATACCATACTATAATTGGTATGGTCTGATCAGGGCTGCCTCTAGCATTTTGGGGGGCCTCAGCGAGATTTGTTTGCCTTTCGTGCCTGGTCAGTAATCCAGCCATGATTTCTACAAGGTTTAGATAGCTGGCTAGACTAACTTACCTAGTAATCTATAAAATGTTAGCTAACATGGGCTAATTGATTGACTGTCAGTGACTGACATAATAAGAGGAAAACTGCTGATGCACTACTAAATTATAAAATTGCATGTTGCATATTCTACTATGATATCTCTCAACAGTAAGTTGAGGAAATACAAGTCCCGGCTGTCTTCCTAACTCCAACTAATGGGCACAGAAAATACCCAGCTGAAAATGAATGGCATTTTTTTACCTGCAAGATCAGACCCAGGGCCTCCTAGTGGTTGAGAGCCATACGCTCAGCACATAGTCTGCGTATAGGCACTGGGTTTAATCTTACAGGTTAAAAAATGCCCATTCATTTTCTGGGGGGTACATTCTGTGCCCATTAGTTGGAGTTAGGAAGTCAGTCGGGGACTCGTATTTCCTTTGTAATTAATCAGTGAATATCAGAGATTCATAATTAGGAGTAACACAATTTGTTCTACCGTTTGGAAATGACAGATGTTTTTATTTTATTTTTACAAATGTGCATAATGATGAAATCAGATGTTTCCTGTTTTGTTCCCTGTCCAAATTGGATAAATAGATTTGAGGGGGATGATGTAAACTGTAGGTTTGAACCGAGGAGTCGACATGATTTTTTACCCTTAATTAACTTGCTTTTGTTTTTAATACTATCAAAAAAGAGGCATGGGAAATCTAACAGTAAGCCATTCTAGCTGATTGCAGGACTGTGTTTAGAGAAATTGATAATTACTAATCACAGGGGACAATCGGCTTGCACCTTAACTAGATTAGAGAATATGGGCTGCTTACAAATTGTTAGATGGGCAGAACTCCTATCTAATTCATCGCTAAACAAGTTTGCATAACATATTTATCATCTGATTGCTTTTCTGGGTCAGACGAACCAGAATGCGACTGAACTGTAGGGAATTTAATCAGCAAAGCACTCGTCGTTTCTCATTGAATTTGTGCGAAGATGGTGTTTGTTTTTGCTCAAATTGTCAAGATGTCTTGGATGTGACATTACACGCAGTCCAACAGTTTTCACAAATTGCAGAACGATTAGAGAGGGGAATAATCTAATATGTAAGAAACAGAGGATCCTTGTTACACATCTGTGATCGTTTGCCAATTCTTTCCCTCTTGTCACTCAGCATTCTTTCATTATGGGCATTCTCTGCCTGTCTTGTCTGGTCTGTTCAATTTTGCCGGTACTATTCTGTCTCCTTATTATCTCTCAGATAGAAGAGAAAATATACCATGTCTGCTCCCCATTATTGAGTTCAGGGAGGTTTTGTATGAAGTGGAAGTTGATCCAAGGTGATTGTTGAAGAGTCAGACCTTATGAATTATTAAAGATAATTAAAGTGCATGCGCTCATAATGCAGAGATGTGGGAAATCAAGTTGTCATCATTTTGACAGATGGGGTTTGCATATCAAATATCACACAATATGTTAATGCAGACAATACTCTAACCTCTTGTCTGATGAATATAGTTTTCTAATATTTCAGTAACTTGGCTCATAGCAGTAATGATCATGACAGAGGCAGTCACCTATGGCCTTCACATAGGTGGCAATACATCTGTCAATACCAGTGGTGGAAAAAGTACCCAATTGTCATGTTTGAGTAGAAGTAAAGATACCTTAATAGAAAATGACTCAAGTAAAAGTGAAAGTCACACAGTAAAATACTTGAGTAAAAGTCTAAAAGTATTTGGTTATAAATATAATTAAGTATCAAAAGTAAATTTAATTGCGAAAATATGCTTAAGTATCAAAAGTAAAAGAAAAAGTATAAAAAATGTCAAATTGCTTATATTAAGCAAACCAGACGGCACAATTCTTTTCTATTTTTTACTTGTGTATTTTTTACTTAACACTTATTTTTCTTAAAACTTATTAAAGCATTTTTGGTTAAGGGCTTGTAAGTAAGCATTTCAAGTAGGTTATAAGGTCTACACCTGTTGTATTCGGCTTATGTGACAAATACAATTTGATTTTGATTTTAATTGTATTGTTGTAAATTGCTTACGGATAGCCAGGGGCACACTCCAATACTCAGACATAATTTACAAACAAAGATTTTGTGTTTACTGTGTCCGCCAGATCAGAGGCAGTGGGGATGACAAGGGATGTGCTCTTGATAATTGCGTGAATTGGACCATTTTCCTGACCTGCTAAGCGTTCAAACTGTAACGAGTACTTTTGGGTGTTAAAGGAAATGTATGGAGTAAAAAGTACATCGTTTTCTTTAGGAATGTAGTAAAGTAAAAGTAAAAGTTGGCAAAAATATAAATAGTAAAGTAAAGTACAGATACCCCCAAAAATTACTTAGGTAGTATTTTAAAGTATTTTTACTTAAGTACTTTGCACCACTGGTCAATACACATGCATCCAAATGGCAGAGGAACCGAAGTGACAATTTGAAACTGTGCCATTTGAAACGTGCTACAGGGCCTTGGCTCACCGAATACGAACATGATTACATAGTCCAAGACAAGCTGGGTTAGCATAATTACAAATACAAACATTGTTTTGAGACACTTTCAGCATTGGGTTTTGTCAAGGGCTAGCACAGGAAGTGGTGCACCTTGGGAGAATGGTTTTCCTTTGGGAAGGTGAGAGCTTTCCTCAGAGAGATACGACACAATGGGAAGTATTTAGACAAGGCTGTAGCGAGTGAAGCCTAAAGCAGAAGATTTTTCATCTGCAATGAATATTACTCAACCAAAATAAATATTTATGCAAGGAGGGTGTAACATTGAGGATCAAATTAATGTCCTGGGTATATGTGAGAATTTGCATGATGCACAAACAGTCCTACCATATTGCACTGGGAGTGATCGTTGTATTCCCACACCATAGTCCGAAAAATAATTACATAATTCAAACTTGCCTCAAGTAGTCTAGATCTTGTCATGCCACCATGTAAATAGTGTGTTATGTGGAGGATTTATTTTAATTTAACTTTTATTAAAACAGAAGCTCATTGATGTTTTTGTAATTTTATTTGACGTTCACCACACATTGTTTGTGACATTGGGATAATTAACCCATATAGAAGAAAGTAGCTCCAGTCTGGTCTGCTCAAAACTTGAGAAATTAGATTGTTGCAAATACGTGGTCTCATTGCACATGCCAGAAAAAGTTATTTCGGGATCCAAGTGTAGCCGGCTACTGGTGACTTGATGTGCCTTACTCTGTGTCAGCACAGCAACATCTATTAGCAAGCCCTGGGGGAGGCGGTCCACTAGCAGTTTGAAAAGCTTGTGTAACAGTGTAATGATGTAATTGTATTACATGATTCTTCTGCAGGAACAAGTAGGTTATACATTCTCAACAGAATGTTTTGGTATGCAATAAAGACCATTATACAACGGGTGGGTCTATCCCTGAATGCTGATTGGTTAAAACCGCATTCCAGTCTGTGCCTATTCCACAAATTACCACCGGCTAAATCTATGACGTTAAAATGCCTATTTACTCTTCCATTTGACTGTGCAATCCACTTTCTCATCAACCCAGCCAGGCACTTTAGAAACTTTATCTCCACTATAAAAAACATGTAGACATTATCTCACCTTTATTTTAGACTAACATTTCGTTTTCAGCAGCAGAGATTTGTATTATCATTGCGGTCTGTCTCTCCGACATTTGCAACATTGTTTCAATATTCAAATTCGATCTCCTGCTGTCCCATCGTGGAACATTTAGAACAAACAACTAGGTTGCGTCCATAGATACAGAACACAAAGACTGAAAGGACTGGGTCGCGTCTCTAGCAACCCTAGATTTGTGTCGGGACTATATCTTGTGGAAGGATGAAATAGTATGAATAAATTCATCAAAATAAAGTTAATGAAAATATGTGAATTATTATTTGAATACGTTGATAACCCGTTGAATAAAAGTTATTATGCCCTCGAAGCCAGTAAAACAAAACCCATACCAATATATCCTCCAAACACCGGAATGTCAGGCATTAATCCAAGATGGTGTAGCAGTCAGAATTATCTTATATATCTTTTGTATCTTTTTCTTCGCATTCTTTTTAATATTTTTCCTAAGCCTCAACTTCAAAATACTCTCCTGCAACCCACCTCACCCAGTGTGGTGTGGATCTGTTTTTTTTTACTAAAGTATTTCTATTTACCTCCGAACTGGAATACCTCAACTGAAGCTAGCTAGCTATCAGCTATCAGTCAGCTAACCACTGCTAGCTGTCATCAGCTAACCTTTAGCTCGGAAAGCTCTCGCCAGTTCGTACAATGCGTTTCAAACCAGAGCCCACGGACCTTTTTTCTCTCCGTATCCCCGGATTCCTACAGCAAACTCCGAACCTTTTCATCTGGATCATCGCAGCTAGCTAACGCTATCGCAACCCGGGTTGACTACTCCTGGCTAACGTTTCCGTCCCGGAGCTAGCACCAACTAGCCTGGACCTAGCCCATGCTAGACCCATCTCCCGGCTAGGGCTCCTGGGCTACTCCTGAAGTCCACTCCTCGGCTACAATATCCGGACCCCTTCTACTGCCGGTACGGGGCACGGAACCCCGCCGATCCTTCACAACTGGACTACCGACATAATCTGCCCGAGGATCCCAACAGGCCCCTCAGACGCGACGTCCCCTGAAGGCCCATTCTGCTAACCGCAGCCTGCTAGCTATCTAGAGTATATTGGACTGTTAGCTGATCCATCGGCCAGTTTCCTGGACCACTATACCCATTTTGCCAATTGGAATTGGACCCCTCTGCTACTTGGAACCCTACTAATTCCACGACTGGTCTATCGACGTCACCGCACGAGGAGGCAAAAACAGACTTTCCCCCATCGCGACGTCCCTCTAAGGCCCTTATGCTAGCTTGCTATCCCCGGCCTGCTAACTGCTAGCTTGCTAGCCCCGGCCTGCTAACTGTCTGAATCGCCGTGTCCCCAGCCAGCCCAACCACTCACTGGACTCATACGATCACTTGGCTATGCATGCCTCTCCCTAATATCAATATGCCATATCCGTTACTGTCCTGGTTAGTGATTACTGTCTTATTTCACTGTAGAGCCTCTAGCCCCGCTCAATATGCCTTAACCAACGATATTGTTCCACCTCCCACATATGCGATGACATCACCTGGTATAAACGTCTCTAGAGACATTATCTCTCTCATCATTACTCAATGCCTAGGTTTACCTCCAATGTACTCTCTTCTTACCATACCTTTGTCTGTACATTATGCCTTGAATATATGCTATCGTGCCCAGAAACCTGCTCCCTTTACTCTCTGTTGCGAACATCCCTAAGTTTGCTTTATTCACTGCTTTAGCACATTCTGTCAACCCGGATGTCTTAGCCATGTCTGAATCCTGGCTTAGGATAACCACGAAAACGCTGAAATTTCCATCCCTAACTATAACATTTTCCGCCAAGATAGAACTGCCAAAGGGGGCGGTGTTGCAATCTACTGCAGAGATAGCCTGCAGAGTTCTATCTTACTATCCAGGTCTGTACCAAAACAATTCGAGCTTCTACTTCTAAAAATGCACCTTTCCAGAAACAAGTCTCTCAACGTTGTTGCTTGCTATAGACCACCCTCTGCCCCCAGCTGTGCCCTGGAAACCATATGTGAATTGATTGCCCCCCTCTATCTTCTGAGCTCGTACTGCTAGATTACCTAAACTGGGACATGCTTAAAACCTGTTGGGGCTAGGGGGCAGTATTTGCACGGCCGGATAAAAAACATACCCGATTTAAACTGGTTACTACTCTTGCCCAGAAACGAGAATATGCATATAATTAGTAGATTTGGATAGAAAACACTCTAAAGTTTCTAAAACTGTTTGAATGGTGTCTGTGAGTATAACAGAACTCATATGGCAGGCCAAAACCTGAGAAGATTCCATACAGGAAGTGCCCTGTCTGACAATTTGTTCTCCTTCTGTGGCATCTCTATCAAAAATACAGCATCTCTGCTGTAACGTGACATTTTCTAAGGCTTCCATTGGCTCTCAGAAGGCGCCAGAAAGTGTAATGGGGTGTCTGCAGTCTCTGGGCGAAGTACAGCAGCTCTGTTTGTGAGTAGTCAGGCTGGGAACATTGACACTGGAGATGCGCGTTCATGAGAATTCTCAATTTTTTCTTTCAGCCTTTGAATGAATACAACGTCGCCCGGTTGGAATATTATCGCTATTTTACGAGAAAAATCGCATAAAAATTGATTTTAAACAGCGTTTGACATGCTTCGAAGTACTTTGATGGAATATTTTGCAATTTTTTGTCACGAAATGCGCTCGCGCGTCACCCTTCGGATACTGACCTGAACGCACAAACAAAATGGAGGTATTTCAATATAACTATGGATTATTTGGAACCAAAACAACAATTGTTGTTGAAGTAGAAGTCCTGGGAGTGCATTCTGACAAAGAACAGCAAAGGTAATCCAATTTTTCTTATAGTAAATCTGAGTTTGGTGAGGGCCAAACTTGGTGGGTGTCAAATTAGCTAGCCGTGATGGCCGGGATATCTACTCAGAATATCTATCTTAAAATCTGACACCGCGATTGCATAAAGGAGTTCTGTATCTATAATTCTTAAATTAATTGTTATGTATTTTGTGAACGTTAATCGTGGGTAATTTAGTAAATTCACCGGAAGTTTACGGTGGGTATGCTAGTTCTGAACATCACATGCTAATGTAAAAAGCTGGTTTTTGATATAAATATGAACTTGATTGAACAAAACATGCATGTATTGTATAACATAATGTCCTAGGACTGTCATCTGATGAAGATCATCAAAGGTTAGTGCTGAATTTAGCTGTGGTTTTGGTTTTTGTGACATATATGCTTGCTTTGAAAATGGCTGTGTGATTATTTTTGGCAGGGTACTCTCCTGACATAATCTAATGTTTTGCTTTCGCTGTAAAGCCTTTTTGAAATCGGACAATGTGGTTAGATTAACGAGAGTCTTGTCTTTAAAATGGTGTAAAATAGTCATATGTTTGAGAAATTGAAGTTATAGCATTTTTGTGGTATTTGTATTTCGCAAACGTCCCACCTTGCCCAGGGAGGTTAACACCCCGGCCATCCTACAATCTAAGCTTGATGCCCTCAATCACACACAAATTATCTATGAACCTACCAGGTACAACCCCAAATCCGTAAACACAGGCACCCTCATAGATATCATCCTAACTAACTCACCCTCCAAATACACCTCTGCTGTTTTAAACCAAGATCTCAGCGTTCACTGCCTCATTGCCTGCATCCGTAATGGGTTAGCGGTCAAACGACCATTACTGTCAAACGCTCCCTAAAACACTTCAGCGAACAGGTCTTTCTAATCGACCTGGCCCGGGTATCCTGGAATGACATTGACCTCATCCCGTCAGTAGAGGATGCCTGGTTATTCTTTAAAAGTGCCTTCCTCACCATCTTAAATAAGCTTGCTCTGTTCAAAAAATTTAGAACCAGGAATATATATAGCCCTTGGTTCACTCCAGACCTGTCTGCCCTTGACCAGCAAAAAAACATCCTGTGGCGTTCTGCATTAGCATCGAATAGCCCCTGTGATATGCAACTTTTCATGGAAGTTAGGAACCAATATACACAGGCAGTTAGGAAAGCTAAGGCTAGCTTTTTCAAACAGAAATTTGCATCCTGTAGTACAAACTCCAAAAGGTTCTGGGACACTGTAAAGTCCATGGAGAATAAGAACACCTCCTCCCTGCTGCCCACTGCACTCAGGCTAGGAAACACTGTCACTACCGATAAATCCACAATAATTGAGAATTTCAATAAGCATTTTTCTACGGCTGGCCATGCTTTCCACCTGGTTACCCCTACCCCGGTCAACAGCCCTGCGCTCCCCACAGCAACTCGCCCAAACCTCCCCCACTTCTCCTTCAGCCAAATCCAGATAGCTGATGTTCTGAAAGAGCTGCAAAATCTGGACCCCGACAAATCAGCCGGGCCAGACAATCTGGACACTCTCTTTCTAAAATGATCTGCCGAAATTCTTGCAACCCCTATTACTAGCCTGTTCAACCTCTCTTCGTATCATCTGAGATTCTCATAGATTGGAAAGCTGCCGCGGTAATCCCTCTCTTCAAAGGGGAAGACACTCTAGACCCAAACTGCTACAGACCTATATCTATTTTACCCTGCCTTTCTAAGGTCTTTGAAGTTAACAAACAGATTACCGACGATTTCGAATCTCACCGAACCTTCTCCGTTATGCAATCTGGTTTCAGAGTTGGTCATGGGTGCACCTCAGCCATGCTCAAGGTCTTAACCGCCATCGATAAGAGACATTACTGTGCAGCCGTATTCATCGACCTGGCTAAGGCTTTCGACTCTGTCAATCACAACATTCTTATTGTCAACCTCAACAGCCTTGGTTTCTCAAATGATTGCCTCGCTTGGTTCACTAACTACTTCTCCGATAGAGTTCAGTATGTCAAATCGAAGGGCCTGTTGTCCGGACCTCTGGCAGTCTCTATGGGGGTGCCAAAGGGTTCAATTCGCTGGCTGACTCTCTTCACTGTATACATCAATGATGTTGCTCTCGCTGCTGGTGATTCTTTGATCCACCTCTACGCAAACGACACCATTCTGTATACCTCTGGCCCTTCTTTGGACACTGTGTTAACTAACCTCCAGATGAGCTTCAATGCCTTACAACTCTCCTTCCGTGGCCTCCAATTGCTCTTAAATGCAAGTAAAACTAAATGCATGCACTTCAACCGATCGCTGCCCGCACCTGCCCGTCTGTCCAGCATCACTACTCTGGACGGTTCTGACTTAGAATATGTGGACAACTACAAATACCTAGGTGTCTGGTTAGACTGTAAACTCTCCTTCCAGACTCACATTAAACATCTCCAATCCAAAATTAAATCTAGAAATCGGCTTCCTATTTCGCAACTAAGCATCCTTCACTCATGCTGCCAAACATACCCTCGCAAAACTGACCATCCTACCGATACTCGACTTCGGTGATGTCATTTACAAAATAGCCTCCAACACTCTACTCAACAAATTGGATGCAGTCTATCACAGTGCCATCTGTTTTGTCACCAAAGCCCCATATACTACCCACCACTGTGACCTGTATGCTCTCATTGGCTGGCCCTCGCTTCATACTCGTCGCCAAACCCACTGGCTCCAGGTCATCTACAAGTCTCTGCTAGGTAAAGCCCCGCCTTATCTCAGCTCACTGGTCACCATAGCAGCACCAACCCGTAGCACGCGCTCCAGCAGGTATATCTCACTGGTCACCCCCAAAGCCAATTCTTCCTTTGGCCGCCTTTCCTTCCAGTTCTCTGCTGCCAATGACTGTAACGAACTGCAAAAATCTCTGAAGCTGGAGACTCTTACCTCCCTCACTAGCTTTAAGCACCAGCTGTCAGAGCAGCTCACAGATCACTGCACCTGTACATAGCTCATCTGTAAATAGCCCGTCCAATCTACCTCATCCCCATCCTGTATTTATTTATTTATTTGTCTTTGTCCTTTGCACCCCAGTATCTCAACTTGCACATTCATCCTCTGCACATCCTACCATTCCAGTGTTTAATTGCTATTTTGTAATTACTCAATAGGCATCTCTTATCCTACCTCATTTGCACATGCTGTATATAGATTTTCCCACTGTATTATTGATTGTATGTTTGTTTATTCCGTGTGTAACTCTATGTTGTTGTATGTGTCAAACTGCTTTGCTTTATCTTGGCCAGGTCGCAGTTGCAAATGAGAACTTGTTCTCAACTAGCCTACCTGGTTAAATAAAGGTGAAATAAATAAAAATAAATCATTTAAATAGATCCCCACTTTGGTTTATTCTATCTTATTATCCAGGTATCCCTTGGGAAAGAGGTGTTATGACCTTAATAGGACTTCCTGGTTAAAATAAGGTTTAATCATGATTTCTATATTGTACTCATATACTGTAGTCATTGAGGCAATGAACATCTTTTACTCTTGCTATGAGGTCATCAATCTATTTCTACATGCTTTTCCAATTATGTTCCTTGTAGAAGTTGTGTTTATAGTATTTGACTACATGCTTTTTCTTTCAACGTATTCCATAAAATGTCAATATAAACTACATGCCAATCAGACCATGATAAATAATTCAATTAGATATGGCTATGAAATGGCAATGATCAATGTGAAGGATAGCATGTAAAAACAGAAAATTGAAGCGTAGGCTATTCATGATATACACTGCTCAAAAAAATATAGGGAACACTTAAACAACACAATGTAACTCCAAGTCAATCACACTTCTGTGAAATTAAACTGTCCACTTAGGAAGCAACACTGATTGACAATAAATTTCACCTGCTGTTGTGCAAATGGAATAGACAACAGGTGGAAATTATAGGCAATTAGCAAGACACCCCCAATAAAGGAGTGGTTCTGCAGGTGGGGACCACAGACCACTTCTCAGTTCCTATGCTTCCTGGCTGATGTTTTGGTCACTTTTGAATGCTGGCGGTGCTTTCACTCTAGTGGTAGCATGAGACGGAGTCTACAACCCACACAAGTGGCTCAGGTAGTGCAGCTCATCCAGGATGGCACATCAATGCGAGCTGTGGCAAGAAGGTTTGCTGTGTCTGTCAGCGTAGTGTCCAGAGCATGGAGGCGCTACCAGGAGACAAGCCAGTACATCAGGAGACGTGGAGGAGGCCGTAGGAGGGCAACAACCCAGCAGCAGGACCGCTACCTCCGCCTTTGTGCAAGGAGGAGCAGGTGGAGCACTGCCAGAGCCCTGCAAAATGACCTCCAGCAGGCCACAAATGTGCATGTGTCTGCTCAAACGGTCAGAAACAGACTCCATGAGGGTGGTATGAGGGCCCGACGTCCCCAGGTGGGGGTTGTGCTTACAGCCCAACACCGTGCAGGATGTTTGGCATTTGCCAGAGAACACCAAGATTGGCAAATTCGCCACTGGCGCCCTGTGCTCTTCACAGATGAAAGCAGGTTCACACTGAGCACGTGACAGACATGACAGAGTCTGGAGACGCCGTGGAGAATGTTCTGCTGCCTGCAACATCCTCCAGCATGACCGGTTTGGCGGTGGGTCAGTCATGGTGTGGGGTGGCATTTTTTGGGGGGCCGCACAGCCCTCCATGTGCTCGCCAGAGATAGCCTGACTGCCATTAGGTACCGAGATGAGATCCTCAGACCCCTTGTGAGACCATATGCTGGTGCGGTAGGCCCTGGGTTCCTCCTAATGCAAGACAATGCTAGACCTCATGTGGCTGGAGTGTGTCAGCAGTTCCTGCAAGAGGAAGGCATTGATGCTATGGACTGGCCCACCCGTTGCCCAGACCTGAATCCAATTGAGCACATCTGGGACATCATGTCTCGCTCCATCCACCAACGCCACGTTGCACCACAGACTGTCCAGGAGTTGGCGGATGCTTTAGTCCAGGTCTGGGAGGAGATCCCTCAGGAGACCATCCGCCACCTCATCAGGAGCATGCCCAGGCATTGTAGGGAGGTCATACAGGCACGTGGAGGCCACACACACTACTGAGCCTCATTTTGACTTGTTTTAAGGACATTACATCAAAGTTGGATCAGCCTGTAGTGTGGTTTTCCACTTTAATTTTGAGTGTGACTCCAAATCCAGACCTCCATGGGTTGATAAATTGGATTTCCATTGATTCTTTTTGCGTGATTTTGTTGTCAGCAC
Organism: Salmo salar; assembly: GCF_965601325.2. NCBI lineage: Eukaryota > Metazoa > Chordata > Actinopteri > Salmoniformes > Salmonidae > Salmo > Salmo salar. Next base: position 71,091,199 of record NC_138294.1, on the reverse strand, counting down.
ATTCAACTATGTAAAGAAAAAAGTATTTAATAAGATTATTTATTTCATTCAGATCTAGGATGTGTTGTTTAAGTGTTCCCTTTATTTTTTTGAGCAGTATACAATTCATTCGATTTTTAATGCAGTCTCAGCTATTTCTGTCAGCTCATGTCAACAATCATCAGATGTGTATATACACAATAGGTCTCACAACAGAGATACCAAAGTGTAGTGCTTATATGAGGGGCACTGTAATGTCATGTCAAAATGTTTTGATTGAAACACTTGCCCGTCAGCAGACCTGGAGATATGGCCGTGTCCAGCAAATCGTCACAGGAGCTCCAATCACATGACATCTGACCTTTCCGTTAACCTTGGAGTGGACATGTCTGGTCCTCTTGATGTCGGCAGTTATTTTTTCCAGGCAGACAGGAGAGGTGGTGGTGGTGGGAGATGACTTCTGTCGAGTTGTTTTGTTTCCCTGAGGGAGGGATGGGGGGATGGAGGGATGAAGAGGGGAGGGTTTATAAATGGACTTGCTGCATCAGTTATGGCTGTGGGCAGGTTACTGTGAACAGCAGAGGGGACAGTTCAGTTCTTCTGCGTTTCACTTTAATGTTCACACACTGAGATAATTAATGTTCCACCCTTTTGTTGCCCTCTCCATCCTCCGTTTGTTGTTCTCCAACATTAATAATCTTTGAACCGACAGAGAGGGAGTAAGGTGCCAAATGTGTTTATGTCGTGCTTTGTCTTAATCCTTTGTTGTTCTCGTTTTGAGAACAATGCCTCTGTGTAGGTTGGGCATGAGCTGTACCACACAGATTTGTATCATGGTTGTAGATGTAATCTTGCATTGTCTAATAGTACAAGTACAGAATTTAATAAAAGTGCTATTGTACGTGTATTAACCCTACGGCCTCTCCGTTTTGCTCTTTTTATCGTCAACATCTTACTTCTCCTCCTTCAAGTAATAGAGACCCACAATGGATTTCAAGAAAACTACAGTTGTCAGAGGAAGTCCTTTCTCTACGCAGGGAGTGCCGGGTGGAAATTAGACCACCACAACTACAGGGGAGAAAAATGAAAGGGGGTCTTCTCTGCCCTTAAAATAATTGCAAGCTCAACTGCAAATTGAAGGCTCTGATCTGTCTGGGCTGGTGAATAGGTCCTATTATTTTGTGTTCACACACACATACACACTGACAATGATCGCCCGTCACATCAAAATAATTATTGTTGTTGTGGATGGCTCTATTTAGACTCCAATCAGCCCCATAGGGGACATGAAAGCACCAGTGTTGAAAATAACATCAGATTATGTAATTGGTTCAGAAATATGTAAAGTATGGTCAATACAAACAGGCCATCATGTGGGAGATCTAAGGTAAGTCCCACATTGCATCCTATTCCCTACATAGTGCACTACTTTTGACCATAGCCTAGGGTGCCATTTGAGATGCAACCCAAGTATAAACAGCTATTGTTGGGGTCTGCAACAGGTCTACCAGTAGCTCGCAGCCCACCTATGAGTATCTTGGCAAACAATTCTGAAAGGAAATACATGTTTTACGTGTTCCACCGCAAACTTTCTTAAACAAATATCAGACACCACAAACTCCCGGCTACTAGCCAATCAAAGCCAAATTTACCTTTTCCCATCCCTGATTAGCCACACTTGGCTTATAAAGCCAAAAGTAACACAATATACACAATTAATTTACAGCAATATTGCCCCGTCTGTCTGTGTGGTACATGCGATTATTTATCACTTTGTTAAGCCAGCTAGCGATGCTAATGATAACCGTAATTGTTGGTAGACAGAAGGCATTTGCCAAAACTCTATTGAATATTAAGTAGAAAATATAGGTTTACCTGACTATATTATCATGATTCTTTTTATTAATCGGGTGGGCATTTGTTTTGCAAACTCTGCCATCACATGTGCAGTAGCAGTACAGAAACATTGCTAGCCAAACACATTCCTCTCTTGCTAGTTGAATTACAAATGTCTTCATTTTCTGATGTGATTTAAGCATTGACGTGGACTCAAAGCATCGAATTTGGTTGTTTCTCTGTCAGAGGTGAAAATTTGGTTTTAGAGGTGGGGGGGAATAACTTTTTATTTGTATGCATTTTTTTTGTCGGATAAACACTCCAAAACAGCCTAATACACAATTGAATTTGATAAAAAATGAAATAAAAAAAAAATGATTTTAAAAAAACCTGTTATTTTGTTATTTATTAGTTTAATGACAGAAAACATGGACAGTTGAAGTCAGAAGAATACATACACCTTAGCCAAACACATTTAAACTCAGTTTTTCACAATTTCTGACATTTAATCCTAGTAAAAATTCCCTGTTTTAGGTCAGTTAGGATCACCACTTTATTTTAAGAATGTGAAATGTCAGAATAATAGTAGAGAGATGTCACGTCCTGACCAGTAAAAGAGGTTGTTTGTTATTGTAGTTTGGTCAGGGCGTGGCAGGGGGTGTTTGTTTAGAGTGTTTCGGGGTTTGTTGGGCTATGTTCTTGTTAGTCTATTTCTATGTTAGTTCTAGTATGTCTATTTCTATGTGGTGTTTATTGCGTTGACCTTCAATTGGAAGCAGCTGCTCCTCGTTGCTTCTAATTGAAGGTCCTATTTAAGAGGGGTGTTGTTTCTATGGGATTTGTGGGCAGTTGTTTCCTGTTTTGTGTTCGTGCACCTGACAGGACTGTTTAGTGTCGTTTGTTGTTTTTGTATACATGTTTCTTTCTTATTTCCTTCTTTAATAAAATAAGAAGATGAGTTTACACATCCGCTGCGTTTTGGTCAAGTCCCTACGACACCCATGAAAACAGAATTATTTATTTCAGCTTTTCTTTCTTTCATCACATTCCCAGTGGGTCAGAAGTTTACATACACTCAATTAGTATTTGGCAGCATTGCCTTTAAATTGTTTAACTTGGGTGAAACATTTAGGGTAGCCTTCCACAAGCTTCCCACAATAAGTTGAATTTCGGCCCATTCGTCCTGACAGAGCTGGTGGAGTCAGGTTTGTAGGCCTCCTTGCTCGCACATACTTTTTCAGTTCTGATCACAAGTTTTCTATAGGATTGAGGTCAGGGCTTTATGATGGCCACACCAATCCCTTGACTTTGTTGTCCTTAAGCTATTTTGCTGCAACTTTGGAAGTATGCTTGGGGTCATTGTCCATTTGGAAGACCCAGTTGCGACCAAGCTTTAACTACCTGACTGATGTCTTGAGATGTTGCTTCAATATATCCACATAATTTTCCTTCTCATGTTGCCATCTATTTTGTGAAGTGCACCAGTCCCTCCTGCAGCAAAGCACCCCCACAACATGATGCTGCCACCCCTGTGCATCACGGTTGGGATGGTGTTTTTGGGCTTGCAAGCCGCCCCCTTTTTCCTCCAAACATAACGATGGTCATTATGGCCAAACAGTTCTATTTTTGTTTCATCAGACCAGAGGACATTTCTCCAAAAAGTACGATCTTTGTCCGCATGTGCAGTTGCAAACCGTAGTCTGACTTTTTTATGGCTGTTTTGGAGCAGTGGATTCTTCCTTGCTGAGCGGCCTTTCAGGTTATGTCGATATAGGACTCATTTTACTGTGGATACATACTGCTCAAAAAAATAAAGGGAACACTTAACCTGTTATGGCTAGGGGGCAGTATTTTCACGGACGGATAAAAAAACGTACCCGATTTAATCTGATTAGTACTCCTGCCCAGAAACTAGAATATGCATATAATTATTAGCTTTGGATAGAAAACACTCCAAAGTTTCTAAAACTGTTTGAATGGTGTCTGTGAGTATAACAGAACTCATTTGGCAGGCCAAAACCTGAGAAGATTCTGTACAGGAAGTACCCTGTCTGACCATTTCTTGGCCTTGTTGATTATCTCTATCAATTACAGGGGATCTCTGCAGTTACGTGACACTTTCTACGGCTCACATGGACTCTCAGAAGGCGGCAAAATGCTGAATCGTGGCTTTGCAGGCTCTGGCTGAAACAAAGTAGCGCGTTTGGATAGTGGCTGGTTACAGTACTGTGAGACTCAGGCTCGTGCCCGCGTCGACCGAAAGCTTTGTTTTCTTTCCTCTGTTTAGCTAAATGGAGATTCCCGGTCGGAATATTATCGCTTTTTTACGAGAAAAATGGCATAAAAATGGATTTTAAACAGCGGTTGACATGCTTCGAAGTACGGTAATGGAATATTTAGAAATCTTTTGTCACGAAGTGCGCCATGCTCGCGACCCTGATTTACCATTCGGATAGTGTCTGGAACGCACGAACAAAACGCCGCTATTTGGATATAACGATGGATTATTTTGGACCAAACCAACATTTGTTATTGAAGTAGCAGTCCTGGGAGTGCATTCTGACGAAGACAACAAAGGTAATCAAACTTTTGTAATAGTAAATCGGAGTTTGATCAGGGCTAAACTTGGTCGGTGTCTAAATGGCTAATCGTGATGGCTGGGCTATCTACTGAGAATATTGCAAAATGTGCTTTCACCGAAAAGCTATTTTAAAATCGGACATATCGAGTGTATAGAGGAGTTCTGTATCTATAATTCTTAAAATAATTGTTATGTTTTTTGTGAACGTTTATCATGAGTAATTTAGTAAATTCACCGGATGTTTGCGGGGGGTATGCTAGTTCTGAACGTCACATGCGAATGTAAAAAAGCTGGTTTTTGATATAAATATGAACTTGATTGAACAAAACATGCATGCATTGTATAACATAATGTCCTAGGGTTGTCATCTGATGAAGATCATCAAAGGTTAGTGCTGCATTTAGCTTTGGTTTTGTTTTTTGTGACATTATATGCTAGCTTGAAAAATGGGTGTCTGATTATTTCTGGCTGGGTACTCTGCTGACATAATCTAATGTTTTGCTTTCGCTGTAAAGCCTTTTTGAAATCGGACAGTGTGGTTAGATTAACGAGAGTCTTGTCTTTAAAATGCTGTAAAATAGTCATATGTTTGAAAAATGGAAGTTTTCGGATTTTAGAGGAATTTGTATTTCGTGCCACGCCCATCATTGGATATTGGAGCAGGTGTTCCGCTAGCGGAACGTCTAGATGTAAGAGGTTAAACAAAACATCCTAGATCTGAATGAAAGAGATAATCTTATTAAATACTTTTTTCTTTACATAGTTGAATGTGCTGACAACAAAATCACACAAAAATAATCAATGGAAATCCAATTTATTTACCCATGGAGGTCTGGATTTGAAGTCACACTCAAAATTAAAGTGGAAAACCACACTACAGGCTGATCCAACTTTGATGTAATGTCCTTAAAACAAGTCAAAATGAGGCTCAGTAGTGTGTGTGACCTCCACGTGCCTGTATGACCTCCCTGGGCATGCTCCTGATGAGGTGGCGGATGGTCTCCTGAGGGATCTCCTCCCAGACCTGGAATAAAGCATCCGCCAATTCCTGGACAGTCTGTGGTGCAACGTGGCGTTGGTGGATGGAGCGAGACATGATGTCCCAGATGTGCTCAATTGGATTCAGGTCTGGGGAACGGGCGGGCCAGTCCATAGCATCAATGCCTTCCTCTTGCAGGAACTGCTGACACTCCAGCCACATGAGGTCTAGCATTGTCTTGCATTTGGAGGAACCCAGGGCCAACCACACCAGCATATGGTCTCACAAGGGGTCTGAGGATCTCATCTCGGTACCTAATGGCAGTCAGGCTACCTCTGGCGAGCACATGAAGGTCTGTGCGGCCCCCCAAAAAATGCCACCCCACACCATGACTGACCCACTGCCAAACCGGTCATGCTGGAGGATGTTGCATCCAGCAGAACGTTCTCCACGGTGTCTCCAGACTCTATCACGTCTGTCACATGTGCTCAGTGTGAACCTGCTTTCATCTGTGAAGAGCACAGGGCCAGTGGCGAATTTGCCAATCTTGGTGTTCTCTGGCAAATGCCAAACATCCTGCACGGTGTTGGCCTGTAAGCACAAACACCACCTGTGGACGTCGGGCCCTCATACCACCCTCATGGAGTCTGTTTCTGACCGTTTGAGCAGACACATGCACATTTGTGGCCTGCTGGAGGTCATTTTGCAGGGCTCTGGCAGTGCTTCTCCTGCTCCTCCTTGCACAAAGGCGGAGGTAGCGGTCCTGCTGCTGGGTTGTTGCCCTCCTACGGCCTCCTCCACGTCTCCTGATGTACTGGCCTGTCTCCTGGTAGCGCCTCCATGCTCTGGACACTACGCTGACAGACACAGCAAACCTTGCCACAGCTCGCATTGATGTGCCATCCTGGATGAGCTGCACTACCTGAGCCACTTGTGTGGGTTGTAGACTCCGTCTCATGCTACCACTAGACTGAAAGCACCGGCAGCATTCAAAAGTGACCAAAACATCAGCCAGGAAGCATAGGAACTGAGAAGTGGTCTCTGGTCACCACCTGCAGAACCACTCCTTTATTGGGGGTGTCTTGCTAATTGCCTATAATTTCCATCTGTTGTCTATTCCATTTGCACAACAGCATGTGAAATTTATTGTCAATCAGTGTTGCTTCCTAAGTGGACAGTTTGATTTCACAGAAGTGTGATTGACTTGGAGTTACAATGTGTTGTTTAACCCCTGGTCGGGCTCCGTCCCGTAAAATCCTATCACCATTAGCATAACGAAATTTAATATATATATTTTTTCAAATATAGGACTATGTTATATCGTTTTATAGATACACCTCTCCTGAATCGAACCACGTTGTCCGATTTCAAAAAAGGCTTTACAGCAAAAGCAAAACATTAGATTATGTTAGAGGAGTATATCGTAAAAGTAGCCACATAGCCATTTTCCGACCAACCACATGCATCACAAATAACCAAAAAACAGCTAAATGCAGCACTAACCTTTGACAATCTTCATCAGATGACACCCCTAGGACATCATGTTACACAATACATGCATTCTTTTGTTCGATAAAGTTCATATTTATATATAAAAACAGCATTTTACATCGGCGCGTAACGTTGACTAACTATTTTCCCTCAAATGCATCCGGTGAAACAGCGCTACAATTTACTAAATTACTATTCAAAAACATTTTTAAAATGTAATATTGTCATTCTCAGATTTATAGATGAATCTCTTGTAATGCTAGATTTAAAAATAACTTTACTGGGTAATCACACTTTGCGATAAAAGGGGATGCGATACTCACAAAAATAGGCTACCGTTACAGGTCAGCGCCATCTTAGAACAATCGCATATCAAATCTAGTCTTGTATACTATTGTCAATAATCCCTTACCTTTGGTTGTCTTCATCAGAAAGCACTTCCAGGAATCCCAGGTCCACAACAAATGTATTTTCGTTCGAAAAAATTTATCCTTTATGTCTTCATATTTTTTTTATTTAGGTTCGTTCAAACATGTCAAACGTTGTATAACATAAATCTTTAGGGCCTTTTTCAACCAGAGCTCCAATAAGATTCAAGGGGTATGATTGCATTGTCTTTCAAAACGTAGCCAGGGGCGCCGGCGTCATAATGGTGATGGCCCTCCTCATGTGACCAATTTCCACAGCGTCTCATTCATTCAGTTTTCACAGTAGAAGGCTCAAATCACTTTGTAAAGACTGGGGACATCTAGTGGAAGCAATAGGAAGTGCTCAATGAACCATTGCTCACTGTGTGAATTACAGGCAAAGTTGTGAAGTTGAGTCCGCAATTCAGAATTCCACATCATGTTAAGATCGGTCTCGGGGTTTTGACTGCCATATGAGTTCTGTTATACTCACAGACACCATTCAAACAGTTTTAGAAACGTTAGGGTGTTTTCTATCCACAAGTATTAATTATATGCATATCCTAGCTTCTGAGTTTGAGTAGGAGGCCATTTAAAATGGGCACGAATTTTTTTCAAAAATCGCTGTAGCGCTCCCTATCCTAGGCGAACGTCAAGAGGTTAAGTGTTCCCTTTATTTTTTTGAGCAGTGTAGATACTTCTGAACCTGTTTCCTCCAGCATGTTCACAAGCTGCTTTGCTGTTGTTCTGGGATTGATTTTGTCACGCCCTGACCTGAAAGAGACGTTTTTCTCTGTTTGGTTAGGTCAGAGTGTGACATGGGGTGGGCATTCTATGTTTTCTATTTCTTTGTGTTTAGCCGAGTCCTCCAGTCCGGAGCCTCCGGTGACGGTCCCCCAGTCCGGAGCCTCCGGCGACGGTCCCCCAGTCCGGAGCCTCCGGCGGGGGTCTGCAGTCCAGAGCCTCTGGCGATGATCCGTGGTCCAGTTCCTCCGACGACGATCCATGCTCCGGTAATACAAAAGGGGAGGGATCAGCTGGCGGAGCGGGGCCTACGCCCCGAACCGGAGCCGCCACCATGGGTAGATGCCCACACGGACCCTCCCCTATAGGTTCAGGTTTGCGGAGTCCGCACCTTTGGGGGGGGTACTGTCACGCCCTGACCTGAGAGAGCCATTTCTCTCTGTTTGGTTAGGTCAGGGTGTGACATGGGGAGGGCATTCTGTTTTCTATTTCTTTGCGTTTAGCCAAGTATGGTTCCTAATCAGAGGCAGCTGTCTATCGTTGTCTCTGATTGGGAATCATACTTAGGCAGCCTTTTCCCCACCTGTGTTTGTGGGTAATTATTATTTCTGTGAGTGTTTTGGTGTGTGCCACAGTTGCGTCACGTTTATTTATTTTTACCTGTTTATTGTTTTGTTCAGTTATCTTCAAATAAAGAATGTGGAATTACCGGCACGCTGCGCCTTGGCTGATTTATGACAGGGAGTTCGAGGACAGTGAACGTGACAGATTTGCACTTTTCGCACCAAAGTACGTTCATCTCTAAGAGACAGAACGCGTCTCCTTCCTGAGTGGTATGATGGCTGCCTGTTCCCATGGTGTTAATACTTGCGTACTATTGTTTGTACAGATGAACGTGGTACCTTCAGGCGTTTGGAAAATTGCTCCCAAGGATGAACCAGACTTGTGCAGGTCTACAATTATTTTTATGAAGTCTTGGCTGATTTCTTTTGATTTTCCCATGATGTCAAGCAAAGAGGCACTGAGTTTGAAGGTAGGCCTTGAAATACATCCACAGGTACACCTCCAATTGACTCAAATGATGTCAATTAGCCTATCAGAAGCTTCTAAAGCCACGACATCATTTTCAGGAATTTCCCTAGCTGTTTAAAGTCACAGTCAACTTAGTGTATGTAAACTTCTGACCCACTGGAATTCTGATACAGTGAATTATAAGTGAAATAATCTGTCTGTAAACAATTGTTGGAAAAATTACTTGTCATGCACAAAGTAGATGTCCTAACCGCCTTGACAAAACTATAGTTCGTTAACAAGAAATTTGTGGAGTGGTTGAAAACAAGTTTTAATGACTCCAACCTAAGTGTATTGTAAACTTCCGACTTCAATGGTATCTTGTGTAGCAAGGAGTTGGCTTTTCATAGCCGAGCCTTCAGAGTTAGAGACAGCAGGTGCCGTAGAGAGAGAGAGTCAAAAACAGCAGATCCTGGAAAAGGTAGCATGTCCGGTGAACAGGTCAGGCTTCCATAGCCGCAGACAGAACAGTTGAAACTGGAGCAGCAGCATGACCAGGTGGACTGTTGACAGCAAGGAGTTATCAGGCCAGATTGTCCTGAGGCATGGTCCTAGGGCTCAGCTCCTCGAAGAGGGAACGGGGAGGAGAGAGAGAATTAGAGGGAGCATACTTAAATTCACACAGGACACCGAATAAGACAGGAGAAATACTACAGACATAAGACTGACCCTAGCCCCCCGACACAAACTATTGCAGCATAAATATTGGAGGCTGAGACAGGAGGAGTCGGGAGACACCGTGGCCCCGTCCGACAATACCTCCAGACAGGGCCACCCAGGCAGGATATAACCCCACCCACTTGGCCAAAGCAGAGCCTCCACACCACTAGAGGGATATCTTCAAACCACCAACTTACTACCCTGTGACAAGGCTGAGGATAGCCCACGAAGATCTCCCCCACGACACGAACCCGGGGGGGATGCCAAACCCAGACAGGAGTCAGTGACTCAACCCACTCAAGTGATGCACCCTTACTAGGGACGGGATGGAAGAGCACCAGTGTGGTGGCTAATTTCCGCATTACCAAATGAGGAGTTACAAAACACACCAGTCCGAGTTAAACTACATCTTTAATACTTAAGATACTTTTGCAAAAGTTCTTGACCCCCAATAATGCATTCTCTCGAATGAATCATTTAATGAGGTGCTTACAGAATGGCTCAGGGATCTTTTATAGCAACGATACAGCCCCTTCAACGTACATTGACAAACCACAGATACTTAGTAACAGTTCACAAAGGATAAGTTTTGTATGACAGATATCAATAAAACACATCAGACAGTAACTGCTATGTCAACAGGATTAATGGTATAGCCCAGTATCTGGTCTCCTTAGAACTGTCCCTCCCTGGTACGGTATTGAACAGAACTATTTCATCCAATGGCATATATCAATTGTCAACTCTAGATACTCCCATCTCAAGCAAACCCCCTCTTGACCCCACTCCTGGACAGGCTCACTGGAGGGAGTGAGCCTCTAGGCCATATATTATCACAGGATAAGTGTGAGATCTAAGAGACCATGGTCCCAGACACTGCCATAAACCTCCCCACAATAAGGAAAAGGAGGGTGTGACTTGCTCACAGACATTGTGGAGACAAGTTATTGGTTCCCCAGTAATCACGCCATCCCTTCACATGGTTTAAGCATAGGTAAAGACACATTCCCATGACGACAAGTCTGACCTCTCCTCTCTCTGGGCCCCAAGTGTCTGAGCCCCAGCTAAGGTAGACATGCAACTGAAAAGACACCAGAGTCCAATGGACACTTTCTAATGACAAGTACCTCAAATAAGCATATTATACTAATAAAACATCTTAATTATCTATATGTTACCCAACTAATTCTGATTCGTCCACGACACCAGTAAGCCAGTGACTCAGCCCCATAATACGGTTAGAGGCAGAGAATCCCAGTGGAGAGAGGGGAACCGGCCAGGCAGAGACAGCAAGGGCGGTTCGTTGCTCCAGTGCCTTTTCCGTTCACCTTCACACCCCTGGCCAGACTACACTCAATCATAAGACCTACTGAAGAGATGAGTCTTCAATAAAGACTTAAACGTTGAGACCGAGTCTGCGTCTCTCACATGGATAGGCAGACCATTGCATAAAAATTGAGCTCTATAGGAGAAAGCCTTAGCTTAGAAATTCTAGGGACAATAAAGAGGCCTGCGTCTTGTGACCGAAGTGTACCTGTAGGTATTTATGGCAGGACCAAATTGGAGAGATAGGTAGGAGCAAGCCCATGTAATGCTTTGTAGGTTAGCAGTAAAACCTTGGAAATCAGCCCTAGCCTTAACAGGAAGCCAGTGTAGAGAGGCTAGCACTGGAGTAATATGATCAAATGTTTTGGTTCTAGTCAAGATTCTAGCAGCCATGTTTAGCGCAAACTGGAGTATATTTAGTGCTTTATCCGGGTAGCCAGAAAGTAGAGCACTGCAGTAGTCTAATCTAGAAGTGACAAAAGCACGGATGAACTTTTCTGCATCATTTTTTTACAGAAAGTTTCTGATTTTTGCAATGTTACGAAGATGGAAAAAAAGCTGTCCTTGAAATAGTCTTGATCTGTTCGTCAAAAGAGAGATCAGGGTCCAGAGTAATGCCGAGGTCCACAGTTTTATTTGAGACGACTGTACAACCATCAAGATTAATTGTCAGATCCAACAGAAGATCTCTTTGTTTCTTGGGACCTAGAACTAGGATCTCTGTTTTGTCCACTTCCTTATGTCTGAAACACAGGCTTCCAGGGAGGGCAATTTTGGGGCTTCACCATGTTTCATCAAAATGTACAGCTGTGTATCATCCGCATTGCAGTGAAAATTAACATTGTTTCTGAATGACATATATAGTGAAAATAATAGTGGTCCTAAAACGGAACCTTGACGAACACCAAAACGTACAGTTGATTTGTCAGAGGACAAACCATCCACAGAGACAAACTGATATCTTTCCGACAGATAAGATCTAAACCAGGCCAGAACTTGTAGACCAATTTGGATTTCCAATCTCTCCAAAAGAATGTCATGATCGATGGTGTCAGAAGCAGCACTAAGGTCTTTGGAGCACGAGGACAGATGCAGAGCCTTGGTCTGACGCCATTAAAAGGTAATTTACCACCTTCACGAGTGCAGACTCAATGCTACAGTATGATGGTGTCTAAAACCAGACTGAAGCGTTTCGTATACATTGTTTGTCTTCAGGAAGGCAGTGAGTTGCTGTGCAACAGCTTTTTCAAAATGGGAGATTCGATGTAAGCTGATGGTTTTTTATATTTTCTGGTTCGAGGTTTGGCTTTTTCAAGAGAGGCTTTATTACTGCCACTTTTAGTGAGTTTGGTACACATCCGGTGGATAGGGAGCCGTTAATTATGTTCAACATAGGAGGGCCAAGCACAGGAAGCAGCTCTTTCAGTAATCTGTGTTTGCATGATGCCTTTCTATGGCATGGTACCCATTTCAAGTCTACATTGGCTCCTCCCTATCCTTGCAACCTGTGAGTGTTACATCTGGCATAGCTGGCAGGATAGGGAACTGGGTACAGCAGCAGCAGGAGGAGCCACCCTCAGTTTGGTGCAATTTGCTTGTTTTTTTATTCAGACAACATTATTGCATGGTTTGTATGGTGTTTGGATACAGAATTGTATGAACTGTTTGTGTTGTATGCCTAATCTGTTGCCCCTCTCTCCCTGTATGAATGTGTATGAGTGAGTGAGTGAGTGAGTGAGTGAGTGAGTGAGTGAGTGAGTGAGTGAGTGAGTGAGTGAGTGAGTGAGTGAGTAAGTCAGTAAAAGACATCATGGGTCTGCAGCACTATGGGATCCATGGCTTTCCGTGAAGGAAACAGACATGTGAGGGAGGCTTGGGAAGCTCATTATGTGGGTCTACCGCCCCTGGTTAGACTCTCCTTTCCACTGGCCTCTGGAAATGGGTTGAGAGGGAGAGAGGTCTTGGTGCAAGTTGGTGTTGGCCACACCTGCGAGGGCACAAAAGTCGCTCCCGCCCATGCGTGCCCCAAGGTATGCTGCCACCTCTGAAGGAGGGGACCCACGGTGACCAGGCAGTTGGTTGTCATTCCTTGCCTGTGTGTTTGTGAGTGTGTTTGGGGATAGTGTGGACAAAGTTATAGGCGATATGGGCGCTGGTGCTATAGGCTATCAACTCCGTTCCAATTACATCTGAAATATTTAGTCTGTTTTTGTTATAGTGGCTGCCATGCCCCCCAGGGGCCAAATCTGGGGTGGCTCCATATCCATATCTTTTCGGGGTACATACACCTCGGTGCCAAAATTTGTGCTTTTATCACAAAGTGCACTACTGAGTCAACATTTTCATCTTAGTCTCTCACCACTAGTATTCCTCTATATTAACACAGAAATCATAGTAAATTGTGATTTTTAGTTGGTAACTAGTTGCTGGACAAAGTCCTAAAATGTCAGGATAAAAACCCCTGTTGGTTCTTTTAGGGTTAAATATGAGGACATGTTGTATTCAAAGGTGGGGGAAGTTGTCACAAGGTCAGGATAGTCATTTGAGTATTTCTATTCTATGTTTGCCTGATGTGTTTCCATGGCCTTATCCTTAGTTCAAGTCGACATAGGTTGCAAGGATCGGGAAGAGCCAATGGGATTACCAGAAAGTGGGTAGTCTGTCTGACCTGAACGGACAAGTGGTGAGGAAGGCAGAATCCATCCTGTCTCACTGTTCCCACCCCCTACACCATGAATTCCAGGAGCAACCCTCTGGCTCCTGGTATGGATTCCTCACTGTCAAGACTAACAAGTACAAGCACTCCTTTACCCCTACGACCATTGCCCTTTTGAATAAAGTTCAGAGGAGGTCGGCTAGTCTGGCCGAACTGGTTTCACTGTCATTGTGTTTTTGTTTTTTTGCATACATGGGGATTACGATGATGATTATGATGATTATAATGATGATGGTGGTGGTAATGTGATGATGATAATGATGGTGACATTACTGATTATGATTGTCATTTTCTCGATGATGTTGACGCGATGATTTGAGAATGTGCACCGCGCACTTTACTAATTATGTAACCTGTACTAATGTTGATCATTAGTATTGTATATATTTGTATTGATGGCTGTCACCCCATGACTGACGTACTAGCCCATTGTTATTAAGAATAGTTTGTGTTCCATGTGTTTTTTATTTTTATGTCTAATGTGCTCACCTGCTGCAAAACCAATTGATATTACAAGGAGCTATAGTGTTAACAGCTGATATTGAATAAGGTCCTTGTTTTTAATCTCTGAGAAATATCTCACGGCAACAAGAAAATACGATCCAGCTCAGTGACACAATTGATTACTATGATTAATTGCATCATCAGTTAATGATGCATGTGAGTATAATACATATTTCATCTCCTGTAAGGTACCACCACACTGTTTGCTCTAATAATGTATATTTGGCAGCTGTTTGTATTCTAAATTATTTTGTTTAAAGATTATTAAGATTATTATCCATAACGTCAAGGAAGTGTATATTCAACTGGCAGAAAAATGTTACATTAGGTTTAGGGGAAAAAAATCAATTAATGGGTTAAAGTTAGGTTCAGGAATGAGGGTTAGGTTAAGATTAGGTATAATTTCAGTGTTACAGCTATTTCTTAGTGTGGTTGGATTATCTGAGACGATGATGAATTTAAATGAAATACTCCACGTCATTCATCAGATGGCAACTCAAATGATGTCAGACTTTCCCTTGGCAGAAATGTAATAATATTCAGTTTGCAAATCTATGACAAGCACATGCTCAGTTGGGACATTCGGTGAGCCTTTATGCATTATTAATGCTAATTCATAAGAGCCAAAGCCTTTCAATGGAATCAGAATATATTAAATACATGTTATTAAGCCTAGAATTGATTTATCTCGGCCCATGGTAACATTAATCGTTGACTTGCCCTTAAAACATCTCGAGATGCATACTTGTCCTCCATTTAAGTATGCATCAGTTATACTACTGTAGGTATTTTAAAACTTTATCTGTTCATGAGGGAGCTCTTGCTCTCGTTTTATGATACATTCATGTGACTACAAGCATTTTCTGCATGTGCTTTAAATGTCAAAGTTAAAATATATACTGTCTTGCATATTACAAGCCGTGGAAAGGGGAAAAAACATTAGTATTAACTACATAACCAAAGGTAAACAAAAAATGTCAACACCACACCAAATTGCTCTCGCACTTAACTTAGTCTGGCTTGACACATCGTTGCCTCATCACTCGCCTCCCCTGGATAATTTGCTCAGTGATTTGGCAGCGGCCCCTTAAGCGGTGTGGCTTAGATGAGGGGCCTCGCAATCTCTCCCCGCCTGCTCCCCGTAAGAGGCTTGTCTGATGTTGACTCCTGGGGGGAGAGGCTGGCCTGATTTCCACAGCACTAGTCCACTCTGTAGTTTATCCAGGGGGCAGACTTCACCTGAGCTCTAATCCCCACTCCCCATCCTACTCTGCAGTCTTCAGATATATTCCTTGTACACAGAGTCGTTGACCAGGTGGTGGAGGGCCTGTTGCTATGCTGATGATGACACCTTGGCTGTGTCTGGATTCTCTTCTAGTGTACTTCTTACTAAAAGTATTTCAAATTACAAGTTATCGAACCCGTTCACAGGGTTGGTTAATTCTGGAGACTCCTTTGGTGACTTCAGAGTCAGGTTTTTCTACTCCATATGTAGAAAAGCAGTACACATACTGAAGAGGCCTTAGTGAACCTTGGGCAGTTTAGAGAGTGGACACAATTTTATAATGAAGAATGTGTTTGTTTTAGTTGATTGTGTTTTGTGTATATTTGTTTGTGTGTGCAATTTGGGTCCTGCTGTACTTTACTTGTTTTATATTGTATTCGATTATGTTGTACTATGAACTTGTATACGCAGGGCTCCCTTGAAAAAGAGACACTGGTCTCAATGGTGTCTCCCCGCTAAAATAAAGAAAAACAAAATATAATGGTGTTAATCTCTGCCATTTGTTCATTTTTGCACAGCCCATCCCTTTATCTGATTATCAGCTGTTGTCAAACACATGTGGGTCTGAAAAGACAATTCATTAATGTGCTGCAAATTCATATCAAACTGTACTCAATTTGTGAATTTTACATACTATAACATTTTCTATTTTTGCATACCCAAAAAGTCGACTATTTAGGATACTGGTATGGGTATTCAGTCACAGCCCATTAACAATGGGGGTATTCCATTTGGGACCTTCAAACCCTCCCTTAAATAGACCATTTGGTACATTCCAGGCTCACCTTCCAGCCCTCCCTGAAATAGACAATTTGGAGCCTTCCAGCCCTACCTTCCAGCTCCCTGAAATACAGTGCCTTTGGAAAGTTTTCAGACACCTTGACTTTTTTCACATTTTGTTACATTACAACTTCATTCTAAAATGGATTAAACATTTTTAACTCAACACCCCATAATGAGAAAGAGAAAAAAAATATAGAATTTTTTGCAAATTTATTAGAAATAAAAACAGAAATACCTTCATTACATAAGTATTCAGACCCTTTGCTATGAGACTCGAAATTGAGCTCAGACGCATCCTGTTTCAACAACTTGATTGGAGTCCACCTGTGGTAAATTCCATTGATTGGATACAATTTGGAAAGGTACCCACCTTTCTATATAAGGTCCCACAGATGACAGTGCATGGCAGAGTAAAAACCAAGACATTCGTTAGAAACAATTGTCCGTAGAGCTCCGAGACAGGATTGTGTCGAGGGACAGATCTGGGGAAGGGTACCAAAAACCTTCTGCAGCATTGAAGGTCCCCAAAAAAACAGTGGCCTCCATCATTCTTAAATGGAAGAAGTTTGAAACGACCAAGACTCTTCCTAGAGCTGGCCCACCCGGCCAAACTGAGCAATCGGGGGAGATGGGCATTAGTCATGGAGGTGACCAAGAACCCGATAGTCACTCTGATAGAGGTCTAGAATTCCTCTGTGGAGATGGGAGAACCTTCCAAAAGGACAACCATCACTGCAACACTGCACCAATCAGGCCTTTTCGGTAGAGCGGCCAGACGAAAGCCACACCTCATTAAAAGGCACATGACAGCCCTCTTGGAGTTTGCCAAAAGGCACCTAAAGACTCTCAGACCATGAGAAACAAGATTCTCTGGTCTGATGAAACCAAGATTGAATGCCAAACGTCACATCTGGAGGAAACCTGGCACCATCCCTATGGTGATGCATGATGATGTCAAAATCATGCTGTGGGGATGTTTTTCAGTGGCACGCACTGGGAGACTAGTCAGGATTGAGACAAAGATGAATGGAGCAAAGTACAGAGATCCTTGACGAAAACCTGCTCCAAAGTGCTCAGGACCTCAGACTGGGGCGAAGGTTCCCCTTCCAACAGGACAATGACCCTAAGTACACAGCCAAGACAATGCAGGAGAGGCTTCGGGACAAGTCTCTGAACGTCCTTAAGTGGCCCAGCCAGAGGCCGGACTTAAACCCGATCGAAGATCTCTGGAGAAACCTGAAAATACCTGTGCAGCAACGCTTTCCATCCAACCTGACAGAGCTTGAGAGGATCTGCAGAGAAGAATGGGAGAAACTCCCCAAATACAGGTGTGCCAAGCTTGTAGCGTCATACCCAAGAAGACTCAAGGCTGTAATCACAGCGAAAAGGTGCTTCAACAAAGTACTGAGTAAAGGGTCGGAATACATACACTTACAAGAAAAAGTTTGTGAACCCTTTGCAATTACCTGGATTTCTGCATTGATTACTCATAAAATGTGGTCTGATCTTCATCTAAGTCACAATAATAGACAAACATAATCTGACTAAACTAACACACAAACAGTTTAACTTTTCACATTTTTATTGAAGACATTGCGAAATCATTCACAGTGCAGGCTGGAAAAGGTAAGTGAACCCTTGAATTTAGTAACTTGTAAATCTTCTAGCAGCAACAACCTCCACCAAACATTTCCTGTAGCTGCTTATAAGACATGCACAATGTTGAGGAGGAATTTTGAACCATTCCTCCCTACAAATCTGTTTCAGTTCATCAATATTTCTGGGTTGTCTTGATTGCACAGCGCTCCTCAGGTCATGCCACATGTCGTGTCTTTGGGTACCATTACACTGAAGATATGTTTATCAATTAGCTCTCTGTAATTATTATCACGCGATTAAACTGATTAATCGTTTAACCTGTTAGGGCTAGGGGGCAGTATTGACACGGCTGGATAAAAAACATACCCGATTTAATCTGGTTACCACTCCTACCCAGTAACGAGAATATGCATATACTTATTACATATGGATAGAAAACACCCTACATTTTCTAAAACTGTTTGAATGGTGTCTGTGAGTATAACAGAACTCAAATGGCAGGTCAAAACCTGAGAGATTCCTTTACAGGAAGTGGCCTGTCTGACCATTTCTTGAACTTCTTTTCCATCTCTATCATTTACTAAGGATCTCTGCTCTAACGTGACACTTCCCACGTCGTCCATAGGCGCTCAGAGCCCGGGAAAAAACTGAATGTCGTCATTCCAGCCCCAGGCTGAAACACATTATCGCCTTTCTCAAGTGGCCGATCAAGGGACACTGGGCTTAGGCGCGTGACCCGACCGCCCCCGCCTTTGGGATTTTTTCCTCTGTTTGCCGAAAAGGAGATTCCCTGTCGGACTATTATCGCTTTTCTACGAGAAAAATGGCGTAAAAATTGATTTTAAACAGCGGTTGACATGCTTCGAAGTACGGTAATGGAATATTTAGAATTTTATTGTCACGAATTGCGCCATGCGCGCGACACTTCTTTACTATTTCGGATAGTGTCTTGAACGCACAAACAAAACGCCGCTATTCGGATATAACGATGGATTATTTTGGACCAAACCAACATTTGTTATTGAAGTAGCAGTCCTGGGTGTGCATTCTGACGAAGACAACAAAAGGTCTACCGGGTCCCTATGACTGAGTTAGAATTGTATTTCTGTAACCAAATCTATCACATTACATCAGTACAATAGCATCTCATGTGTATTATAAAAGCTTTATCCTTATTAATACATTCTATACAACCATTAAGTTGCAAGTCTCAAGCTGATGCTATTATATAAACAGTTTTATGGTAATATGGCTATATTGTCTCTTCTGAGTATCACAAAATTGTACCAAGCGGATCAGTTCGTAGCTGGATTCTTCACCAATCTTCCATACCTTCTCCAGAACACAAAATGTCGATTGGCTCTCCAATTCTATGAGTTGGAAGAATTTCCTGTGTCTCTCTATGGGCCATGTGGCCAGAGACTCTCCTGGAATTTTAGAGTTTTTACAACCCTTTACACACAGGGTGGATTGGGGGGAAGGTGGGGGGGGGGGGTGCACTATGGAGGGGGTCAACTGTCCTCCCTGTACCAAAAGAGGCCAACGTCATGACATACCCCCCCTGGTGGTTTGGATCTTGTTTATCCTGCAAGTTACAAATCAACATAAAATCATGACCACGTGATGTCCCATTGGTAGATCATCATTGCAGTCCTCTCTGGTGGTTGAACTTGGTAGGCTCTCTGAAAGCGGAGCCGTCCACCACAAGGATGGGCAGTTGATGTCCGGTTGGTGATCGCCGTTGCGGTCTCCTCAATTGGTGTACCTTGGTAGGTTCCCTGGAAGCTGTAAAGTACCCCAGGAAGGGCCAGGGGATGTCCTGGTTGGTGATCGCCGTTGCGGTCCCCCCCCTCTGGTGGTTTACCTTGGTAGTCTCTCTGACAGCGGGCATGCCGCCACAAGGATAGGCTGTGGGTGTCCGGATTTGGGGTCGCCGTTCCGGACACGTCGTCCAGACTGGAAGATCTGGGCAGTAACTTAGGCAGATGTTAACAACGCACACACACTCATGAAATATATATAATTACATTCATTCCCCAATGAGCGGCGTTGTGGCACTAAGTGATGGTTGTATGGGGACTTTGTTTATGGCTCTATCACTTCCTAAGTGTCAAAGGAACTGAACCGAAAAGGAATGAAAGCATAAACAAAACAAAAAAATATACAAAATATAGTTCACACAAAAAATCATCTAATTGGACTGTATTCTATATACGTCCAATGTTCTGGCAAAATGATTATCATGGCATTGTCTCTAATGCCATATCTAGGGTTTTTCCTACTTGGTGTGTTGCTTAGGCGCTATCCTAAGTTGATAACTATATGATAAGTCTACAGCTGTAATGCACCAGTTTTGGGCAGTCTACAGGTATGACCTTCGAACTTCTGGGAAGAAAACTGGTGAGTGCTGTAGAGTCAAAGGCCTAGAAGTAAATGTTCAACTTTACTAAGGCTGGTATATTGCTTGGGCCCTTAAGTGGTCCTAGCATAAATCCTAATTGGATGTTCCGTTGTGCATGTGCGCTTATGCTTACACAAGCGCGCATGTCAAGGGAAGAAAACCAAGTATCCGGGCAGATTACAACTTGTTCAGAATGAGTCTGACGTAGTCAGATAATTTTCAGGTCAATGCCTGGAGGTCAGTCAGAATTGGTGTCAAGGGAGTCTGTAGTAGTTTTTCTACAAGTCACTGTCTTCCACTATTGTAGTGGCGATAGGTATGAAGTCAATTTCATAGCTATGTTATCCACGGAGGAGCTAACCTCACGACGGAAGTACTCTTTAAGTATTGGACCAGTCATACGTGGTGTGATCATGGTTTATGACTTCTAATAATTTTACTCCTGAATGGAGGGTCCTATTTATTAGTGACATGTGTGTTAACCATTGGAAGAGTGCACTGGAGATTCCGCTCCACGTGTTGCACTCTGAGTGACTCCTATGTCGCTGTTGTCAATGGTAATTTGATTGGTTAAATCTCTAACCTTCTTACTGATTGTAGCTGGACTGACTGTTGCTAGTATTGGTAGTGGTACTCAAGGGGACCAGTTATCCTACCGATTTATTCTGAAATATTATCTACCGGAACACATGATTGGAGCATTTTACTAGTTGTATTGTAGTTGAACCTACACATGGCAAAGAATGATTATTGTTGCCATTTGTTTTGGAGGTGGACAAGTCCACTGGACTTCCTTTACGACCAGTGTGGTACACCTCAGTACTATCTTAGATGTCTTCTAAGATAATCCCCGTCTAGGGGCCTGTCTGCTCCTCACTGTTCTCATAGGAGAGTTTACAACTAGATTTGATTTATGCTCTGGCGGCCTCGTACGGTGTTGTCCGTAGTCTTGACCCCCCCCCCCACCGGCCTCGATGAGGCTCATCATGGGTCTGGGCTACTATTCCCCCCCTTTGTGCCTCGGGACCCCCCCACCAGCGGGTGGTGTTGGTGTCCGATGCGCAAACGAGAAGATCGGACCCTACGTACGAGTTTTCAGCGGCCGCGTTGTTATGAGAATGGCTGTAACCTTTCAACCAAATCTCCTGGTGTTTGTGCTTCAAAACGCTCAGTGGCTGTCGAGGCATGTCAGTCACCACCGCGTCCGCGTGTGGCAACCTCTTCAGTACCTGCGAACTGAGACGAGGATATCGGTCTGTGATATCGCAAAGTATTTCACCAGTGGGAGTCATCGGGTCAGTTGCTGGACTGACGCCATTAGTGTCATTGTAAGGGGTGACAGTCCCCAACAAAGCGGAAGGTGTATCATCGGAAGCAGAGTATACTCTGCGCATCAATGTTTTTCTTGCTGGGACGGCCGCAGTGCTTGCGGAAGTGTCCAAAGGGAAAGAAAAGTTCATTTCAACTATCGTATTGCACGACTGCAAGGAGGAGGGAAGTTGCTTATTCACAGAGACAGCTGGCTCAAAATCATGAAAAGAATGGTCAATCAGGTTGGCTGATGGAATGTGTCGAGATATCGTACTATCTCCGTGGATCGAATTCTGTACCAAGATGTTTCTAAACGTCTTTTTCCCAAGGGGTGCTTTCGACAGATACCCCTCGTGAAGGACTGCGTTGCAGCTAGCGTTAGGGTAAGACAGTGTGGTCAGTGGAGAAGGCACTGTGGCCTGTGACCATACCTGGTTGGTTTTCCAATCCATCAATGGGAGTAACCGATCCATCAAGTCTGCTCCAAGTAGCAGGGTTACAGTTTCGAGGCTGGTAACATACACAGGGTGAACGAGCGATACGTCCTGGAAGTGTAGTTTCAGCATGACTCTCAATGTGAGAGGCGAGGTAGTCTGAGTGACCCCTCGAAGTTTAGTGTCGCATCGTTCCACTTTTAACCAACGTTTAGTTGGCTTCAAAGCCCTTTTGAGATCATCAAACAATGTTTGAGAGATGAGTGATATTGTCGCACCCGAATCAATTAGCGCATGACAAGCTAAGCAGTCCTCCAGGACTGTTTCCAGGTATGGCCGTTTAGATTCGTGGTTAGTGGACATATTCCCCACAAAGTGGAGTGGTCGTTCGCAACGACGTGATGTGCCATGTCTGTTCAAGATGGAAGCAGATTGACTTTTCTGATTTTGAGTGGGCTTGGCTTTAACGAAGCGTTTGACCTTTTTCTTCGCAACTTTTGTATCAGAGTCTATAGACAGAGCCCGGGGGCTTGTTTCTTGATCAAGCGGGCCCTGGATAGGGTCTTGAATGAGAGCGGGAGAAATTTGAACTTTAACGTCCTTGCTATGGGTGTTAATTCCTGCGGACCTGGTGTCCGGTAATTCCCCGTCTAGTCCTTGTGACTTATCTTTTACCCTTTTATCAAATTGTTCTCGCTTAAGTTCTTCCTGTAGTGGGACTTCTGGAGAACATTGGTCTACGTTTTGATCGTCCTTCAACCCTTTGTTAACCTTGTGCTCTGACACTTTTTGTGGGTTGGGTGCAGGAACGTAGCGAACGGGTCGATTGTAGCGGTAGTCATGTTGATGGCTACGTACTTTACAGTTATTTCGACCGCGGAGGTTATTGGAATCATGGTTTCGTGGTAGAAACTGTTGTTGTGCGTCATCTCTCGACGCTCCAATACCTGATAATGCACCCTCTAACTGGAGTGAGTGCTCCTGGTTAAACTTCAAAACTGAGTGGTCAGGGCTCTTAGCGTTGTGAACTTTTGATGCCTCAAAAGCTGTGCTTGCAAGCTCTCTGAGTTGTAAGATAGGCAAGCCAACGTGGGCTGCAGGGCCCAAGTAGGTAATGAAGGTGGGATACATGTTTGACAGAAACATTTGTTTGAATGGTAACAGCTCTTCCATTCCTGTTTCAGTGAGTAGGCCAAAGTAAGCTGAACGAAGCCTATGATAGTAAGCTTGTGGGTGTTCGTTCCGAGCTTGTTTGACGGTGTTAGCCAGTGAGCTATCGTGTTTGCGAGTCGCAGAACCACTGAATTCTAATTTCAAAGCTGAGGCTTTGGTCGTTTAAGGTCAGGATTCTGACTTGGCCTTTCCAAAACACTAATCTTCTTTCTTTTCAGCCATTCTTTAGTTGATTTACTTGTGTGCTTTGGGTCATCGTCTTGTGGCATCACTCAACCTCTCTTAAGCATGATGTCTTGTACTGCTGCCTTGACATCCTCCTGTAAAATGTCTTGATACACTTTTGAATTCATTGTTCCCTCAATGATTGCAAGGTGTCCAGGCCCTGAAGCAGCAGACCAGCCCCAAACCATAATGCTCCCTCCACAATGCTTCACAGCTTGGATGAGGTTTTGGTGTGCAGTGCCATTTTTCCTCCACACATAGCGTTGTGCCTTTTTCCCAAAAAGTTCAACTTCTGTCTCGTCTGTCCACAGCACATTTTCCCAGAAGCGTTGTGGAACATCCAGGCGGTCTCGTGCAAACTTGAGACGTCCCACAATGTTTTTTAGACATCACTGGTTTCCTTCGTGGTGTCCTTCCATGAACATCATTGTTGTTCAGTGTTTTTCTGATAGTGGACACATGAACACAGACTTTTGTTGTTTGTAGAGTTTTCTGGAGGTCTTTGCTGTTACCCTTGGGTTCTTTGTCACCTCTTTCAGGATTGCCCTTTGTGCTCTTGGAGTGATCTTCGCAGTACAACTGTTTGTGTGTTATTAGTTTAGTCAGATCTTGTTTGTCTATTATTGTGACTTAGATGATGTTCAGACCTCATTTTATGAATAATCAATGCAGAAATCCAGGTAATTGCAAAGGGTTCACAAACTTTCTTGCAACTGTATGCAAATGTGATATTTCATTATTAAAAAAAAAATGTTTTTGCTTAGTCATTGTGGGAAAATAACAATTTAATACATTTTAGAATAAGGCTGTAACCTAACAAATGTGGAAAAAGGTCAAGGGGTCTGAATACCTTCCAAAGGCACTGTAGACAATTGTGGCACTGGTTTCTACACTAAATGTGTTGGGTGTTAAAAAAATACACATTTCATGGTATAAAGGAAATAGAGCCGGGAATCGCTTTTGAACCTTTTCTTTTTAATTTTGTCTCACTTGCAGGTCCAAGGTTGTTAGCTCCTTTGACAATAGCATGGTCTGCACAGGAGCTGCACTCAAGCAAGCAGCTACTTCATAACAATTTGGGGTGCCCCCGTTAAGCTTGCATTCACATTTAAGCACATTCACATTGCTTTTTTGACTCCTCGGGGGACACATTAACAGTAAACGCCATGGCCAAGGTAAAAGGCAATGCAGGCAGGTCCGTCAGTATCATCTCCTCAAGGGGTTAAGTGTGATGATCTTTTGATCTGTTGTGGAACTATTAGCCTTCCTCTCCTCCAGCTTCTCTAGTTGCACAGATGGCACTGTGCACTTAATTCTCATTCTGCCCCTGAGATGCAGGCGGGCAGGTGGGCAGGCGGGCGGGTGAGCAGACAAGGCAGGGACTTAGAGACATGAAAGGAGAGGAGGCGGTGGAGTGAGCTATGCCCTGGCTGTGTGTGCTTAACAAGTGATTCCTCCTCTGCTCTAATAAGAGAGAGACTCCAACTGGAGGCAGTTGTGTGTCATTTACAGGTGGGTTCGAAGAGTACTTCAACCTCCCGATGTCTGCATTCAATTAATTTCTTTCCAACTCTCTTTCCCCACTTTGCCTCTTTTGACCTCACCCTTTCCCAATCCCCTCCAACTCACAAGGCAGGCAATACGCTTGACCTCATCTTTACTACTTTGTTTCCTTTTCTGTCTCCCTTTCCTCCAACCCTAACCACTCAGCCCCTACCCAAATGGTCATGCACAATCACAATCTTTGCTCTCTCTCCCAGTACTCCCTTCTCTTGAGGAAAACTAAACTTCCGGAGGACCTATCATCCTTTCACTCCCTCCTCTCTACCTTCTCTTCCTCTGTATCCGCTGCTAAGCCACTTTCTACCACACATTTTCACGCTTCTGCCTCTAACCCTAGGAAACTTTTCCATCTTCTCTTCCCTGCTAAAAACTTCTTACGACACCAATCCCGTTAGCGGGATTGATTTTGACAATAGCCAGTGAAAAATCAGAGCGCCAAATTCAAAACCACAAATCTAATAATTTCAATTTCTCAAACATGCGACTATTTTACACCATTTTAAAGATTCACTTCTCCTGAATCCAACCACGTTGTCTGATTTCAAAAACGCTTTACAGCGAAAGCAAAACATTAGATTATGTTAGGACAGTACATATACAAAAATAACCACACAGCCATTTTCCAAGCAAGGAGATGTGTCACAAAAAACAGAAACCCAGCTAAAATTATGCACTAACCTTTGACGATCTTCATCAGATGACACTCCTAGGACATCATGTTACACAATACATGCATTTTTTGTTCGATTATGTTGATATTTATATCCAAAAACAACATTTTACATTGGCGCGTGATGTTCAGAAAACATTTTGCCTCCAATACTGCTGGTGAATCAGCACAACAATTTATAAAAATACTCATCATAAACGTTGATAAAATATTAAAAACTGTTATTCAAAGAATTATAGATGAACATCTCCTTTATGCAACCGCTGTGACAGATTTCAAAAAAGCTTCACGGGGAAAGCACACTTTGCAATAATCTGAGTACTGCGCTCAGAAAAATACACCAGATACCCGCCATTTTGGAGTCATCTAAAATCATAAATAGCATTAGAAATATTCACTTACCTTTGATGATCTTCATCAGAAGGCACTTCCGGGGATCCCAGGTCCACAATAAATGTTGCTTTGTTCGATAAAGTCCATAATTTATGTCCAAATACCTCCTTGTTGTTTGCGCGTTCAGTAAGCTACTCCAAATGTAGGAAGCGCACGGAAAATGTCACGACGAAAAGTCAAAAAAAGTTATATTTATGTTCGTTGAAACATGTCAAATGTTGTAAAGCATCAATCTTTAGGGCCTTTTTAACGTAAAACTTCAATAATATTCCAACCGGACGATTCCAATGTCTTGAAAAACGTTATGGAACACAGCTACCTCCTCACATGAATGCGCACCAATGAACTCATGTCATTTTCTGGGTCACCAACTTCCCAGCCTTCTTGTTCGCTCTCTGTTCACTGCAAAAGGCTGAAAGAAGGTTCTAAAGACGGTTGACATCTAGTGGAAGCCTTAGGTTTCATTTTGCACTTCTTAAGTCACTGTGTGTTAGATAGGCAATGACTTGGAAAGATTCCAAGCATCAGATTTCCACTTCCTGGTTGGATTTCTCTCAGGTTTTTGCCTGCCATATGAGTTCTGTTATACTCACAGACATAATTCAAACAGTTTTAAAAACTTCAGAGTGTTTTCTATCCTAGCTTCTGAGTTTGAGTAGGAGGCAGTTTAGTATGGACACGTATTTCATCCGAAAGTGAAAATACTGCCCCCTACACGTAAGAAGTTAATCCTCCACCCCCTCCCTCGCTGCGGACAACTTTGTCAACCACTTTGAAAAAAAGGTTGACGACATCCGCTACTCATTCACTCAGCCTATTGAGTCCACTGGTCTCAATCACACAGAACTACCCTACGCCTTGACCTCTTTTTCCCCTCTCTCTCCAGATAACATCCTGCGACAACCTGTCCACTTGACCCCATCCCCTCATCCCTTATCCAGACCCTCACTAGAAACCTCCCATTCCTCACTTCCCTCATCAACTCATCCCTGACCACTGGCTGCATGGCCCGAGTTGCTCCGCTCCTCAAGAAACCAACACTTGACTCATCGGATGTCAAAAACTATAGACCTGTATCCCTTCTTTCTTTTCTTTCCAAAACACTTGAGCATGCTCTCTCTGATCAACTTTCTCGTTGTCTCTCGCCGAGTGATCTTCTTGATCCTAACCAGTCAGGCTTCAAGATGGGTCATTCAAACGAGACTGCTCTTCTCTGTGTCACAGAGGCTCTCCGCACAGCCAAAGCTGACTCTCTCTCCTCTGTTCTCATCCTCCTAGATCTATCTGTGCCTTCAACACTGCGAATCATCAGATCCTCCTCTCCACCCTCTCAGGGCTGGGCATCTCAGGCTCTGAACACTCTTGTATTGCATCCTACCTGGCAGGCCACCAGGTGACGTGGAGAGGATCTGTGTTTGCACCACGTACTCTCACTAATGGTGTCCCTCACATGGTCTCTCCTATTATAGTTATGTGGATGACACTCAACTACTTTTCTCCTTACCCCCTTCTGACACCCAGGTGGCAACACGCATCTCTGCATGCCTGGCAGATATCTCAACCTGGATGCCGGCCCACCACCTCAAGCTCAACATCGACAAGACGGAATTGCTCTACCTCCCAGGGAAGGCCTGCCCAATCAAAGACCTCTCCATCACGGTTGGCAACTCCACAGTGTCGTCCTCCCAGAGTGCAAAGAACCTTGGCGTGACCCTGCACAACAACACTGTTGTTTTCTGCAAACATCAAAGCAGTGACCCGTAGAGTACGGCCCTAACTAAGACAGGAAGCTGCACAGGTCCTAATCCAGGAACTTGTCCTCTCTCGTCTGGACTACTGCAACTCGCTGTTGGCTGGGCTCCCAGCTTGTGCCATCAAACCTATGCAACTTAACCAGAACGCTGCAGCCCACCTGGTTTTCAACCTTCCCAAGTTCTTTCATGTCACCCAGCTCCTCTACACACTCCACTGGCTTCCAGTCGAAGCTTGCATCCACAACAAGACTGTGGTGCTTACTTACGGAACAACAAGAGGAACTTCCCATCCCTACCTTCAGGTTATGCTCAAACCAAACATACCAACCCAGGCACTCCGTTCTGCCAAATCAGGTCTCTTGGAAACCCCACCACTTCTAGCTCAGACTCTACTGATAGCTACGTTATATGTGGTTGTCCCACCTAGCTATTTTAAGATTAACTGTCAGTCGCTCTGGACTAAAATGTAAAAATGTAAAATATACTGCTCTAAAGAGGCTCTCTAAACAAGCTGCCCAGGACATGGTGCTTCTAGCTTTTTGGCCAAGTCCACATTCTGTGGAGGGTTTTTAACTGGGTTGTCAGTTAGCTTGGTTTTACATTTAGTGACTTGAATAATCCACATTCTACTTTGTGTTGAATTGACAAGCTATATGTTGATGTAATGAGATAGTGTCTTCGGAAAGTATTCAGACCCCTTGACTTTTTCCACATTTTGTTAGGTTACAGCCTTATTCCAAAATATATATATTTTTTAATCCCCTCATTAATCTACACACAATACCCGTTAATGACAAAGCATTTTAGCAAATTATTAAAAAAATTAAAAATTAAATATCACATTTACATATGTATTCAGAAACTTTACTCAGTACTTTCTTGAAGCACCTTTTGGCAGCGAATACAGCCATGAGTTTTATTGGGTATGACGCTACAAGCTTAGCACACCTGCATTTGGGGAGTTTCTCCCATTCTTCACTGCAGATCCTCTCAAACTTTGTCAGGTTGGATGGGGAGCATTGCTGCACAGCTATTTTCAGGTCTCTCTAGAGATTTTACATGTACATTTTTTTACATTTTAGTCATTTAGCAGATGTTCTTATCCAGAGCGACTTACTGTAGTGAATGCATTTCATGCATTTTTTTTGTTTTTGTACTGGCCCCCCATGGGAATCGAACCCACAACTCTGGCGTTGCACACACCATGCTGGCATTGCAAACATCATGCTCTACCAACAGAGCCACAGGGAAGGCTATAGATGTTCAATTGGGTTCAAGTCTGGGCTCTGGCTGGGCCCCTCAAGGACATTCAGAGACTTATCCCGCAGCCACTTCTGGTTTGTCTTGGCTGTGTGCTTAGGGTCGTTGTCCTGTTGGAAGGTGAACCTTCACCCCAGTCTGAGGTCCTGAGTGCTCTGGAGCAGGTTTTCATCAAGGATCTCTTTGTACTTTGCTCCGTTCATCTTTGCCTCAATCCTGACTAGTCTCCTAGTCCCTGTAGCTGAAAAACATCCCCACAGCATGATGCTGCCACCATCATGCTTCACCGTAGGGATGGTGCCAGGTTTCCTCCAAACGTGACACTTGGCATTCAGGCCAAAGAGTTCAATCTTTGTTTCATCAGACCAGATAACCTTGTTTCTCATGGTCTGAGAGTTCTTTAGTTGCCTTTTGGCAAACTCCAAGCAGGCTGTTGTATCTTTTACTGAGGAATGGCTTCCATCTGGCCACTCTACCATAAAGGCCTATTTGGTGGAGTGCTGCAGAGATGATTGTCCTTCTGGAAGGTTCTCCCATCGCCACAGAAAAACTCTGGACCTCTGTCAGAGTTCCCATCGGGTTCTTGGTCACCTGCCTGGCAAAGACCCTTCTCCCCCGATTGCTCAGTTTGGCCGGGCGGCCAGCTCTAGGAAGAGTCTTGGGGGTTTCAAACTTCTTCCATTTAACAATGATGGAGTCCACTGTATTCCTGGGGACCTTCAATGCTGCAGAAATGTTTTGGTACCCTTAACCAGATCTGTCCCTCGACACAATCCTGTCTCGGAGCTCTACTGTCAATTGTTTCGACCTCATGGCTTGGTTTTTGCTCTGACATGCACAGTCAACTATGGGACCTTATATAGACAGGTGTGTGCCTTTCCAAATCATGTCCAATCAATGGAATTTACCACAGGTGGACTCCAATCAAGTTGTAGAAATATCTCAAGGATGATCAATGGAAACAGGATGTGCCGGAGCTCAATTTCGAGTCTCACAGCAAAGGGTCTGAATACGTATGTAAATAAGGTAATGTTTTTTATTCATAATAAATTTGCAAACATTTCTAAAAACCTGTTTCCATTTTGTCATTATGGGGTATGAACTTTGACCTTCTATAAGTTTCAGGATTATTTATTCAGGATTATCCGTAATCATGTTAGCATCCACATTATTGTAGAAGTGTTTAGAAACATATAGTATTCTTTTCTGATTTAAAATAAATGTCACTCCAAAATGACAATACATTATTACCATTCATTTCTGTTTGGCGCAATATAATATGCAACACAACCAAAAACCAAAAGTTTATAGAGTCACAAGCTTGATGTAGTCTTTGCATGCTAGAAATATGGAACCAAATACTAAACTTTTGACTACTTAATTTATAAGAATCTTTGAGGGGTCAATAATTTTGACCTTTTTGAAGAAAAAAAAATATTTCTTGTTAAACAAAATCTGTTACTCTGAGCAATTGAATACTATTAGTATAAAATCATTTACCCCAAAAATGTAATAGCTTAGTATTTGAATTATTTTATACAATCATTATTACTCATCTTTATCAAGGGTGTCAATAATTTTAGACCCCACTGTATCTAGTGATTGGATAGTTCCATCTGAGCCACTGGATTAATCCCATTCTTTAACTTGTATTTTTAGTTGGATTGGAGACTTGAATTGAACAAATAATTTGTAGACAAACTGGAATTAAAGACAGACTAAGTCAGTGGCACAGACGTGTCTTTGTTGACATTTTGTTACCATGATGACATAATACTGGGGTCGAAATTTCACCCTCCAAACAACATTTTACGGTTGATGACTTTTTTCAAATCCAGTGTATTTTCCACATAGATTCCACGTGACAATACATTGGCAAATTATGTTGAAACAATGTTGATTCAACTAGTGTGTGTCCAGTGGGAACTCCAAGATGATAAGGAATCAAATGTAGTGTGTTATCACTTTAACACTTCAAATACCATGGAACTGTTTCCTTTGTTGATGACTGGAAAGGGAAAGGGGGATATCTAGTCAGTTGTACAGCTCTCTCTAATTCTCTCTTTCTCTCTTTCTTTCTTTCTCTCGGAGGACCTGAGCCCTAGGACCATGCCTCAGGACTACCTGGCATGATGACTCCTTGCTGTCCCCAGTCCACCTGGCCGTGCTGCTGCTCCAGTTTCAACTGTTCTGCCTGCGGCTATGGAACCCTGACCTGTTCACCGGACGTGCTTGTTGCACCCTCGACAACTACTATGATTATTATTATTTGACCATGCTGGTCATTTATGAACATTTTAACATCTTGACCATGTTCTGTTATAATATCCACCTGGCACAGCCAGAAGAGGACTGGCCACCCCTCATAGCCTGTTTCCTCTCTAGGTTTCTTCCTAGGTTTTTGGCCTTTCTAGGGAGTTTTTCCTAGGGAGTTTTTCCTAGCCACCGTGCTTTTTTCACATGTTTGGGGTTTTAGGCTGGGTTTCTGTACAGCACTTTGAGATATCAGCTGATGTACGAAGGGCTATATAAATACATTTGATTTGATTTGAATGCCTTCAACTGAAATGTGTCTTCCACATTAAACCCAACCCCTCTGAATCAGAGGTGCAGGGGGCTGCCTTAATCGACATTCACGTCATCGGCACCCTGGGAACAGTGAAGTTGCATGTGCCATGACAGTGGTTATTGTGTAATGTTGCATAGTTGTCACCACCTATAACAGGAATATTCACACTCTATTGCAGTTTTTTTTATTGTTTAATGTCACCAATTGGCCATGGATTCCTCTGACCTGGTGTCCCAGGTCTGACTCCCTGACTAGATGGTAATCAAAGCACTAAGATGACAAACAAGCAACGTTTCACTTCCACAGAGAGAGCCTTATACCTTTTAGTTTTGGCAGGAGAGCAACAACCCCATTGTTAGCGGACTGGTCTCAGCTGGGGCTTGTTTTCCAGTGAGAGGTCCTCAGGCAGGCTAAGTCTGTAATAGTGGAGTGGCATAGAGGTCACTGCACCACACCACCACCCGTTACAGATTTGCTTGATAAAAATAATCTTGTCAGAAGTAAAACCACTCAGATGAAAACCCTGCCTTACTCAAGTTTACCCAATCTTTAGAGACTTCGTAGGTCTTTTCATTGAATGAAATATAAAATGGCTGCCTTCCAGCACTGCATGAAAAAGAGAATCGATAAACCAAAAAGTTAACTAAACTATTTTATACCAAGTCTCCTCCCTTTGTACATCAAGATCTATATCAATGCTCTAAGGGTGAATATCAAAATATTATTGACCAGCATAATGCCTAATCATGTTTTCCATTTTATGCAGTCGCACCAAAGGTATTACTCTTTAGCAGAAACATCAATACTATGATATTCCTTTAGGTGCTCAGTGTTTTTACTGCTACTTCAACACAAATCCCTTTGAAAATCTTAAACTGAATGAAGTAACACCACAGTACTAATACAGGGTTTGCAAAAACACCTCAATTTTCAACAGTTTGTGACACCTGGAGCACTTGCATGAGATAACAGACATACTTGCATCGATCTCACAGAAAGTTATGAATGTGTTTTGTATCAGCCACAAAAATGTCAAAGCGTAACTTTACCACCATTCATTACTATAGCCTTGAAGTCATTACAACACGTAAATGGAACATACTATAAAATCCACTAATAAATCTAAATCTTTATGGGGAATATGCAGAAAATACGGCATTACATATACTGGAGTGCGTCCGAGACGGTCCTTACATAATTTGCTCGAGCTAGTTTGGCCAATGAATGGTTTATGCAAAACCACAACTAGCCATTATTAATTAGGCCTCAGAAAGGGAGGCAGATGGAGCGAGAAATTGTAAAGTCAGTGACTTGGAAGGCTCAATAGAATGTTTAAGGATTTAAAATTTGATTTATTCCCATTGCCAATTAATCTTATTTGGACACCCCATAATATCCCTTTCTTCCTTAATTCTCATTGTTGTCAGTTTGCTAGTTCCAGAATGATTACAGGGATGCATACAGTACATACAGGTAACGGCCAAAATAATGGAAACACTTGAATAAATAAGGGATACAAAGTATATTGAAAGCAGGTGCGGTTCCTGAGTTAATTAAGCAAGTATCATCCCATCATGCTTTGGGGCATGTATAAAATGCTGGTCAGGCCATTATTTTCTAAAGAACGGGAAAGCCTGCACAGTGTTTATACTCCCAATTCACCTTTTTATTGATAATAATGTTTAGATCCAAAACTGATCTTCATCAGGTCAAACAGACTGAGTGGTCATGTAAAGGACGTCACGCTGCTTGCTTAGCGAGTACCACTTCCTCCCAATTCGGCCCAAAGGCGCGCGGTCACCCTTTTCAAAAACAACTTGTGTACCTATAATAAAGGGATATCAATGAGATGGGCATATGTAGAACTTACAGAAAATGTAATACATACATATCCTCTATGGGCTAGCGTCCCACCTACTCAACAGCCAGTTGAATCCTGTGGCGCGTTATTCAAATCCTTAGATATGCTATTACTTCAATTTTTTAAAAATATGACTATTTTACACCATTTTAAAGATAAGACTCTCGTTAATCTAACCACACTGTCCGATTTCAAAAAGGCTTTACAACGAATGCAAAACATTAGATTATGTCAGCAGAGTACCCAGCCAGAAATGATCAGACACCCATTTTTCAAGCTAGCATATAATGTCACATAAACCCAAACCACAGCTAAATGTAGCACTAACCTTTGATGATCTTCATCAGATGACAACCCTAGGACATTATGTTATACAATACATGCATGTTTTGTTCAATCAAGTTCATATTTATATCAAAAACCAGCTTTTTACATTAGCATGTGACTAGCATGTGACTAGCATTCCCACCAAACACTGCCGGTGAATTTACTAAATTACTCACGATAAACGTTCACAAAAAGCATAACAATTATTTGAAGAATTTCAGATGCAGAACTCCTCTATGCACTCGATATGTCCGATTTTAAAATAGCTTTTCGGTGAAAGCACATTTTGCAATATTCTCAGTATAGCCCGGCATCACAGGGCTAGCTATTTAGACACCCAGCAGGTTTAGCACTCATCAAAGTCAGATTTACTATAAGAAAAATGTTCTTACCTTTGTTGTCTTCGTCAGAATGCACTCCCAGGACTTCTACTTCAATAACAAATGTTGGTTTGGATCCCAAATAATCCATCGTTATATCCAAACAGCGGCGTTTTGTTCGTGCGTTCTAGACACTATCCTAAAGGCTAAATAAGGGTGACGAGCATGGCGCAATTCGTGACAAAAGAATTCTAAATATTCCATTACCGTACTTCGAAGCATGTCAACCGCTGTTTAAAATCAATTTTTATGCCATTTTTCTCATAAAAAAGCGATAATATTCCGACCGGGAATCTGCGTTTAGATAAACAGACAAAGGAAAAGAAAGCATTCGGTCGAAGCGGGCACGCGCCTAAGCCCATAGTACTCTGAGTGGCCACTTGCCAAAAGCGATAAAGTGTTTCAGCCAGAGCCTGCCTCGATATCGTTCAACTTTTTCCCGGGCTCTGAGACCCTATGGAAGACGTAGGAAGTGTCACGTTATTGCACAGATCCTGAGTCTTCAATAAAAAGAGCCAAGATGAAACACTACTTCTCAGACAGGCCACTTCCTGCTTGAAATCTTCTCAGGTTTTGGTCTGCCATAGGAGTTCTGTTATACTCACAGACACCATTCAAACAGTTTTAGAAACTTTAGGGTGTTTTCTATCCAAAGCCAATAATTATATGCATATTCTAGTTACTGGGCAGGAGTAGTAACCAGATTAAATCGGGTACGTTTTTATCCAGCCGTGTCAATACTGCCCCCTAGCCCTAACAGGATATGTACAAAATGACCAAGTGCAGACCTGGATGGCAAGACAAATCAATGTAATGTATTCATGTAAAAAATTGTCTGATATCAAACTCTTGGTTCAGACCTTTAGAAGACATGGTGGACAAACGGTGAATCCAATACAATTATCTCCTCAGTAATAGATTATCAGTATCTGTTCAATACCAATGTATCTCAGAGAGCTGATGTTGTTCCACCCCCCTGCCAACCCCCCCGCATCTCCACCAACCACAAGGATGTATTCCCGTGGTTGGCAGATAGCAGGTTGACTGGCATGTCAGACCCCGTGAACACCGGATACTGGTAAGTACAACACAACAAACAAACAGTATAACTCATAACACACAGCTGTCTGAGCGGGTTGCTACACAGCCCCCCCACCACAAAGTCCCTCGTCCCCGAGGGAACAAAAAAAGTCTCTGAAGCGACCCGGATGTCTCCTTTGTCTGTGTCGGCGTGATGGGTGCAGAGTGTCCAGATGTGGAACAGGGGGCTTAGTCCGTGGTAGCAGGCTGCCCCTCTGGGGCCCAGCGGATGAAGGCAGAGACATGGGGGGACAAGGATGAGGGGATACAGTCCGTGGCTCCGGGGAACCACTCGGTGACACGGAGGAAAACTGGGTGAGTGGGCTGTCTGGAGCCTTGGGGAATGTTATTGCCAGAGGGGGGGATTGTGGGGGTCCCTGGGATTTGGGGAGAAGAGGCCCCTCTGTATGGGGCTAACCTGTCCCGGTGCAGTGCCACCTTTCTCCCCCTGGGAGGAAGCTGCACCCGGTACGCAACCTCCCCTACTCTCTCCAGGATGCTGCAGGGCCCCACCCAGTGGCTGTCCAACTTGGGGCATCTGCCCTTCTTTCTCAGGGGGCTGTAGACCCAGACCAGTTCCCCAGCCACAAAGCGCCTTCCCCGGATGTGCACGTCATAGTTCCTCTTCTGCCTCAGACCTGCATTCACCAGCTGCTCTCTGGTGAAGGTGTGGACTGTCTCCAGATGGTCCTGGAGTCTCCGGGCATACTCCAGTCCCAGGGAAACAGGAGGGCTATCCAGGGGCCGACCAAACGCCATCTCTGCAGGGGTGCGGATCTCTTTCCCCAGCATGAGGGCAGGCATGTAGGTGGTGTAGTCTTGGACAGTGAAGCAGCATCCCATGAGGACCATGGGCAGGTGCTTGTCCCAGTCACGCTGGTGTTTGGCTTGGACAATGGCCATCCTCTGTCCAAGCGTTTTGTTGAAGCACTCCAAAAGGCAATCACTTTGAGGATGGAGAGGAGTAGTGCGGGTCTTGTGCATACCCAGCCTCTCACACATGGTGGCGAACACACAGGACTCAAAGTTTCTGCCTTGGTCACCGTGGATGGACTCTGCAGCTCCAAACCTGCTGAACATCCCCACTGTCAGGGCATCGATGATGGTCTCTGCCTCCTGGTCAGGCAGAGCATAGGCCTTGGGCCATTTTGTGAAATAGTCCATGGCCGCGAGCACCCAGCGGTTTCAACCTGGCACAATATCTGGGCTCACCAGGATTACTGTGGACAGTGTCCACCAGGGCAGAGCAGGGCACCCCCTCCACAGTGACGTGACAAAAGTGCCCAACATAGGTCCGGTCCACCACAACAACAGGCTCCATCTGCTTGCACTCATCTGCTTCCAGGGGAAGTGGAGCCTTGCACCCCGTCCGTGCCGGTGGGCTCCACCTGGCGATGGTGATCGTTGGGAAAGAGACGAATCCCTGAGCTCTGGGGGACATGGGGTAATTCTAGCGCAGATGGCCTGGCTGGCAACACCCCCAGCAGACCATGGGACCAGGGTGTGTTGTGTGCCACCTGTAGAGACACAGCACAAATTAGTTCAGTCATTTTAGCCACCCATGCAGGTTTTACCGGCTCTGGGCTGCTCTGCACCACAGCCCGCACAGTGGGTGTGTCTCCATGCACCCCCACCAAAGCCCCTGCTGAAGCCCCAGCCCACACAATCTCCCTCTCCAAAGCCATCTCCAAGGCTTTCTGCAATGACTCAGGATGAGCCAGCTGGGTCTGTATGCACAGCTCCGTAAGAGCGAGCACCTTCCTGAACTGGTCCCGTGCTAGCTCGCTCTGAACGGAGGGTGGCATGTGAGCATACATTATCTCACAAAAGTGAGTACACCCCTCACATTTTTGTAAATATTTGAGTATATCTTTTCATGTGACAACACTGAAGAAATGACACTTTGCTACAATGTAAAGTAGTGAGTGTACAGCTTGTATAACAGTGTAACTTTGCTGTCCCCTCAAAATAACACAACACACAGCCATTAGTGTCTAAACCGCTGGCAACAAAAGTGAGTACACCCCTAAGTGAAAATATCCAAATTGGGCCCAAAGTGTCAATATTTTGTGTGGCCACCATCATTTTCCAGCACTGCCTTAACCCTCTTGGGCATGGAGTTCACCAGAGCTTCACAGGTTGCCACTGGAGTCCTCTTCCACTCCTCCATGACAACATCACGGAGCTGGTGGATGTTAGAGTCCTTCCACATTTTCACTTAGGGGTGTACTCACTTTTGTTGCCAGGCTGACTGTGTCTATTACTCAGTTCGGAACGCAGCTGCCTGGGCCATACACACTGTCCAAAGCACCTCCTCAGTGCTCCAACTAAAGCCCCATAATCTATCCTCGGGGCTAATCAATATCAAACAGGACAGAGTATCATCCGTGAGGCACAAAGCTAGCTGCAGTGGCCTGTCTTCATTCGACCAACTAACAGTTCAAACTGAGCATGAAAAGCTTCCCAATCCACCTTACTGGAGTACTTCGGGATGATAACAGATACGAATGCAATTGGGGTCTGGGCGCTGCCACGTACATCCTGAGTTCCAGCCTCCTTGTCACGCACCGTCGATGTCACCCCCTCGGTCCGCCCCCCAGAATCCACGAAGCCCAGTCGGAGAAGCACCCATGCCCGCTTCAGCTTTCCTTCTAGCGGTCACCCTCAAGTGGGATCTGTGCTTTGTTGCCCTGCCAGATCCTCCGACGTCCATGCACATGCACCTCCCTGGCCATAATCATCTCCTGCCTCCTCCTTCACTTTCGGATTCCCTCTAAGTATTTTCAACCCCCGTTCTCCACGTAACGTTTGCTAGCCACAGCAGTCAGCTAGCTAGCTGGCTTACTTTTATCTAAGTTTTTAATTCTGACACCAATGTAATGACCTGGCTAGATCATAAATGAACAAATGTCCAGACAGAGGATTAAGTTTACGAATACTCAGTTTATTAACCCAACTCAACACAGGTTACTGTTTGGCCGTAGCCCACGTCAAATAAATCAAGGATCCCAGTATAAAACAACAGTGACCATTTCTTGTTAAGACAAAACTTGAGAGAACAATGGCTAAGCATGGTCTTAAACTTGTGGTGCTACACCCCCCTGCCAAACCCCACTGCTGCTCCACCAACCACGAGGATGCTCGGTACCAGAACATTCCAGGCATTCCAGTGGTTGGTAGATAGCAGTTTGGCTGGTATGTCAGACCCGCGAACACTGGGTACTGTAAGTACAACACAACAAAGGAACAGCATAACTCATAACACACTGCTGTCTGTGCAGGTCACTACAGAACTCTGCACATCTGTTCGTAAAGTTACATTGGGTACGTCAGCAACATCTGTAATTACTGTTTGGCATATTATCTAGGAAAGTGCTACGTGGCACAGGTGTAAGATCTCACTAGCATTTCACTGATGTTGGGTTCGCGGGAGTTCTGTTAAAGTTTTTTCCCAGTTGTTTTAGTCACTGCTCAAGATGTGCCAGTGTTTTTTAATGATATTGTCGAACTGTTTGCCAAGTGGTGGAGTATTGAAGGAAGCATTGGACTTGTTGGTGAAGGGGCGGGGTGGTTTGGGAGTGAGGCTGTCATCCTGGGTCTTATTTTTGTCATGCAGCTGTTCCTCTGGGTAACCCCATTGTCTAAAGCACTCATCGAGACAATGCGCTTGTTTGTCTTATTCACTCTGTGTGGTTCATCGATGTTGCATGAGCTAGTTTGTTAGCTAAGCTAGCCAATTGTAGCTAGCATGTAAGTCCTCCAGTACGTGTTGACGTCATTTCAAAGGATTTGTTTTTGGGCAGAAACTGTAGAGATCAGTAAGACATTTCTGTGCATTTCTGTAGCCAAATATCTTATTCATGAAAAAAAGGTACCTTAAAATGACATGGTATGATGGTGCATTGATCCGCTATACAGTTTAAAGCCACATTTAAAGTAATTGTCCAGTGTTTCCAGATTTCTATTTCATTTGACCTAGAATGGTTTAACTACAATATGAATAAAATAGTTTTCCTTCCAAAAAATGGTAATTAAGCATGTTAAAAAGCAGCTTTTCTGTGTGAGAATGGCGTGGGCTTATCCCAACAGAATGGTGTGGGCGTATACCGGTCATAAAAAATAAATGTCATATGAGTAGACCGCTGATTGGCCAGCACATCCTCCTCAGGAGGACGACATCTTTATAAAGAAATAGCAAGCATTTTTTTAAACGGTCTGTTTGAGATGCAAGTTTGAGGTGTTTTTTTAAAGTGTTTTATGCTTTGGCAACATATACAAGTATAGGATGAGTCAACAACTTTATTTGGGTATGAGTGAACTGAACATGAACTTTTAAAGTGAGAGTTTCACTGGACAGTTACTTTAAAACTGCAACATTTTCTCTCAGCCTCATGGCAAAATGTGTAGAGAAGCAGGAAATTAGCATTAAAACTGAAAAAAACATCATCCTCATGGCAAAAATGTGAAGAATAGCATGAGATGAGCTATAAAACATACATTCTTCTCTCTGCCACATCGCAAAATGTGTAGAATTGCAGGAATTTAGCTTTAAAACTGCAAAATGGTCTCAGACTCATCACAAAATGTTGAAAAGCATTATAAAACTAAACATGTCTCTCAAGCCCATGGCTAAATTTGTTGAAATGCAGGAAGTTAGCCCCACCCAAAAAATGTGTTTCTCCTAAATTTGTATTTTTGTGGGGGTTGGAAGGCTGTCATTGTAAATAAGAATTTGTTCTTAATTGACTTGCCTAGTTAAATAAAAAAAGTATAGGTCCGTGCTAAAGCCACCTCCTTCCTCTTTATCAAAATGTCCAGAAAACTTGTTTCATGTGCATCAAAGGTGAGTGGGAATTTCAAATGTTCACTGCTTGTATTGATGAAGTCGAATTGATTAAGTTATTTCGCTGTGTCCTGGAATAGAAGGAATATGTAATCAATGAAGCGTTTCCAGAGCTTGATATGGAGAAAAAAATGTATTGTAGGGCTGAAAATCACATTCTTCTTATACAACCTTACGTGGCTCCCGAGTGGTGTAGGGGTCTAAGGCACTGCATCTCAGTGCAAGAAGTGTCACTACAGTTCCTGGTTCAAATTCAGGCTGTATCACATCCGGCTGTGATTGGGAGTCCGATAGGGCGGCGCACAATTGGCCCAGTGTCGTCGCACAATTGGCCCAGTGTCGTCCGGGTTTGGTCGTAATTGTAAATAACAATTTGTTCTTAACTGACTTTCCTAGTTAAATAAAGGTTACATACAGATTGGCATAATCCAGTGCCATTTTACTACCCATAGCAGTTCCCTTCTGTTTGAATGAACATGTAATTTCTATACTCCCCACTTCACAAACAGTTCGACCATATCATTGAAAAACACTGGCACATCTTGAGCACTGGCTCACAACTGGAAAAGATCTTTAAAGAACTCCCACTGGTAGTCTTCAGACGCACCCCCAACATCAGTCAAAATGTGGGGTGGTCTGATTTCCCACCGATGCCATGTAGCACCTTCCTGAACAATGTGCCGGACTGTAATTATAGATCTGGCCGATGTACCCAGTGTAACTTTACGAACAAATGCTCAATCACCCCATCACGGGCAAGTCCATTAAGATTAAGGATATAATTAAGTGTTCTGCAAAAGAAATGTGGTACACCTGATTGAGTGTATTTGCGGTCTATGTAGGAAAAACTAAACGAGCTCTGAAAATAAGG
Organism: Salmo salar; assembly: GCF_965601325.2. Taxonomy (NCBI): domain Eukaryota; kingdom Metazoa; phylum Chordata; class Actinopteri; order Salmoniformes; family Salmonidae; genus Salmo; species Salmo salar. Next base: position 71,050,123 of record NC_138294.1, on the reverse strand, counting down.
TTAGCAAAACACAGTAATAATAACAGGACTCTTGATCAGAGAAACCCTGTTTTCTTTGGTCGCTCGTCACAACATCAGCTCTCTGAGATACATTGGTACTGAACATGTTAATGCTCCTAGGAGGTGGGGAGATACTGAGAATATATTACTGAGAAGAGAATTGTATTAGATTCAACATGGGTCCACCATGTCTCCTAAAGGTCTGAACCAAGAGTTTGATATGAGACCGCATCTTACATGAATATGTTACATTCATTAGTCTTGCCATCCAGGTCTCCACTTGGTCATTTTGTACATACTGTACAGTCGTGGCCAAAAGTTGAGAATGACACAAATATTAATTTCCACAAAGTTTGCTGCTTCAGTGTCTTTAGATATTTTTGTCAGATGTTACTATGGAAAACTGAAGTATAATTACAAGCATTTCATAAGTGTCAAAAGGCTTTTATTGACAATTACATGAAGTTGATGCAAAGAGTCAATATTTGCAGTGTTGACCCTTCTTTTTCAAGACCTCTGCAATCTGCCCTGGCATGCTGTCAATTAACTTCTGGGCCACATCCTGACTGATGGCAGCACATTCTTGCATAATCAATGCTTGGAGTTTGTCAGAATATGTGGGTTTTTGTTTGTCCACCTGCCTCTTGAGGATTGACCACAAGTTCTCAATGGGATTAAGGTCTGGGGAGTTTCCTGGCCATGGACCCAAAATATCGATGTTTTGTTCCCCGAGTTACTTAGTTATCACTTTTGCCTTATGGCAAGGTTTTCCATCATGCTGGAAAAGGCATTGTTTGTCATCAAACTGTTCCTGGATGGTTGGGAGAAGTTGCTCTCAGAGGATGTGTTGGTACCATTCTTTATTCATGGCTGTGTTCTTAGGCAAAATTGTGAATGAGCCCACTCCCTTGGCTGAGAAGCAACCCCACACATGAATGGTTTCAGGATGCTTTACTGTTGGCATGACACAGGACTGATGGTAGCGCTCACGTTGTCTTCTCCGGACAAGCTTTTTTCCGGATGCCCCAAACAATCGGAAAGGGGATTCATCAGAGAAAATGACTTTACCCCAGTCCTCAGCAGTCCAATCCCTGTACCTTTTGCAGAATATCAGTCTGTCCCTAATGTTTTTCCTGGAGAGAAGTGCCTTCTTTGCTGCCCTTCTTGACACCAGGCCATCCTCCAAAAGTCTTCGCCTCACTGTGCGTGCAGATGCACTCACACCTGCCTGCTGCCATTCCTGAGCAAGCTCTGTACTGGTGGTGCCCCGATCCCGCAGCTGAATCAAGTTTAGGAGATGGTCCTGGTGCTTGCTGGACTTTCTTGGGTGCCCTGAAGGCTTCTTCACAACAATTGAACCGCTCTCCTTGAAGTTCTTGATGATCCGATGGTTGATTTAGGTGCAATCGTACTGGCAGCAATATCCTTGCCTGTGAAGCCCTTTTTGTGCAAAGCAATGATGGCACGTGTTTCCTTGCAGGTAACCATGATTGACAGAGGAAGAACAATGATTCCAAGCACCACCCTCCTTTTGAAGCTTAGAGTCTGTTATTCAATCTCAATCAGCATGACAGAGTGATCTCCAGCCTTGTCCTCATCAACACTCACACCTGTGTTAACGAAAGAATCACTGACATGATGTCAGCTGGTCCTTTTGTGGCAGGGCTGAAATGCAGTGGTAATGTTTTTGGGGGATTCAGTTCATTTGCATGGCAAAGAGGGACTTTGTAATTAATCATCTTTTCACTCTTCATAACATTCTGGAGTAAATGCAAATTGCCATCATACAAACTGAGGCAGCAGACTGAAAATTAATATTTGTGTCATTCTCAAAACTTTTGGCCACGACTGTACAGTAAGTATACATTTTCTGTAACTACTACATGTGCTCATCTTATTGATATCAAATTATTAGAGGTAAGCAAGTTGTTTTTTAAAAATAGGTCACTAATTATATCTATGGCAAGCGCGCGTCCTGAGCGTAACGGTGATATGGGCGGGTATTCCAACCGTTTCCAATTTACAGTAATCCTTTTCTACTGTTGCCTACCGATTTGTATGTATATAATCCTTTATGATCATATGTACCTCTGATGAATTATTATTGACTATGCGCAAAAGTGAATTGAATTGTTTCCACACCCACCATGTGTCATGTGCGTAATGGTCATGTGAGGTGAAATGTGTATATTTTGGGATGTGTGTGTAGCACCTACAGAGTGTGAAACTTACTCCTCAGCCTGAAGTGTCCCCACCTGCGCCAGCGAATTGGATCGAAATGTCAATAAAGATGTGAATTGGCAGCATAAACAGTGTGCAGTCCTTCCTGTTCTTCACAAGTAATCTTTATTAGCCCAGCACCTATACAACCGGTCAAAAGTGTTAGAACACCTACTCATTCAAGGGTTTTAATTTTTTTTTTAAATATTTTCGACATTGTAGAATAATAGTGAATACATCAAAACTATGAAATAACACATAGATTCATGTAGTAACCATTTAAAAAAAAAATCTAAATGTCAAGGGTACTCAAGGAAGCAGGAGGGGTGAAGTCAGGCGCAGGAGACAAATGTCCGTGAACACACGTTTAATAGGCACAATCCACAACTGCCAAAAAACAGGTAAGGCAGGGCAACAATACAAAACAACGGAATGAGCCCGAAAACAGAGTAGGGGCGCAGCCCAAAACTCGCAGCCTTACTAACACACAGGCAGAGGGAAAAACACCTAACCCAGCCTAACAAACCTGACGAAAACAATCACGCACAAGCCCAAACCTAAACAGAAAGACTAAATAACCCCCCCACTAATGAACTAACACAATACAGGTGCAAACCTAAACAAGACCTAACCAAAAGAAAATGAACAGATGATCGGTGGCAGCTAGTAGGCCGGCGACGACGACCACCGCCCGAACGGGGGGAGGCGCCACCTTCAGTCGACGTTGTGACACTAAATATATTTTTATTTTAGATTCTTCAAATAGCCACCCTTTGCCTTGATGACAGGTTTGCAAACTCTTGGCATTCTCTCAACCAGCTCACCTGGAATGCTTTTCCAACAGTCTTGAAGGAGTTTCCACATAAGCTGAGCACTTGTTGGCTGCTTTTCCTTCACTCTGCGGTCCAACTCATCCCAAACCATCTCCACATGGTTGAGGTCGGGGGATTGTGGAGACCAGGTCATCTGATGCAGCACTCCATCACTCTCCTTGGTAAAATAGCCCTTACACAGCTATGGAGGTGTGTTGGGTAATAGTCCTGTTGAAAAACAAAATGATAGTCCCACTAAGCCCCAACCAGATGTGTTGGTGTATCGCTGCAGAATGCTGTGATAGTCATGCTGGTTAAGTGTGCCATGAATTCGAAATAAATCACAGACAGTGTCACTTGCAAAGCACCCCCACACCATAACACCTCGTCCTTGCTTTATGGTTGGAAAGACACATCATCCGTTCACCCACACCGCGTCTTTCAAAGACACGGCGGTTGGAACCAAAAATCTCAAATTTGGACTCAGAACAAAGGACAGATTTCCACTGGTCTAATGTCCATTGTTTGTGTTTCTTGGCCCAAGCAAGTCTCTTCTTATAATTGGTGTCCTTTAGTTGTGGTTTCTTAGAGAAATTTGACCAAGAAGGCCTGATTCAAGCAGTCTCCTCAAAACAATTTCTAAGGTTGGTACCACTAATGAACTTCTCTCCAGCAGAGGTAACTCTGGGTCTTCCTTTCCTGTGGAGGTCCTCATGAGAGCCAGTTTCATCATAGCGCTTGATTGTTTTTGCGACTGCACTTGAAGAAACTTTCAAAGTTCTTGAAATTGACTGACCATGTCTTAAAGAAATGATGGACTGTCATTTCTCTTTGCTTATTTGAGCTGTTCTTGCCATAATATGGACTTGGCCTATTACCAAATAGGGTTATCTTCTGTATACCACCCCTACCTTGTCACAACACAACTGATTGGCTCAAACACAATAAGGGAAGAAATTCCACTATTTAACAAGGCACACCTGTTAATCGAAATGCATTTTGGCACTGTATAACATACATACAGTACCAGTCAAAGTGTATACACACATACTGAGTACATCTATTTTGTGTGTGGTAAACTACTGACTGAGATATACTGTACATTGATTTATGTTTTTCAACACTTGATGTATTTCGGAAATAAATAGCCTTGACTGGCACTTAGTGGAGCAGTCAATGGAGTGGCAGGTTATTGACTAGTCATTTCAGCACTCGACACACGAGTCAATGATGCGCAGACTCATGAGTCCAAACGTATCTGCTGCCGATGGATAAACAGCGTGTCCAAGTTCTGAAAGGATTTATTCTGTTGTTTTATAAATTGGTGATATCCTTTAGCTGGTTGAGAATATTCCGTTTTTTGTAGCACACTATCTATTGCAAAAATAAAAGTAGGGAGATTTCTATGGAGATGTGCAAAACATATGGCATACATTTTAGAGTGCTATGGAAGTCAACAAAGCAATACTCTTCAAGGCAATCACTCAGACTCATCATCAACAACCTGCCCATACAAAACTCATTATTATAATAATTTGGAGATAACTTTGCTACTTTGTAATATAGCTCTACTTTCACTTTAGCACTTACAGGAGGGATGCTATGACAAAGCGATGTCAGCTCAAGTGTGATTAAATGAGCATTGCAGATTTTTCAGCTGTGCAGTTCTTAAATCGTCTCTTTTAGAGAATAATGAATTAAGGGGATTTGCCAGCTAGGAATGGTACAGACTTCTACCCAACACATTTCAAGTTTGCAGACGACACTACAGTGGTATACTTGATTACCAACAACGATGAGACAGCTTACAGGGAGGAGGTGAGGGCCCCCAGAGTGTGGTGTCAGGAAAATAACCTCACACTCAATGTCAACAAAACAAAGGAGATGATTGTGGACTTCAGGAAACAGCAGAGGGAGCAGCCCCCTATCCACATTGACGGGACAGTAGTGGAGAAGGTGGAAAGTTTTAAGTTCCTCAGCGTACACATCACGGACAAACTGAAATGGTCCACCCACACAGACAGCATGGTGAAGAAGGCGCAGTAGCACCTCTTCAACCTCAGGAGGCTGAAGAAATTTGGCTTGTCACCAAAAATACTCAAACTTTTACAGATGCACCATCGAGAGCATCCTGTAGGGCTGTATCGCCGCCTGGTACGGCAACTGCTCCACCCAGAACAGTAAGGCTCTCCAGAGGGTAGTGAGGTCTGCACAACGCATCACTGGGGGCAAACTACCTGCCCTCCAGGACACCTACACCACCCGATGTCACAGGAAGGCCAAAAAGATCATCAAGGACAACAACCACCCGAGCCACTACCTGTTCACCCCGCCATCATCCAGAAGACGAAGTCAGTACAAGTGCATCAAAGCTGGGACCGAGAGACTGAAAAACAGCTTCTATCTCAAGGCCATCAGACTGTTAAACAGCCATCACTAACATTGAGTGGCTGCTGCCAACTTTACTGACTCATCTCTAGCCACTTTAATAATGAAAAAATGTATATGTAATAAATGTATCACTAGCCACTTTAAAACAATGCCACTATATAATGTTTACATACCCTACATTACTCATCTCATATGTATATACTGTACTCTATACCATCTACTGCAACTTGCCTATGCCGTTCGGCCATCGCTCATTCATATATTTTATGTACATATTCTTATTCATTCCTTTACACTTGTGTGTGCATATAAGGTAGTTGTTGTGAAATTGTTAGGTTAGATATTACTGCATGGTCAGAACTAGAAGCACAAGCATTTCGCTACACTCGCATTAGCATCTGCATGTGACAAATAAAATTTGATTTGATTTCACATGGCCCTAAAGCAATGTCAGCCCAAGTGTGATTGAATGAGCATTGCAGATGTAATTATTTTTCAGCTGTGCAGTTCATAAGTCGTGTCTTTTAGAGAATAATGAATTAAGAGGATTTGCCAGCTAGGAATGGTACAGACTTCTACCTACCACATTTCACATGGCCCTAAGGTAGACATTGTGCAATTGAAATGTGACAGGAGCAGGAAAATAAACATTCAACGTTTTCTTTTTTAAATGGGGTTCCTTTTTTCCATGAACTTCCCACAACAGGTGCCAAATCTCTCAAAACGGTTGGATTGGGATTGAGGCTAGACTAGTTCTGATGTTTTTTAAAAACCAAGACAGTCAGTGATCACAGCAGTCCCAAAATAAGTATTTTAGTCTAAGCAGCCTAAACCATCTCCAGTCGCACTTCTGAATTAAAGGTTCTCAACTGATTGTGATTGTCGGTCACAGGAGTGCCAATCTGAAAGTTGGATTCATCTCAACACAACAAATGCTGAACGACATTGACATACTGTAATGCGATAATAAACTATTTTCACTTTGAAGAGGGGAAAATAATGATGGTTCCAGGCCAGCCATTGGATAAACAAAAGGCAAACAAATCCAATTATGTGGGCCTTTTATGAAAGATGAAAGGCACTCAATGAAATGATTTGTTAATTACTCACAGAACAGCCTCTCACACAACAAACCCTAATTAAGGCAGACAGTTGGGATATGACCCATTTATCTTAAACATCTGCAACCGCTCGGAATCGCTCCTATTCAACTGCCATTTGAAAGCCCAAATTGTGACAGACAAGAAGATAGAATAAGCGAGGCGGTTAGATTACTGAGTGCTTGGCTTTGTGGAGGAAGGAACTGTTGGTAGCTACAGTGTGGGTGGACACGAGCGCCTGGATTCCTGTCTGCCTGCCAGGGTCATGCTCATGAAGATTCTTTTTTTTAAATGCTCTCCCTCGCAAACACATGTCAGCTGCCCATTAAAATGAAGATTGTAATTAGTAGGCGTATGGAATGACAGACTGCCTATAATCACAAACATTCCCTGGCAAGGCCCTCTGGGGAAACGGCAGGGCAGGCAATCCAGTAAAAGAAAGAGGGTTTGGGAAACTAAACTCATCTTTGAAATGGTGCCCTCATAGTCTGAATCGATATTTCTCGCAGACATTTGCATAATTTGGTCGAACTTCGTATTCCCGCCTCTTAATACAAAATGTGTTATGATTGTGTCGGCTGCAGTCTGGGATGGTGATGATGCACACTGAAGCATTACTCAAACACTGTCAGTATTACTAATAGCATAAGAGACTAGACTAGAGATGTAGTACGTTAATTTGATCACCCTGTTGCAGGATAACTTTTCTGCAGGACATTTTTTACTTGTAGTATATTTTGAGGTTTAAAAAGACTTTTGAACTTCCACTTTGACAATTCAGACTTGATTTTCCCTGAAGAAAAATATATCAACCCTATCAAAAATGCCACCTGATCTTTCCATGACAGACTGACCAGGAAAATCCAGGTGAAAGCTATGCTCACGTATTGTCTGATCGACCCACAGCATTGGGTTTTTAAAGCCATAACAATTTACGTAAAAATACTTAGATGTTGACTTATATCAATTACAAGCAATATAACCAGCATACATGGTTAATATTTGCCATTTACCTCTGCAAGATCACATTTATCAATAAAAGCGCTATTCGTTTTGTTGTAAACAAAAATCAATTATAATCAAGATATGGGTGGAATAAATAATGTTTATCTTGAACAAATATAAATGTAACAAGGTTATCACTTTTGATGTTCATTGCTTTGAAATGAACAAATTGGAAGGACACATTTTACATACAGTATTTTATGTAAATGATAAATGAACACAAATGAAGGCCTGTCTACACACCACATGAAGAACAGAGTTTTACTGTGTGTGCATTGCAAATGTATTTCTTGCACTTGATGCATGTGTACTGTATCTTCCTGTCCTTCTTGTGTCCACACACACACACACCGCAGCGCTTCTTCTGATTGCTACCAGCTGCAATCTAGAATGATGAAAACATTTAGTTCAGGAATTTTAACATCTGACACACACACAAACACTACCGTTCAAAAGTTTGGGGTCACTTCGAAATGTCCTTGTTTTTTAAAGAAAAGCACATTTTTGGGCCATTAACATAACATCAAATTGATCAGAAATACAGTGTAGACATTGTTAATGTTGTAAGTTACTATTGTAGCTGGAAACAGCAGATTTTTTTATGGAATATCTATGCGTACAGAGGACATTATCAGCAACCATCATTCCTGTGTTTCAATGGCACGTTGTGTTAGCAATCCAAGTTTATCATTTTAAAAAGGGGAATTGATCATTAGAAAACCCTTTTGCAATTACGTTAGCACAGCTGAAAACTGTTGTGCTGATTTAAAGAAGCAATTAAACTGGCTTTCTTTAGACTAGTTACATATCTGGAGCATCAGCATTTTTGGGTTCGATTACAGGCTCAAAATGGCCAGAAACAAAGACCTTTCTTCTGAAACTCGTCAGTCTATTCATGTTCTGAGAAATTAAGGCTATTCCATGCAAGAAAATGCCAAGAAACCAAAGATCTCGTACAACACTGTGTGCTACTCCCTTCACAGAACAGCGCAAACTGGCTCTAACAGAATGGAGTGGGAGGCCAAAGAGTGGGAGGCCCTGGTGCACAACTGAGCAAGAGGACAAGTACATTAGTGTCTAGTTTGAGAAACAAATGCCTCACAAATCCTCAACTGGCAGCTTCATTAAATAGTACCTGCAAAACACCAGTCTCAACATCAGTGAAGAGGTGACTCCAGGATGCTGGTCTTCTAGGTAGAGTTGCAAAGAAAAAGCCATATCTCAGACTGGCCAATAAAAATAAAATATTAAGATGGGCAAAAGAACACACACTGGACAGAGGAACTCTGCCTGGAAGGCCGGCATCCCGGAATCGCCTATTCACTGTTGACATTCAGACTGGTGTTTTGCAGGTGCACTCAATGAAAATGTGTTATTTTACATGTTCTTCACAGAAAATTAGCCTCAGGTTGAAAAAATTATTCATTGTATCATTTTGCTTTTAGTAAACATTGAAAATGTGTCCCACAGTCCCGAACACCACACAAGGGTTAAACTAGTGATATCTGCATGGGCTGCGTCTCAATCCACCACACCCGCCTACGTCGGCCTTCCGCATCTGCGGTGGAAGGTGGCCGAGCTACAGCGGTGTTTGTCAGACCATGAGACATCCCGAAAATCGGTCTTCTCACGAAAACATCTGAAGCGTCCGAACAGTTTGGCCTTCCAACTAATATGACCACTCTGGGAAGATGAGTCCCACAAATACGATGGTGTTCTCCACAAGTGTCACTGGACTGTGTCATGGGACTCATCTGAAAGTAACTCATAAGTGAATGGAAGTTGTGCCAACAAAAATAAGGGTTAAATGTGTGTCAAAAAAAATGTATAATCCTGAGCCGTCCTAGATATAGGACAGACACTTAATCTTATTCCTGATTATTTATATTCCAAATCAAATGATCCATGGTGTGACCATCTTAAAACAATTCCATATGCTTTGTAGAACCCTCAACTTTTTCCTCAACTTCAGACAAAGGAGTGAGTGCTTAGGGTTATCAAGATGGTGAGTATACGACAGTCGACAGAAAGGTGGTTGGTGGCAGGAAGGTGTAGAACACTCTGAACCCTCCTGTCAGTTGATGTAAAATGGACCCCCCTGTTCCAGAGGACATTTAATAAAGGAACAGTCCAGAAGCAATATGTTTGATGTCTTTAAGTGTCCACTGTGACAGCTTAATTCAGGAAATGGAGAGCGGCCTCAGGTTCCTCACTTATCCTGTGGCAAGGTCAGGATATTGAATGGTCATGCAATGAGAGGATATGTATCACCAGGTGCTTCATTTGAATAGCATAATATGCTTACATTGCATGGATGCAAAATTAGGTAATATGACAATGTACAAATTAGATTGGTAAATGTTCGGAGGACCTAGTGTTGGCTCATGGAAGATGAATGGTTAGACTTTCTAGAGGTGTATAAATACTTACAAATGAAATACTGTGATTTATCGATAGTACATTCCAGAAAGTTATTATAAAGTGTTACCAGATTAAGTATCAAAACAGATGCTGTGGCAGGATTAGATTCCCTGGCTTGAAATCAACAGTTCCCCACAATCACAAAGAATTTTGTGTTACATCACTTACACTGTCACCATTTGGCAAAGAGACCAAACGGGGAAAATGACAAAGTAAACAGAGCAGAACCACAGAATTTTTTTTTTGAGGATGCTAGCAAGGAGGCAAGGTTGTTTTAAGCAGGTTTGAATAACCCACTAGACATTGAATCTACCTTGTCAGCCCAGACCGTGGACTTAAACCAAGGGATTTGCTCTAGCTGAGAGGCAACAGCTGTCCTCGGGTGTTGAATATGGTGATGGGAATGCAACAGCTAACATCAACGTTGTCAGGTCCTGACCAGTAAAGGGGTTATTTGTTATTGTAGTTTGGTCAGGACTTGGCAGGGGGTGTTTGTTTTATGTGTTTCAGGGTTTTTGGTTAATGTTCTATGTTAGTTCTAGTCTTTCTATTTCTATGTTTAGTTTATTGGGTTGACCTTCAATTGGAGGCAGCTGTTCCTCGTTGCCTCTAATTGAAGGTCCTATTTAGTAGGGGTGTTTTTTCATGGGTTTTTGTGGGTAGTTGTTCCATGTGAAGCTGTTCTCCTTACAGGACTGTTTCTCGTCGTTGTTTTGTATTCAGTGTTTATTTTGGTTTTCATCTCAATAAAGAAGATGAGCATACACATTCCCGCTGCGCCTTGGTCCCATCTTGACGACGAGCGTGACAAACGTAGCAATAGGTTTTTTTTCCTTAAAACTCCTAGAGGTGTACTTTAATAGGACATCTACAGTAGTCTTAGTTAATGGATTAGTGAGATGCTTTCTACCAGCTGCTGACCTTTTCCATGTATCCTAAAATAGATTCCACTGTAACTCACATTAGGGACATTCCATATTAAAATCAATCAGCCCTTTTTTGATTGATTTCATATGGAAAGACCCATTAGTCGTTGCCAAGAGTGTAATTGGAAAAAATATAATCACTGTGAATTGATCAAAACAAGGTGTCTAACAAATGGACTGTATGTTATACCCTGTCCTCCTCCCTTCAGGTTCATACCGATTAATCTAAATGAGAGAACGATATGGCTGCTTAAATCTGCATGAATCGGACTGTCGTGGTGGAATTGCTGCAAAGAAACCACTACTAAAAAGGACAGCAATACGAAGAAGAGACTTGCTTGGGACAAGGAACACAAGCAATGGACAGTAGACCGGTGGAAATCTGTCCTTTGGTCTGATGAGTCCAAATTTGAGATTTGGACTTGGTGAAACGCAGAGTAGGTGAACAAATGATCTCTGCATATGTGGTTCCCACTGTGAAGCATGGAGGTGGTGTGATGATGCTTTGCTGGTGACACTGTCAGTAATTTATTTAGAATTCAAGGCACACTTAACCAGCATGGCTACCACAACATTCTGCAGCGATTCATCAAACCAGATGGGATGGCGTATCATTCATATTTTATTTTCTTAGTGCTTTGAATCACACCTACAGTACCATTCAATGTGGACACCTACTCATTCAAGGATCTCTTTATTTGGACTCTTTTGTACATTGTAGAATAATAGTGAAGACATCAAAACTATGAAATAACACATATGGAATCAGGTAGTAACCAAATCAGAATATTTTTTATATTTGAGTTTCTTCAAATAGCCATCCTTTGCATTCTCTCAACCAGCTTCACCTGCAATGCGTTTTCCAACAGTCTTGAAGGAGTTCCCACATATGCTGAGCACTTGGTGGCTGCTTTTTCTTCACTCTGCGGTCCAACTCATCCCAAACCATCTCAATTGGGTTGAGGTCAGGTGATTGTGGAGGCCAGCTGATCTGATGCAGCACTCCATCACTCTCCTTCTTGGTAAAATAGCCCTGACACAGCCTGGAGGTGTGTTGGGTCATTGTCCTGTTGAAAAAAAAAATAATGATAGTCCCACTAAGCGCAAACCAGTTGGGATGGCGTATCACTGCAGAATGCTGTGGCAGCTAAGCTGGTTAAGTGTGCCTTGAAATCTAAATAAAATCACTGACAGTGTCACCAGTAAATCACCCCCACACCATAACACCTCCTTGCTTTACAGTGGGAAATACGCATGCAGAGATCATCCATTCACCCACACCGCGTCTCACAAAACAATTCGAAACGAAAATGTCAGAAATGTCAGAACAGAAGGATAGATTTCCACCGGTCCAATGTCCATTGCCCATGTTTCTTGGCCCAAGCAAGTCTGATCTTAGTGTCCTTCAGTAGTGGTATCTTTACAGCAATTCGACCATGAAGACCTGATTCACGCAGTCTCCTCTGAACAGTTGATGTTGAGATGGGTCTGTTGCTTGAACTCTGAAGCATTTATTTGAGCTGTAATTTCTGAGGCTGGTAACTCTCTAATGAACTTATCCTCTGCAGCAGAGGTAACTCTGGGTCTTCAATTCCTGTGGCGGGCCTCATGAGACAGTTTCATCATATCGCCCCTATGGTTTTTGTGACTGCCCCTGAAGAAACTTTCAAAGTTCTTAAAATTCTCCGTAATGACTGACCTTCAGGTCTAAAAGTAATGATGGACCGTCGTTTCCCTTTGCTTATTTGATCTGTTCTTGACATAATATGGACTTGGTATTTTACCAAATAGGGCATTCTTCTGTGTACCCCCCACCTTGTCACAAATCAAATGAAACATATTCATACAGTCCTTCTTCGAAATCAGCTGATATCTCAAAGGGCTGTACAGAAACACAGCATAAAACCCCAAACAGCAAGCAATGCAGGTGTAGAAGCATGGTGGCTAGAAACAACTCCCTAGAAAGGCCAGAACCTAGGAAAAAACCTAGAGAGTAACCAGGCTATGAGGGGTGGCCAGTCCTCTTCTGGCTGTGCCGGGTGGAGATTATAACAGAACATGGCCAAGATGTTCAAATGTTCATAGATGACCGGCAGGGTCAAATAATAAGTGGTTGTCTAGGGTGCAACAGGTCAGCACCTCAGAAGTAAATGTCAGTTGGCTTTTCATAGCCGATCATTCAGAGTATCTCTACCGATCCTGCTGTCTCTAGAGATTTGAAAACAGCAGGTCTGGGACAGGTAGCACGTCCGGTGAACAAGTCAGTGTTCCATGGCCGCAGGCAGAACAGTTGAAACTGGAGCAGCAGCACAGCCAGGTGGACTGGGGACAGCAAGGAGTCATCAGGCCAGGTAGTCTTGAGGCATGGCCCACAAAGATCGCATTTATTATGTTATGTTCAACATAGGAGGGCCAAGCACAGGAAGCAACTCTTCAGTAGTTTAGTTGGAATAGGGTCCAGTATGCATCTTGAAGGTTTAAAGGCCATGATTATTTTCATCATTGTGTCAAGAGATATAGTACTAAAACACTTGTGTCTCCCTTGATCCTAGGACTTGGCAGAGTTGTGCAGACTCAGGACAACTGAGCTTTGGAGGAATACGCAGATTTAAAGAGGAGTCCATAATTTGCTTTCTAATGATCATGATCTTTTCCTCAAAGAAGTTCATGAATTTATCACTGCTGAAGTGAAAGCCATCTTCTCTTGGGGAATGCTGCTTTTTAGTTAGCTTTGCGACAGTATCAAAAATACATTTTGGATTGTTCTTATTTTCCTTAATTAAGGTGGAAAAATAGGATGATCGAGCAGCAGTGAGGGCTCTTCGATATTGCACGGTACTGTCTTTCCAAGCTAGTCGTAAAACTTCCAGTTTGATGTGGCGCCATTTCCGTTCCAATTTACTGGAAGCTTGCTTCAGAGCTCGGGTATTTTCTGTATACCAGGGAGCTAGTTTCTTATGAATAATGATTTTTTGTTTTTAGGGTACGACTGCATCTAGGGTATTGTGCAAGGTTATATTGATTTCCTCAGTTAGGTGGTTAACCGATGTTTGTACTCTGACGTCCTTGGGTTGGCGGAGGGAGTCTGGAAGGGAATCTAGGAATCTTTGGGTTGTCTGAGAATTTATAGCATGACTTCTGATGATTCTTGGTTGGAGTCTGAGCAGATTATTTGTTGCGATTGGAAACGTAATAAAATGGTGGTCCGATAGTCCAGGATTATGAGGAAAAACACTAAGATCCACAACATTTATTCCACAGGACAAAACTAGGTCCAGAGTATGACTGTGGCAGTGAGTAGGTCCAGAGACATGTTGGACAAAACCCACTGAATCGGATGATTGCGCCGAAAGCCTTTTGGAGTGGGCCTGTTTACTTTTCCATGTGAATATTAAAGTCACCAAAAATGTGAATATTATCTGCCACGACTACAATGTCTGATAGGAATTCAGGGAACTCGGTGAGGAATGCTGTATATGGCCCAGGAGGCCTGTAAACAGTAGCTATAAAAAGTGATTGAGTGGGCTGCATAGATTTCATGACTAGAAGCTCAAAAGACAAAAATGTAATTTGCTATCATAAATTTTAGCAACACCTCCACTTTTGTGGGATGCGCGGGGGATACGGTCACTATGTAACCAGGAGGTGAGGCCTCATTTAACAGCAAATTCATCAGGCTTAAGCCATGTTTCAGTCAGGCCAATCACATCAAGATTATGATCAGTGATTAGTTCATTGACTATAACTGCCTTGGAAGTGAGGGATCTAACAATAAGTAGCCCTATTTGGAGATGTGAGGTATCACAATCTTTCAATAATGGTAGGAATGGAGGAGGTCTTTATTCCAGTGAGATTGCTAAGGCAAACACCGCCATGTTTAGTTTTACCCAACACTTCTGATTGGCTCAAATGCATTAAGCAAAGAAATTCCACAACTTAAGACACACCTGTTAATTGAAATTCATTCCAGGTGACTACCTCATGAAGCTGGTTGAGAGAATGCCAAGTGTGCAAAGCTGTCATCAAGGCTAAGGGTGGCTATTTGAAGAATCTCAAATATATTTTGATTTGTTTTACAACTTTTTTGGTTACTACATGATTGCATGTGTTATTTCATCATTTTGATGTCATCAATATTATACAATGTAGAAAATAGTAAAAATACAGAAAAACCCTAGAATGAATAGATGTTTTAAAATGTTTGACCGGTAGCGTATGGTTGGAACAGAATCACTGTTATAGTCATAGGCCAGTATGGAAAATTAAGTAAAGCCATATGTCCAAATCCCTATCTCCATCCATGGCTTATTTAGGAACGGGACAATTTTAGCTATCTAGCCAGCCACCAGAGGACAATCACACAATGAGCAGCAACAAGTCAAGTTTTTTCTATAAATGAGGTTGCTTTTGATGTGCTGTGCTTGGGATAAAGCCAAATCCAAACTGGCTTCCCATGACACTTTTTTGGTGTGACAGGATCATTCACAGTTTAGCTCAATGCTGACTGGCTATTATTTTTACATATTTTTGTGTCATCAAGGCAGGCCAAATGCTCACTGACTTCCTTTGCATTCAATGCTAAAGGCAGCAACAATGTCATACTCTTTTTGACCAGACAGCATCAGATAGATGGGCTACAAATGAACGGCCCTAGTCCTCACCCTCCAATCCAACAGGTCCCAGATGTGAGATCCAGGTTCTTCGCTGGCCATGGCAGAACACTGACATTACTGTCTTGCAGGAAATCACACACAGAACGAGCAGTATGGCTGGTGGCATTGTCATGCTGGAGGGTCATGTCAGGACGAGCCTGCAGGAAGGGTACCACGAGGGAGGAGGTCTTCCCTGTAATGCACAGCGTTGAGATTGCCTGCCTGCAATGACAACAAGTGCAGTCCGATGATGCTGTGACACACCGCCCCAGACCATGACAGACCCTCCACCTCCAAATCAATCCTGCTCCAGAGTACAAAGTAACGCTCATTCCTTTGACGATAAACGTGAATCCGACCATCACCCCTGGTGAGACAAAACCACGACTCATGAGTGAAGAACACTTTTTGCCAGTCCTGTCTGGTCCAGCGACGGTGGGTTTGTGCCCATAGGCGACATTGTTGCCGGTGAGGACCTGCCTTACAACAGGCCTACAAGCATTCAGTCCAGCCTCTCTCAGCCTATTGCGGACAGCTGAGCACTGATTGAGGGATTGTGCATTCCTGGTGTAACTCGGGCAGTTGTTGTCATCCTGTACCTGTCCCGCAGGTGATGTTTGTATGTACCGATCCTGTGCAGGTGTTGTTACGTGGTCTGCCACTGCGAGGACGATCAGCTGTCCATCCTGTAGCGCTGTCTTAGGTGTCTCACAGTACGAACTTATTGCCCTGGCCACATCTGCAGTCCTCATGCCTCCTTGCAGCATGCCCATGGCACATTCACGCAGATGAGCGTGGACCCTGGGCATCTTTCTTTTGGTGTTTCTCAGAGTCAGTAGAAAGGCCTCTTTAGTGTCCTAAGTTTTCATAACTGTGACCTTAAGAAGACACTAACAGCTTACAGATGGTAGGAAATTAACAACTGTTCCACAGGTGCATGTTCATTCATTGTTTATGGTTCATTGAACAAGCATGGGAAACAGAGTTTAAACCCTTTACAATGAAGATCTGTGAAGTTATTTGGATTTTTATGGTCCCGTGTGGCTCAGTTGGTAGAGCATGGTGTTTGCAACGCCAGGGTTGTGGGTTCGATTCCCACGGGGGACCAGTACAGAGAAAAAAAAATGTATGAAATGTATGCCTTCACTGCTGTAAGTTGCTCTGGATAAGAGTGTCTGCTAAATGACTAAAATGTAGAAATGTTATGAATCATCTTTGAAAGACAGGGTCCTGAGTTTTTTTGCTGAGTTTACTAAGAAGGAGGGGATGCTTGTTTCACTCGGTCAGATGCTTTTTCTGGTGAGATACGTACAGCCTTTTATGAATTGAATGAAAATTATGAAACAGAGACTAAAGATATATATTTTTTTCCTTAATATCTTTTTTGGGGAAGCCTGGCTTACGTAGGCATCCACTGTAATGAGGACATTTATAATTATTCAAGTTGATTATTTAGATTGTATATTTTCTGCAAGCATTATCAAATGGTTTCTCATTGCATTCCTAGTTGAATTCAGCTTATTTTTGTTAAAACACCTAGGGCATGTTCTGTAGTAAAATTACTTCAGGTGTGTTTGAACTGCTTGCAGCGCTATAACTGGTTGGTTGATGTCTGTATTAGTCCCTGAATACTTTTAAGAAGTTGTCTCCCACGCGCTAACAGAATAACTTAAGTCTACAGCTACAAACAAACCTAGCCTGTCCATTCAATATCTGCAGACACAGGAAAATGGACATGCCATCAGTTTATGGCATTAATGTTAAATGAGTGTTGATGACCTCTTGAAGGACTACATTGAGAGCTATTACAATGAGCCTAAAGATACATTTGGAGGGAAGGCAGATTAAAATAAGGGTAGAACACGGACAGCTGATGCATAAGGACAAATGAAGCCTCCTCCCTCAGTCGTAATGGAATTTTCCGCTTACTCCTTTGGCAACATCAAGCTTTCTTCATCCGCCGGGATATTTTCTGCTGTATAATTTAGTGAGAGTAAGCAAAGTAGATGGGTCAATGTGCATAATTCTCAGCTACAGTACACATCAAAACTTAATGGGTTGTGTTTTGCAAGTAGTTATTTTTACTCTTGTGTAGCTATGTAAACATTGTTGAGTGATGGGGGCATATGTAAATATTACTTTAAGAATGAAAGGTGTTAAATGTCACAGGTGCTTCACAGTCTTGAAACAGAATGTTAAATAACATTTTTTAACAAACATATTACAGCACGTCTTAAGATAATCTATTTGTAACTATTGAACATAGCAAATCACCAATTTCACCCATTTACCAATATGAACAACTAGCCTCATGAATAGTTTGTCTTAATAGTTAAGCCTTGTGTTTTCTTAGTAAGGGTCAAAAATGACCCACCACTATGTTTAACAGCAGAGAAAACCCCCTAAAATGATATTTTTTTAAACTTGAAATTTGATGACTTTTCCTAGAGTGACATAGACTTTTCCTAGAGTGACAACATTAGAAAAAGTGAAACGTCGCCTTTGTTCATATTTCAATGAAAGCTGTACACCACCAGTGTACAAAGATTGCCTTAGGTTCATTTTTGACCTGGCAATTACTCATTTACACACCACAACAACAAAAAAACACGGAGATAATGTGTGCTACGGATTGAACTCTTTGGTTGGCACAGTTCGAACAAGCCTGAGCTCCCCCCTGCACTCCTCGCAACAAGGGGGAGAGAGGCCTTCAAAGTTTGCCTTCACCCTCACTCTAGTTTCTTACCTCCCAAAGAGGAACAAGAATGTGGTCCTCCTGAGCACACTGCACAAAACGGCTGAGATCAGTGATCGTGAGGACAGGAAGCCAGTCATCATCCTGGACTACATCGGAGGCGTGGGCAACCTGGACAAGGTGATTGGAACTTACAGCTGCAGGAGGATGACTGCCCACTGGCCCCTGGTCATCTTCCATAACATCATTGATGTGTCCTCATACAATGCCTTCATGATGTGGAACAAGATCAACCCTACCTAAATGCTTGATAAGTGGAACAAGAGGAGGGTGTTCCAAGAGCAGCTGGGAAAGGCACTTGTAACCCCACACATGCAAAGAAGGGAGCACCTCCTCCACACAGCAGCCTCTGCAGCACTTGTGAAAGCTGTTGAGGGGGCAGAATCTTGTCCTGATCCACCTGTGGCTGCAGCAGGCAAGAGGAGGAGATGGCAATTCTGCCCCCAAAGGACTGTAAAACAAATACTATGTGCTGCACATGTGAGAAATACATCTGCAAAGTCCATGCACACACACACTTGCATACTGTCCTACATGTGCCAATTAGAGTTGATTGATTTATGTTTTTCACATTTTTGTTTTGTATCTATTTTCTTATTGTTGTAGTTTATAAATCTTGTGGCTGGGGACATTGATTACAAAAAAATGGGAGAAGACTAGTATTTTGTAGTGGAATTCTTCATTGTACATTATATAAGAATATATCACTATGTTGCCAAAAAGAGTTTGACTTGTTTCCCTTCAATAAAATGCATTCAAAACTACTTTCTGCACATTTCTGCTACTTTCTTATGCTCTCCTGCTAAAATAATGAATGTTTACACCTATACAGTACCTTCAGCAATAATAATAATAAACCTCTACTTTAGTCAAGAAAACAATTATGACAGGTGAGTTGTAATAAAAACGAGTGGTGTCCACTGATTAAATGCAGTCTTTTTTTGTGGGTGTTAAGGAATACGTTAGCAACAAATATTCTAAAACTAAAAGCATTGTATTTGGGACAAAACATTCACCTAAACCTACAAAAAAAAAAATGAAAATTGAGATGACTAAACTGCTCGGAGTGACCCTAGATTGTAAACTGTCATGGTCAAAACATATTGATACTGTAGTAGCTAAGATGGGGAGAAGACTGTCCATAATAAAGCAATACTCTGCCTTAACAACACTATCAACAAGGCAGGTCCTACAGGCCCTAGTTTTGTCGCACCCTGACTACTATTCAGTCGTGTGGTCAAGTGCCACAAAAAAAGGACTTAGGAAAATTGCAATTGGCTCAGAACGTCTGGCCCTTGGATGTACACAGAGAGCTAATATGAATGTCAATCTCTCCTGGCTCAAAGTGGAGAGATTGACTTCATCACTACTTGTTTTTATGAGAGGTATTGACATGTTGAATGCACCGAGCTGTCTGTCTAAACTACTGGCACACAGCTTAGAGACCCATGCATACCCCACAAGAGGTCTCTTCACAGTCCCCAAGTCCAGAACAGACTATGGGAGGCGCACTGTACTACAAAGAGCCATGACTACATGGAACTCTATTCCACATCAAGTAACTGATGCAAGCAGTGAAATTATTTTTTTAAACACCTTATGAAACAGCGGGTACTTTGAAGTAACAAACATTGGCACAGACACATGCACACACGATTTAGTATTAAAGATGTGGTAGCGGTGGAGTAAGGGCCTGAGGGCACACCGTGTGTCTGTGAATGTATTGTAATGTTTTTAAAAATGGTATAAACTGCCTTGGCAGCAGCTAATGGGGTTCCATAATAAGTACAAGCCACAACTAAAATTGCATTACAGCTGCTTTGTGTTACCCAAGCCTAAGACCAACACCATCATAGAGAATATTGAAACCATAACAGCTTCAGATACAGGTATAAAGCAACCCAAAAGGTGTTCTGCTTGAGTGTGTGGTTTGCAGTAATGCTGAATTAGACTTGTATTATTATAATAATAAACAACCGACCTCATCGGTCTGATGTGACAAGCACACTCAGAAATAGAGGAGCACTTCCCTTGTGCTGTACCATCCACAGACTAGATTTAATTTCACCCTGACCAGTAAGGGATGTTTTGCTGGGATGGGAATACATGTGTTCATTACACATGCAATCATTTTCATTAAATTCAAGGCCTGAATTATCTGTGATTAGATATGCTAATTAAGTATGTTTAGGGAGACAATTAAAAATGTATATAATAAAAGGTGGACTTACTGAGTTGTATGGGTGCTTTGAAGCAACCATTCATATAATGTTTTCGATCTTTGAACAAATAAACCATACAGGAAATTGTCATAGAAAAAATAAAATAAAGTCTCAAGTTGACTTTGTCCAAAATAATTTTATGTCTACAAGTTACTGTACAAAACATTTGATCATACTGTATTTTATGGTCCTGTTTTCTGATTACCTGGTCTTTACTAGGAAATAGAATGGCAGCAATGATTTAATTCAGCATTCTGTTACTTACATCAAAGAGCTCAACACAAAGGTGCTTGTTTCAATTAATCCTAAAGCAACAAAACAAGTAATCTATACATTATTACTATGTAAATACCATGTTACCAACTAAATACCAGGTGAATGGACCCTAACATAAAGTGAAACCAAATTATTTCCCCTCTCATTTCTTAGAAAGCTTTCAAATCACACCAGCTACACACTTGTGTTCACTATAACATCACTAAAAGATGGTAATGGCAGTGATAGTGTTATCTGATTACATTGCAGTGGGGAGCTGCTACAAAGAAGTGCCTGGGAAGTCCAGGCTCCAGCCTAGTACAGCACTCTATAGCTGGCTCGGTCCAGGGAAGCTCTGACACTCTCACTACTAAAACGGATGTGTGTCCCCCAGCGATGTGAAATTCAACAATAATCCCTCAATAGGGACATCTGACCTTCAGCGGAGGAACAAACATTATTACAAGGTCTACTCCGGAGACTGCACAGAGGCTTCTCACTCTCAGAATAATAGAAAGTGTAGCTCTACTATATATCAATTACCCTCTCCACGCTTTTTCATTTAAATGTGGGGGAGTTGGAGAAGAAACTGTACAAAGAGATGGTACAATGGAGCTGCGAATTTCTTTGGTCGAGCTAATGTCAATGATTCATGCTTGTTGATAGTTGAATAGACAAAACTATTTACAACAGGTCAGGGGAAAGCAGAGGACCAAGTAAAAATATACTGTAATGTATACAGTGCTGAACAACTGTTGTTTGAATATAACAGAGCGACCTTCTCCCCCCTAAAAAAATATTAATTCTGCCCTCAGAGAAAAATAGATTTGTGCAGACTAACTAATTATTTAAAAACTTTTTTTTAAACTAATTTTGTGAAATTCCAAGGACTGAACTTGACAATAGCTGAATGACACTAAACACATACAATTCCATGTCAGTTAATGTGAAAATGTATGATTTCTAAGAGGATCCTATTATAGAAAAATAGCTGGAGTATAATTCCTCAGCTGGTACAGAAAATATGAATATTATAGGAAACAATACAAGTGCCAGCTTTCAAAGTAAGCTTCTTAGCTAACACACTCAATTAGGATGGCAAAGGGATTAAATTGCCTTTGTGTTCTTCTTATGCATAGGGATCGTGCCCATAAGGGACACGTGCCCCCTCACATTTGTCCTGTAAAAAAGAAAATATTGAACAAAAAGAAAGTTGTTTCTCTGTAATACTACTACTTTATGAAGTTGGCTTTAGCTAGCCCAGATACCAGTTTCCCAACCTCATAAGTACCTACCAAGAAAACATCAGGCTAGCAAGTTAGAGTAGGTAGCTTGTCTAACTGCAGGTAACTGCCAAAATAAAAGGAAACTCGAAGAAAGTGTCTTAATAGTGCATTGGGCCACCACGAGCCCCCAGAGCAGATTCAGTGCACCTTGACAGAGTTCCAGACACTTGCAGAATCTATTGGAGGGATGTGACCACCATTCTTTCATGAGAAATACAATAATTTGGCATTTTGATGGTGGAGGAAAACAATGTCTCGAGTACTGCATAATTCTGCAACTTACCACCCACCGGACCACACCCCAGCCATCCTCATGAACATTGTGCCACCTCAGATTTTTGGGTTGCATGATGCCCCTATTCTTACAGTATGTAATGGCTGTAAATTAGCTTACGTCAGGTCTCCTTGCCAGGGAATTAATTCATTAGGCCCTAGTCTATGGATTTCACATATGCATCTGTTGGTCACAGATACACACACGAAAGTATATGGACACCCCTTCAAATTAGTGGATTTGGCTATTTCAGCCAAACCCATTGCTGACAGGTGTATAAAAATTGAGCACACAGCCATGCAATCTCCAGAGATGAACATTGGCAGTAGAATGGCCTTACTGAAGAGTTCAGTGACTTTCAACTTGACACTGTCATAGGATGCCACCTTTCCAACAAGTCAGTGCGTCAAATGTCTGCCATGCTAGAGCTGCCCCGGTCAACTGTAAATGCTGTTATTGTGAAGTGGAAAAGTCAAGGAGCATCAATGACTTGGACGAAGTGGTAGGCCACACAAGCTCACAGAATGGGACCAAATAGTCTGGAGCTGTTTTTCATGGTTTGGGCTAGGCCCCTTAGTTCCAGTGAAGGGAAATCTTAACGCTAGAGCATACAATGACATTCCACACGATTCTGTGCTTCCAACTTTGTGGCAACAGTTTTGGGAAGGCGCTTTCCTGTTTCAGCATGACAATGCCTCCATGCACAAAGCGAGGTCCATTCACAAATGGTTTGTTGAGATCAGTGTGGAAGAACTTGACTGGCCTACACAGAGCCCTGACGAACACCTTTGGGATGAATTGGAACTGACTGCGAGCCAGGCCTAATCGCCACAACATCAGTGGCTGAACTCACTAATACTCGTGGCTGAAAGACCCCGCAGCAATGTTCCAACATCGAGTGGAAAGCCTTCCCAGAAGAGAGGAAGCTGTTACAGCATCAAAAGGGGGACCAACTCCATATTAATGCCTATGATTTTGGAATGAGATGTCCACATACTTTTGGTCATGTAGTGTACC
This sequence comes from Salmo salar, assembly GCF_965601325.2. Taxonomy (NCBI): domain Eukaryota; kingdom Metazoa; phylum Chordata; class Actinopteri; order Salmoniformes; family Salmonidae; genus Salmo; species Salmo salar. The sequence goes on along the minus strand of NC_138294.1, from coordinate 71,026,787 downwards.
TTAAAGTATGGGCATGGATAAGAAAACCAGTCACTATCTGATGTGACCACCATTTGCCTCAAGTAGCACGACATCTCCTTTGCATAGAGTTGATCAGGCTGTTGAATGTGGTCTGTGGAATGTTGTCTCACTCCTCGTCAATGAATGTGCAAAGGTGCTGGATCTTGGCTGGAACTGGAACACGCTGTCGTACACGTCGATCCAGAGCATCCAAAACATGCTCAATGAGTGACATGTCTGGGGAGTATGCAGGTCCTGGAAGAACTGGGACATGCTTCGCTTCCAGGGATTGTGTACAGAACCTTGTGTCATGGGTCCGTGCATGATCATGCTGAAACTTGACTAGGCAAGTCAGTTGAGAACAAATTCTTATTTACAATGACGGCCTACCCCTGCCAAACCCAGACGACGCTTGGGCAATTGTGCGCAGCCGTATGGGACTCCCAATCACGGCCGGATATGATACAACCTGGATTCAAAGTGCTAGCACTGAGATGCAGTGCCTTAGACCGCTGCGCCACTCGGGAGCCCATGAGGTGATGGCAGCGTATGAATGGCACGACAATGGGCTTCAGGATCTGGCTGCGGTATATCTGTATATTCAAATTGCCATCGATAAAATGCAATTGTGTTCGTTGTCCATAGCTTATACCGGCCCATACCATAACCCCACCATAGGGCACTCTTCACAACAATGACATCAGCAAACTGCTCGCCCACACAAGCCATCTACCCGGGACAGTTGAAACTGGGATCAATCCGTGAAGAGCACACTTCTCCAGCATGCCAGTTGCCATTGAAGGTGAGCATTTGCACACTGAAGTCAGTTATGATGCCAAAATGCAGTCAGGTCAAGACCCTTGTGAGGATAACGAGCATGCAGAAGAGCTTCCTTGAGACAGAATTTCTGCACAAACTGTCAGAAACTACGGTTGTGCAAACCCACAGTTTCATCAGCTCTCCGGGTGGCTGGTCTCAGACGATCCCGCAGGTGAAGAAACCGGATGTGGAGGTCCTTTGCATGTGTGGTTACACATGGTCTGCGGTTGTGAGGCCAGTTGGACATACTGCCAAATTCTCTAAAATGACATTGGTAGAGAAATTAACATTCAAGTCTCTGGCAAAAGCCCTGGTGGACATTCCTGCAGTCAGCATAACATTTGCACACTCTCAAAACTTAAGAAATCTGTGGCATTGTGTTGTGTGACAAAACTACACATTTTAGCGTGGCCTTTTGTCCCCAGCACAAGGTGCACCTGTGTAATGATTGTGCTGTTTAATCATCTCCTTGATATGCCACACCTATCAGGTACATGGATTATCTTGGCAAATGAGAAATACTCACTAACAGGGATGTAAACAAATTTATGCACAAAATGTTAGAAAAATACGCTTTGTGAGTACGGAAAATATCTGGGATCTTTTATTTCAGCTCATGAAACATGGGACAAACCCTTTACATGTTGCATTTATATTTTTGTTCAGTGTAGATTGGCCAATCTTATGAAACTCAGCAGCCTATATTGTTGTGTGTGTCGATGACTTGACACAATCCTTTCCATGTATGCAGTATTGGTGAATCTCTGCTTGGCCAGTAGATCGTTGATAGTAAAAATAAGGAGAGAATTATTTTATATATTTAAAAAAAAAAAAACACAAATCTATTTGGGCTATGCCCTATGAGGCCAAATAGTGGGGTAGATATTTCTCATGACGCTAAAGTTCAGATACAGTATGTATGATCAGTATGACTGAAATGCACTTCCAGGGAAACTGAATCGACTTAATGACATCTTTGATAGTGTCATATTTCATAGCGTTATACCGCTCCCTTGCATCACATTCAAAACATGTATTTGCTCATTCAGGAAACACCATAATTTTTGGTGAGACAAGTAGCCTATAAAGCATTCAGCTCATTTTCCCGAGCTGACCCTTGTGAGCGCTATTGATACCATCAATAGCGCAAATGCCAGAATTCCTCATTCATTCGCAATCCCCCACTCAGTCAAGGCATGTCTCACCCTAGGATTTCCACGTTAGGATCCCCGGCATTGAAGAAGCTTATTGGGATGCAGGTTTTGGATGGTTCAAGTAGAGATGGAGGAGAGGAGAGTTCTTTCAGATTACATGGACGAGATTAGAAGCTCTCATTGCTGATGAGATGAGGCAATTCACAACACCATAGTACATGTTACCACTTGAACACTTGTGTATCGGTTCAATTTCTGTTTCGCCATCTTGTGTTCCACTTAAACACATCAGGCCTGCTCAGAAAAAGCCGGGCTTGCATAAGTCTCAACTCCTTCGCTTGATTAGGACCTCTTATTCAGAGCATAGTGGTATTTTGAAACTTGCGAACTGAAGCAACGCCCGGAAGTTCTTCTTTCACAGAGATTCACGGTTTCAGTATCCTCCATGCTCGAACTTCTGGAGCTGGAAAGCCAACTGTGAAACTAATTGTTGCTCTGACGTGAATTATATGACTAAGACCAACTGATTTCAGATGTACAATGAAGGTGCAACGCTATCATGCCACCACAGAAGAACTCTCTGTGGCGCGACATAAGTGTAATCAATACAGCCATGTTACGGCAGTGGTGCTGTCTTGTAGGGGGATTTCCTCAGAGACTCAAAGAGGACTGGGTAATCGTGCATTCTGTGTCCAATGGCAGGGAAGACCATGAGAGAGAAAATCTGTTATTTGTTCACGCCGGAGCTCCCTCTGTATAAATCAGCATTGCTAATATATTTTTTTTACCCAGTGTTCTGTAGAAATGTCCTGCCATGCAGAGCCTAATGTACCATATCTGACACGGTCTCTGGCTCTCTGCACTCGCACCCCCATATTGCTGCTCGGGAATGGCAAATTGCATTAGTGTTTTTGAAGAGGAGCTTTTGTAAGAAATGCAGTTATGTGCCTGTTGTAGGTACTTCCTGCTTAAAATCTGATTGTATGGCAACATAAGGGAATCGATATTGTACTAATTAGACACAACCAACTCAAGATTGTGTATACAGCATATACAACCTGATCTGAAATCCCTTGTCAAGTGAAATCAATCTGGTGGAAGGCTACACGGATAGGCTGGGTGGAGTTGCCACCATATTGTCTGTTCCTCATCATTTTGTTTTTGAGTTGGAGGAAACCAGTCATTTGAATTGTCCCCAGTTCACGATATCAGTCTGCTCTTGGTGACACTTTAGTCAGTTGTAGTACCTCAGGCATTATCAATCAAACCCTGTTTAGTTCAATGGGTAGGATTTCAAAAGCCATCTGCAGAAGTAATTCATATGTTTAATTATTCCTTCTTGTGTTTTGTTTACATAATCTCCACCTGGCACTATTGGTTCTGTGAACAAAGTTTGGCACAGCCCAAAGTCTCACAATATGTGTGGCCATTTCTTGTCAAGCACGTCGTTGAGGACATCCAACGAGATTGAGAAATAATTTTCTTCAGTACTTTAGATAACCGGCAGCTATTTTAGACAAAGTAAATGAACATACAGTATTTGACTAGAGGAACTGGGTTGAAATGTCAACGAAGTGGTTTGTTAGTTAAATTGGAACACGAGTGAATGGCGGCTCCTCAATATTTGCTCTCTGAAGTGAGTCCATTGTTCCACTAGAGTTATCAAAGCCGAAAGAAGAGGACATTAGCATAGTAGTTAATAAAAGGCACATAATTTATGTAAGTCATGCTGATGGACTATTGATTTAAATTAATGCCCATGCTTTTTGGAATGAGCCATAAAACAACCTATTACGTCGGGTAATTGATCATTTAAAAAAAATCTATTACATTTCTAGGCCAGAATTAATTACTCTAATATTTATCAGGACTCTGGACAATTATTTATTCACTGGTACAGTAGTTGAAGTTCGTCCAGGGCGAAAAGGAAAGTTAGGAGGCTGTGGAGTAAAATTGCCATTTGTTTTTAGTACACATCCACAAGCCCTCCACATTAATTTTGGATGAGTATAATCAACAAGAGCTCTTGAGTTGTTAGGGTTGGAGCATTAGGTTTACATTTACATTTTGGAGGTTAGGTTTAGGAATGCTAGTGAATGGTTAGGGTTGAATTATAGGTTAAGTTGAGGAATACTAGTGAGGTGGTTAAAATTCATCTACTTGGCTTGAAAACTACTTTATTTTTAAAACGACTTTAAATTTGTTGTCCTTCTGTACTCAGACCCCTTAACAAAATGTGGAAAAAGTTACAGCCTTATTCTAAAAGGGATTCAATATATATTTTTTTAAGCAAACATTTATTTAGAAATGTTTGCAAATTAAAACAAACACCTTAGTTACTTAAGTATTCAGACCATTTGCTAGGAGACTCGAAATGTAGCTCAGGGGCATCCTTTTTCCATGGATCATCCTTGAGATGTTTCTACAATTTGATTAGAGTCCACGTGGTAAATTCAATTGATTGGACATGATTTGGAAAGGCACACACCTGTCTATATAAGGTCTCAGTTGACAGTGCATGTCAGAGCAAAATCCAAACCATGAGGTCGAAGCAATTGTACGTAAAGCTCCGATACAGGATTGTTTCGGTGCACCGAGCTGGTGAAGGGTACCAAAAATAAAAAAATTCGGTAGCATTGAAGGTCCAAGAACATCGTGGCCTCCATTCTTAAATGGAATACATTTGGAACCACCAAGACTCTTCCTAGAGCTGGCTGCTCGGCCAAACTGAGCAATCGGTTGAGAAGGTTCTTGGTCAGGGAGGTGAGCAAGAACCTGATGGGAACTCTGACAGAGCTCCAGAGTTCTTCTGTGGAGATGGGAGAACCTTCCAGAAGGACAACCATCTCTGCAGAACTCCACCAAGCAGGCCTTTATAGTAGAGTGGCCGGATGGAAGCCACTCCTCAGTAAAAGGCATAGGACAGCCCGCTTGGAGTTTGCCAAAAGGCACCTAAAGGACTCAGACCATGAGAAACAAGATTCTCTGGTCTGATGAAACCACGATTGAACTCTTTGGCCTGGGGCGAAGGTTCACCGTCCAACGGGATAACGACCCTAGACACACAGCCAAGGCAACGCAGCAGTGGCTTTGGGATAAGTCTCTGAATGTCCTTGAGTGGCCCAGCCAGAGCCTGGACTTGAACCTGATCAAACATCTCTGGAGAGCCATGAAAATAGCTGTGCAGTTAAGTTCAAATCAAATTTTATTTGTCACATGCGCTGAATTCAACAGGTGTACACCTTACAGTGAAAGGCTTACCTACAAGCCCTTAACCAACAACGCTTTAAGAAGTTAAGACGAAAAACATGTTAATAAAACAAAAAAAATGAAAATGACAGTAGCAAATAATTAAACAGCAGCAGCAAAATAAGTATAGCGAGGCTATATACAGAGGGTACCAGTACAGAATGTGCGGGGGCACCGGTTAGTTGAGGTAATATGTACATGTAAGCAGAGTTAAAGTGACCATGCATAGATAAACAGAGAGAAGCAGCAGTGTAAAATAGGGGTCTGGGTAGCCCTTTGATTAGCTGTTCAGAAGACTTATGGCTTGGGGGTAGAAGCTGTTAAGATGACTTTTGGACCTAGACTTGGCACTCCGGTACCGCTTGCCGTGCGGTAGCAGAGACAGTCTATGACTAGGGTGACTGGGGTCTTTGACAATTTTTATGGCCTTCCTTTGACACCGCCTGGTATAAAGGTCCTGGATGGCGGGAAGCTTGGCCCCAGTGATGTACTGGGCCGTACGCACTACCCTCTGTAGTGCCTTGCAGTCGGAGGCCGAGCAGTTGCCATACCAGGCAATGATGCAACCAGTCAGGATGCTCTCGATGGTGCAGCTGTAGAACCTTGAGGATCTGAGGACCCATGCCAAATCTTTTCAGTCTCCTGAGAGAGAAAAGGCTTTGTCATGCCCGCTTTACGACTGTCTTCGTGTGTTGGAAACATGTTTGTTTGTTTGTGATGTGGACACCAAGGAACTTGAAGAGCTCAACCTGCTCCACTGCAGCCCCGTTGATGAGAATGGGGGCATGCTCGGCCCTCCATTTCCTGTCGTCCACAATCATCTCCTTTGTCTCGCTTTGAGGGAGAGGTTGTTGTCCTGGCACCACATGGCCAGATCGCGGACCTCCCTATAATAGGCTGTCTCATCGTTGTTGGTGATCAAGCCTACCACTGTTGTGTCATTGGCAAACTTGGAGTTGCAGTCATGCCTGGCCATGCAGTCATGAGTGAACAGGGAGTACAGGAGGGGACTGAGCACGCACCCCTGAGGGGCACCCCTGTGTTCAGGATCAGCTTGGCGGATGTGTTGTTACCTACCCATCCAACCATGACAGAGCTTGAGAGGATCTGCAGAGAAGAATGGGAGAAACTCCCCAAATACAGGTGGACCAAGCTTGTAGCGTCATACCCAAGAAGACTTGAGGCTGCAATCGCTGCTAAGGCGCTTCAACAAAGTAAAGGCTCTTAAAACATATGTAAACGTGACAATTTTTTGCTTTGTCATTATGGGGTATTGTGTGTAGATTGATGAGGGGGAAAAAATTATTTCATCCATTTTAAAATAAATCTGTAATGTAACAAAATGTGGGAAAAGTGAAGGGGTCTGAATACTTTCCGAACGCACTGTACATGCATATTAAACCATCTGCAGTCTGGTTCCAGCCAAGGAAGTCAGAGAATCCTTACATTCTAACCTGGCATCATTTGGTGCCTTAGACCTGCACGCTCATTCCTGTCATGTAGTGAATGTACTCTGAAGCAAGAGGGATTCCCTGCCTGCATGCACATTCATTATTTTGATAACAACCAAACTATAGGGAATACATTGATCAAATACACACATCTTATGTTAGAAAGCATCCAAAATTGTTTGATCTATTAGACTTCGGTAGTAGTTTAATTTCTCTCAATCAGAAAATTATGCGCACCAAAGATGGCATTGTAGCCATGCGACATATACAGATAACTGCCAAAGGTAACTGGTGTATATTGTTTAAATTTCTGAATAATTTACGCAATAGGCTAAAACGTTTTTACCAGATCCATCCATGTATCCCATTTGTGAATTGTGATATACAATAAATATTACTTTCATGCGCTTGAGAAATTTAGACTGCCAACTATCCTGCCTAGAAGGCCAGCATTCCAGAGTCGCCTCTTCACTGTTGACATTGAGACTGGTGTTTTGCGGGTACTATTTAATGAATCTGCCAGTTGAGGACTTGTTCCTCAAACTAGAGACTAACGGACTTGTCCTCTTGCTCAGTTGTGCACCGGGGCCTCCCACTCTCCATTCTTGTTAGAGCCAGTTTGCAATTTAACCTTTAAAATGAGAGAATTGTCTTACCTGTAAAGTTTAAGTCAGTAGCCACACCCAAGTGAATAGACATTATTTTTTACATTTCTATAAAAGCCCCGTGACCCAAAGTCACCTCAGCTCCAAATATCGGGATAATTTCAACTCTACAGGCCAGGAAATGTGAGAACTTGCTCCACACGTGAAATAGTAGGAACGCTGAACTATTGATCACCTAAAGAAGTAGTGCATACAGTGAGGGAAAAAAGTATTTGATCCCCTGCTGATTATGTACGTTTGCCCACTGACAAAGAAATGATCAGTCTATAATTTTAATGGTAGGTTTATTTGAATAGTGAGACAGAATAACAACAAAAAATCCAGAAAAACGAATGTCAAAAATGTAATAAATTGATTTGCATTTTAATGAGGGAAATAAGTATTTGACCCCTCTGCAAAACATGACTTAGTGGCAAAACCCTTGTTGGCAATCACAGAGGTCAGACTTTTCTTGTAGTTGGCCACCGGTTTGCTCACATCTCAGGAGGGATTTTGTCCCACTCCTCTTTGCAGATCTCCTTCAAGTCATTAAGGTTTCGAGGCTGACATTTGGCAACTCGAACCTTCAGCTCCCTCCACAGATTGTCTATGGGATTAAGGTCTGGAGACTGGCTAGGCCACTCCAGGACCTTAATGTGCTTCTTCTTGAGCCACTCCTTTGTTGCCTTGGCAGTGTGTTTTGGGTCATTGTCATGCTGGAATACCCATTTTCAATGCCCTGACTGAGGGAAGGAGGTTCTCACCCAAGATTTGACGGTGCATGGCTTTGTCCATCGTCCCTTTGATGCGGTGAAGTTGTCCTGTCCCCTTAGCAGAAAAACACCCCCAAAGCATAATGTTTCCACCTCCATGTTTGACGGTGGGGATGGTGTTCTTGGGGTCATAGGCAGCATTCCTCCTCCTCCAAACACGGCGAGTTGAGTTGATGCCAAAGAGCTCCATTTTGGTCTCATCTGACCACAACACTTTCACCCAGTTGTCCTCTGAATCATTCAGATGTTCATTGGCAAACTTCAGACGGGCATGTATATGTGCTTTCTTGAGCAGGGGGACCTTGCGGGCACTGCAGGATTTCTGTCCTTCACGGCGTAGTGTGTTACCAATTGTTTTCTTGGTGACTATGGTCCCAGCTGCCTTGAGATCATTGACAAGATCTTCCTGTGTAGTTCTGGGCTGATTCCTCACCGTTCTCATGATCATTGCAACTCCACGAGGTGAGATCTTGCATGGAGCCCCAGGCCGAGGGAGATTGACAGTTCTTTTGTGTTTCTTCCATTTGCGAATAATCGCACCAACTGTTGTCACCTTCTCACCAAGTTGCTTGGCGGTGGTCTTGTAGCTCATTCCAGCCTTGTGTAGGTCTACAATCTTGTCCCTGACATCCTTGGAGAGCTCTTTGGTCTTGGCGGAGAGTTTGGAATCTGATTGATTGATTTCTTCTGTGGACAGGTGTCTTTTATACAGGTAACAAACTGAGATTAGGAGCACTCCCTTTAAGAGTATGCTCCTAAACTCAGCTCGTTACCTGTATAAAAGACACCTGAGAGCCGGAAATCTTTCTGATTGAGAGGGGGTCAAATACTTATTTCCCCTCATTAAAATGCAAATTTATAACATTTTTGACATGTGTTTTTCTGGATTTGCTTGTGTTTTTCTGGATTTGCTTGTGGTTATTCTGTCTCTCACTGTTCAAATAAACCTACCATTAAAATTATAGACTGATCATTTCTTTGTCAGTGGGCAAACGTACAAAATCAGCAGGGGATCAAATACTTTTTTCCCCCTCACTGTACTAAAGTAGCATATATCAGACTGCAGCTGAACATTTGCGCAAATCAAGTACAAGAACACTGACCAACGAGAAAGCATCTCCAGAGTGAGATGAACCCTTCAAACCACGTGAATCTCACACGATGACCCGGAAGAATATACAAAGGACAATGGCGACCTCAACTGGGCAAGCCAGAGTCTCACAACCAGCTCAACTCTCGAAGCCAGTTTCACGTAAATACAATGCATTGCTTTTCCGAAGAGCGATCGTTAGTGGCATATGTATGCTTGAATAGCTTCCCAGGTCTGATAGAGACCCATGTTCCTTAGTCTTCCTTCCAAAACCCCCTTATCTTCACTCTAAATCTATTGTGTTATAACCAAACTGTTTTATTTAGTCCACTCGGGACTGTATAAAGGTATATTCTGTAATTGTTTAATTAGTTAGTAAGTAAATAATTGAGCCAATTGGTGGATGGATGATTCATAAGTAAAGGCTGGGTTCGTGCAGATAGCCAAGAATTTTACGACATTTGGAATGAGAACCGATGAGGTAATAATTAATTAATAGAAAACTACTCAATAAGACATGAAAATATCTTTAGAGTCGATTCGGGTAATAGACTGAACATTTTTCCGTGGTGCCCCGACTTTAGTTAACTTCACTAGGGTAGGGGGCAGCATTCGGAATTTTGGATGAAAAGCGTGCCCATAGTAAACTGCCTGCTACTCAGGTCCAGAAGCTAGGATATGCATATAATTGGTAGATTTGGATAGAAAACTCTAAAGTTTCCAGAACTGTTAAAATAATGTCTAAGTATAACAGAACTGATAGGGCAGGCAAAAACCTGAGGAAAATCCATCCAGGAAGTACTATTATTTTAAAAGGCTGTTTTTCCATTGAAAGCCTATCCACCATACAAAGACTTAGGACCCAGTTCACGATCTCTATGGCTTCTTCTACATGTGGCCAGTCTTTAGGCATTGTTTCAGGCTTTAACTCTGAAAAAGGAGGGAGATACAGCACTTTCAATGAGTGGACAGTGGAAATTTCCAGACATGAGTCCTGCGCGTGATCAGGAGCGCACCTTTCTTGTTTCTCCTTTTCTATTGACGAAGCTTTTGTCCGGTTGAAATATTATTATTTATGACAAAAACAACCTGAGGATTGATTTTAAACATCGTTTGACATGTTTCTACGAACTTTTATTGTACTTTTTAGATTTTTCGTCTGTCTGTTGTGACCGCACTTTGTTCCAATGGATTGCTGAACAAAACAGAGGTTTTTGGACATAAAGAGGGACATTATCGAACAAAACAAACATTTATTGTGTAACATGGAGTCTTCGGAGTGCAACCATATGAAGATCAAAGTGATACATTTATCGCTATTTCTGACTTTTGTTACTCCTCTTCTTGGCTGCTAACTGTTTGTAATGATTTGTCTGCTGGTCGCTGTTCTCAGATAATCGCATGGTTTGCTTTCGCCGTAAAGCCTTTTTGAAATCTCACACAGCGGTTGGATTAACAAGCATTCCACACCCCCTAGGGAGGTTAATTAAAACGTTTACATGATTAGTTTAATCACATAATAATTACATATAAAGAATTGATTTGATAGTCTTTACATTCAATGACAAGTCAAAGACATGACAGCGGTGTCAGAGTAAGGCCCCAAAATTTGTCAAAGACTAGTCTCCCAAGTCAGCTTCTACCCCAAGCCATAAGACTGCTGAACAATTAATCAAATGGCCACCCGGACTATTTACATTGACGACCCCCCCCTTCCTTTGTTTTTACAGTGCTGCTACTCGCTGTTTATAATCTATGTATAGTCACTTTACCCCTACCTACATGTACAAATTACCTCTACTAACCTGTACCCCACACATTGACTCAGTACCAGTACCCCCTGTGTATAGCCTCGTTATTGTTATTTTACGGTGTTTTTTATTTTATACTTTAGTTTATTTTGTAAATATTTTATTAACCATTTCTTAAACTGCATTGTTGGTTAAGGACGATGCATTTCACGGTAAGGTCTACCCCTGTTGTATTCAGCGCACGTGACAAATACATTTGATTTTCAGGGACCCTTTCAGGCTCGAGCACTACTATTAGAACTACTGGCTTAGAAGTACACAAAACTTCTGTTCAATCTCTGAGGTTAGGGTACATTTTAGAAATCAAAAACAAAACAAATTTTAAAAATGCAGCTTGGATTTAAGTCCTGCATTATTTTCCACCTCTCACATTTAAAATCCCCACGACTATTTCATAGACATGAAGGACTATTTAAAATGTACGTATACTACAGATTACACTTTCAAGTTTCCTTTTTGGCCCATTTCCCTATTCGTTCAACTGTATGCAGGTTTTCTATCGTTTACCTTTAAGTGCCCCACACAAGTACAACAATTCATGTGTCAGTTTAACAAATTACGTGACCTGGCAAGGTCGTGCCTCTGATGCAACATGAACATAATCTTGGGTCACTGTGGCCTGTTTTGCCCTGGCAGTGATGCGGCATTTACATGATGCACTGCCCTTAGATGTTACTAGCTTAAAATATTTCCTCACAATAATATATTGGATAGTGCTTTCCCAGGTGCTCAAAGCACTTTACATTTTCACATTATGGGGAAAAACCTCCTCATCCACTACGAATGTGAATCCTCCATCTCTGGTTTTTCATACAGGTTATGTTGATGCTGGCGATATTATGACACGTCTGTTTGAAGGCCTGCACGTAGGGAGTTCAATATTCATTATGCATAAGTGGAGGGGAAAAATTCCATTCATAGCTTAGTCAGTGATTCATTTAGCTGGCCAGATAAACAGTATAATTGGGCTGGGGAGTCCAAACCAGTGTAATGTGTGTGTGTGTGTGTATATATATATATATATATATATATATATATATATATATATATATATATATATATATATTTTAATTAGACTATCCAGGGGTGAATATTACCTAATTAGGAGTAAACCGAGCTAACACTTAATTTTCCCACGTGAATAGATTAATGGAACATTGTGTGGCTATCAGGGATTGAGCCCAGGTCAATAGCACAACTCAAGACCATGTTAGACACTGAGCTAAAGCCTAAGATTTGGCTCTGGAAGCGAATGTGTCTTTCAGTCGAAGGCTAGGTCACTTATGTGAGGCTGGCTCTGTGAACTACCTCTGCTACACTTGCCTTGGTTCAGTTATTTACTACAGGATCTTTGTTTATTGAATAAAATGTAAAAAGGAGCCTTCATTTACCGTTAAATAAATCACAGCTTTAAACTCCTCTCTGCCTATCATAATGCACTGCAGGAATTATCAGTTTTATACATTATATATAGTTCACAATTGATTTGAAAGTGACTGATGATTCATAATGCGTGGTTGAGATGTATTATACTGAATAAAGTCCTACATTCCCCTTAAAGGCCCAGCAGAGTCAAAAACTTGAATTCCTCTGTTTTAGATCACCTACTACCACAACCTGTTCAAAGGCACTTAAATATTTTGTCTTGACCATTCACCCTCTGAATGGCACACATACACAATCTAGGTCCCAATTGTCTCAAAGCTTAAAAATCATTTTTTAATCTGTCTCCTTTACTTCATTCAACCTGATTTGAAGTGGATTTAACAAGTGACATCAATAAGGGATCATAGCTTTCATTTGGATTAACCTGGTGTCGTGTCTTTGGGGGTACCATTAAACTGAAGATATGTTTATCAATTAGCTCCCTGTAATTATTATCACGCGATTAAACTGATTAATCGTTTAATTGCAATTAACTAGGAGATCGGGGCACCAAGGAGAATATTCAGATTACAAAGCTATAATTTTCCTAATATAACTTTCCTGTACTATAATATTATAGTATAGGCCGATTATCTTCTGGTTTAAATGGTGTATTTTACCTTTAGTCCAGTCTCATTCCAAACGTCGTAAATTGTTGTATCTGCACGAACCCAGTCTTTACTAAAATCATCCATACATCAATTGTCTTAAAATCATTTATTTACTACACTAAGTAATTAACAGAAAACATACAAACAGTAATTATCGTCACAAAGGATTGGCATAGTAATGTGCGCTAATGGCTAACAGGTATGGCTGGTCTGTTAGACAATGGGTCATAAACGGTCAGCTGAGAAGTTACACAGAGTTCATTAATATTAACAATTGAAGGCTCACTCATTCGGGAACAATTGCAATCAATATATATTTACGCTCAGTGTCGTCGTTCTTTGTTGGAGAGTTCGGTTCTGTTGGGAAGTTTTCTCCGCGTTCTCTCTCTCTCTCTCTCTCTCTCTCTCTCTCTCTCTCTCGGTTAGAATGGATCTTTCAGAGCGACATTCATTAATGTCGTCATAGAATGGTTGTTTCGTTGGTCTTCGCGTTCGATTATATAATTTACTTAGCTGCAGACTAATAATTAATATCAAAGACTTGTTCTTATTCTGTCGGTATCAATAGTCTAAAAGTTAACCATGTGGTATGGTTCACTTTCAGTAGAGGAATTGGATGGTAAAACCTATAGGCCACGGAGTGTAGGCCTGGTCTGGGGAAATGTAAATCAAGGGGTGTTTTATAGTGCCCATCGAACAGGCTTGTCAAATGACGCCTGGTCCTGTATGGGTCCCTGGGGGCGTGCCCATGACTGAGCTAGACTTGGTTACAGAAATACAATTCTATCACATTACATCAGTACAATAGCATCTCAATGTCTTACAAAAGCTTTATCCTTATTAATACATTCCATACACCCATATGATGCAAGTCTTAAGCTGAGTCTATTATATAAACAGTTTTATGGTAATATGGCTATATTGTCTCTTCTGAGTATCACAAAATTGTACTAAGCGGATCAGTTCGTAGCTGGATTCTTCACCAATCTTCCATACCATCTCCAGCACACACATGTCGCTCGGTTCTCCAATTCTATGAGTTGGAAGAATTTCCTTTGTCTCTCTATGGGCCATGTGGCCAGAGACTCTCCTGGAATTTTAGAGTTTTTACAACCCTTTACACACAGGGTAGGTTGGGTGGTGGTGCAAAAGGGAGGGGGTCAACTGTCCTCCCTGTACCAAAAGAGGCCAACGTCATGACACTGGTCAGTCCATGTTATGGAAAGAGCAGCTGTTCATAATATTCTGTACACTCAGTGTATCGTTCCACGCTATTAGGTTGAAATACTACTGTGAAAATTATGATAATGTAATTTTAGTGTAAGAGCTGTTGGAAAAGACCACCTGAAATTTCAGCCCGTTTTGTTGGGATGGAGTTTTGGACTTCCATGGTGACCATACCATGAGGTAAATTAGTTAATGGACCAATAGAGTTCCAAACCTTTTATCCTGGTCTGATGGCTCAGTAGCCCACATTTTCATCAGGAAGTAATCCAAAGCATGGAAATCCGCATATGTGCTACCACTCCATAAAGGTCGGGATACAAATAATCTTATCTATTGCCCCATTTCAAGATTACCTTGTTTAGGTAAGATACTTGAATCCTTGGTTAAGGTACAACTTTGTTCCTTTTCTCTGAAAATTGTATTTTTAATTTAAACCAATCAGGGTTTAGGCCTGGGCATAGTACTACCACAGCAACCACGCTAGATGTTAATGCCTAGGATGCCTAAAATACTTGTGCTGCCTTGTTTATACTTGTATTAAAACACTAATTTAACCTGTTGTGGTATAGGGGGCAGTATTTTCACGGCCGGATAAAAAAAACGTACCCGATTTAATCTGGTTACTACTCCTGCCCAGAAACTACAATATGCATATAATTAGTAGATTTGGATAGAAAACACTCTAAAGTTTCTAAAACTGTTTGAATGGTGTCTGAGTATAACAGAACTCATGGCAGGCCAAAACCTGAGAAGATTCCATACAGGAAGTGCCCTGTCTAACAATTTGTTGTCTTTCTGTTGCATCTCTATCAAAAATACAGCATCTGTGCTGTAACGTGACATTTTCTAAGGCTTCCATTGGCTCTCTAAAGCCGCCAGAAAGTGGAATGGGGTGTCTGCTGTCTCTGGGCAAAGTACAACAGCTCTGTTTGTAAGTGGTCAGCCTGGGGACAGTGAGACTGAGATGCGTATTCACGAGACTTCTCAAAATTTTTTTTCAGCCTTTGAATGAATACAACGTTGCCCGGTTGGAATATTATCGCTATTTTACGAGAAAAGTAGCATAAAAATTGATAAAATTAAACAGTGTTTGACATGCTTCTAAGTACGGTAATGGAATATTTTGAAACATTTTTGTCACGAAGTGCGCATCACCGTTTGGATAGTTACCTGAACAAAACGGCAGTATTTGGATATAACTATGGATTATTTGGAACCAAAACAACATTTGTTGTTGAAGTCCTGGGAGTGCATTCTGACGAAGAACAGCAACGGTAATCCAATTTTTCTAATAGTAATTCTGAGTTTAGTGAGCCCCAAACTTGCAGCGTGTCAAATTAGCTAGCCGTGATGGCCGAGCTATGTACTCAGAATATTGCAAAATGTGCTTTCGGCGAAAAGCTATTTTAAAATCTGACATAGCGATTGCATAAAGGAGTTCTGTATCTATAATTCTTAAAATAATTGTTATGTATTCTGTCAACGTTTATCGTGAGTAATTTAGTAAATTCACCGGAAGTTAGCGGTGGGTATGCTAGTTCTGAACATCACATGCTAATGTAAAAAGCTGTTTTTTGATATAAATATGAACTTGATTGAACAAAACATGCATGTATTGTATAACATAATGTCCTAGGAGTGTCATCTGATGAAGATCAAAGGTTAGTGCTGCATTTAGCTGTGGTTTGGGTTTATGTGACATATATGCTTGCTTGGAAAATGGCTATGTGATTATTTGTGTCTATGTACTCTCCTAACATAATCTAATGTTTTGCTTTCACTGTAAAGCCTTTTGGAAATCGAACAACGCGGTTCGATTCAGGAGAAGTGTATCTATAAAATGGTGTAAAATAGTCCTATGTTTGAGAACTTTGAATTATGACATTTTGTGGTTTTAAATTTGGCGCTCTGATTTGTCACTGGCTGTTGAATAGTGTGGGTTTCGTCCCACCTCCCCTAGAGAGGATAAGTGATTTTTGAATTTAATCAGTCATGCTGAAGTTCACGAATGGCCTGCTGCAACAAGGTGGCACAGGAATACAAAACTGTTATCTGCATAGAGATGAATGTTACAAGTATTAACACTGTTGTTTCCTATGTCATTAATTTACAAGGTGAACAATAATGGACCCAAAATCAAACCCTGAGGAACATCTTTTTGAATCTGAAGAAATGTAGAATTAAACTCTGTCAAGATGGCCTGAGTTCTTTCACTAAGATAATTCTAAAACCATAAAACTATATCCCAAGACTAATTCTTGATAACTTCAGCAAAACAAAATGATCAACACTGTCGAACACCTTTGTCAAGGCAATGTGATTGTTTTTAATAAATGTTTATTTTGTTATTGCGTGCTAAATTATATTGTTTTATACACTTACAGTACCAGTCAAGTTTATTTTTACTATTTTCTACATTGTAGAACGATAGTGAAGACCTCAACTATGAAATAACACATGGAATCACGTAGTAACAAAAAAAGTGTTAAAGAATTGAGATTCTTTAAAGTAGCCACCCTTTGCCTTGATGACAGCTTTGCACACTCTTGGCATTCTCTCAACAAGCTTCATGAGGGAGTCACCTGGAATGCATTTCAATTAATCTTACATCTAGACATTCCGCTAGCGGAACACCACTCCAATATCCAATGATAGGGCGTGGCGCGAAATACAAACTCCTCGAAAATCCGAAAACTTCCATTTTTCAAACATATGACTATTTTACACCATTTTAAAGACAAGACTCTCCTTTATCTAACCACACTGTCCGATTTCAAAAAGGCTTTACAACGAAAGCAAAACATTAGATTATGTCAGCAGAGTACCCAGCCAGAAATAAGCAGACACCCATTTTTCAAGCTAGCATATAATGTCACAAAAACCAAAATCACAGCTAAATGCAGCACTAACCTTTGATGATCTTCATCAGATGACACTCCTAGGACATTATGTTATACAATACATGTATGTTTTGTTCAATCAAGTACATATTTATATCAAAAACCAGCTTTTACATTAGCATGTGACGTTCAGAACTAGCATTCCCACCGAACACTTCCGGTGAATTTACTAAATTACTCACGATAAACGTTCACAAAAAACATAACAATTATTTTAAGAATTATAGATACAGAACTCCTTTATGCAATCGCGGTGTCTGATTTTAAAATAGCTTTTCGGTGAAAGCACATTTTGCAATATTCTGAGTAGATAGCTCGCCATCACGGGTACTCACCAAACTCAGATTTACTATAAGAAAAATTGGATTACCTTTGCTGTTCTTCGACAGAATGCACTCCCAGGACTTCTACTTCAATAACAAATGTTGGTTTGGTTCCAAATAATCCATAGTTATATCCAAATAGCGGCGTTTTGTTCGTGCGTTCAAGACACTATCTGAAGGGTAATGAAGGGTGACGCGCAGACACGTATCGTGACAAAAAAATTCTAAATATTCCATTACCGTACTTCGAAGCATGTCAAATGCTGTTTAAAATCAATTATGCGATTTTTCTCGTAAAATAGCGATAATATTCCGACCGGGAGTCGTTGTTTTCGTTCAAAGACTGAAAAAGTAAAATGGACTCTTGACGTGCACGCGTGCACCCGTCTCATTGTTCTCAGATCGACCACTTACCAAATGCGCTACTGTTTTTCAGCCAGTAACTGCAGAGTCATCATTCAACGTTCTGGCGCCTTCTGAGAGCCTATGGGAGCCTTAGAAAGTGTCACGTTACAGCAGAGATCCTCTGTTTTTGGATAGAGTTGACAAAGAAGGCCAAGAAATGGTCAGACAGGGTACTTCCTGTACAGAATCTTCTCAGGTTTTGGCCTGCCATTTGAGTTCTGTTATACTCACAGACACCATTCAAACAGTTTTAGAAACTATGGAGTGTTTTCTATACAAAGCTAATAATTATATGCATATTCTAGTTTCTGGGCAGGAGTAATAACCAGATTAAATCAGGTACGTTTTTTATCCGGCCGTGAAAATACTGCCCCCTATCCATAACAATTTAACAGGTTTGCCTAGTTAAAAGTTAATTTGTGGAATTTATTTCCTTCATAATACGTTTGAGCCAATCAGTTGTGTTGTGACAAGGTAGGGGTGGTATACAGAAGATCACCCTATTTTGTAAAAGACCAAGTCCATATTATGGCAAAAACCAAGCGCTATGATGAAACTGTCTCAGGAAAGGAAGACCCAGAGTATTGCTGCAGAGGATAAATTCATTAGAGTTACCAGCATCAGAAATTGCAGCACAAATAAATGCTTCAGAGTTCAAGTAACAGACATCAACATCAGCTGTTTAGAGGAGACTGCATGAATCAGGCCTTCATGGTCGAATTGCTGCACAGAAACCACTACTAAAGGACACCAATAAGAAGAGACTTGCTTGGGCCAAGAAGCACAAGCAATGGAAATTAAACTGGTGGTAATCTGTCCTTTGGTCTGATGAGTCCAAATTTGAGATTGGTTCCAATCGCTGTGTCTTTGTGAGACGCAAAGCAGGTGAACAGATGATCTCCGCATGTGTGGTTCCCACTGTGAAGCATGGAGGAGGTGGTGTGATGGTGCTTTGCGGGTGACACCGTCAGTGCATTATTTAGAATTCAAGGCACACTTAACCAGCATGGCTACCACAGCCTTCTGCAGTGATACGCAATCCCATCTGGTTTGTGCTTAATGGGACTATTATTTGTTTTTCAACAGGACAATGACCCAACACACCTCCAGGCTGTGTAAGGGCTATTTGACCAATAAGGAGAGTGATTGAGGGCTGCATCAGATGACCTGGCCTCCACAAATCACCCGACCTCAACCCCATTGAGCTGGTTTGGGATGAGTTGGACTGCAGAGTGAAGGAAAAGCAGCCAACAAGTGCTCAGCATGTGGGAACTCCTTCAAGACTGTTGGAAAAGCATTCCAGGTGAAGCTGGTTCAGAGAATGCTAAGAGTGTGCAAAGTTGTCAAGGCAAAGGGTGGTTACTTTGAAGAATCTAAAATATATTTTGATTTGTTTAACTCACTACATGATTTCATGTGATATTTCATAGTTTTGATGTCTTCACTATTATTCTGCAATGTTGAAAACAGTCAAATAAATACAAAACCTTGAATGAGTAGGTGTGTCCAAAGATTTGACTGGTACTGTATATGCGTTTTATTATTCTGTTTTTATTGTAATGTACAGGGCTCTTATAAAATAGTTTAAACTCAATGAGACTCCCTGTTTAAATAAAAGGTTAAAAAAAGTAACAGATAAATGGCTGCATTGGACCTTTAAAAGCAAATTAATTAGCATACACAGTATGACGAGCTGTGTAAATGATACTTAGTTATCTGACAGTTTACAGAGAATCAAAATGATTAATTTCATATACCTTTCATTATGATACTACTTTGACCAACCACAAGCATCTTGTTACCAAGGTGACCACCGTGAGACACCTACACACAGTTCTATTTATGAAGACAATAACTAGGGCAAAACCCATTATTGCTCCATAAACATCAAATCATACTAGTCAGTTAGTATGAAGAATTCAAATGTGCACCAGTGTTGTATTACAACGATCACCAATAGTTTATTGCACCCAGTCTACTTTTCCTCCCTCTCTGTACCTCACCACATCCCCTTCTCTTTAATCTGACTTTCTTGACTTTTTCCAGATTCCTTCTGTCCAGACAAGGTCATAAATACATACATAATAGGACCTGACTGAAGATGAACATTTGAACATCCATCAAGTCCGGATGGTGTCAGCAGACAAATACCTTTTGACAGATTGCACTAAGGACATGCCAGGGTGGTGCTTCGGTAGCACCAACCTGGCATGTCCTTAGTCAACAGTAGTGTAGTGGCATGGCAGTGTGTGCAAAAGTGATCTTTCTCCATGTGAAACACCACTCTCTGGTGGTCAGGAGTAGTAATTAATGCATTATCAAGAGCTGAGCCATACAGTGTTTCCCACAGTTGTTGTAGGGAAAGTGTGAGTGAGTCAATATTATAAAAAGGAACTAAAAGTTACTATAAGACATTAATTGAAAGCAAATATGCTGTAAGGTGATCTGTATCCTAACTTGAGATTGCCACCCCTAACTCAAGTTTCCATCCAACTCTTTTATTGACATCAATACATGATTTACGCAAACATCAAGGTTCAGCATGCACATAATATCAAGTTAAAATTCAGTCCCATAATGAGTGCATGCATTGCCCATTGCTCAAAACAAAAAGAGAACAATCTTAATTAAATTGGATACCCAATTATTTGGCCTTACACTGTGACATTAGTAAACCATTATTGTACATTGGACACACTCGACTTTGACCTTAACACACATCAAAATGACCTGCAGCAACAGTGAGAGATGCAGTGTAGCCAATGTGACCCTCTAGTCTAACGACTTAGGCAAAATCATTTAAGGACAAATGTGTTTTTTGGTGAACCAATGTAATTTAGCTTGAAGAAGACACAGTCCCTGAAGCTCATAGAGTATTTGGTGGACATAGTTCCAATTCTTGTACTAATGCACTATGCCATTGCCTTTGCTTCAGCAATGAGCTAAAATCACTTAAAGGGATAGTTTTCCAAAATGTTAAACCAATCTTAATAGTTTTCTTACCTTGAGAGGTGGTTATTTATTTTCAATTGTAATACAAGCTCCACAGGCCTCAAACTCAACTCTGGACCTCAAAACCAGTTCCACTGCATTTTTTTATTGTTCCCCTCTAATCAGGAACTGATTTAGACCTGGGATACCAGGTGGGTGCAATTCATTATCAGGAACAGGAAACCAGCAGGCTCTGGACCTTGTAGGGCAAGAGTTGAATACCGCAGCTCTAAAGAAAGCCAATGAACAATGAATGGAATGTTTGTAAAAACCCTTGGAATTCATTCATTTGTTTTTAGCCTGAATTTTATCTTTAGCCGGTATTCCAATTCAGACCATTCCAACTCACTACTACTAATAATAATAATAATACATGTAATTTGTTTCGTAGTTTTCATTACAGAGTTATCTCAAAGTTCTACTAAGAAAAACAACATACATTCACAATCAAGGCAGGTAAAATAGCAAAAGTGGGCTAGATGCTAAAAATGTATTTAAGGAATAAGATAGTCTGAAGAAGTGTTTTTTAAGGCCTGTTTGAAAAGTTCTGAGTGATGGCGCTGCTCTCAGATGGTCAGGGAGCAAATTTCATAGGCGAGGGGCAAGGGAGCAGAAAGCTCGTTCCTCCATAGTTCAGAGACATGTCTTGGGGACTTGAAGCAGTAGTAGCAGTAGTGGCTGAAGCGGAGAGTGCGAGGTTGCTCACTGATTGAAATGAGGTCGCTGATGTAGGTGGGGTTTAATCCTTTTAAGGCTTTAAACACGAGCAGGAGGATTTTGAAGTGGTGTAGTTGACCAGTAGCCAGTGGAGTTGGGGTGATGTGGTCTGACTTCTTGGTCCTAGTCAGGACCTTGGGAGCACTATTCTGGATTGGTTGGAACCTCTGTAGTGATTTGGCTTGAAGGCCCCCGAACAGTATTGCCGTTGTCGATCCGAGAGAAGATGAAGGCTTGGATCAGTTTCTCATCGGGCTGGGAGAGTGATTGTACTGTATGCCCTGGGGAAAGTTTTTAGATGGAGAAATAATGGGGGAAAGAATTATGTTTTAAATGTGTTTTTATGTTTCATTAGCCTCTCCACAAACGGAATCAATCTTTACCTTAGTGTTACATCTACTATAAGTCACCAGTGCCTGTTCACAGCCGTTTACCTCATTGTCACACTAACTGTGTGCTTCAGGTGCCTGGTATGCAGGCTCAGTGGCAGCTGCTTGTTTCACGTACACACACACGCACACACACACACGCACGCACGCACGCACGCACGCACGCACGCACGCACGCACGCACGCACGCACGCACGCACGCACGCACGCACGCACACACACACACACACACACACACACACACACACACACACACACACACACACACACACACACACACACACACACACACACACACACAGTGTCAGTTTCCACACTGACAGATGAAAGCGAGACAGACAAGCACACTCTACCATTTATATCCTCCCATCACAGCTCTAACGCCTAAATCCAGACATCAATCTGGTCAGGAGTCTTCAGTCTTCAGCTGCTGCAGACAGGCAGTGTGATATCTGAATATCCGGCACCTTGGAGGGCTCTGTGACTTTAATAAAGTAGTAGACCCTGCCTGCTCACTGTTTTGCTCTGGGTGGGGTATTTATTTTAGTTTATTACCTGGTGCTCTTTTTATATGCCCATTCCGATAGCGTCACTGACGCTTATTCAGAAAGGATGGAGTGTGAGGGGTTTGGGGTAGGAAAAAGAGGATGCTACAGTCCAGGAGTGCATGAGAAGACTTCAAGAATTGACGGGTACAGTGTCTGTGCTATTGATCAAAATATATCCCTATTTGTCCATGAGTCAGTGAACTTGAATACAGCTGTTGCCTAACAAACCAACTCAGAGCATTACTTGTGTAAGTATGTTACTCTAGCAAGCCATGATTTTACATTCCTTGTAGAAGCCCCTGGGCAGGAAATATATACTGTCTATATTATATATGTAGTATATATTTCTCACTGCAACCGCCAACCACAGGAAGACTCTGGAGCCCGCTCTCAATGAGTGCGTCAGGGGCTGGGCAAAAAAAAACAAAAAAACATGTAAATACATGTTTTTTATAGATTTTTTTTGTTTTTGTTATACAAACACAGGAGCTCACTTTCAATATTGTGATTAAGTTTTATCACAAGCACATACAGGTATCTGACTAAATTAAGTGTCCTAAAAGGTTGTTGGGCCACCTTGAATTACCAGAACAGTTTAAATTCTAAATTAAGGAACATAAAGTGTCCTAAAAGGGTGTTGGGCCACCTTGAATTACCAGAACAGTTTCAATTAACTTTGGTCAGTCAATCCGGAAAATTTCAAGAACTTTTAAAGTTTCTTGAAGTGCAGTTGCAAAAACCATCAAGTGCTATGATGAAACTGGCTCTCATGAGGACCACCACAGGAAAGGAAGACCCATAGGATGAATTTATTAGAGTTGCCAGCCTCAGAAATTGCAGCCAAAATAAATGCTTCACTGAGTTCAAGTAACAGACACACTCAACATCAACTGTTCAGAGGAGACTACATGAATCAGGCCTTCATGATCGAATTGCTGCAAAGAAACCACTATTAAAGGACACCAATATGTAGAAGAGGCTTGCTTGGGCCAAGAAACATTAGCAATGAACATTAGACCGGTGGAAATCTGTCCTTTTTGTTAAAATTTTAGATTTTTGTTCCAACTGCCAATACGGAAGTGGTCAGATTTATATTATTTTTATTTCACCTTTATTTAACCAGGTAGGCCAGTTGAAAACAAGTTCTCATTTACAACTACAACCTCGCCAAGATAAAGCAAAGCAGTGCATCAAAAACAACAACACAGAGTTACACATTGTCACGTCCCGCTGCATTTTGGTCCGATCCTTCAGACAGCCGTAACACACACAAATGTACAGTCAATAACACAATATAAAAATCTATGTACAGTGTGTGCAAATGTAGAAGAGTAGGGAGGTAAAGCAATAAATAGGCCATAGAGGTGAAATAATTATAATTTAGCTTTAACACTGGAGTGACAGATGTGCAGATGATGATGTGCAGGTAGAGATACTGGGGTGCAAAAGAGCAAGAGGGTAAGTAATAATATGGGGATGAGGTAGTTGGGTGTGCTATTTACAGATTGGCTGTGTACAGGTACAGTGATCGGTAAGCTGCTCTGACAGCTGATGTTTAAAGTTAGAGAGGGAGATATAAGACTCCAGCTTCAGAGATTTATGCAATTCGTTCCAGTCATTGGCAGCAGAAAACTGGAAGGAAAGGCAGTCAAAGGAAGTCTTAGCTTTGGGGATGACCAGTGAAATATACCTGCTGGTGTGCATGCTACGGGTGGGTGTTGCTATGGTGACCAGTGAGCTGAGATAAGGCGGGGCTTTACATAGCAAAGACTTATAGATGACCTTGAGCCAGTGGGTTTGGCGACGAATATGTAGTGAGGGCCAGCCAATGAGAGCGTACAGGTTGCAGTGGAGGGTAGTATATGGGGCTTTGGTGACAAAACGGATGGCACAGTGTGTGTTGGAGGCTATTTTGTAAATGACATCGCCGAAGTCAAAGATCAATAGAATAATTTTACGAAAGGTATGTTTGGCAGCATGAGTGAAGGAGGCTTTCTTGCCAAATAGAAAGCTGATTCTAGATTTAATTCTGGATTCGAGATGCTTAATATGAGTCTGGAGGAGAGTTTACAGTCTAACCAGACACCTAAAGTCGGAAGTTTACATACACTTAGGTTGGAGTCATTAAAACTCGTTTTTCAACCACTCCACACATTTCTTGTTAACAAACTATAGATTTAGCAAGTCGGTTAGGTCATCTACTTTGTGCATGACACAATTAATTTTTCCAACAATTGTTTACAGACAGATTATTTCACTTAAAATTCACTGTATCACAATTCCAGTGGGTCAAAAGTTTACATACACTAAACTGATAGGGGGCAGTATTTTCACGTCCGGATGAAAATCGTGCCCAAAGTAAAATACCTGTTACTCAGGCCCAGAAGCTAGGATATGCATATATATATATATATATATTGGTAGATTTGGATAGAAAACACTCTAGTTTCTAAAACTGTTAACATAGTGTCTGTGAGTATAACAGAACTGATTTGGCAGGCGAAACCCCAAGGACAAACCATCCAGGGAAGAAAAAATTGGAGGTCATAGTATTTCCCAATTGTTTTCTATTGAAAGCCCTATTTAATAGGAACCTGGTTGCAGGTCCTATGGCTTCCACTAGATGTCAACAGTCTTTAGAAATTGGTTGATGTTTTTCTTTTGAGAAATTAAGAAGTACATCTGTTCTTTGTGAGTGTCACTCCAGATGGATTTTACTGTTTGGTGGCCGTGAACTGGACTGCGCTTCACATTGTTTTTATCTGGTATTGAACACAGTATATTCCGTCATAAATTTGATCAATTATTTACGTTTTAGGATGCCTTAGGTTGGATTAGGAACGTTGTTTGAAATGCTTGGACCAAGTTTACAGGTAACTTATTAGATACTTTGTAGTCATGTTGGGCGAGTTGGAACTGGTGTATTTCTGAATCAAACGCGTCAAATAAATTGACATTTTGGGGATATAAAGAAGGACATTATCGAACAAAAGGACCATTTGTGATGTTTCTGGGACATTTTGTAGTGCCAACAGAAGAAGATCTTCAAAGGTAAGGCATTTATTATATCGATATTTCTGACTTTTGTGTCACCACCTGCCTGGTTGAAAATTATTTTCATGTGTTTGTATGCGGGGCGCTGTCCTCAGATAATCGCATGGCCTGCTTTCGCCGTAAAGCCTTTTTGAAATCTGACACTGTGGCTGGATTAACAAGAAGTGAATCTTTATTTTTGAAGTATTACACTTATATTTTCAGTTATCTTGAATATTGATATTTCTGTAGTTTGAATTTGGCGCTCTGTAATTTCACTGGATGTTGTCAAATCAATCCCGCTAATGGGATTGGAGCGGGAAGGGATCACTAACAGGTTAAAGAGCTTGGAAATTTCCATAAAATTATGTCATGGCTTTAGACTCTTCTGATAGGCTAATTGACATAATTTGAGTCAATTGGAGGTGTACCTGTGGATGTATTTCAAGGCCTACCTTCAAACTCAGTGCCTCTTCGCTTGACATCATGGGAAAATCAAAAGAAATCAGCCAAGACCTAAGACATTTTTTTTTAGACCTCCACAGGTCTGGTTAGTCCTTGGGAGCAATTTCCAAATGCCTGAAGGTATCACGTTCATCTGTAAAAACAATAGTACGCAAGTATAAACACCAAGGGACCACGCATGCTGTCATACCGCTCAGGAAGGAGACGCGTTCTGTCTCCTAGAGATGAACGTACTTTGGTGCAAAAAGGGCAAATCAATTTCAGAAAAACAGCAAAGGACCTTGTGAAGATGCTGGAGGAAACAGGTACAAAAGTATCTATATCCACAGTAAAACTAGTCCTATATCGACATAACCTGAATGTCCGCTCAGCAAGGAAGAAGCCGCTGCTCCAAAACCGCCATAAAAAAGCTAGACTACGGTTTGCAACTGCACATGCGGACAAAGATCGTACTTTTTGGAAAAATGTCCTCTGGTCTGATGGAACAAAAATAGAACTGTTTGGCCATAATGACCATCGTTATGTTTGGAGGAAAAATGAGGAGGTTTGCAAGCCGAAGAACACCATACCAACCGTGAAGCATGGGGGTGGCAGCATCATGTTGTGGGGGTGCTTTGCTGCAGGAGGGACTGGTGCACTTCACAAAGTAGATGGCATCACGAGGAGGAAAATGATGTGGATATATTGAGGCAACATCTCAAGACATCAGTCAGGAAGTTAAAGCTTGGTTGCAAATGAGTCTTCCAAATAGACAATAACCCTAAGCATACTTCCAAAGTTGTGGCAAAATGGCTGGACAACAAAGTCAAGGTATTGGAGTGGCCATCACAAAGCCCTGACCTCAATCCTATAGAAAATTTGTGGGCAGAACTGAAAAAGTGTGTGCGAGCAAGGAGGCCTACAAACCTGACTCAGTTACACCAGTTCTGTCAGGAGGAATGGCCCAAAATTCACCCAACTTATTGTGGGAAGCTTGTGGAAGGCTACCCAAAACGTTTGACCCAAGTTAAACAATTTAAAGGCAATGCTACCAAATACTAATTGAGTGTATGTAAACTTCTGACCCACTAGGAATGTGATGAAAGAAACAAAAGCTGAAATAAATCATTCTCTCTACTATTATTCTGACATTTCACATTCTTAAAATAAAGTGGTGATCCTAACTGACCTTAAACAGGGTTTTTATTCGGATTAAATGTCAGGAATTGTGGAAAAACTGAGTTTAAATGTATTTGGCTAAGGTACATGTAAACTTCCGACTTCAACTGTATATATATATATATATACACTGCTCAAAAAAATAAAGGGAACACTTAAACAACACAATGTAACTTCAAGTCAATCACACTTCTGTGAAATCAAACTGTCCACTTAGGAAGCAACACTGATTGACAATAAATTTCACATGCTGTTGTGCAAATGGAATAGACAACAGGTGGAAATTATAGGCAATTAGCAAGACACCCCCAATAAAGGAGTGTTTCTGCAGGTGGGGACCGCAGACCATTCTCAGTTCCTATGCTTCCTGGCTGATGTTTTGGTCACTTTTGAATGCTGGCGGTGCTTTCACTCCAGTGGTAGCATGAGACGGAGTCTACAACCCACACAAGTGGCTCAGGTAGTGCAGCTCATCCAGGATGGCACATCAATGCGAGTTGTGGCAAGAAGGCTTGCTGTGTCAACTCCCTTGTGTTGACAACTCCCTTGTGTCCTCCTCCCAGAGTGCTAAGAGCCTTGGCGTGACCCTGGACAACACCCTGTCGTTCTCCACCAACATCAAGGCGGTGACCCGATCCTGTAGGTTCATGCTCTACAACATTCGCAGAGTACGACCCTGCCTCACACAGGAAGCGGCGCAGGTCCTAATCCAGGCACTTGTCATCTCCCGTCTGGATTATTGCAACTCGCTGTTGGCTGGGCTCCCTGCCTGTGCCATTAAACCCCTACAACTCATCCAGAACGCCGCAGCCCGTCTGGTGTTCAACCTTCCCAAGTTCTCTCACGTCACCCCGCTCCTCCGCTCTCTCCACTGGCTTCCAGTCGAAGCTCGCATCCGCTACAAGACCATGGTGCTTGCCTACGGAGCTGTGAAGGGAACGGCACCTCCGTACCTTCAGGCTCTGATCAGGCCCTACACCCAAACAAGGGCACTCCGTTCATCCACCTCTGGCCTGCTCGCCTCCCTACCTCTGAGGAAGCACAGTTCCCGCTCAGCCCAGTCAAAACTGTTCGCTGCTCTGGCACCCCAATGGTGGAACAAGCTCCCTCACGACGCCAGGACAGCGGAGTCAATCACCACCTTCCGGAGACACCTGAAACCCCACCTCTTCAAGGAATACCTGGGATAGGATAAAGTAATCCTTCTAACCCCCCCCCTTAAAAGATTTAGATGCACTATTGTAAAGTGGTTGTTCCACTGGATATTATAAGGTGAATGCACCAATTTGTAAGTCGCTCTGGATAAGAGCGTCTGCTAAATGACTTAAATGTAAATGTAAATGTAAATGTGTCTGTCAGCGTAGTGTCCAGAGCATGGAGGCGCTACCAGGAGACAGGCCAGTACATCAGGAGACGTGGAGGAGGCCGTAGGAGGGCAACAACCCAGCAGCAGGACCGCTACCTCCGCCTTTGTGCAAGGAGGAGCAGGAGAAGCACTGCCAGAGCCCTGAAAAATGACCTCCAGCAGGCCACAAATGTGCATGTGTCTGCTCAAATGGTCAGAAACAGACTCCATGAGGGTGATATGAGGGCCCGACATCCACAGGTGGGGGTTGTGCTTACAGCCCAACACCGTGCAGGACGTTTGGCATTTGCCAGAGAACACCAAGATTGGCAAATTCGCCACTGGAACCCTGTGCTCATCACAGATGAAAGCAGGTTCACACTGAGCACGTGACAGACGTGACAGAGTCTGGAGACGCCGTGGAGAACGTTCTGCTGCCTGCAACATCCTCCAGCATGACCGGTTTGGCGGTGGGTCAGTCATGGTGTGGGGTGGCATTTCTTTGGGGGGCCGCACAGCCCTCCATGTGCTCGCCAGAGGTAGCCTGACTGCCATTAGGTACCGAGATGAGATCCTCAGACTCCTTGTGAGACCATATGCTGGTGCGGTTGGCCCTGGGTTCCTCCTAATGCAAGACAATGCTAGACCTCATGTGGCTGGAGTGTGTCAGCAGTTCCTGCAAGAGGAAGGCATTGATGCTATGGACTGGCCCGCCCGTTCCCCAGACCTCAATCCAATTGAGCACATCTGGGACATCATGTCTCGCTCCATCCACCAACGCTACGTTGCACCACAGACTGTCCAGGAGTTGGTGGATGCTTTAGTCCAGGTCTGGGAGGAGATCCTTCAGGAGACCATCTGCCACCTCATCAGGAGCATGCCCAGGCGTTGTAGGGAGGTCATACAGGCACGTGGAGGCCACACACACTACTGAGCCTCATTTTGACTTGTTTTAAGGACATTACATCAAAGTTGGATCAGCCTGTAGTGTGGTTTTCCACTTTAATTTTGAGTGTGACTCCAAATCCAGACCTCCATGGGTTGATAAATTGGAATCCCATTGATTATTTTTGTGTGATTTTGTTGTCAGCACATTCAACTATGTAAAGAAAAAAGTATTTAATAAGATTATTTATTTCATTCAGATCTAGGATGTGTTGTTTAAGTGTTCCCTTTATTTTTTGGAGCAGTATATATATATATATATCATGTGTATATATTTTTCCTCCTAATACTGTACAATCTATGTGTCGCATCGTTGGCCTGGGTTATTGTTTGTTTGAATTCAAGGCAAGCTAATGTCGTCTGTCTTGTAAATTATGTAGAAGTGAATTAAATGCATTTTTAAAAGGCTGATTTTTTTCAGACCTTGCTAAAAATGAAAATCTCCATGAATGGAAATCCTAAAAACGCTTCTGCTCAGCTGTAGCCTATGCCACAGGCAAGGCAAACGTTATTATGGTTTCATTATAAAGGGACTTTTTCTTCAACAGTAAAATGACCACACATCAAATTGCATCTTGGTGCAAGGACAAAACCCCAAGGCCTATGATTTTTTAATATGGCCCTGGAGGCAACCATGTCAAGATCATCTGTCAGGTTTGTTGACATGACCTTAACCAAGTCCTTGTGCTTACATGGCAGCAGCTACATTTCCTTTGGAGCTCTCGTGTTGTTATCAATCAATGGGGGTCAGGAGAACGCCAAAACAGAGGGAAGAGGGGATAGGGAAACATTCTCACCTTTCAGAGACACGCTAAACAGCTTGTGTTATCTGTGTCACGCCTGTCAATTGTTGATTTACTGCAAGGTCAGAGTATTTTCTTACACGCTAACCATTAACTGACGTCGGCCATCTTAGCAGCTTAGGCAGTGATAGTTGTGCGTTGCTTTGACACTTGAAGGTACTTCAGCCGCCGCAAGCTAATGCTAGAGTCACAAAGCGTCTGGTGTTCTGGCAGTTGAGATCAGATTGGGAGTAGCAGACGGTGACCAAATCTCACCTCAGGCTGAGATTTTGAGGGGAGTTTTTACTTTGCCCCTGAGCCACCGTGAGTTGTTGGCAGATGTACAGCTCTTAAAAACTCCACCCTGATACATTGAAGGGTTAACAAACGACAGTTTTCTGTACTCACTAAGTACTGAGTTAATATTGAAAGTGTTGTGTGTCGTCGGGTCTGTTTTGTGAGTACCCCAACTACTCCTTTAATTTGGGGATCTGTCTTCATTTAGCAGTTTCCTGGAAACAAGGTGAGTTGTATTGATTTGGTCAGAAGCTGGAGCTTGAAGTCCCTGCGGCTGTGGCTCCAGACTGCAGTACTTAACGTTTCACTACATCACCCACTGTTTCACCTCGCCATGCAGGCATTAAGCAGCAAAATAAATGTTTTAGGATCTGTAGTGGACCTTGACTGTGGTTCCCCCATCCTCTTTCCCTTCCTCTCCCTCACCCCAACTGTAATAATAGTGGATTAAGGGACCATTACAGAAATCTAGCCGTAGCAATAGAAAACAGTGACAGAGTGCATTCGTTGTTTGAATCCTCACTCAACCTGAAGGCAGCATCCATCATTCCCATTGGCTTGTTATTAACCCTCCCTCACCGCCTGACCTAAAACATCAATCTTAATTGGACATTAGCGTGACCACTTGCGACGCTCGCCCCCAGAAAACATAGATCATTGCCACACACAAAAGCAACAAACAGACGATGAGAGAAAATATATGGCCAGTGTTATCCCCTCTCAGCGTTTGTGACACGATGGATTGCTTGCTCTGCGTTGAGAGAGGAAAGGTAGGCCAGTGAGATTTGGCCTAACATTGATTGTCTAATGGCACACATTCAATCAAAGACTTTTCGAGCAAGTGTTTGGTTCAATGTGATAGTGCTGGTATACTGCAAGCTATATTAGAGCTGGTATGGAATGATCATTTATCTTTGTGCTCAGTGGGATCTAGCTCCATGTCAAAACAAGTTTATCCGTGATGCAAGTTGCTATCCTGGAGCTTTAGAAACCAACTTGCAATCATCCTCCCTATTCAACTCAACTGTGCCCCCCAGTGGTATGGTGTCAATCAAACAGCTGATGCCTTAAATCAGAAAAACAGAAATACCCACAACAACTGTACAAACATATCTTTGTCCGTTTGTGTGAATACAAAAAGCCATATTATTATCCCAGGAAACATCAGATAGTCTTTATCTCTTCCTCTCCTGTAGCACTCTAAGACTCCACACTTGGTTTTTTGAAGAAGAAACTTCTAATGATCCATCTTTACATAGAAAAACTTCAGCAGAATGGAGGCCATCATTTATAATTGGACTTCCACAAGTGCACTTGTCCACAATTGATGTTGCATTAGTTATTTACCTGCTTACCTCCAAAAGACACCCATTATGCCAAAAAGCCTCCAGGCAACCTGTCTTGCCTTTTGCCTTCCATCAAATGAATAGTGTTATTTGCTGTGCCGCCCCTATATGTGCTCGTTCATAGCTGTGTAACTGGCTTACAATTGTGTGAAAAGGCCAACACATGGCATCTGATTGAGCCTTGCTTGCTTTGCCATCTTAAAGGCTGTGGATTGTGGTCCAAGAGCTTCAGAACCAGTTGGAATGTTAGATCAATTTTATGAATTTCTGTCTTTGTTTTCTGTCTTGCTCTCTCTACCTCAGCAGTTTATAACGTCAGTCCTCCAAGGTTGTAATTCTGCATAGTTTGTTTTCCTTCCTGACACTTAATTGATTAATTAGAACACGGTTTGACCAGAGAATGACCACACCTGGTTTCCAATGTCTATACTGTATCAGTCGCTGATTATAAAAGTCTAGCACAAAATCCAGTGGACCCTGCGACTTTCAATAATGTTTAACCCATAAGAGTCTATACCATGTCTAAGCTGGGGGTGGGGTTCTACTAAGATAAATGGAATTATTTTAAGGTCATACCAAGGATAATTTTTCTATTTGAATTTTAAGACCCCTTGAAGTATGAACAAATATATATAATAACATTATTTTTGGCCTATTAGCCCATGCAAACGCAATTAAGAACAGATTTTCTAGTACATGGAATAATAGATAGTCCCCCCAATTATCTAAAGGATGTTTGTTCTGAAGTCTCTGTCCTATATCTGAGAGATATACAGTACCAGTCAAAAGTTTGGACACATCTACTCATTCAAGGGTTTCTCTTTATTTTTACTATTTTCTACAATATTTAACCAGGCAAGTCAGTTAAGAACAAATTCTTATTTACAATGACGGCCCAAGACCTAACCCGGACGATGCTGTGCCAATTGTGCACAGCCCTATGGGACTCCCAATCACAGCCAGTTGTGATACAGCCCGGAATCAAACCAGGGTCTGTAGTAATGCTTCTAGCACTGAGATGCAGTGCCTTAGACTGCTGTGCCACTCAGAAGCCCAAACATATGGAATCATGTAGTAACCAAAAAAGTGTTAAACAAATCGAAATGTATTTTTTTATTTGAGATTCTTCATAGTAGCCACCCTTTGCCTTGATGACAGCTTTGCACACTCTTGGTATTCTCTCAACCAGCTTCATGAGGTAGTCACCTGAAATGCATTTCAATTAACAGGTGTGCTTTGTTGATGTTAATTTGTGGAATTTCTTTCCTTCTTAATGCATTTGAGCCAATCAGCTGTGTTGTGACAAGTTAGGGGTGGTATACAGAAGAAAGCCCTATTTGGTAAAAGACCAAGTCCATATTATGGCAAGAACAGCAAAAATAAGCAAAGAGGAACCATCAAGCGCTATGATGAAATTAGCTCTCACGAGGACCGCCTCAGGTAAGGAACACCCAGAGTTACCTCTACTGCAAAGGATAAGTTCATTAGAGTTAACTGCACCACAGATTTCAACCCAATAAATGCTTTGCAGAGTTTAACAGACACATCTCAACATCAACTGTTCAGAGGAGACTGCATGAATCAGGCGTTCACGGTCGAATTGCTGCAAAGAAACCACTACTAAAGGACACCAATAAGAAGAAGAGACTTGTGTGGACCAAGAAACACGAGCAATGGACATTAAACCATTGGAAATCTGTCCTTTGGTCTGATGAGTACAAATTTGACATTTTTGGTTCCAACTGCTGTGTCTTTGTGAGACGTAGAGTAGGTGAACGGATGATCTCCGCATGTGTGGTTCCCACTCTGAAGCATGGAGGAGGAGGTGTGATGGTGTGGGGGTGCTTTGCTAGTGACACTGTCTTTGATTTAGAATTCAAGGCATGCTTAACCAGCATGGCTAGCAAAGCATTCTGCAGCAATACGCCATCCCATCTGGTTTGCGCTTAATGGGACTATCATTTGTTTTTCAACAGGACAATGACCCAAAACACACCTCCAGTTGTGTGTTTTGGGTCATTGACACTAATTGGCATGCCATATGCCGCGCCAGGCCTGTCCAATCCATGTGTGCAATCACGCAGTACAGTGTACAGCAAGAAGTTTAGCAACTACACCAGCGGGCCCCGAAAGCTTACCTTGACATGGAAGAGTTGCAGTGTTAGATAGCCTTAGCCAGCTAGCTAAGATACATATGATTCCTCTCTGTTTGAATCAGGTTGTTGAGTAGGCTAAATTAGCTGCATTAGCTAAGTAAGTGAAAGGTGGACTAAGAAAACATTTGAATCAAATATATCTAGATATTTTTTCCTTTATTTTTGAAGAAGTTAATTTGTTCAAAACTGTTCAATTGTCTTTCTCTCTCTTGGAGTCAACTACTCACCACACTGTATTTTACATTTTTTATTTGACCTTTATTTAACTAGGCAAGTCAGTTAAGAACAAATTCTTATTTTCAATGACAGCCTAGGAACAATGGGTTAACTGCCTTGTTCAGGGGCAGAACGACAGATTTTTACCTTGTCAGCTCAGGAATTTGATCTTGCAACCTTTCGGTTATTAGTTCAATGCTCTAACCACTAGGCTACCTGCCGCCCCAAATGCGCTACTAGCTAGCTGCCGCTTATGCTTTCAGTACTAGATTAATTCTCTGATTGGAAGTCATCATAATTACTGCGTAAGTCTATGGAAGGGGTGAGAACCATGAGCCTCCTAGGTTTTGTATTGAAGTCAATGTACCCAGAGGAGGACGGAAAATAGCCTTCCTCCGGCTACACCATAGCACTACCCTAGAGGGTGCTGTTCAGGCTACTGTAGACCTTCAGTTATTAATCAGATATTTGGTGACGGGAATATATTCTGTATAGCATAACTTTTTAATGTTTCACGATTTATTCTGAAATTCACCGAAATGTTCTGAAATTCACTAAGTATGATGGTCCCCCCCTTCCCCCGAGGAGTTTATTGATTTTATTGTTAGACTGATAATTAATAATTACTACATTATTTGCTTTTCACATGTTGTCCACATTAGCTCTGTACTAAAGCCATTTATTGTAGCCAGATCAAATAAAATGTGAAATGCTTACTTACGGGTCCTTCCCAACAATGCAGAGAGAAAGTAGAGAAATAATAAGTAAAACATGTAAAAGTAAATAATATATGGATATACAATGAGTAACGATACCTTGGTTATATACAAGGGGTACCAGTAACGAGTCGAAGTGCAGGGGTATGAGGTAATTGGGGTAGATATGTACATACAGTATGACTAGGAATAAAGTGACTGTCACGACTCCTGCCGAGGGTGACTCCTCTCCCTGTTCGGGTGGCGCTCGGCGGTCGTCGTCACCGGCCTACTAGCTGCCACCGATCCCTTTTTCCTTTTCTGTTGGTTTTGTCTTTATTGGTTTCACCTGTGTCTCATTAGTGTTTAGTTAGGTATTTAAGCCCGTTTCCCCACCTGTTCTGTGTGCGGGCTTATTTCTGTTGTTCACTGTGTTTCGTGGAGTGGTACGTGTTTTTGGATCTTGTGTTTTTGGATTACACCCTGTTGTTGTTTCTTGGGTGTATATTCTTTTGACGGTGCATTTAATTAAAACCCGATAGCAAACACTCCTGTTTCCTGCGCCTGACTCCACACCCACTACAGTAAGCATTACAGTGACAGATAATAAACAGTAGCAGCAGCGTATGTGATGAGTAAAAAAAGTTAGTGCAAAAAGGGTCAATGCAGATAAGTCTGGTAGCTATTTGATTAATAATTGAATAAACTATTTAGCAGTTTTATGGCTTGGGGGTAGAAGCTGTTCAGGGTCCTGTTGGTTCCAGACCATGCCTATTCGTACAGATTTCAGAGCGTAATCCATTAAAAAGGTCAGATATGTCTTGTGCTGACAGTTCATGAACTTGGGCGTCAAACCCAGTGGAACCCTGGGTGGTGATGGATAGTACTGTACAGGTCTCTAACTGGCTGTGAGTGATTATTCTCAATATTTCAGAGGCTTTCTGACAAGGACAAACTGATTGTATAAGCTACAGTGACACACATGCCTTAAGTTGAGAAGTAAACAAGTTTTCATCATGGAAAACTTTTGATGAATCCATTGCAGGTTGGTTGTTATATTGATTTATTGGCTGATTGATTGATTTGTTTTAATTTATTCATTTGTTTGTTCATTTGGAAATATGTAATCATAACATTCCAAAGATCATGTCTCTGGTTTAATTCTGTTTATCATTCCAAAAAGGATTTAGGGAGTTATGGACAGATACATTATGGAGAGTTTGTGAGGATTTTCATCAAGATGTGTGATATGAAACAATACAAATCTATACCAGCCCGAGTTGAAATAGACTAAAGTGAGCAGCTTTATTTACAGTGTCAATTCATGAGATATAATGAAGGTCTCTGGCTGTGT
Organism: Salmo salar; assembly: GCF_965601325.2. Taxonomy (NCBI): domain Eukaryota; kingdom Metazoa; phylum Chordata; class Actinopteri; order Salmoniformes; family Salmonidae; genus Salmo; species Salmo salar. Next base: position 70,990,468 of record NC_138294.1, on the reverse strand, counting down.
TATGGCATCTGATGTCTTTGCCAGGGCTAATATGAGGAATTGTATTCAAACACAAAAAACAGAGCGGGGTGCTTGAGGGAGAGGATTCCGAAATTGTATCACTACACAGTAGACACACTAGGTAACTATTTTGAAACACACTACGTATGGGCAGTTTCTTTTCATTACCTACGCATTTCAATCATTACCTACAGTTACCATGTACAGCTGAGGAATTATGGTTACTAAAGTAATGTAGTCTCACTCACCAGCATGTGTCTATAGCCTATACGCCTGGCATACAAGGCTATATTATCTGAATCAGGGAAACATATTGTAGTTTCCACACTTTGAACTTAGTGGTGGATTTATGTGTGAGTAGGTCAGCAAGGATGTTTAGGTATGTGGCTTTGGCTGCACAACTAACATTATGTCCCAACACCCTATTCCCTACATAGTTTACTATTTTGACAAGAGCCCTATGGGCCCCGGTCAAAAGTAGTCCGCTATGCTTTTTTTTTTTTTTTAAGAGTGTATATAGGGAGTAGGGTGTCATATGGGACAAGCCCTAAAGCAGAGTCTTTGCAGGACATCTGACATTGCATCTCAAAATGCCATCTCAGCACTCCAAACCACATTGGGCAGTAAATATGTGAAACTTTCTTCAACCCCTACATTATCAACCCTGTTTTCCCAACCCTGGTTTTCCCAACCCAACCCTGGGTCATTTCTTAACCCACTAACTATAAATCTGTGAATTTTGGTGGCCCTTTCAGTCAGAACTGGGTGTAGGATAAGAATATGAATTTAATATAATTTTATTACAATTTAGTAAAGAGGAGAATAAGAGTCTGTGTTTATCTTTCTAGTAAATAGCAGATGTGGCGTGCGTAAGAGAAGAATAATCCAGTTTAGAGTTTAAAAGTGTAAGCGCTCAAAACATCAGTGAAGACAAGATACATAAATGTTTCTTATTTTAATTACAAAAGGTGCTCAAAGTGCAGCAAATGTTTCAGCGCAGAATGTTTAGATAAAATAAGCATTTTTTGGAGAGTGAGCACTTTTAAAATGTATTTTATTCAATTAAATAATCACATATATTTTCCAAGGCAATTCATTTACAATGTGATTCACAAGTGGTGAGGGAAATGTTGCACTTGAGCCATTCAACACAACAGTAATAAAAATAACCTTATTCATTACATTGGTATCTGTTGACGTAGAACAAACAAAATGTTACTGGTTGACATTTAACACATACAACTTTCCTTGCTGACAAATCACAAAATCAAGTACAGTAAATAGCATAACCATAAAGAAAAGTTGGAAAACTGAGGTTGAAATTAAGTTGAGTCACAACAACCCAGAAGCTCAGTCATACATAAAGAAACTACATCGCTCAAGTTAACCACCAAGTTTTTAATTCTAATGGAGGCTTTTTGGAACAACTTCTCTGGATACAGAACCCCTTCCCTCGCTTCTCTCCCAGGTTGTCTTTTTGATCCCCCCTCCCCCTCAATTGGTGTCACATTGATGGTTCAGTCAATTGGTGGTTTAGTAACGATTACATGATGCAGTCTCCTTCAACTCATGGTACCCCTGGTGGTTTGGCTCTGTAAGGAGACAGAGAGGGGAGTTAGGAGTGGGAATGACCACTAATTGTATCTGCTCTCTTGCTGTAGTTCCTAATAAAAGCCTCTTTTAGAATTATAGGCTTCCCGGTCCTGAGAAAAAACTCTAACACGTAATACTTATTTATATTAGGCCTACTGGTATAGAAGTACATGTATAAGAAAACCATTTGTGAACAGTTAATATTTGTGGAAAGCATTTTTGTATCACAGTGTAGATGGAAAAGTTTGAATCAAAACTGCTATCTCAAGTGAAGTCCATTACTACTATTGCCTCCTCATTCAATATTCAGTAAGAGTAGAGTGGCTATTCAATGAAAACTGCTTACACCACCATTCGTTATTTAATTTGAACATCATCTGCAGTCTCGCAGAGAGAGCTCCCTCACTTTATAATTTTCTGAACATCCCAAACAATATAGGCGAACAATCCCACAAGCAGAATACGTTTCAGAGTGTAGATAAGAGTTACAGTACCCAGACTCATATTCTCCTCCACCAGAGGCCTGGAATCGGTGCAGTTGACCGCGTTTCCCCGGGCCGCTCCTAAAATGGTCATGATATCCACCAGGTTGAGCTTCCCTTCCTCCTGCAGCTCCTCCACTTCCTCCTCCAGCTCCTGTGCTGCCTCGGCCCTCTCCTCGATCTCCTCTGCCGTCAGCATCCCCGCGCCCTTCACGCCATTCCCCTTCCCGATCTGCGGGGATGCCAGCGAGCATACGGCCCTCAGCCTGCCATAAGACTGCAGATGCGCCACGTTAGCTCGCAAAAACAGCAGAAGAACGTTGAGGTCGTTGAGCGGGCAGCCCAGCTTGCGACCGCTGTTAAGTCCCAATGCGGGTAGAACCTCGTAGACCGACAATAGAGTCGTATCCCAACAGAAGAGGCGGACCAAGCTGAACAGCACAATAGGTACCAGAAGGACGTAGATAGCGCCGTTAGCCACGCTAATAACCTGGAAGACCAGTTGGCCGGTCATTTTGCACTGGACCAGTTCTGGGACCCAGTTTTGGTCGCGCAGCAAGCCGGTGCGGACAAAGCAGCTAAACTCATCCTGGAGAAAGGCGGATAGGTGGAAGTAGACGAGGTAGAGGCAGGCGGCAGACATGAAGGTGAGCAAGAGGAAGCCGCGCAGAAAGAGCATGCTGACCAGGAAGTAGGAGCCGTGCTTGCTCTGCATGTACCTCTCCAACAGGGGATACTCGAAGTAACGCTTCCGCTTGGCCCTGACAAGAGACCATGGAAGAGATGGGGTTAGAGGACAGTTGGTTCAAACACACTTTCATGTTATTGGCTCTGATGTTTGGTAATGGAGGTTGTGTGAGGATTTAAAGCATTTATCATAGTATTCAAGATTTAAATAGTCAGTCACCTAACTGTAGTTAAAACCTAAATAGGGTCTTGTTTTCAGTTTCCAGTTCAGATACTTTTATCTGTAATTAGCTTACTTTTGTTTATAGAAACTCAAAGATATATTTTTTAATGGCCACAGCCATGGCAATTACAAACAACAGGAACATGTTTGCCACTCAAAAATCATCATATAAGGCAGGGTTTCCCAAACTCGGGCCTGGGATCCCCCTGACTGGACCTTTGGTTTTTTCCCTAGCACCACACAGCGGATTCAAATAGGTGGAGATTCACACAAAGAAAAGAAACATGATGGATCAGAGGTAAAAAAAAAATAACGAAAAAAAGCAAAGATATTCAAGTAAAATGCATAATCAGCATGAGTGACATAGAGGCATCAGATTATTTGGTTGAGTCCATGAATGAAATGTCCAGTAGATATTTTTTCATTTTGCATTTGAAGGAGTTGAAGCTGTTGCAGTGCTTGAGGTAGTCCGGGAGACAGTACAAAACAGACCTACAGTATGTAAATAGTGCCTTCGGAAAGTATTCAGACACCTTGACTTTTTCCACATTTTATTACATTACAGCCTTATTACCCTATAATGACAAAGCACATTACCCCATAATAACAAAGCAAAAACAGGTTTTTAGAAATGTTTTCTAATTTATAAAAAAAAAAACTGAAATATCATATTTACTTAAGTATTCAGACCCTTTACTCAGTACTGTGTTGAAGCACCTTTGGCAGCAATTAGTCTCGAGTCTTCTTGGGTATGACGCTCCAAGCTTGGCACACCTCTATTTGGGGAGTTTCTCCCATTGTTCTCTGTAGATCCTCTCAAGCTCTGTCAGGTTGGCTGGGGAGCATCGCGGCACAGATATTTTAGGTCACTCCAGAGAGGTTTGATCGGGTTCAAGTCCGGGCTCTGGCTGGGCCACTCAAGGACATTCACAGACTTGTCCCGAAGCCACTCCTGGGTTGTCTTGGCTGTGTGCTTAGGGTCGTTGTCCTGTTGGAAGGTGAACCTTCACCCCAGTTTAAGGTCCTGAGCGCTCTGAAGCATGTTTTCATTTAGGATCTCTCAGTACTTTGCTCCGTTTATCTTTGCCTCGATCCTGACAAGTCTCCCAGTCCCTGCCGCTGAAAAACATCCCCACAGCATGATGTTGCCACCACCATGCTTCACCGTAGGGATGGTGCCAGTTTTCCTCCAGATGTGACACTTGGCATTCAGGCCAAAAAGTTCAATCTTGGTTTCATCAGACCAGAGAATCTTGTTTCTCATGTTCTGAGAGTCTTTAGATGCCTTTTGGCAAACTCCAAGCAGGTTGTCATGTGCCTTTTACTGAGGAGTGGCTTCCGTCTGGTCACTCTACCATAAAGGCCTGATTGGTGGAGTGCTGCAGAGATGGTTGTCCTTCTGGAAGGTTCTCCCATCTCCACAGAGGAACTAGAGCTCCCGAGACCCTTCTCCCCCGATTGCTCAGTTTGGGCGGGCAGCCAGTTCTAGGAAGAGTCTTGGTGGTTCCAAATTTCTTACAATTGAGAATGATGGAGGCCACTGTGTTCTTTGGGACCTTCAATGCTGCAGAAATGTTTTGGTACCCTTCCCCAGATCTGTGCCTCGACACAATCCTGTCTCGGAGCTCTACGGACAATTCCTTCGACCTCATGGCTTGTTTTTTGCTCTGACATGCACTGTCAACTGTGGGACCTTATATAGACAGGTGTACCTTTCCAAATCATCTCCAATCAATTGAATTTACCACATGTGGACTCCAATCAAGTTGTAGAAACATCTCAAGGATGATCAATGGAAACAGGATGCAACGGAGCTCAATTTCGAGTCTCATAGCAAAGTCTGAATTCTTATGTAAATACAGTATTTCTGTTTTTAATTGTTAATACATTTGTAAAAAAGTCTAAAAACCTGTTTTTGTTTGTCATTGTGGGGTATTGGTTGTAGGTTGATGAGAGAAAAAAAAAAACAATTTCATCCATTTTAGAATAAGGCTGTAACGTATCAAAATGGAGAAAAAGTCAAGGGGTCTGAATACTTTCCGAAGGCACTGTAAGTAATGGAAAATGAACCAAATCTTGTACGGAAAAAAGGGGTGTGGAGATAATGATGAACCGGAGTATTGCATTTGAAATGAGTTTGAAAAGAAACAGGGATTAGATTTATTTTTAACTAGAATTCAAATAAACAGACTTGAAGTTGATCGATATCATAAATATTGAGGATTTGAAGGTGATGAAAGAGTGGAGAGGAACTGGCACGACTGTCGGAGTGTGTTGCCATTCTCACAAAACGCTTTTGAAGAATTAAAATGTTATTGAGGTTGCTTATTTAAGTACTATATTGCAATATGACATGACTGGATAGATTAAGTTGTAGTATACATTCAAAATGATGTTACGATCATTGTAATTGGATATACGGAAGATTGTTTCTTTTTTTAAATAATTTACGTTTAAGGACAATGTATTTGCTTTGAAGGAATTTTCTCAGTTTTTTTTTTTTTTACCTCTCCTGAATATGGTCTCTTAATTTGCATTTAAACGTCATCATATTGTTTAAAATTATCCTGTGTGCAAATGAATAAAAATAGACATCAATTTTAAGCCTGCTTACTTTTCCCTCTTCCCCAGTCCAAAATTCCTGCCTCAACCAATCTGTCTGGATCTATCTCTGCCACAATCTTTGCCACACCCACTCTCACCTCTCAAGCTCGGCCTGGAAAGTGAAGGGATTCTGGGTGTTCTGGCGCATCTCCAGGATGCTCTGAGCCAATCGCACGGAGCGGTTGTAGGATTTGTCCAGCTCGTCAATGATGAAGAGCAGGTCGGAGCCCAACGACGGCATGACCAGGAAACGCCAGATGAGGGCAGGCAGGTACATCATCATGGCCATAGCCAACAGAGAGTACGGGAACATCTGAGAGGGAGGGAGGTAGAGAGGAAAGAAAGGAGGGAAGGTGAGGAAGAAATGAAGAGGAAAGGAGGGGACGGAGTGGTAGAGAGAAAGAGAAGAGAACAGAAAAAAGAGTGAGAGAAAGAGTGAAATTATAAGAGAGAAGAAGAGAAGGAGAGGGAGGTAGATAACAAGAGAGTGATTTACAGTCTACATTTTACGTTTTTAATCAGAAAGATTAATTACTTTTAATGGATGCTCCTCATTGAGACATTAAGGAAGCAAGAGGCACTTTTCAATCGAAATGAATGACGATTACTGTAAAAAACAAATGATACAAATCCAGCACTCCATATCTCTCTCCATTTCTACTCACAATCTCGCCTAATTTCCCATGTTGAACACCTAAAACTCCATAAATGTGTACTGTACAACTGAGAAACACACACACAGAAACACACATACAGACAAACACAGACACTCCGCAGAAGCTTGTGAAACAGCTCCTTACCCTCATCTGAACAGACTGTCCACCATATACATCAAAATACACAAATGGAAACAGCACACGGTTAAGTCCATCATTATACCCATGAGCATGAGATTCATGTCTTACTTAGACAGCCCAGTATTTATAGAACTACTTATTACATATTTATAGAACCCATCTAAAATGACACGTCTGAGCTTTGAAATGAATTGCTAATGTCCTCAGTAACAGAAACCTCCAGGTCTTGTCACAGTGTTTTTATTGTGTTACTTTTATTATCTTAAACTTTAGTTTATTTGGTAAATATTCTTGAACTGCACTGTTGGTTAAGGGCCTGTAAGTAAGCATTTAACGGTAAGGTCTACACTTGTTGTATTCGGCGCACGTGACAAATAAAGTTTGATTTGATTTTAGTTTAATAATGTTATGTCTGGAGAAATCTTTAAAACGTCCCTTTTAATAAGATATATATTTTCTCTTTTCTTTTTCTATTTCACCTTTATTTAACCAGGCAGGCCAGTTGAGAACAAGTTCTCATTTACAGCTGTGACCTGGCCAAGATAAAGCAAAGCGGTGCGACAAAAAACAACACAAGAGTTACACATAGGATAAACAAAAGTACAGTCAATAACACAATAGTAAAATCTATATACAGTGTGTGCAAATGGAGTAAGTAGGTAAGGCAATAAATAGGCCAATAGTAGCGAAGTAATTACAATTTAGTAAATTAACACTGGAGTGATAGATGGACAGATGATGATGTGCAAGTAGAAATACTGGTGTGCAAAAGAGAAAAAAAAGTAAATAAAAACAAAATGGGGATGAGGTAGGTAGTTGGATGGGCTATTTACAGATGGGCTGTGAACAGCTGCAGCAATCGGTAAGCTGCTCAGATAGCTGATGCTTAAAGTTGGAGATATGTCTCCAACTTCAGAGATTTCTGCAATTCGTTCCAGTCATTGGCAGCAGAGAACTGGAAGGAAAGGCTGGAGCCCGTGCTAGGGGTGGGTGTAGTTATAGTGACCAGAGAGCTGAGATAAGGTGGAGCTTTATCTAGCAAAGACTTATAGATGACCTGGAGCCAGTGGGTTTGGCGACGAATATGTAGCAAGGTCCAGCAGCCTCATGGGTTTCTATCTTAAGAATGTATTGTTAATGCTTGTTTTTAAATTGGGAATTTTCCAACAACACCGCCAAATACCAGTATAGCACACAAAATGCCTCCAGTATACCATTGACTCTTCATCCACTTCAGTCAATGCGGTTTAAGATGAGGGAGGACGATTTTGTTTTTTCATGAGCATGACCTTATTTCTATTACAGCATATTGGATGACTGTCATTCATATTCCATTCACCCAGTTCAATGCAACAGCGATAGGTTTAGGCTAGTACATGACACTCAAATTTTCACTGTACCCATCATGAGGTTGATGCGGATTGAATACGCTCCTAATCAAGCCTAAACACTGTTCACTTTCATAACAGCCACGTTGTATTCCTTCTTGCATCTATGCACTCTCCTCTCACCTTTTACCTTTGCTTGTAAGCTGTATGTGACCAGGCAAAAAAAACTTTCCAAGCTAAACATATCATAACTGCTAAACATTTGAAATTTGATTTTAAAGAACTGACTTTAGCAGTTCCAATAATTTCAGGGTCCAGTACCATCGTTGGGCCACGGGTGTGAAAGATTCAGCAGACTGCTGGCATTGCACATCTGGCTAAAATACTACTGTAGCTCTGCTGGAGTCACTTTTATTGATAACTTTGACACCTCTAGAAACAAAACATACTCTACAGGAATGACGGAGTCCATCCAAATCATCTTGGCTCCTGGACTCTGTCTACACATTTCAAGTCTGCGTTGAAACAATGACTGGTAAATGATCCAAGACCAGCTCAGTTTATCCCTACCATTGTGACAATGAGTCGTCATAGTGCTGCATCAAATGTACATGATCATAGGGGCATTGGCAAGCACAATGTAAGTAATTTAATTTATGTACCCCTAATTGCACCGAATACATCTGTTTATCCTACAGCTATTGTAAGCGGTAATCATGAGCCTATAAACCAGAGTTACACTTTTAGCACTGAGGCGGTGTGCAATAGTAGGAAGACCACTTTATGCAGCTCACCCTGCACTGTCAGCTCCAATGTAAATAACATGAGTATGTCTACCTCTGATAAACTTCCTAGTAAAGCATTAAAAACAATCAAGCAACCCAGAAAAGTGGTAAAAAAATAGCCCATATTAAAATATGTAGCTTAAGAAACAAGGTCCATGAAGTCAATAACTTGCTTGTAACAGATGGAATTCATATTCTCTGAAACTCACCAAGATAATACCTTTGATGATAATACAGTGGTAGCAATACATGGTTATAAAATCTACCGAAAAGACAGAAATGCCAACGCAGGTGATGTTGCGGTCTATATTCAGAACCACATTCATGTAAAGCTTAGAGACGATCTAATGTCAAATACTGTTGAAGTAATATGGCTACAGGTTAATCTGCCTCACCTAAAGCCCATTCTTGTGGGAAGCTGCCATAGACCATCAAGTGCTAACGGTCAGTATCTGGATAATATGTGTGAAACGCTTGATAATGTATGTGATTTCAACAGAGAAGTATATTTTCTGGGTGATTTAAATATTGACTGGCTACCATCATTGACTCTTTTCTCTGTATATATCAGTGATGTCGCTCTTGCTGCGGGTGATTCTTTGATCCACCTCTACGCAGACGACACCATTCTGTATACATCTAGCCCTTCTTTGGACACTGTGTTAACAAACGTCCAAATGAGCTTCAATGCCATACAACACTCCTTCCGTGGACTCCAACTGCTCTTAAATGCTAGTAAAACTAAATGCGACTAGCATCACTACTCTGGATGGTTCTGACTTAGAATATGTGGACAACTATAAATACCTAGGTGTCTGGCTAGACTGTAAACTCTCCTTCCAGACTCACATTAAGCATCTCCAATCCAAAGTTAAATCTAGAATCGGCTTCGTATTTCACAACAAAGCCTCCTTCACTCATGCTGCCAAACATACCCTCGTAAACTGACTATCCTTCCGATCCTTGACTTCGGCGATGTCATTTACAAAATAGCCTCCAATGCTCTACTCAGCTAACTGGATGCAGTTTATCACATTGCCATCCATTTTGTCACCAAAGCCCCATATACAACCCACCACTGCGACCTGCATGCTCTCGTTGGCTGGCCCTCGCTACATATTCTTTGCCAAACCCACTGGCTCCAGGTCATCTACAGGTCATCTACATTGGTAGGTAAAGCTCCGCCTTATCTTAGCTCACTGGTCACCATAGCAACACCTCACCCATAGCACTCGCTCCAGCAGGTATATTTCACTGGTCATCCCCAAAGCCAACACCTCCTTTGGCTGCATTTCCTTCCAGTTCTCTGCTGTCAATGACTGGAACGAATTGCAAAAATCGAGTTGGAGACTTATCTCCCTCACTAACTTTCAGCGTCAGCTGTCAGAGAAGCTTACCGATCACTGCAGCTGTACACAGCCCATCTGTAAATAGCCCATCCAACCAACTACCTACCTCATCCCCATATTTGTTTTTCTTTTTTTGCTCTTTTGCACAACAGTATTTCCTGCACATCTGCACATATCACTCCAGTGTAAATTGCTAAATTGTAATTACTTCGCCACTATTGGCCTATTTATTGCCTTACCTGTCACAAGCGTCGTTAAGGACAGACCAAGGCGCAGCGGGTATAGTGCTCATTCTTACTTGTTTATTCAAAGAGAACACGTAAACAAAGAAAAAACAAACGACAGCAAACAGTTCCGTAAGGTTCACAGACTATAACGGAAAGTAACCAGCCACAAAACCCAAAGGAAAACAGGCTGCCTAAGTATGGCTTCCAAATCAGAGACAACGAAAGACACCTGCCTCTGATTGGAAACCACACTCGGCCAAACCTGGAAACCGGAACATAGAAAATGAAAACTAGAACCAACATCCCCTAGACCAAAAACCCCAAAACACACAAAACAAACACCCCCTGCCACGCCCTGACCATACTACAATGACAAAAGACCCCTTTACCGGTCAGGACATGACATTACCTCCTTACTTCATTTGCTCACACTGTATACAGATTTTTCTATTGTGTTATTGACTGTAAGTTTGTTTATCCCATGTGACAGAGTTACTGTGTTGTTGTTTTTGTCCTACTGCTTTGCTTTATCTTGGCCAGGTCGCAGTTGTAAATGAGAACTTGTTCTCAACTAGCCTACCTGGTTAAATAAAGGTTAAATAAATTAAATAAATTAAATAAAACTGCCCACTCAGGAAAAAACGTCAAACTGTAACCAGTGCCTGCAACCTGGTTCGGGTTGTCAGTCAACCTACCAGGGTAGTTAAAAACAGCACAGAAATGAAATCATCAACATGTATTGATCACATCTTTACTAATGCTGCAGATATTTGCTTTAAAGCAGTATCCAAATCCATAGGATGTAGTGATCACAATATAATAGCCATATCTAGGAAAACCAAAGTTCCAAAGGCTGGGCCTAATATAGTGTATAAGTGGTCATATAATAAGTTTTGTAGTGATTCATATGTTGATGCTGTAAAGAATATTTGCTTGTCTGTGTTGTGTAATGAGGAGCAACTAGACGCTGCACTTGACGCATTTCTGAAACTACTTATACCAGTTACTAATAAGCACGCACCCATTAAGAAAATGATTGTAAAAACTGTTAAATCCCCTTGGGTTGATGAGGAATTGAAAAATGATATGGTTGAGAGAGATGAGTCAAAAGGTATGGCAATTAAGAAATCATGTGACTCAACTAAATACAAATAAAAAGAAACTACAATATGAAGCAAAGAAAAATTATATAAAGAATGATAGTAAAAAGCTTTGGGGAAACTTAAATGAAATTTTGTGGAAAAAAAGCCAACTCGGCTCCTTCATTCATTGAATCAGATGGGTCATTCATCACAAAGCCCACTGATATTGCAAACTACTTTATAGTTTAATTACTTTTCATTGGCAAGATAAGCAAACTTAGGGATGACATGCCAACAATAAACGCTGACACTACACATCCAAGTATATTGGACCAAATTATGAAAGACAAGAATTGTACTTTTGAATTCCGTGAAGTCAGTGTGGAAGAGGTGAAGCGATTATTGTTGTCTATCAGCAATGACAAGCCACCCGGTTCTGACAATCTGGAAGGAAAATTACTGAGGATAATAGCAGACGATATTTCCACTCCTATTTGCCACATCTTCAATTTAAGCCTACTAGAGAGCATGTGCCCTCGGGCCTGGAGGGAAGCTAAAGTCATTCCGCTACCCAAGAATAGTAAAGCCCCCTTTACTGGCTCAAATAGCCGACCAAAAAGCCTGTAACCAACCCTTAGTAAACCTCTGGAAAAAATGGTGTTTGACCAGATACAATGCTACTTCACAGTAAACAAATTGACAACAGACTTTCAGCATGCTTATAGGTAAGGACACTCAACAAGCACAGCACTTACACAAATGACTGATGATTTGCTTAGAGAAATTGAGGATAAAATGAATGTGGAGCTATTGACATTATTGATCATAGTCTGCTGCTGGAAAAACGTATGTGTTATGGCTTTACACCCCCTGTGGGGTGTGGATGTGGATAAAGAGTTACTTGTCTAATGGAACACATAGGGTGTTCTTTTACTTCTCTAGGCTAGGGGGCGGTATTTTCACGTCTGGATGAAAAGCGTGCCCAAAGAAAACTGCCTGCTACTCTGGCCCAGAAGCTAGGATATGCATATTATTAGTAGATTTGGATAGAAAATACTGTGGAGTTTCTAAAACTGTTTGAATGATGTCTATGAGTATAACATAACTTATTTGGCAGGTGAAACCCCGAGGACAAACCATCCAGGAAAAAAACATTTTGAGGTCACTCTCTTTTCAATGGGTCTTCAATGGGAATCTAGAATTCTAAGGCAGTTGCTTGAAGTTGTTATCGCTTCCACTGGATGTCCCCAGTCTCTAGAAATTGGTTGATGTTTTTCCTTTGTGTAATGTAGAAGTAGCCCTGTTCAGAATGAGGGTCGAGTGAAGTGTACTGTTTTAGTTGAGGCGCGTGACCTGAAAGCACGCTCCACTTTGTTTTCCTCCGGTAGTGAACACAGTTTATCTCGTCTTAAATTGTAATTATTATTTAAGTTAAAAAATACCTAAAGTTGTATTAGGAAAGTTGTTTGAAATGTTTGGACAAAGATTACAGGTAACTTATGAGATATTTTGTAGTCATGTTGCGCGAGTTGGAACCGGTGTTTTTCTGGATCAAATGCGCCAAATAAATGGACATTTTGGATATATAACGATGGAATTAATCGAACAAAAGGACCATTTGTGATGTTTATGGGACGTATTGGAGTGCCAACAGAAGAAGCTCGTCAAAGGTAAGGCATGAATTATATCTTTATTTCTGAGTTTCGTGTCGCGCATGGCGGGTTGAATTATGATTGTCTGTGTTTGTTTGGTGGGGTGCTATCCTCAGATAATCGCATGGTTTGCTTTTGCCGTGAAGCCGTTTTGAAATCTGACACATTGGCTGGATTAACAACAGGTGTAGCTTTAATTTGGTGTATTGCATGTGTGATTTCATGAAAGTTGAATATTTATAGTAATTTAATTTGTATTTGGCGCTCTGCCATTTCACCGGATGTTGTCAAATCGATCCCGTTAATGGGATTCGAGCCATAAGAAGTTAATGGAAGCCTCTCAAATATAGTCCAGTTAGAATCAGGAATTCACCAGGGAAGCTGTTTAGGCCCCTTGCTTTTTTCAATTTGAGAAAAGCCAGAGTGTCTAGGTATGTGGATGACTCAACGCTATACACATCAGCTACTACAGTGACTGAAATGACTGCAACACTCAACAGAGAGCTGCAGTTAGTTTCAGAGTGGGTGGCAAGGAATAAGTTATCCCTAAATATTTCTAAAACTAAAAGCATTGTATTTGGAACAAAACACCCACTAAACCCTAAGCCTCAACTAAATTTTGTAATAAATATTGTGGAAATTGAGCGAGTTGAGATGACTAAACTGCTCGGAGTGACCCTAGATTGTAAACTGTCATGGTCAAAACATATTGATGCAGTAGTGGCTAAGATGGGGAGAAGTCTGTCTATAATAAAGCGATGTTCTGCCTTCTTAACAAGGCAGGTCCTACAGGCCCTAGTTTTGTTGCACCTTGACTACTGTTCAGTCGTGTGGTCAGGTGCCACAAAAAAAGGACTTAGAAAAATTGCAATTGGCTCAGAATAGGGCAGCACTGCTTGCCCTTGGATGTACACACAGCTAATATTAATAATATGCATGTCAATCTCTCCTGGCTGAAAGTGGAGGACATATTGACTTCATCACTACTTTTATTTATGAGAGGTATTGACATGTTGAATGCACCGAGCTGTCTGTCTAAACTACTGGCACACAGCTCAGACACCCATGCATACCCCACAAGACATGCCACAGTCCCCAAGTCCAGAACAGACTATGGAAGACACACTGTACTACATAGAGCCACTACATGGAACTCTATTCCACATCAAGTAACTGACGCAAGCAGTAAAATTTGATTTAAAAATCAGATTAAAAAACACCTTATGGAACAGCGGGGACTGTGAAGCAACACAAACATTGGCACAGACATATGCATACATACATACACACACATACACACACACATGATAAAATACGCACTATACATACACATGGATTTAGTACTGTAGATATGTGGTAGTGGTGGAGTAGGGGCCTGAGGGCACACAGTGTGTTGTGAAATTTGTGAATGTATTGTAATGTTTTTAAAATTGTATAAACTGCCTTAATTTGCTGGACCCCAGGAAGAGTAGCTGCTGCTTTGGGGATCCATAATAAATACAAATACAAATACAGCCTACATCGGTGTCACCATATTAGCTAAAGTAACATCATAGTCAACATAGCTAACAGAACTAACGCGTTAGTAAACCCGCTACAATCATACAGTAACATTACAGTGTACAGTCAGTAAGCAGTTTAGCACTTACACAGGCGGGCCCCAGTGGCAATAAATTAGTAAAACCAAAAGCTTACCTTGACTTGGAAGAGTTCCAGTGTTGTGTTGGATAGTCATAGCCAGGTAGCTATATCCCTCTGTTTGAGCAGGGTGTTTGAGTAAGCTAAAATAGGTAGCTGCATTTGTTAGCTAAGTAAGTGAAACTTAAAGTGAAAGAAAAATGGCAATCTCTTTGTCTATATATATATTGCTTCTCCTTCATTTTGGAAGAAATTCATTTGTTAAAAACTGTTCAACTATTGTCTTTCTCTTTGAGTCGACTACTCACCACATGTTCTGCACTGCATTGCTAGCTAGCTGTAGCTTATGCTTTCAGTACTAAAGTCATTCTCTGATCCTTTGATTGGGAGGACAACATGTCAGTTCATGCTGCAAGAGCTGATAGGTTGGAGGACGTCCTCCAGAAGTTGTAATTACTGTGTAAGTCTATGGAAAGGGGTGAGAACCATGAGCCTCCTAGGTTTTGTATTGAAGTCAAAGTACCCAGAGGAGGACGGAAGCTAGCTGTCCTCTGGCTACACCATGGTGCTACCTTACAGAGTGCTGTTGAGGCTACTGTAGATCTTTATTGCAAAACAGTATGTTTTAATCAGTTATTTGGTGACGTGAATATATTTCGTATCATTTTATCTAAAAAGGATAACTTTTTAAATGTGTTACAACTTTTATTTTTATGAAATTCACTGAGGAGGATGGTCCTCCCCTTCCTCCTCTGTGGAGCCTCCACTGATCCACTTACATTACACTGTTGTCATGGCAAACAGAAACAATGTTTCCATGGTCTTCATCCCCTGACAAAGAGCAACCATTTACAGAAGTTGCATTACCTTCCTGTGCCACAGTGGAACTGACAGCGTTTTAGCAACATGACATCTTATAAACATCTGTTCATATACGCCCCCAGGAAGAATATGATACCTCTTTTTTTACCACTTAGATATGGTCATTTTCATAGAATGTTTGGGAATGATGTACACTAAGGCATTTGTGATATTGCTATAGCAATATAGAGTGGGAAAGCGGCCATGCGTTTGGACAATTAATAGACACTGGAGTAAATAAAACCTAATAAAAACATTTCAGTCTTGTCCAGGAATGGACTCTAAACAGACCGGTGTGCCATAGACAATCAGAGCTAGAGTAGGCCAATATGGAAATAATCATTTGTCAAACGGGCTTGCCATCATTCACTTTAAACTGGACTGTGTGTTTACAGGCAGTAGCAACAGCGCGACTTCAGATCATTAGAAAGCATTCACCAAAAGCCACAAATACACCTGAATGGATTTCTGCTATATGTAAATACCACGGGAGTCCTCTTACATTTGTGAACTTTACAGCGCTATTGATCAAACAACCATGAACAGGTATGCTCTCTCTCCCTCAGTTTCCTATGTACATCAACAACAACAAGATAAACATCTAATGTTGGCTAGTACGAGATGAGCATAAATCTAACAAGGGAACAGTAGATAAACCCTCTCAAACTTTTTCAGCTTGTAGTTGGCCGTCAAAACTGCACTGATAAATGATGGGGAATAGTAGCCGGTTCGCCCTTCTGCAGCTTGCCTGCCAATGCATGCTTGTCCCAACCCACGTTTTAATAACTGAATGGGAACTTGCCTGCCTCCTCACCCATTTCATCAATGCCAAGTACATTTGATTGACAACTTAGAGATATGTTAACAGCCATTCAAGTTCAGCATAGCTAGGTAACAAAGTGATTCACATTTCATGCTAGCAAACCAAATGACACCGCTCACCCACTGACCTAATAATATCATCCCAGAAGTGTTAGGCTCTGTGTTTTTAGCTCACTAAATAAATAGCTACATAAATAGACAAACTAGCCTATTAGCCACATTATGACTGAATTGTGATCATTGCCCTTGCTAGGTTGATTGTATTGACATTCCCAGCCTTAGTTACATTCGTCTGTTTTTGTCCTAAATATTGACTCATTGAAACTGAATCCCGAATGGCTGGAGGCAGCAAACAATGTACCAGGCCAGCTGTGATTTACAACCTGATAGCAATATTTGTTGGACTACCAAGAAATGTATTGGTGAATTATATTGATAATGCATTGAACTGTATACATCTATTCTGTCAACAATGCCTTACTCCACATCATGAAATGTTGAGACAAATATAACCTGATTTAAAAAATTCTTATAAAGTTGGTTTAGTAGCATGAACTGGGAATTTGATAGTTATGACTGATACTATGATCGTTTGTTTCATTGTATTATTTATTTAAAAAAAAATGTTGAACCTTTATTTAACTAGGCAAGTCAGTTAAGAACAAATTCTTATTTACAATGATGGCCTACCCCGGCCAAACCCGGACGACGCTGGGCCAATTGTGTGCCGCCCTATGAGCATATCTGCATATTCATATCTGCAAAGTAGTTAAAACGCTGTCAGCTCCCCTTTAAGGTGTGTACAATTGTCTCTCGTTCCATCATGACAGAACATCGCCTTACCTTGTGCACCCAGAGGGATCGCTCCTCAAAGTTTCCATCTGTGTCAAACTCATGGTGCATCAGGGAGTCCCAGCAGTACGTGTCCACGTAGGCTGCCTGCTTGGCTGTAAAGTTATTGGGGGGGAAACAGCTGATCTGTGGGCCTAGAGGAAAAACATTAACTATTTTGTAAAGGTATTACGATGACATAAAGATGCATGCATGTGCACACACATAACATACTTGCATGCATAGGCATAAACACGAGAGAGAGAGAGAGAGAGAGAGAGAGAGAGAGAGAGAGAGAGAGAGATTCCTTTATGTGCAAGTGTCCTTTTTCCAGAAACAGAAATGTAAAAAAAAAATCTAAATCATATGTTTCTAAATGGAAAACTGGGTTTTAAAACAGGGTGGTATTACTCTCCTAATGTGTGGGTGTTTTTCAGGACCGAGCCCAGCCCGCTCCACCATACAGATGGTTGAACCACAGAGCCAGGGGTCCACACCCTTCCCTTCAGTCTATTTCCCCTACAGCAGTGCTGGGAGGGCAGGGTAGGGCGAGTTAACCCTGAGTTAAACGCAGGACGTCCTATTTTTATAGACAGCCTCCACATCTCCATATCCGTGAGAGTCTCCTAAAAGAAGCTCACGCAACCATAAATTTACTGACAGGACATGCAGAAGGCTTATGCTGAACCCATACTGTTAGTATGATACTATGTCATTACTGTTCATGGACAGATTACATGTAACACAATGTAGATGTGAAACTGTGTGTGCGTGTATGTGCGTGTGCGCGTGTCTTTTAGTAAATTGAGATAGCTGGGGACATACTGTATCTGAAATGGACTATTTAACAAGACCGTCAGGTTACAAGGGAACACAGACAGCAACAAAGCATGTTCCTTCTACCACAGACAGTTTGACAAAGAACCCCTATTGCCATCCCTATCTTACTTGTTACACATTGTACAACAAGGGCTCCTTCTCACCCAGCTATTTGTAGCTGTGGCAGAATTCTTGTCTGCAGCCGCAGGTGCACACAACACACACAACACAGACACCAACCAGACAATCAACGAAAGATAAAGCAAAAAACAAACCAGATAAGAAGGGCCAAGATCCATCAACTGTTCCTAGACGGTTTTCCGTTTTGCAACATCTTCCAGTTAATTAACATATCCTATCATTTGACTTCGATAGAGAGCTGCAAAAACAGCAGGTTGCCTATAATTACCGAGCAATGCAGCGTCGGCGAACGCTGCTCTCAATCATCCCCCTTCCTATAAGCATCTGTAGTGGCTGATTATAGGCCAGCTCCGTAGGAAGACGATCGTTAGCTCAATGTCAATGAAACGAGGAAATAAGCTTGTCTGTACGTAGCCTGTTATGGCTGCCGCTACCACGCACATTGTTGTGTGTTAGTGTTATTGCTGCAGTTGACCAAGGTTGGGGTCCAGTACATGTCAACTCAAATCAGGAAACAAATGTAAATGCTATGAATACATGTAAAGACTTCGTTGAAAATAATAGGATACTGCTGCAATTCATGAGAGGCATTAGAATGAACTTAGTTAATCGATTAGCCTAAACACAGGTTCTCACTCCCACACAGTAAAGGGAAAAGAGAGAGAAACGTGAGGCAAAGGAAAAGATAATGAGGCAGATGACACAATGATACTTGGGACAAAAGAGGCGTGAGAAAAGAGAAAATAACACAGAAAAGGGAAAGATGGACAAAAAGAGAGGAAAGAAAATGAATATCTCATAAAGGGCCAAATGTGCAGCAAAACAAGGGGAGGGAGAGAGAGAGAGAGACAGACTGACCGATGGAGATTTCACGAGCGAAGGCCATGGACACCAGCAGTAAGGGCAGCCCCACGGACACAAACTTGATGACCCTGTCAAGTGGCAGCTCCAGCTCCAGGTGACCGATGCGGTTGCCCCCAGCGCCGTCGCGTAGCAGGGCATCTGACAGCATGGCCTGGGCAGCCGCATTAGCGATAGACATCTTGGGGCCTAGAAAGGGACAGGAAAATGTTGTATTTACTCCAACCTGAGTCCACTGAGACTTGATAGCACTAAGCCCTATAGTGCATGAAGAGTTTTTAGCCTGGGCAGGATCTAATCCCAACTGACAACCAAGAGTTTTTGGGTTAGCTAGAGAAAATAGATGTCCTACCCTGTAGTGTATTAGAAATTACTTTGTATTCAGTTGTGTTAATTTGTTTCTTTAATTATTGATACATATTTCCATGTAATGTTATTAAACACCTGGAATTATAGTTTTGATGTCCAATTTGAGAAATAAAACTGGTATTCTTTGTGTGACGGAATCATAACTGTATGCAAAACTATGGCTAAGGATGAGAAGAGAAAAATGGAATCAGATATTTCACTTCAGTTGACAATACTGTATCACCATAAGGTAAATACCAAACATACATCAGTCATTTAAACCATTGATATAAATACCACTTATTCTACACACCTCTAGCTCCCTAAATCAACAGCCTTTAAATCATGATTTTTAAAAAAGCCTCCACGTTACCTTCAATCTGCTTGCTCTTTCCAGTGACCGGTGACTGCAGGGTGGAAATCCAGAAATTAAATGCAGTGAGACAACTCAACAAAACGGACCTCTGAAGACCAGAGCTGTGTTGGCGAGGCCCTTAAGTAGTCCAGGAAGGCCCTGCTAAATGAGAGGCTGGGACTGGGCTGGACTGGGCCTGGCTCCTGGGTCTATGGGTCTAATTACAAGGGACCACTGTTGCTGTATGCTGGAGCCCAGATGGCAGTGGGGAGCGAGGGTGACTGTGTGTGTGTGTGTGTGTGTGTGTGTGTGTGTGTGTGTGTGTGTGTGTGTGTGTGTGTGTGTGTGTGTGTGTGTGTGTGTGTGTGTGTGTGTGTGTGTGTGTGTGTGTGTGTGTGGTGTGTGTGTGTGTGTGTGTGTTTGGACTTATGTGTGCATGTGTGTGCCTATGAGACACTGCCCTTGCTATCCACTGATGTCCCAACCATGCTCTTGACTGCCATGGCAGCAGCCCACTTCAAACAAGACCCTAGCACCAGTGGCTTTTCCTGCCTCTGTCATTTCCCTTCCTATTTATACCTCAGGTTGGCTGCAGAGATGCTGCTTCTAGCACATAGTATGGAGGATGGCAGTTACAGTTAGGCTCTGCCTGCTACAGCTATTTCAGTACTGTTGATGGGACTGGTAACGTTATGCTCCTTTCAGACTGTAACACCCGTGTTACACTAATGTATACATCCCTATGTTATACTGTGGAACTTGTGTTTCCATAGCTAGGGCTGAGAGTGAAGACTTGTGAAGAGCAGAATCAACAACCTCTGCAGAATCAAAAGTTACTTTGCTAGAAGCCATTAGCCTCTGTGTAAAAACAGAATAGTAAAAGTTCACAGTTAGTCATTGTTATGTAAATTCCAGCTAAAAAGTACCAATGGCCACAGGTTCGCTGGAGCCATAGCCCAGTGAGACACAGGTGCCAGCCCGCTTAGGTGAAAACAGAAAGTCTGAGCCTTTTGGGTAAGACACTGGGGTAAAAGTGTGTGTGTGTGTGTGTGTGTGTGTGTGTGTGTGTGTGTGTGTGTGTGTGTGTGCGTGTGCGTGTCTATGGATATGGATGCAGTACCAGTCAAAAAATTGCACACACCTACTCATTCAAGGGTTTTTCTTTATTTTTACTATTTTCTACATTGTAGAATAATGCTGTGTCCAAACTTTTGACTGGTACTGTACGTGCATCCAAGTTTGTGTGTGTGTGCATGTGTGTGTGTCCATACCAGTGATAAACTGCAGAATGTCTGAAATCAATGTATAATGGCGATCTACAGAAGATCTTAGTTGTATCATATTCAGCAAATGTGAAGTGATAATCTGTATTTATATGGATCACACAAATGAAAAGCTGGGAAGACATCTGTGTGGTACTCCAGCAAGGCCAAATCATAGGCTTGATTAACAACCGGTGATTGGGATATAAGACAAAGAAAATGTAGGAGGTTTCTCTACATTGAGGCCGTTTGGTCTGAGAGTCATCTGTAATTTGGGTAGTTAGTTTACGGGAGGATTCAGTTAAAAACATGGAGAACTGTGATTATTCTCTAATACTTGGAAGTTGAACTCTTGTGGTCTTTCTTGTTTGCAAAGCAGAGGCCCAGCGTTGGGTTACTGTCAGCCTGCAACAGGTAGTGTGGCTGGGGTGAACTTTTCTGACAGGAGCAATAGAGCAAGACTTAACAACAGGCCCACATTCATGTGGGGTTATCGTTAGTGCTTTCACAGTGTGCTTCCTCTGAGTGATGTAGATAGAACATCCACCACAACAGACTTAACAATGAGCAACAGGCACACATTCATGTGGGGTTATCGTTAGTGCTTTCACAGTGTGCTTCCTCTGAGTGATGTACATAGAACAACCACCACAACAGCTAAGGGTACTGAAATATCACATCATCATTCACAGCTATTTGGATGGTATTTCCTAATCTGGAGACAGGGAGGAGGGCTGGGGCTATTACACTGTCAAGATGCTGTCGTGATGTATAATGACACAAAACTTCACACATTCACTGTGTCACATTCATACAGTTTCTATAATAGGCTGAGACTAAGCCTGTCCTAATATGTACACTGTATGCTCAAGATGTGCGATCAATGTCATATGCACACAAATGGAACTGTACTCATTTTTCTGCCTCAAAAGGATACTCAAACGAGTAGCTTTATATCTTTAATTATTAAAAATGGTCTATTGAAACAGAATAGATTATGACATTAATGTGTACAAACTAAAAAAAATGTTTCCCTATTGTCACTTGCGCTGGAAGAACCATTTAAAAAAATAAGCAATCAAGAAAATGAATAATGAAGAACATATTTCACAAAGACCAAGGAAAATTCAAGAACAGGTTTTTCTTTTCAAGACATCACATCAGAAATGGGTGACTCCATTTTGTGGATTTCATTTAGCACAAAAAGAGAGCTGAAATTCGTTTTCACAGTTTCTTCAAATCCTTCACGTAAAAGATATAGCAGGAACTTAACTATTCTCTTTAAATCTCCAGGCTTCCGCTTCAAATTGCATTTTTCTTGCAAAGGTTGTCAGTTAATATGAATTGAGGACATCACCTCTCTCCATGTTGGTGTGTTTTTCTTTAACTCATTGAGACACTGTTACCAGGGCAGTGTTTTGTTTGTCATGTGAATTCTCAATGTGAAATTTTTTACAGTCTAGAGATTTTGTCAGCTTGACTGGCCATCAGTAACTTCGATAACTCAGATTCACGCAATTGCAAGACCTCCAGAACGTCACAACAGTAACTTTGTGCCTTCTACAAAGAAGGTTCCGCTTGAACCGCCTTCTGAGAGCTCTAAGAAAGAACATAATAAATATGCAAGCCTTCAACAACATAACACAAATGTCAAAAATCGAATATACATACTTTGTGCTGTCAGGTTACTGAAAACGTTTTTGCTCATGGAGGCAAATAATTCAATGTTTTTTTTTTTTACAGAGTGGCTGCGGATCCGACTTTTACTGGATTTTTCTTCCTGGGGGTTTAAGGTCCCACAACTTAGGCGCATGTGCGGGATTCTCTATTTACGCACAATCTCTGCAGTCTGCTTTACTTCTAGAGAACAGGCTACTCTGGCGAACGGTACTCGTTTAATAAAGTTAAATCAAAGCTGAATCAATGTCCGCAAGATCACATAATGATAGTATTGTATATAACAGAATGGTTGCATTTTTCTCTAATGAACAGCGTGCGCCTCTAGGCAAAATATGTGCTTTATTTGAAACAAAACACAGATATGCTACAGTTTTAACTCCATCTGTTCTAAAATTCACTCACTGTACATAATTCGAAACAACACTGTACATAACTAAGAAGATCTAAATGCATATTCCCATGAAACTGATTGAGATCAAATGACTGGCATGCAGATGCTGCATGGACGTTTCACCGGTAAAACTTGAACAATTATCATTCACGACTGACTCATCAAGGGAGGATGACCACAAAAATGTGTGCGTAAATTAGAGATCAAGAAAAACATGTACAGAACATGATACAGATCTTTCCTGGGGATCCAGCGGGGCGGGGCGGGGCAGGGCGGGGGCGGTTACCTACGGATCCGCAGCCTCAGCCTTTTTTTTATCATACCTGAAAACATCAATTTTGTTGCAGCAAATAATCGCTCATCATCAATGTCATGAAAACTTGTGTGGAAAACAGTATGACAACGTCATGCTTATGGAGTCAATGGAGTCAACCTGAGAACCAAAGAGTCATTTAAACGGACTAAGGCATGGATGATACCAAAGCATGGAACCCAACGTGATGGCCAGGTATAGACCTACAGTACAGCTCACAATCAACTCACATACAGCAACTCATAGTTTTCTTCATTGTCATTGTCATCAATTTTGTCTGTAATAAAACATAAGAGGATTGGGGTGACCCACTAGTCCACATAGTATGGTGTCCATTTTAGGACACCTTCAGCCTCATATAGGCTCTTCAGTCTTAAGAGTTCTGATGGGACGGATCTGTAGTTTCTAGACAGACATCCATGGTAGAAAAAACAAAAGGCCCATTCGAGGTGTGTCTATGGCCTGAATCTAGGGGCTGGTCAAGGGGTGAGTTTGAATGAAGGTGTGGGTTGTAGCGGGAGAGTACACTCTAAATAATGCTGGGTTAAAAACAACCCAATTTGGGTTATTTGGTAACCCAGCACTGGGTAAATATTTAACATATTTATTTTGACCCAGCCAGTTGGGTTGCGTGAATAACCAAACATGTTTGGTTGTTGGGATTACCCTAACATGGGTTAATTTTACCATAAATTTGGTTTTTATTCACTTTCATGCTGGGTTAACCCAGTAGCTGAGTCTTTTTTCTGGAGGTGGGGCTTATTAGGGGCGTGGCTTTCAGATAGTTATTTTTGGCCACCTATGAGAGTAACTTTATTACCTGTTCATCATGTTATGTTTGTACATTGCACATGTCTATTGACTATTTTTGCAAATTACATATTCTAAAATGTTATTTACATATTGTAACAAAGTGGTAACTATCTTACCATTGGAATTTGCATAAGCTCTTAAGGAACTCATGCACTTTTGCAAGCCTCATTAAAGCTACAAAACTGTCCATGTTCAACCTTAACATATGATAACAGAACAGATGAACCAGAATGACATTTACTCTCATGGGTGCCCAAAAATAACTATATGAAAGCTACGCCTCCAGTCTTCTGATCTGACCCACTGGGTCATATCTTAATAACCCAGCATCAACAACCCAATCTTGTTCTTTTCAAAGAAAACAACCAAACTATGTGACCCAATGCCTGCAACCCAGAGGTCGGGTCATCCAAACAACCCAGCATTTTATTTTGTGTATGGGCTGGGTTGTGTGCATTAGGGCAACAGAAATTGAAAATGACTGTTTCTTATTGGAGAAATCTGTCAAAATGTTCTTCCATTTGGTGACTAATGAACACAACCCAGGTGTCAAAAGGTCAAAAGGTCACGTAGTCCTCTAACATCTCTCATTACTCGAGTCCCTCTCTATGCTCCATGCCCAGATCTCTCCTTCCTCCCTCGCTCTCTTCCTCCTCCTCATCCTCCTCTTCCTCCTCCTCTTCCATCCCTTCCTCTTCTTCCTCCTCTTCCTCTTCCTCTGTGCCATCCATGGAGTCATCGGTTCCCCCGAGCATGGCTTGCTGCATGGACAGTGTGGCTGAGACAGAGGACAGGGGCTGGAGGCTGTCAAAGCCTAGGGGATCTGTATGAGAAGGAGGAGAAGCAGGCAACGCAGGGTTAACACACAATAACTGCCTTCGATTCTCTACCCTTCTCATCTAAGTGATGAGGTCATTTAATCCCCCTCATGGGTTTAAAAATAATGGACTGGTCTAATGTGGTGGAATCTATATAGCCCATGCCAATATTCACTGTATTTCGCTGATCCATTGCTTTAAAAATCCATGACTATTGTGTGTATGTGCACACTAACTATGCACATTGATGCAAAATGATTCCCTTGATAAAGTAGGTTGAAATAACGAGGAAACTATGTTGAAATTACAAGAGAACCCTGTTGACTCAACCAATCTTTGTCTAGAGTGTTGAAACAGACAAACAGACATGGACAGAACGTTTGAATGGTTTAGTGACGTACTGTCAGCGTTATTAGAGTGAGGTCCATGTGTCTGCAAGACTCCAGCCACAATGGAGTCCGGCCAGAAGCGCTGGGTTGGACGGTGTTGGGACTTCATCTTCTTAGCCTTGGGAGCTGGGTCTGGGTTACTGGCATCCAGCATGGGCTGGAGGATGCGCCTGCGAGCGTTGATAAACCTAGAGATTGTGAGAGAGAGAGAGAGAGAAAAAGAGAGAGGGACAGAGAGGGAGATGGAGAGGGGAGGGAGAGGGAAGGAAAATAGACAAATGAAAAGACAAAGAGACAAGTGTAAGAAAAACATAGAGACAGACATTTTTTCTCTGTAAGCGTTTTGTACTCTATGATACTGAGAGCATTTTTACACCAGTAGATGGCGCCAATATGTTGTGAATCACCATTAGGTGGTAGAGCAAAGGACTGAAGTTTGAACTCATCATCATTCACTATTAATTTCATCCATACTTTTAGCCAGTTGATTTTCATGTCATATTGCATTGGCAGTAGTAGTATTACAATCTTACCAGTTGTTGACCTGTAATAAGGTGAGATTGGTTTGTCCTGCAATCTGTCTTTTCTCGTCCTCTGTTGGGTAGGGATGCTACAAAAGGGAAAGATATAAGATATTTAGAGTGCCATCAGTAAAGTTGAATCAACTTCAATTAGAATTGTTGTGAATGAATAGTTCAAACCCTCAACTCACACCTCTCATCCCTAACCCTTACCATCTTCACGCTGACTTCTCAGTCTAACCTGTTTACCTATTTTCACACCTTAAAACATCCTCATAGCCTATCAGAGAGGGTGGAACTACCATCTTGCTTATACCTACTCAATTCATTCAGATCCCTAGTGCCTATTGGTGTAGAAGCTATAGGGGCTGTTTCTAGAAGGGCCCTCAGTCATACACAGCTATAACCCTAAATCCTTCACCCCGCTTTTCCTCCATAGCTCGACTCTTCTCAATATCTTCCTCCATAGCTTAACCCATGGACTACAGATGCATATTGGCTCTGTTACCAGCTTCAGCACAATGTGATGGTTCTGCACTTAAAAATATGTTGCATAAAGCTTACTTTACTTTTCCATCAAATGTTTTGCCTATCTGGATACAACGGTTTTACGCGCCAAACAAACTTTTTGAGAGTGTGATGGCCCTCTTTTGATTAACTCCAACACATTAACATTGATATGAAAAGTGAAATGTTGCTAGCTCACCATGAGATGCTGGAAGAGCCAGGAGCGCATGATGTTGGTGGCGTGCTTGGGCAGGACCCCTCTCTTGTTTTTGTGCTTCTTGTCATCACTGTCCAAGAGTGAAGCCAAGTCCAGGTTTACCTTGGATGGAAGAGAGGGATGGAGAGAGGGATGGGGTGTTATTGTTGCCATGGTAACAAAGGGAGAGTGCCAATTACTCGTCTCTTTGGCAAATGCAGAACCGCCCTCCTCACCATTGCCATAGCAACCCAATTTGAGTAATGATACTTAAAATAAAAGGCGAGGAAGGAATGTCGATTCGCAACACCCTTGACTCAGAGAAATCTGCGAGGCCGGTCTGATCTAAAAAAGAGAGCTCAGATGAGAAATCTGCCTCAAAAACCTGGCAACGTGCGGTGGGAAAACAAGAGAGTACAAGTAGAACGCTTGTAATTAAAACTTTGGCTTTGATAAGAGTTTTGTGCCAACTCAGTGGGTGGTTGAGAAAATCATGAAAAAGCATTTCTTCAATAAATCGCTGATTTCTGTTTTACAGTATAGATGGGTGGGGAGAACTCAATGGTAATTAACTGTTCCAGTGTCCTAGTTTAAACAGCAATGTGTTAGAGGCTTTCGTTTTCATGTCCCCACTGATAGAATATAGAAGCATTGTGTGTGTGTGTGTGTGTGTGTGTGTGTGTGTGTGTGTGTGTGTGTGTGTGTGTGTGTGTGTGTGTGTGTGTGTGTGTGTGTGTGTGTGCAAGAAAACACATATATGCACGCACACGCACACACACCAAGGCATCTACAGTGGCATGAGATCACTATGCATGAAATCTCAAAATGTCCTGGTCCACACACAAAACAAATAGTTTCTGTGTCATTGGCGCAAACAGTATCAAAGTGGAGATCCTTCATATTTAACAACCCATTTGAAATGGCTAAAACATACAAAAAATATGAACATTTTATCTGGACCATGAAAACATTGGCAGGACAAAATGCAAAAATAAATAAAGAAATACATAAATGTACTCAGCTAAAAATGCATGTGATTAATTTCATGCAGACGCTGGCATTGTAAAGTCATTAAAAAGAAACGGTTCCCGACTGATTCTGATATAAATATATAAAACACACAAAACAAGCCTCATTACAGTTGCAGCTGGGGTATGGAAATCCCTCCCCCATCCCCCTCGGCCCAGGGAATGCGTGTTCCGGGAAAGCGGGGTTGAATTAATTGGCGGCACCAAGCCGGGGTATCATAACCGGGAGTTTGCCGGTGGTGTAGCTACAGGGATGCACTTTATTCCCAGCCCACGTGTAGAGCGCTGCCTCGTCTGGGTCTTGGGTATTCACAGAGGCCGCCGCTGTCTGTCAAACACAGAATTTCCTGCCTGGCTGATACAGCCGCAGAGTACCGCACTAAACAGTCTACTCCATAGCCGAGCATACGGGTCGTCTGACAGTCTGACTCAGATATGGACCTCCTGTGTGAGGTTCTTCAGAACATGGGGAATGCATGGGTTTAAAGGGACATGCACTCGCCCACTCGGACATCTAGAGCTTTCTTTGCAGGTGTGTTAGACTTCAAATAAAAATAAACAAGTGCACAAGTGCACATTTCATCAAGGAGAACATTTTAGCACATAGGCTAAAGGATGAAACGTTACCATAAAAAACAAGTGATACTTCACAAACACAGTGTGCCGAATTTCTTAGGTTTACCAATGACACGTTAGCTATTATGCTATTACTCTAATATTCATATTTCGTGCTAGTACTGTCGTCACATGTTCATAACAGATAGGCCTGCCCTCTGGTGACAGCTAATGGCAAGAAAAAATGAATATACTGCATGACATTGAGAGTACCGTAATTTCTGGACTATAAGCCGCAACTTTTTTCCCACGCTTTGAACCTCGCGGCTTAAACAATGATGCGGCTAATATATGGATTTTTCCCGCTTTCACATTTCTTTGAAAGGAGATGACTTCAGTGGTTTCAGTGCACAGGAGGAGGAAGATAGTGACCAATGACTTTCTTGGTAGGCTACTGTTTACTGCAAATGTTTTCTTTTTTGTTACAAGCCGTGTTTCGTTAAAGCCTATTTATTTTTGTTACAAGACGTGTTTCGTTAAAGCCTATTTATTTTTGTTACAAGCCGTGTTTCGTTAAAGCCTGTGTAAAGTTAATTTGTTTCAATGTACTGGTAGGCATCTGCGGCTTATAGACATGTGCGGCTTATTTATGTTCAAAATAATATATTTTTTTTAATTCAGTGGGTTCGGCTTATATTCAGGTGCGCTCAATAGTCCGGAAATTACGGTATTTGGAGTTTGTCAGTCATTATCTTAAGGCAGGATATATTTGATTCTTATGACAGTGATACGATATGATAAAGACTATCTCAAATAAAGTGTTATCAATTAACTAAATATATTTTACTACTGTTCCTTTAACTGGGTCAAGAGCTTCAAGTTCCTCGGTGTCCACATTACTAAGGAATTAACATGGTCCAAGCACACACCAACACAGTGGTGAAGAAGGCACGACAACGCCTCTTCCCCCTCAGGAGGCTGAAAAGATTTGACATGGGCCCACAGATCCTCAAAAAGATCTACAGCTGCACCATTGAGAGCATCTTGACAGGCTGCATCACCACTTGGTATGGCAATTGCTTGGCATCCGACTGCAAGGCGCTGCAGAGGGTAGTATGTATGGCTCAGTACATCACTGGGACAGAGCTCCCTGCCATCCAGGACTTCTATACCAGGCAGTGTCAGAGGAAGGCCCTAAAAATTGTTAAAGACTCCATCCACGCAAGTCATAGACTGTTGTCTCTACTACCACATGGCAAGTGGTATCGATGCACCAAGTCTGGAACCAACAGGACCCTGAACAGCTTCGACCTCCGAACCCTGCTAAATACAGTGCATTTGGAAAGTATTCAAACCCCTTGACTTTTTCCACATTTTGTTACGCTTCAGCCTTATTTTAAAATGGATTAAATTGTTTTGTTCCCCCTCATCAAACTACACACAATACCCCATAATGACAAAGGAAAAACAGATGTATTTTTCTTCTCAAATGTATTAAAAATACAAAACTTAAATATCACATTTTCATAAGTATTCAGACCCTTTACTCAGTACTTTGTTGAAGCTCCTTTGGCAGCAATTACAGACTCAAGTCTTCATGGGTATGACGCTACAAGCTTAGCAGGCTTGTATTTGGGGAGTTTCTCCCATTCTTCTCTGCTGATCCTCTCAAGCTCTGTCAGGTTGGATGGGGGGTGTTGCTACACAGCTATTTTCAGGTCTCTCCAGAGATATTTGATCGGGTTCAAGTCTGGGCTCTGGCTGGGTCACTCCTCTGTTGTCTTGGCTGTGTACTTAGGGTTGATGTCTTGTTGGAAGGTACTAACAAATGGTTCACCTTCCAACAGGACAATGACCCTAAACACAGCCAAGACAACACAGGAGTGCCTTCGGGAAATGTCTCTGAATGTCCTTGAGTGGCCCAGCCAGAGCCTGGACTTGAACCCGATCAAACATCTCTGGAGAGACCTGAAAATAGCTGTGCGGCAACTTATGTAAATGTGATATGTATATTTATGTAAATGTGATATTTCAGTTTTTATTTGTAATAAATTTGCAAACATTTCAAAAAACCTGTTTTTGCTTTGTCATTATGGGGTATTGTGTATAGATTGATGAGGGGAAAAACCGATTTAATCCATTTTAGATTAAGGATGTAATGTAACAAAATGTGGAAAAAGTCAAAGGGTCTGAATACCTTCCGAATGCACTGTATGTACATATCTACCTCAATTACCTCGTAACCCTGTACATCAACTCGGCACTGGTACTCTATGTATATAGCCAAGTTATCATTACTCATTGTGTATTTATTCCTCGTGTTACTATCCTTCTATTATTTAAAAAAATGTGTCTCTGCAAAAAAGTTGATTTGACATGATTTTAATTGGTTTCTCACAAGCATTGAAATACGTGTACCTATAACAACAATAAGTTTTGGTGAGAAGAATGGTTTTGAATCTTGAATAGAGGGAACAGCAGGGATTGTGGGGACAAGATGGATTGTGGGGACAGCAAGGATAGTGGGGACAGCAGGGAATGTGGGGCGACTGGATTGCGGGGACAGCAGAGAGGGATATGCTAGGAGAGCAGCTGGTGAACTCACCTGTGAATTCTGGATCTGGATGGTCCCCTGGGAGAGTCCCTGGGTTAACACCTGCCCTTGCGATGTCACCATGGCAACCGGCTGATACAAGGTTCCACCTGAGGGGATAATTTGCGGTTATGAAAGTCAAATGGCTTCTTCTTCTGTGAAAAGCAGTCGGCCTTGCGCAGTTTCGACTCGAGAGATATATTATCTCACCCTAACACAACAATAACAACAACACGTAAACACGGACGGCGCGAATAAAGCACGAAACAAAAGGTGTATTCTTTCACCTCAAGGTCCTTGAGGAAGGAGTTGTTGTTTTGCTACTAATTACCACTCATTTAGATTCTCTGATTATGGGTGTTAAATTTGAGTTAATTTGAGTGTTGTGATCAAAGAGAAAGCTGGAATGAGATTGATTATTCTAGGTTGGAAGGGATTTCTGGAGGGTAGGGGTAACATTCCGCCGTACATAATAACAAGAAACCCATAGTCACACTCTTGAGTGATATAGAACACCTTCATTAACACAAAATGGTTATTCTTAATTATATGTCAACAGCCTCTGTTTTACATAGGATATGCTCTACCCTACCAGCACGCTGTTGCTGAAAGAAGCATTGATAAATACTTAGTGCATAACATGTATTGTGGCTAAACCTTCTCTCACCCTGTTGTTGTTTTAGATAATTCTGTTGTAAGTCCATTTTGTGCATGCAAGGTAGAACACTCTGTACAATTTGTACATAAACTGCAACTGTTCCTGCCTATGTATCTAAAATGTATAGGCAAAAGGGACAGTTGTTATAAAGTACAATGTAAAGATGTAATATTAGCAGGTTAGCGTTTTTCGTCATGAATCTTGTTATTGAGGCAACTCTGCAGAGTGGTCACTAGCTGGCACAGCCACAAAGTCATCAAATCTGACTTTAAACCTAACATTAGCCTTAAATCTAACCTTAACCATACTGTTAACCCTAATGCCTAACGCTAACATTAAATTATGACCAAAAAGCTCATTTTTGTTTTCAATACATTTTACAAAATAGACAATTTAGACTTTCCCGTCTAGCGGAAATCTCTCAGTTCTGCTTCCAGGACAAGACTCATCCCAATAAATGATAACAAGCATAATATTAGGGAAGGTGAGGTACCCATACAACTGGCTTGTGGAAGGTGGAAAGGCTTCTCACCTGACACCACCTGGGAGTTGATGGTAGTCATGGCAATGTTGCCCTGTTGCAGGGTCCCGGTGGGCACCATGATTCCCGAGGAGTTGACGGAGCTGGAGACTGATGTCATGGACGGAGAGGACGTCTGGAGGAGGTCCTGGAGAGGTCAGAGGTCATAAGAAGAGAAGGAACCAGTGAGGGGTCTGAGAAGGGCAGTTGAAGACTTACTGAATGTTGCAGATAGAAATGCCATGAATAGAGCTGACATGACTCATTATTGCAACATGTAGGAGAGAAATGTCTGTTCTTCAAAATGTATTTGCATCAAAACATTCCACAATGTTGTACACTACTGAATATGACTCAGACGTTTGGACACAAGTATAATGGCCTTTCAGAAAAACAAAACAGACTTGGCAGTAAAGTCAGCAGATAAAATCATGTTTGAATGTAATTGTTCTAACTAATTGCAGTTTTATAAAGGATGTCCATTCCAAAAACCACCTGGCATCCAGGGTGTATAAATTCTTAAATGAAAATACAAGGGGACTACACCTTCCGTTAAGGAAAAAGATTTGAAGATGAATATACAAGAAATGTAATGGAACAAGGTGCAGATTGTTTTTTAAATGTACAGTCTTAAACACAAATGGTTCAGTATAATATAATGAATAGAACTTATTGGACTCCCTCTAAAATGTACAAGGCAAAAATGACAATGGACAGCAAATATTGGAGATTTAAATCAGATGATCATGTGCTTGTACATACAGTATGTTGGTCAAGTGTCCTAATAATAAAATAAAAGCATTGCAAGTTAGAATTTTGTAAAGTTAGTGTGGGAGAAGTGGAAAAACTATTGTTGTCGATCAATAATGACAAACCTCCTGGCATTGACAACTTAGATGGAAAGCTACTGAGAATGGTAGCGGACTCAATATCCACTCGTATCTGTCATACGTTTAATCTGAGTGTAGAGGAAAGTGTTTGTCCTCAGATCTGGAGGGAAGCCAAAGTAATTCCGCTACTCAAAAGTGGTAAAGCAGACCTATCAGCTTGCTGCCAGCTCTTAGCAAACTGTTGGGAAAAATGTTGTTTGACCAAATACAATGCTATTTCTCTGTAAACAAATTAACAACAGACCTTTAAAAAAATCTATTTAACTAGGCAAGTCAGTTAAGAACAAATTCTTATTTACAATGACGGCCTAGGAACAGTGGTTAACTGCCTTGTTCAGGGACAGAATGACAGATTTGTACCTTGTCAGCTCAGGGATTTGATCTAGCAACCTTTCGGTTACTGGCCCAATGCTCTAACCACTACCTGCCACCCCAGATAGCCTAGTGAGCACTCAACATGATAAGAAGATTGTGGGAGCTGTACGGTTAGATTTCAGTGCAGCCTTTGATATTATTGACTATAACCTGTTGTTGAAAACGTATGTCTTATGGCTTTTCAATCGCTGCCATATCGTGGATTCAAAGCTATCTATGTAATGGAATCTTCTCTAATGTCAAACTTATAAAGTGTAGTGTACCACAGGGAAGCTCTTAAAGCCCTCTACACTTTTCTATTTTTACCAATGACCTGCCACTGGCATTAAACAAAGCCTGTGTCCATATATGCTGATGATTCAACCATATACGCATCAGCAACCACAGCTAATGAAGTCATTGAAACCCTTAACAAAGAGTTGCAGTCAGTTTTGGAATGGGTGGCCAGTAATAAACTTCTTCTGAACACAAACGTTTTAGACCTCAGCTGAATCTGGTAATGAATTGTGTGGCTGTTGAACAAGTTGAGACTAAATTACTTGGTTTTACCTTAGATTGTAAACTGTTATGGACAAAACATATATATTCAATGGTTGTAAGATGGGGAAAGGTCTGTACATAATAAAGAGATGCTCTGCATTTTTGAAACCACACTCAACAAAGCAAATCCTGTCCTGTTTTGTCTTATCTTGATATTGTCTACTCATAGGGATGTAAAGAAAGAACTAGTGAAGCTGCAGCTGGCCCAGAACAGAGCAGAACGTCTTGCCTTTCATTGAAATCAGAAGGCTAATATCAATAGTATGCATGTCAGTCTCTCTAGGCTAAGAGTTGAGGTAAGACTGACTGCATCACTTCTTGTTTTATAAGAAACATTGTGTTGGCAATTTTTTTGCATAGTCAGCTTACACACAGCACTGACACACTTACCCCACAAAACATGCCACCAGGGGTCTTTTCACAGTCCCCAGGTCCAAAACAAATTCAAGGAAACGTACAGTATTATACATGCCCTTCAATCTCATATTTATTTTATTGTATTTATTTATTTCACCTTTATTTAACCAGGTAGGCAAGTTGAGAACAACTCGCACTCATATAGTGCAAGTGAACAGCAAACCTGGTTTCAAAAAACAAATAAAGCAACACCTCACTGCACAACGCCTCTCCCCCATCTGACCTACTTGTTGTTTGTATGTACCGATATTTAACTGATAGATGCACACACACGCACAGTACATGTTCATGTTTTTAAATGTACACTATCGTTCAAAAGTTTGGGGTCACTTAGAAATGTCCTTGTTTTTGAAAGAAAAGCTACATTTTTTGTCCCTTAAAATAACATCAAATTGATCAGAAATACAGTGTAGACATTGTTAATGTTGTAAATGACTATTGTAGCTGGAAACGGCAGATTTTTAATGGAATATCTACATAGGCGTACAGAGGCCCATTATCAGCAACCATCACTCCTGTGTTCCTATGGCACATTGTGTTAGCTAGTCCAAGTGTATCATTTTAAGAGGCTATTTGATCATTAGAAAACTATTTTGCAATTAAGTTAGCACCGCTGAAAACTGTAGTTCTGATTAAAGAAGCAATAAAACTGGCCTTTTTAAACTAGTTGAGTATCTGGAGCATTAGCATTTGTGGGTTCGATTACAGGCTCAAAATGGCCAGAAACAAAGAACTTTCTTCTGAAACATGAAGGCTATTCCTTGCGAGAAATTGCCAAGAAACTGAAGATCTCCTACAACGCTGTGCACTACTCCCTTCACAGAACAAAGCAAACTGGCTCTAACCAGAATAGAAAGAGGAGTGGGAGGCCCCGGTGCATATCTGAGCAAGAGGACAAGTACATTAGAGTGTCTAGTTTGAGAAACAAGTCCTCAACTGGCAGCTTCATTAAATAGTACCTGCATAACACCAGTCTCAACATCAACAGTGAAGAGGCGACTCCGGGATATTGGCCTTCTAGGCAGAGTTGCAAAGAAAAAAACATATCTCAGACTGGCAAATAAATAGAAAAGATTAAGATGGGCAAAAGAACACAGACAATGGACAGAGGAACTCTGCCTAGAAGGCCAGCATCCCGGAGTCGCCTCTTCACTGTTGACGTTGAGACTGGTGTTTTGCGGATACTATTTAATGAAGCTCCCAGTTGACGACTTGTGAGGCATCTGTTTTATATTTTTGTTCAGTATAAATTGTAAAGCATTTTGTCTGTAATATATTTTTGTTATGTGTCGGAATGCAGTAAGACTACCTGTCACCATTGGCATTGGCTAATTGGGCTCCTAATAAATCAAATCAAACCCTATTGGAAAATAATATTCTCTCTATTTCAAGGAGCAATAAAAATGTAATACACACAAATGCAGCCTTTATCTTGCTGGGAATTAACCTCCCGGAGAATACACCAAATACTTCCATGCACAGGACACTAACTCTCATTGCTAAAAGGGTCATTTTAAGGGATTGGAAAGGGGAGCAGCCGCCCTCGTTTGCAGAATGGCTCCAACTATCTCTGTCAAATTTGAGATAACTATTGCAAATATAAATGGAGAGTCAAAATAAAAAGTTATGGGTCATGCTTGAAGTTACTTCCTTAGAGTGAACGAAAACAGGGGGAAATGTATGTAATTTATATTAACATACAAAATTAAAAGACGAAACAGATGAAACAGTTGGCTCTTTCTAAGTGCATACCAGAGACATTCTGTTTAGAGTGCATATGTGTATGCGTGTACCAGTGTGCATATCCCATGTCATTTCAAAGTCCAGTTTTGATTTAATTTTGGTTGACTTGTCAACTAACGTTAAACATGAAATGAGCAACAAAAATTCCCCATGTCATTCGTTAATTCAATGTCATCACATAGATTTTCTGCAGTTGAAATGACATGGAAACAATGTTGATTCAATGAGTTTTTGTGTGTCTGTTTCTTACCTGCTGCAGGCTAAGTGAGGTGTGCGAGGGCGAGTAGGGCCCGCCCAGGTCATTGCGAAGCAGGTTGTCGCTGTGCATCTTGGTCTTGAGGCAGGTGATGTAGCGGTTGCAAAAGTCCTTGCAGAGCTCATTAACCTTCTCCAGTTCCAGCAGGTGGATCCTCAGCACCTGGATGGCCTTCACCATCTGAGGAGAGAGAGAGAGGAAAATAAGCAGGCTCAATGACTGGGGAAAGAAGGAGGCTATATGCTAGCCTTCATGTTAGTCTGAGCTAGCTCAACTTTAGCTAGCTCCATTGTTGCTTTCCCCAGCTTTAAAAAAGTGTAACATTAGTACCTGGATGGCCTTCACCATCTGAGGAGAGAGAGACAAAGCCAGCAGGCTCAATGACAGGAGGAGTAGGCTACCTGCTACATGCTAGCCTGAATGCTAGGCTGGCTCAACATTGACTAGCTCCATGGTTGCCTTCTCCAGTTTGAATCAAAGGTATATAACCCAGCAGGATCGATAATTGACAATGGACGCCACAAGAAATCCCCAGGGGCTAGGGGTTGTTTCTGGACAGACCCCTTGTGTGCCTTATAGATGATGTGCTGGCCCTAGTCTGTCAGGCCCCGAACATTCTCAGATAGCCCTTGACATAACACTTGCTAATCCATGACCCTCTCAAAATTCTTCACCATGATCCAATCCTTTTCCCAACCAGGCTTCCCATTCCTGTGCTCATGCTCTCAAAGTCAGTGCTCAAGGGTACCAGACTGGGGTGGAAAAGTGCTTGGCCAAGGAGGAGATAAATCTGACTGTAATACCCTTGTTAAAACCAAGTTTTGAGTTTATTTGTTATGATTCATTGGTGTTAGATTTAAAAGATGATCAAATTGCTTCTGTATTGTAATGTCGTTAATGCATTTCTTTTGAAGAAATATTTATTTAATGTACAATTGAATTGGTTGGTTTACTTTTAAGTTTAGGTTTTGACCAATTAGGTAGCTTGTTAAGCTGTGGTCAATGGGAGAGTTGACCTGGTTAACAGGAGGACTGGGAAAGAGACGTTGAAGAAAGAGGAAAAAATATTATTTCACCTTTATTTACCCCGGTAGGCCATTTGAGAACAAGTTCTCATTTACAACTGCTACCTGGCCAAGATAAAGGAAAGCAGTGCGACAAAAACAACAACACAGAGTTACACATAAACAAATGCATAGCCAATTACACACTAGAAACAGCTATGTACAGTGTGTGCAAATGTAGA
This sequence comes from Salmo salar, assembly GCF_965601325.2. Lineage (NCBI taxonomy): Eukaryota > Metazoa > Chordata > Actinopteri > Salmoniformes > Salmonidae > Salmo > Salmo salar. The sequence continues at coordinate 70,953,272 of NC_138294.1, read as the reverse complement.
AGAGTAGGGAGGTAAGGCGATAAATAGGCCATAGAGGCGCAATAATGACAACTTAGCATTAACACTGAAGTGATTGATGTGCAGATGATGATGTGCAAGTAGAGGTACTGGGGTGCAAAAGAGCAAGATGATAAAGAACAATATGGGGATGAGGTAGTCGGGTGTGCTATTTACAGATTGGCTGTGTACAAGCTGCTCTGACAGCTGATGCTTAAAGTTAAAGAGGGACATATAAGACTCAAGCTTCAGTGATTTTTGCAATTCGTTCCAGTCATTGGCAGCGGAGAACTGGAAGGAAAGGCGGACAAAGTAAGTGTTGGCTTTGGTGATGACCAGTGAAATATATCTGCTGGAGCGCATGCTACGAGTGGGTGTTGCTATGGTGACCAGTGAGCTGAGATAAGGCGGGGCTTTACCGAGCAAAGACTTATAGATGCCCTGGAAGAAGTGGGTTTGGTGACGAATAAGTAGTAAGGACCAGCCAACGAGAGCATACAGGTTGCAGTGGTGGGTAGAATATGGGGCTTTGGTGACAAAACGAATGGCACTGTGATAGACTATATCCAGTTTGCTTAGTAGAGTGTTGGAGGCTATTTTGTAAATGACATCGCCGAAGTCAAGGATCGGTACGATAGTCAGTTTACGAGGGTATGTTTGGCAGCATGAGTGAAGGAGGCTTTGTTGCGAAATATGAAGCCGATTCTAGATTTAATTTTGGATTGGAGATGCTTAATGTGAGTCTGGAAGGAGAGTTTACAGTCTAACCAGACACATAGGTATTTGTAGTTGTCCACATATTCTAAGTCAAAACCGTCCAGAGTAGTTTTAAGCTAGGCGGGCGGGTTGGTGCGGGCAACAATCGGTTGAAGAGCATGCATTTAGTTTTACTAGCATTTAAAAGCAGTTGGAGGCCACGGAAGGAGTGTTGTATGGCATTGAAGCTTGTTTGGAGATTTGTTAACACAGTGTCCAAAGAAGGGCCAGAGCTATACAGAATGGTGTCGTCTGCGTAGAGGTGGATCTGTCATGACTTCCGCCGAAGTTGATGCCTCTCCTTGTTCGGGCGGCGTTCGGCGGTCATCGTCACCGGCTTTCTAGCTACCACCGATCCACATTTCTTTTTCCATTTGTTATGTCTTGATTGATCACACCTGGTTCCCATCTCATTATGATTATTTTCCCTATTTAACCCTCTGGTTCTCATTATGTTTTGTGTGTGATTGTTTGCTTGTCATCGTGTTAGTTGTTTTGTGTCAGGATTATTTATCCCTGCGTGGATTTTGATTTATGAGTTTCTTCGAGAGTAAAGTGCGTTATTTTACTCAGTTCTGTGTCCTGCACTTGACTCTATCCTCACCTCCACATAACTGACACTGACAGGATCAAAGAATCACCAGCAGCAAGATTGACATCATTGATATATACAGAGAAAAGAGTCGGCCTGAGAATTGAAGCCTGTGGCACCACCATAGAGACTGCCAGAGGTCCGGACAACAGGCCCTCCGATTTGACACACTGAACTCTATCTGAGAAGTAGTTGGTGAACCAGGCGAGGCAGTCATTTGAGAAACCAAGGCTATTGAGTCTGCCATTAAGAATGCGGTGATTGACAGAGTTGAAAACCTTGGCCAGGTCGATGAAGACGGCTGCACAGTACTCCCTTTTATTGATGCCAGTTATGATATCGTTTAGGACCTTGAGCGTGGCTGAGGTGCACCCATGACCAGCTCGTAAACCAGATTGCATAGTGGAGAAGGTACGGTGGGATTCGAAATGGTCGGTAATCTGTTTGTTAACTTGGCTTTCGAAGATTTTAGAAAGGCAGGGCAGGATGGATATAGGTCTATAGCAGTTTGGGTCTAGAGTGTCGGACCCTTTGAAAAGGGGGATGACCGCGGCAGCTTTCCAATCTTTGGGGATCTCAGACGATACAAAAGAGAGGGTGAACAGGCTAGTAATAGGGGTTGCAACAATTTCGGCAGATCATTTTAGAAAGAGAGGGTCCAGATTGTCTATCCCAGCTGATTTGTAGGGATCCAGATTTTGCAGCTCTTTCAGAACATCAACTGTCTGGATTTGGGTGAAGGAGAAGCTTGGGCAAGTTGCTGCTGGGGGTGTTGAGCTGTTGCCCTGGGTAGGGGTAGCCAGGTGGAAAGCATGGCCAGCCGTAGAAAAATGCTTATTGAAATGATCAGTTATCGTAAATTTATTGGTTTATTGGTGACAGTGTTTCATAGCCTCAGTGCAGTGGGCAGCTGGGAGGAGGTGCTCTTATTCTCCATGGACTTTACAGTGTCCCAAAACGTTTTGGAATTAGTGCTACAGGATGCACATTTCTGTTTGAAAAAGCTAGCCTTAGCTTTCCTAACTGACTGAGTATATTGGTTCCTGATGCTAATGCAGAACGCCAAAGGATGTTTTTGTGTTGGTCAAGGGCAGTCAAGTCTGGGGTGAACCAAGGGCAATATCTGTTCTTGCATGCTTATTTAAGATGGCGAGGAAAGCACTTTTAAAGAGCAACCAGGCATCCTTAACTGATGGGATGAGGTCAGTATCCTTCCAGGATACCCGGGCCAGGTCGATTAGATAGGCTTGCTCGCTGAAGTGTTTTAGGGAGCGTTTGACAGTGATGAGGGGTGGTCGTTTGACCGCGGACCCATTACGCACACAGGCAATGAGGCAGTGATCGCTGAGATCCTGGTTGAAGACAGCAGATGTGTATTTAGAGGGCAAGTTGGTCAGGATGATATCTAAGAGGGTGCCCATGGTTACAGATTTAGGGTTGTACCTGGTAGGTCTTTGAATAATTTGTGTGAGATTGTAGGACGGCCGGGGTGTTAAGCATATCCCAGTTTAGGTCACCTAACAGTACAAACTCTGAAGATAGATGGGGGGCAATCAATTCACATATGGTGAACATTATCAGTGTTGGTGAAGAAAAACTAGGAAAGAAGATGATAAAAATAGAACAAAACACGCATCTACCGAGTTTTGAAGGGAAATACTGATTTTATTTTATAAGAGAGCATTATTATTTTGTTAAGAAAGACTTAGTAGAGACTGAATCTACCGTCTCATCGTGGAGGTATTTGACAGCCTCGAGGTCAGCCTAGCATCGTGCGAGACCTGGAGAGAATTGCTTGTGGAAGATTAACCACAACGATGGGGTGCTTCGGGACTTCTTTTTTTTTTGCTCCAACGTGCGCCAACGGGTTTAAGCAATCTGGCAAGTAATTTGGACATGGGTTGTGAAAAATCATTGGGGTTTATTATTTTCATTTCTTTGATGTGGTACAGTGAAAATGTGACAATATACATCTTGAACTTTATGTCTGTTGCATTGGTGGAGTCATTTACTGTTGCATTGGTGGAGTCATTTACATTTTCTGTTTAAATGCATGAAAGCATATCCTTATATAATAACAAATCTATAATCATTCTACCTGAAGTTAATACCCTAGTTGTCATCACCCTAGCGAGTTTACAATAGGGATTCTTATTGGGGATGTCCTTCTCACCTAATATCCAATGCTGTTGAGATATTCTAAGTAAGGTAATATCGTAAGAGTCAAATTCGAGCCGGGTGAGACGTTACATGACAATTACCGATGCTTGTTTAATCGGGGCCTTGTGCCATCTCAGCCAGTCAGCTTCAGCTTACTGTCCTGTGGAAGAGTTAGTGTGTGCTGGGTCCAGCCCCCGACCAGCACCTCGTAAAGCACACAGATGCGGGGTAACTGACTGCCGCTCCACTTGTCGCCGAGCACCCACATAATGATTTCTCTCTCTCTAGCCACCCTCCCTATTTCTCCTAATTTCTAATTATTGCTAGCTGTCATAGAATGGTAGGAGGGAGAGATCATGAGGGGAAGAGTGGGAAAGGGGAAGATAGAGAAAGGGTGAATAGAATAGAAATAGATATTGAGAGAGACAAAGGAGGAAAGTAAGAGGTACAAGAGGGAGGGGGTAGAGGTAGACGTGTGTGAGAGAGCAAGAGAGAGAGCTAATTGAAGAGAGAACTGTGTACATGAGAAAGGGTGAGAGAGAAAATAAGACAACTTTATTGTGGATGGGACCTGAAAGGGATATTTAACAGAGCTCGCCTAACGCTGAGGAGGCATCTCAGTAGTCTAGCGTGGCTTACTAACGTTGAGGAGGCATCTCAGTAGTCCAGCGTGGCTTACTAATGTTGAGGATGATTTGCTCTCTCTACTGGTGGAGGAAGTCATTACAGTATGACTATTGCGATAACTGCTCAATATTAGGAAGCCATGTTAGACTTTGGGATGGATCAAATCCACGTTAAACTATTTAGATGGGCCCCAGGCAGGGTACTAACCAGGTTGTCCAGCTCAGGGTCCTCGCTGAAGAACGGCTTGTGGTCCTGCTCCTGCTGGTGGACAAAGTTTTCGATGTCCACATCGAAGCTGGCAGAGGTGATGCACTCGGAACCCTGGGTGGCCTGCTCACACTTCTCAAACAGCAGGGCCAGCAGTGGGAATAGAGGGTGTCTGGAAGGATAGGAGAAGACAGGAAGTAGTTAAACTTCATAACTGCTCTAGCTGTATCTTGATTGCCGTATAAGTAGTAGTTCTAGGTACAAAGAGGAAAAATAACTCTGTTTGAGAAGAAGTTGCATCGGTATTGGCGTATTTGAAGTATGTGTCATGTTAACAGACTGAGGCCGGTATTCAATCCGATCGCGATTTTTCGACAATGGTCCTTTTAAAGGCAATGTTTCCGTGTTCGCTGAGTTCACAGTAAACACTGCATATGTCGGCTCAATCGTAAATTACCTAAATGGAGCATTGTCCCAATGTGCGATCAGATTCAATCCTGGCCTTAGAGGGAAGTTTAGTTGTGCATTGTGTGTTAACTACAGCATGTTATACTGCAACAATGCTCTATTTGACACGCAGGAACTGCATTAGCAAGATAACTCAAAAGACAAATGCAACAGACAAAGAAAACGGTAGACAATGAGATCCAACTGGGCACAAACTAGTTGTTTCAATGTAATTTGTCAACATAATGTGATGTTGAATCTATGTTTGAAACTCATTTGGATTTGCAAAAAGTAATCAACCAGTAGTGTTTTCCTATGATTTCAACCAGCGTTGCAAACATTGAAATACAATTACTTAACCTAACTTCAACATAATCATCAAAACGATGTACTGTATACGTTGAAATCCATGTAAAATTGCAAAGAATCTCACTTAGAATCTACGTGGGAATTGCAGCACAGTTTATGTCATGCAACATCAGATCCATTCTTTTCATGACCATGTTGTTCTTTCTGCTTGCATTTTGTATTTATATTGCGGTGTGTATTTTCTGTAAAGTATATAATTCAGGGCTCACCTGTAAAAGAGCCATTGGTTATAGTATGACTCCCTGATAAAATAAAGGTTTAAAAAATTATATATATAGTGTATATTGGATGGATTAAATTGTTGAATTTAAAATTTGATTAGACATATTTTATTTGACCTTGTTTCAATGTCGATAGTAAAAAGGTATGTTTGAATCAATGTCAATGTTTCAACATCATGCCATCAACCTAAATAAAGAGAAGTCAATATTGAAATAAAATCTGAAGCCACAACGACTTCTGCCTGAACAGTGACTCCGTACTGGTATAATGAGGGGACATGTACCATCCAGATGACTACCTCTATGTACCTATGCATAGCTTAGGAAACAAGTTGTGTTAGTTTCTGCTGAGCTATCATCTCAACACATATGAAGACTGATCAGCTTCCATACTCATTTGCATAGCTATGCTGTACCGTAATAACATTGAATAATTGAAAGTAACTCCTTTAACTTGTTTTACACAAGCTATGTGAAAGTAAGTTCAGAATAAGATTGGGTTTATGTAGGCTACATTCAATGTAGTACATTGACATCTGATTTCCCAAAGGACACCATCATTTCAATGAGTAGTTAGGTATACTATCATTAATGTATGATTGATTGATAGAAATTTAGAAGTATTTACTATTAGCCCTAGAAATAGGATGCCACATGAATGATATTAATAATACACTTTTACCTTTGGAAATTGTATTTGATAAATATGTTATTCATAATACTCTGAACAAAAATATAAACGCAACATGCAACAATTTCAACGATTTTAATGAGTTACAGTTCATATAAAGAAATCAGTAAATTTAAATAAATAAATTAAGCCATAATCTATAGATTTCACATGACTGGGTAGGGGCACACCCATTTGTGAGTCCACCCACTGGGGAGCAAGACCCAGCCAAATCAGAATTTGTTTTTACCCACAAAAGGGCTTTATTACAGACGGAAATACTCCTCAGTTTCATCAGCTGTCCGGGTGGCTAGTCTCAGACGATCCCGCAGGTGAAGAAGCTGGTTGTGGAGGTCCTAGGCTGGCATGGTTACACGTGGTCTGCAGTTGAGGCCGATTGGACATACTGCCAAATTAACATTCAATTCTCTGGCAACAGCTCTGGTGGACTTTCTTGCAGTCAGCATGCCAATTGCACACTCCCTCAAAACTTGAGACATCTGTGGCATTGTGTTTTGTGATAGAGTTTATATTTTAGTTCAGTATATATATATACACTGCTCAAAAAAATAAAGGGAACACTTAAACAACACAATGTAACTCCAAGTCAATAACATTTCTGTGAAATCAAACTGTCCACTTAGGAAGCAACACTGATTGACAATAGATTTCACATGCTGTTGTGCAAATGGAATAGACAACAGGTGGAAATTATAGGCAATTAGCAAGACACCCCCAATAAAGGAGTGGTTCTGCAGGTGGGGACCACAGACCACTTCTCAGTTCCTATGCTTCCTGGCTGATGTTTTGGTCACTTTTGAATGCTGGCGGTGCTTTCACTCTAGTGGTAGCATGAGACGGAGTCTACAACCCACACAAGTGGCTCAGGTAGTGCAGCTCATCCAGGATGGCACATCAATGCGAGCTGTGGCAAGAAGGTTTGCTGTGTCTGTCAGCGTAGTGTCCAGAGCATGGAGGCGCTACCAGGAGACAGGCCAGTACATCAGGAGACGTGGAGGAGGTCGTAGGAGGGCAACAACCCAGCAGCAGGACCGCTACCTCCACCTTTGTGCAAGGAGGAGCAGGAGGATCACTGCCAGAGCCCTGCAAAATGACCTTCAGCAGGCCACAAATGTGCATGTGTCTGCTCAAACGGTCAGAACCAGACTCCATGAGGGTGGTATGAGGGCCCGATGTCCACAGGTGGGGGTTGTGCTTACAGCCCAACACCGTGCAGGACGTTTGGCATTAGCCAGAGAACACCAAGATTGGCAAATTCGCCACTGGCGCCCTGTGATCTTCACAGATGAAAGCAGGTTCACACTGAGCACGTGACAGACGTGACAGAGTCTGGAGACGCCGTGGAGAACGTTCTGCTGCCTGCAACATCCTCCAGCATGACCGGTTTGGCGGTGGGTCAGTCATGGTGTGGGGTGGCATTTCTTTGGGGGGCCGCACAGCCCTCCATGTGCTCGCCAGAGGTAGCCTGACTGCCATTAGGTACCGAGATGAGATCCTCAGACCCCTTGTGAGACCATATGCTGGTGCGGTTGGCCCTGGGTTCCTCCTAATGCAAGACAATGCTAGACCTCATGTGGCTGGAGTGTGTCAGCAGTTCCTGCAAGAGGAAGGCATTGATGCTATGGACTGGCCCGCCCGTTCCCCAGACCTGAATCCAATTGACCACATCTGGGACATCATGTCTCGCTCCATCCACCAACGCCACGTTGCACCACAGACTGTCCAGGAGTTGGCGGATGCTTTAGTCCAGGTCTGGGAGGAGATCCCTCAGGAGACCATCCGCCACCTCATCAGGAGCATGCCCAGGCATTGTAGGGAGGTCATACAGGCACGTGGAGGCCACACACACTACTGAGCCTCATTTTGACTTGTTTTAAGGACATTACACCAAAGTTGGATCAGCCTGTAGTGTGGTTTTCCACTTTAATTTTGAGTGTGACTCCAAATCCAGACTTTCATGGGTTGATAAATTGGATTTCCATTGATTATTTGTGTGTAATTCTGTTGTCAGCACATTCAACTATGTAAAGAAAAAAGTATTTAATAAGATTATTTCTTTCATTCAGATCTAGGATGTGTTTTTTAAGTGTTCCCTTTATTTTTTTGAGCAGTATATATTGATAAGACTATTATTAATATGTATTAATATCATGAATTTGGCATTCTATTTACAGGGCTAAATTGTCATACGATGTTTTGTGATTTACATTGCATGAAGTGTTGCCACACTATGAAAAAGGTACAGTATCTAGTCAACCTGTTTGTGATGCCGTCTGACACCTGCACCCAATTGACCTGATTGCCTTATTAGTATGAGAAGCCTACGATAATTAACACAAAGCACAACCAATTTCAAGCTAAACAAGCCCCGTGGAGAAGACAATTGCTGAAGAGGTAAGACAATAATTTTATCACCTATAGACTTATTTTGATTGTTTGTTGGACTACTGCAATTGAGCTGTGACTTGTCATCAATGGTGGCGTAAATGCCATGCAGCTGTTTTAGCTCTTGTAGAGTTTAGCAATAATGGAAAATCTGACATTTCTACTGAAACTAGTGTAGATGGTAACGTGAGTGACACCTCCAGTGTTACAACAAGTGATCGTACTGAAAGGTTGTTTGATAGGGATGAGATTAAGAGGTCATCTGATTGTGTGAAGCAGGATCTTCTCAAACTGCAACAAAGGGTGGTATATGTGTGAAGCTGGGTTCTTGGGCTAATGAAAATAACCTCACCAGTGGTGGAATAAATCGTTTCAGATTAAAGGCTCTTGGAACGGAAGGGTAGAGTTAAACTCCGAGGGGACACATCCAAAGAGAAATTATGAATTCAATAACTTGGCCTACATGGCTAGCCATCAAGTGGTCCTGTGTGGCTCAGTTGGTAGAGCATGGTGTTTACAACACCACGGTTGTGTGTTTGATTCCCACGGGGGACCAGTACGGAGATAAAATTTATGAAATGTATGCATTCACTACTGTAAGTCGCTCTGGATAAGAGCATCTGCTAAATGACTAAAATGTAATGTAAATGTAAAATGTAAGTAGCTACATCTCCATTAGTGGAGTTTCTTGTATTTCATGGTTTCTATTAGATTATATGCATATGCTGTGTTTGGGTGTCATGATTTTCCTTAAATGAGGCCCTAAAACATGCACTGTCTTCCTGTCAGAAAATCAAGTTGTCAGAGGCTCTGATCTCCTTTCAAAGGCTTATTGCCAAAATAATTTGCCTGACAACCTCGGTGACTGGCAGGACTTGACTGACGAAAGGCCACACACAGGCAGTTTTTGCTTTACACTGGTCCCATAGTATTGAAGGATGTTTCCAAAAAAGTCTAACCTGGACGACGCTGTCGCATCCGGCCACGACCGGGAGACCCATGAGGCTGCGTACAATTGGCCCAGCGTCGTTCGGGTTAGGGGAGGGTTTGGGCGGCCGGGATGTCCTTGTCCCATGCACACTGACTTCGGTTGCCAGCTGTACGGTGTAACTACCAATTGGACATCATGAAAAAGGGGTGAAAATAAATAAAAGTCCACATAATCCATTGGTACAAGAGACGAGGCGACTGTCTGAATCAAGCCAAGTGAAACATACTGCCAAGAACATCCAACCATCATCACCGTTGGTAGGATAATCATAATCATAGGTCATCAATTTTATTTTCCAATGATTGCATGTTAGCAAGTAAAACGGATGGCAGTGGGACTTCACTCGCTCGCCTAAGGATTCTCAGAAGGCAGCCCGATCTGTGCCCTCTTTTCCTCCATCTTTTCTTAACGCAAATGACGTCGATTTGGGCTAGTTCTCCCGGGTAGCAGCAACATTATGTACAAAACAAGTTATAAAATAAGTTACAAACAATGCAAAAAAACTAACAAAATAGCAAAGTTGGTTAGGAGAATGTAAAACATCAGCCATCCTCTTCGACGCTATCTTATCAGGTAAATAGCAGATACATTATTATACTTGAAAATGCAATAAGTAAACATTGCTGGTTGTTACAATTGATTGTTAAATTGTTTTGAACCTTCACCCACCATTCAGAATGAAAACAGCAATGTGAAGACGTCAAAATAATCAAAGCCAGTGAAGTGGAGGAGCTCTCCAAGAGAAACCGAAAGAAAACTACATTCAAAGAATTTATAACTGGTATGTTTCAACACATATTGGCAGTTTATGTACATTCAGTTTAATTGGCATGGTTTTTATTCTTTATACTGTCGCGTGTTTAGAATTGCATGAGGAATGTCATCTCCCACCTCCAGCCACTACTGCCTCCAAGTTATATAAGTATGGTAGTCTGCCATGCTGATTACTAATCGACCCATTTTCCCTAAACTTTAGACACCAAACAACCACATTGCCTGTTAATAGAGTGGTAGGACCTTTTACCGTATTACTTTAACTGATCCATTCAAATCTCCAAGCGTGTGGCTAGAGGGACGGTAGCCTCAACCCAGACAGAATCATTCCATGTTTCACCATTGTTAGTGTAGTGAAACTGAGCTGAAATCCATCCGGATTTCCAGGCTAGGGGGTAGGGCTTGGGAGGTTAACTTCTGCATGTTGTAGAATTTTGGTTTAAAATTGGTTATGTGTTTATGTTGACTATTTAGAAGTCTTCTTCCACTTGAATAAAACTAAAAAGGATGTTATTTTACACTTTATTTTCAGGCAAAGGTCTACCCAAGCCCCCTCCAAAATGTTCCCTGATACACCAGAAAACTTGTGTCACTGCTACCAAGAAGGCTCAAATGCAGCACAAGCCACTAAGTAATGACGACCCCTTTTTCTCCCTAATTTCGTGATATCCAATTACAGTCCCATTGCTGCAACTCCTGTACGGACTCGGGAGAGGCAAAGGTTGAGAGCCGTGCGTCCTCCAAAACATGACCCTGCCAAGCTCGCTTAAAACCTCTTGACGGGCTCGTCCCGTATGCGGGACGGACATCCAGCGAAAAAATCCTATCGCCATTAGCATAACGGAATTTAATATATATATTTTTTCAAATATAGGACTATGTTATATCGTTTTACAGATACACCTCTCCTGAATCACATTGTCCGATTTCAAAAAGGCTTTACAGCAAAAGCAAAACATTAGATTATGTTAGAGGAGTATATCGTAAAAGTAGCCACATAGCCATTTTCCGACCAACCACATGCATCACAAATAACCAAAAAACAGCTAAATGCAGCACTAACCTTTTACAGACTTCATCAGATGACACTCCTAGGACATCATGTTACACAATACATGCATTCTTTTGTTCGATAAAGTTAATATTTATATATAAAAACAGCATTTTACATCGACGCGTAACGTTGACTAACTATTTTCCCTCAAATGCATCCAGTGAAACAGCGCTACAATATACTAAATTACTATTCGAAAACAAATGTAATATTGTCATTCTAAGATTTATAGATGAATATCTCTTGAAAGCACCTGTAATGCCAGATTTAAAAATAACTTTACTGGGTAATCACACTTTGCGATAAAAGGGGATGCGATACTCAGAAAATAGGCTAGCAATACAGGTCAGCGCCATCTTGGAACAATCGCATATCAAATCTAGTCTTGTATACTATTGTCAATAATCCCTTACCTTTGATTGTCTTCATCAGAAAGCACTTCCAGGAATCCCAGGTCCACAACAAATGTATTTTCGTTCGAAAAAATTAATCCTTTATGTTCCAATAGCTTGTTCTTGTTAGCGCGTTCTGAAGGCTGCACCAAAAGTTCCGTCGTGCGCGGGACACCTCTTTCGAAAAAATGCATTTTTTTTTTATTTAGGTTTGTTCAAACATGTCAAATGTTGTATAACATAAATCTTTAGGGCCTTTTTCAACCAGAGCTCCAATAAGATTCAAGGGGGATGATTGCATTGTCTTTCAAAACGTTTCGAAAAGGGAGGGTAGCCAGGGGCGCCAGCGTCATAATGGTGATGGCCCTCCTCATGTGACCACTTTCCACAGCGTCTCATTCATTCAGTTTTCACAGTAGAAGGCTCAAATCACTTTGTAAAGACTGGGGACATCTAGTGGAAGCAATAGGAAGTGCTCAATGAACCATTGCTCACTGTGTGAATTATAGGCAAAGTGGTGAAGTTGAGTCCGCAATTCAGAATTCCACATCCTGTTACGATCGGTCTCGGGGTTTTGACTGTCATATGAGTTCTGTTATACTCACAGACACCATTCAAACAGTTTTAAAAACTTTAGGGTGTTTTCTATCCACAAGTATTAATTATATGCATATCCTAGCTTCTGAGTTTGAGTAGGAGGCCGTTTAAAATGGGCACGAATTCTTTTCAATAATCACTGTAGCTCCCCCTATCCTAGGCGAACGACAAGAGGTTAACTCGGAAGCCAGCCGCACCGACGTGTCGGAGGAAACACCGTACAACTGGTGACTGAAGTCAGCTTGCAGACGCCCAGACACCGCAAGGAGTCGCTAGAGTGCAATGGGACAAAGAATCCCGGCTGGCCAAACCCTCCCCTAACCCAAACGACGCTGGGCCAATTGTGCGCTGCCTCATGGGTCTCCCGGTCACAGTCTGCTGTAATGCCTCAAGCACTGCAATGCAGTGCCTTAGACCGCTGCGCCACTCGGGAGGCCCCAACATCGTGAGGTCCCAACATCATTGTATTTAATAAAGGTATTCCATTTGTAAAAACCATTGGCATGATGTTGTCTAATCTATTATTTCAGAGAATCATCTTGGTCTCTCACATGGCTTATAAGGTTGCATTTTAGGTTGCCTTTTTACACTTTTACACTTGCATGTGTTTTTTGGTGGGAGAGGGCCTAACCAAGCGCCATAACCTGTACCACTGCCACTAAGACGTAAAAGGATAAAACGCCTTGCAAGCCACCAAGTATTGGTGGTGAGGTGAAATGGCAAACTAAAACACCATGCAAGCCACCAAGTGGGTGGATGGGGCAACGACAAACTAAAACGTTGCGCAAGTCCCCACCCAGCGGTTTATAGTGCGGTGGACCCTTCACAACATAAGCCAACCCCTTATTCTCATTCTTGATCGATATTTGGGAAAGGTATTCTAATTTTACCAAGAATTGCCATGTGGTCCAATATTTTCCATTAGAGAATCTTGAGCATTCATGCTCCAATGATAGGTCATGTGGGAGATTGAGGTCTCCTTCTGCCTCTTCAGATGAGATCCCCCTCACCAAAGCACTACAAAGGCTCAGACCCTTTCCTATAACGGAAGCAAGTATGACACATTTCTTTTGTGTGAGTGCAACCATATCCGTAGGCTAGTTGGATTTCCAAATAACAAGAAGTGATTAATATGGTTTTAATCTTCAGTTCTATTTCATTTGTTTCCTGTTATAGTCTTGTCCAGTCAATTCTACGCAAGTATCCATAAACTTTGATATATATTTTCTCCTTTACATTGACACCAAGAATAAAGATACTGCAGTAAACAGTCATTCTTACCTGAGGTGCAGAAGTTGAAACCACTATATTAAACAGAGGGGGCTTTGCAGATGGATCATTTCCATATCATTCCCACTTAACGTCTTCATATTGAGTCATACCATAGCTAAATGTCCTAGGCAACATGAGAAAACGATCCACACTAGGGTTGCACAACTTCTCCAAAATCCCCAATTTTTCATTATTCCTGGATTGAAGATTCACAGAATCAGAAGGGAATAAGTAGGGTGTCAGAAAGCCTTCAAAAAGGAGTTCTGGAAATGTTGGGAAAATTAACAGATTTTTAAAACCCTAGTCCAAACTATTGATAACACAGTGATACGGGGTTGCATCAAACAGTTTGTTCGTTATTTTGTTTACTTGTCAGGTGGTGAAAAAGGAATCTCTGAACACTTCAATCAGATGCAATTTGAGTTTTAATTGCTTCTGATTAAAGTGTGTGTAGGCTGCTTTTTCACTCGATCATATGCATTTACTCCTGCATCTTTACTTAGCCGGCAGATAATTTCACTGGACACGTCATTTCAACATGGAAATATGGGTAATATTTGGTTGAGACAATGATCAATAAGATTTCAACCTTTATTCACCCATTCAAAAGACAGGCAACAGTTATTTATTTTATTTTGGTACTATAGTTTGAAAACTATACTTAATTCATAATCAACTATTGGAGTGAAGTTGAGAACACATTGTGATCTGATTTGACCAAAACACACCATGAATTCAACAGGGATTGTCACCAATCCGTGAAGTGTGTTGATTAGACGTTTAGAAGTAGTTGCCATTTTATGATGTAGGCTTCTTTACATAAGGATAAGAGCCTAAGATAAGAATATGAAAACAGACTATCAACCAGGATGTTGCACGCTCTTGAAAAGCACAATACAATTGTACTCTTGGTGCAAAATGTATCTTCCAGACTTAGGGTCTATAGTACTGTTGGCTATTTTCATTCTGTGTAACACAATTAGAGCAGTGACCTCGAACAGCATTGTGTAAACCTTTGTCCATGTAAAAACTTTTTGTTAGTCAAGAATGGTTGAAATGGGGAACAAGTGAGCAACTATGTACATATATTCTGGTCATGTCCAAAGTTGAAAGTGTATTGGGATGATGTTTATACAGCTTTAAATGTGGTGTACCATGTAGAAACACCACCACTCCTTGGTGGCTATCCTGGGGGTGATTCCAGAGTGCATAGAGGGAAGGGGTCAGAACTGTCTTTTGCAGATTTTGCTCACAGCAATCCAATTAAATGGTTAAAACCCAACCCTCCAACATATAACTTGTGGCTGCAAAAGGTTTGGGAGCTGTATGAGATGGAATAAATAACACATTCACTTAGATTAAAAAGACCTACATTAATTAACATGGAGCCCAGTAATGAGACCTCTCTGGGATAGGGGGCGGTATTTTCACGTCCGGATGAAAAGCATGCCCAGAGTAAACTGTCTGCTACTCAGGCCCAGAAGCTAGGATATGCATATTGTAGATTTGGATAGAAAACACTCTGAAGTTTCTAAAACTGTTTGAATGATGTCTGTGAGTATAACAGAACTTATTTGGCAGGCGAAACCCAGAGGACAAACCAACCAGGATTTTTTTTTGAGGTCACTCTCTTTTCAATGGGTTTTCTATGTGTATCTAGATTTATAAGGCACTTGCTTGAAGTTCCTATCGTTTCCACTGGATGTCAACAGTCTTTAGAAACTGGTTGATGTTTTTCCGTTGTGTAATGAAGAAGTAGCCCTGTTCAGAACGAGGGTCGAGTGAAGTGTACTGTTGTGGTTGAGGTGCGTGACCTGAAAGCACGCTCCACTTTGTTTTCCTCTGGTATTGAACACAGTTTATCCCGTCTTAAATTGTATCGATTATTTACGTAAAAAAATAACTAAAGTTGTATTAGGAAAGTTGTTTGGACAAAGATTACAGGTAACTTATGAGATATTTTGTAGTCATGTTGCGCGAGTTGGAACCGTTTTTTTTCTGGATCAAACGCGCCAAATAAATGGACAATTTGGAGATGTTTATGGGACATATTGGAGTGCCAACAAAAGAAGATCTTCAAAGGTAAGGCATGAATTACCGTAAATTCCGGACTATAAGCCGCAACTTTTTTCCCACGCGTTGAACCCCACGGCTTAAACAATGACACGGCTAATATATGGATTTTTCCCTCTTTCAAAAAAAAAAAAAAAAAAAAACACATTCTGTGACGTGCTCAGTTTTTTGCCGGCATGAAGCTTTCATTAGACCAATGAAATTGCCGAACGGGTTAAGGTCAAACAACTTTTTTGTTTACTGTTTAGATTAAATCGAGCGCTCTCACTCTTCCAATCATTCTGATTACGGTAGTCATTTTGTCACCCTCATCATGGCAAAGATACGGAGAAATGTGTTTGATGCAGCTTTCAAGTTGAAGGCGATTGATCTGGCTGTTGGAAAAGGAAATAGAGCTGCTGCACGGGAGCTTGGTCTTAATGAGTCGATGATAAGACGTTGGAAACAGCAGCATGAGGAATTGACTCAGTGCAAAAAGACAACTAAAGCTTACTGCAAATTTTTTATTTTTTGTTACAAGCCGTGTTTCGTTAAAGCCTATTTATTTTTGTTACAAGCCGTGTTTCGTTAAAGCCTGTGTAAAGTTAATTTGTTTCAATGTACCGGTAGGCACCTGCGGCTTATAGACATGTGCGGCTTATTTATGTTCAAAATATTATTTATTTTTTAATTCAGTGGGTGCGGCTTATATTCAGGTGCGCTTAATAGTCCGGAAATTACGGTATATCGTTATTTCTGAGTTTTGTGTCGCGCCTGGCGGGATGAAATATGATTGTCTGTGTTTGTTTGATGGGGTGCTGTCCTCAGATAATCGCATGGTGTGCTTTTGCCGTAAAGCCTTTTTGAAATCGGACACTGTGGTTGGATTAACAAGAAGTTTATCTTTAAAATGTTGTTTAATATTTGTATGTTTGAGGAATTTTAATTATGAGATTTCTGTTGTTTGAATTTGGCGCCCTGCAATTTCACTGGCTGTTATCGAGGTGGGACGCTAGCGTCCCACAAATCCCAGAGAGGTTTTAACATTTTATTTGTGCTATTTTGTGTGTGGGTTTGGATGTCTTTTTCTATTGCTCTTTTTGTTTATAATAATTATTATCTCTGGCTGGAAATGTATCAGCTTACATATTCACTTATTTTACCATGTAGCATGAACTGTACCAATCTGTATTAATATTTGTTTATATTTATCTGCTTTTTAAAATTGTTAAAAAAAGAACAGTTGAAATAATGTATTGCACCCCAAAATAGATGTACAAGCCAAACAAAAGTACAAATCTGGCACAGGCTTCTGGAAACACAGATAAGATATACAATAAACAAAAAATTACTCTCTCATCCACTTACTTATTGGCCCTTGTGGTCAGGTGCATATTTCAGGCAGGTTGACACCGCCTGTAGTATTTCTGCCTCTGTAGCCTTTGGTTTTGCCACGTGCGTGTGTCGGTCTGTGCCTACATGTATGCATGCATGAATCCATCAGCGTATGTACGAATGTGTGTGTGGGTGTGTGTGTGTGTGTGTGTGTGTGGGGTGGTGTGAGGGAGTAGGTAGTTAGGGGGAAAGCAGGCATGCAGCACACAGGAATACTGTAGGATGCTGGGAGAGTGGGCCTCTGCTCTGGCTCTAACCTATGGCTCTCATTTGCAGCCTATATTAGACTGTAATCTACCTGATCCCGATTTAATGTGACTCCCTCGGCCAGACATGAGACGAATACTAAACAGGCAGCCATGCGCAGATCACCGAGCTGCAGTCCCCACGGCCTCGTCCAATGGGTGTGTGTGGGGGGGGGGGGGGGGGGGGGGGGGGGGGGATCAGTATAAGTGCCAACCACTTCCTCCCTCTGGCTGCAAAGGTGTATTATGTTCATTAGGGCCTGTTTTTCAGGTCCTATTCTATGGCAGGTGTTCAACTGGACTAGTTATTACTTAACTTGCTGCTGATCTAAGAAATCGAAGTGTTGTAGACAGTTATTTTCTTATGAGATAATAAAGCAATTTGTCATGTTGTTGATTCCAACAGCTGCCTTTCTCACAAGTGATGATTTTCAGCTTTGGAGTGGAATGTTTGTTTGCCTTTCGTCAGTGGTGTTCTCTGTAAACACACAGACACACACAAAAACTGGTGTAATGGAAATATGACACCATGTGGCAGGGCTGGATTGGCCATCTGGCAATTCTGGCAGATGCCAGAAGGGCTGGACCATTTTTTTAGCTGGGTGGGCTGTTCAAAATTGACACACACAAATTAAAAAAGTGACATTGCCTGTGGAAACGGCTGGCCCCTCTACCAAGATTCTCTCCCGGATGAGGCAGCCCGAAAGCTACTTTGATTACGTCAAGAACCCGTAGTGTGGCAGATTACGCGGTAGACTTTCACACGTTGGCAGCCGAGAATGCCTGGAACCCGGAGTCTCTGTTCGATACTTTTCTTCATGGACTATCGGAGGAGATTAAAGATGAGCTCGCAGCTCGGGAGTTACCCCTGGACCTTGATTCCATCATAACCTTAACTATAAGGATCGATGGACGTCTACGGGAATGCAGGAGGGAGAGGTCTATTTTCGGCCCCGCTCGTTTGTCCACGGCTGCTTGCTCGCCCCCGAAGAACCCCGGAAGTCCCCGACGCCTGCATTTCCGAGAGGATTCGAAGTCACCTGAGTGCCCTCGAATCATCGGGAACGGGCGACTCGTTTTCTACTGTGCCTATGCAACAGGGCAGAGCTAGATTGTCGCCTCAGGAATGATTACATAGGCTTTACTCCAACAGTTGCCTGTATTGTGGTGCTATAGGGCAACACAAATCCACCTGTCCAGTGAAAGACCAGACTCATCAGTTAGGTACGAGTACTATGGTGGGCCATACTGGGAGTTTTCTTACTCCCATTACTCGTACTCCCTTCCATGTTATCCTGCTGTGGGGTGACCAGTCTAAACTTTGGGGCTGATGAGAGTTTTATGGACCCTACTCTGGTATCGGAGCTGGGTATCTCCACACAACTTCTCTCCGTTCCCATGGACACCAGAGCACTGGAGGGACGCACTATTGGCAATGTCACTCATAATACGGTGCCCATTAACCTGCCTGTGTCGGGCAATCACAGAGTCCATACAGCTTCTTCTCATTGAATCTCCCTATGTTAGTGTTTTGGGATTTTCATGGCTACAGAGGCACAACCCCATTATTGACTGGACCACTGGTTCTATCCTGTTCTGCCACTCACATTGTCTTAAGGCGGCGCAGCCTGCCCCGGGATGTCCTCCTGCGGGCTCTGTTAAAGCCTCTGATTTCTCTGCCATTCCCGAGTACCAGGACCTCTTGGAGGTTTTCAGCAAGGCTCGTGCCACCTCCCTCCCTCTGCATCGTCCCTACGATTGTGCTATTGATCTCCTCCCGGGCACAACACCGCCTCATGGGCGGCTAGATTCCCTGTCTGGCCCTGAGACCAAGGCCATAGAGGAGTACATTGAGGACTCTCTGGCTGCTGGGAGCATTCGTCCTTCTTCCTCCCCTGCAAGCGCAGGGTTCCTCTTTGTGGAAAAAAAAGGACAAGACCCTGAGTCCATGTATCGACTACCGGGGCCTCAATGACATCACGGTTAACCTGTTTTCACGGCTGGATAAAAAACGTACCCGATTTAATCTGGTTACTACTCCTGCCCAGTAACTAGAATATGCATATAATTATTGGCTTTGGATAGAAAACACTCCAAAGTTTCTAAAACTGTTTGAATGGTGTCTGTGAGTATAACAGAACTCAAATGGCAGGTCAAAACCTGAGAGTATCCTTTACAGGAAGTGGCCTGTCTGACCATTTGTTGAACTTCTTTGCCATCTCTATCTTTTATAAAGGATCTCTGCTCTAACGTGACACTTCCTACGTCTTCCATGGGCGCTCAGAGCCCGGGAAAAACCTGAATGTCGTCATCCCAGCCCCAGGCTGAAACACATTATCGCCTTTCTCAAGTGGCCGATCAAGGGACTGTGGGCTTAGGCGCGTGCCCTGGCTGCCCCCGTCTTTGTGATTTTTCCTCTGTTTGCCGAAAAGGAGATTCCCGGTCGGAATATTATCGCTTTTTTACGAGATAAACTGCATAAAAATTGATTTTAAACAGCGGTTGACATGCTTCGAAGTACGGTAATGGAATATTTAGAATTTTTTTGTCACGAATTGCGCCATGCGCACGACCCTGATTTACCATTTCGGATAGTGTCTGGGACGCACGAACAAAACGCCGCTATTCGGATATAACGATGGATTATTTTGGACCAAACCAACATTTGTTATTGAAGTAGCAGTCCTGGGAGTG
The DNA here is from genome assembly GCF_965601325.2 of Salmo salar. Classification (NCBI taxonomy): domain Eukaryota; kingdom Metazoa; phylum Chordata; class Actinopteri; order Salmoniformes; family Salmonidae; genus Salmo; species Salmo salar. The sequence goes on along the minus strand of NC_138294.1, from coordinate 70,933,354 downwards.
CATTCTGACGAAGACAACAAAAGGTAATCAAACTTTTATAATAGTAAATCTGATTTTGGTGAAGGCTAAACTTGCCGGGTGTCTAAATAGCTAGCCCGTGATGGCTGGGCTATGTACTTAGAATATTGCAAAATGTGCTTTCACCAAAAAGCTATTTTAAAATCGGACATATCGAGTGCATAGAGGAGTTCTGTATCTATAATTCTTTAAATAATTGTTATGCTTTTTGTGAACGTTTATCGTGAGTAATTTAGTAAATTGTTAGCAAATTCCCCGGAAGTTTGCGGGGGGTATGCTAGTTCTGAACGTCACATGCTAATGTAAAAAGCAGTTTTTTGATATAAATATGAACTTGATTGAACAAAACATGCATGTATTGTATAACATAATGTCCTAGGTGTGTCATCTGATGAAGATCATCAAAGGTTAGTGCTGCATTTAGCTGTCTTCTGGGTTTTTGTGACATTATATGCTAGCTTGAAAAATGGGTGTCTGATTATTTCTGGCTGGGTACTCTGCTGACATAATCTAATGTTTTGCTTTCGCTGTAAAGCCTTTTTGAAATCGGACAGTGTGGTTAGATAAAGGAGAGTCTTGTCTTTAAAATGCTGTGAAATAGTCATATGTTTGAAAAATTGAAGTTTTTGTATTTTTGAGGAATTTGTAATTCGCGCCACGCCTATCATTGGATATTGGAGCAGGTGTTCCGCTAGCGGAACGTCTAGATGTAAGAGGTTAAGAATCGTTAACCTCTACCACTCCTCTCCTCGGCTTTCGTACCTCTCCAGGGGGCAACCATCTTTTCCAAGTTGGACCTTCGGAATGCCTACCACCTAGTTCGGATACACAAAGAAGACGAGTGGAAGATGGCCTTCAACACAGCTAGTGAACACTATGAGTACCTGGTCATGCCATTTGGACTCACCAACGCTCCCGCAGTGTTCCAGGCCTTGGTCAACGATGTGGTCTCTGGCATGTTGAATTGATTTGTGTTTGTATACCTCGACGACATCCTAGTTTTCTCCCGTTCCTGGGATTTGCTCATTTCTACCGCCAGCTTCATTTGGGGCTACAGCACCCTGGCGGCTCCCCTCTCTGCACTCACTTCTCCCAAGGTGCCGTTCACAACGTCCCCCAGCTGTTGACAAGGTGTTTTTGGCCCTTAAGCATCGGTTTACTACAGCCCCCATCCTCATCCATCCGGAGCCGTCCTGTCAGTTCGTGGTTGAGGTTGACGCTTCTGACGTTGGAGTGGGAGCCGTCCTGTCCCAGCAGTCTGCCCAGGACCAAAATCTGCATCCCTGTGCCTTTCTGTCCCATCGTCTCAACCCCGCTGAGAGAAACTACGATGTAGGAAATCAGGAACTCCTGGCGGTCAAGATGGCGTTGGAGTAGTGGAGGCACTGGTTGGAAGGAGCGGAAAATACATTTTTGGTGTGGACCGCCCATAAGAATTTAGAATATCTCCGCACAGCCAAGCGCCTTAACTCTAGGCAGGCCCGTTAACTCTAGGCAGGCTCTGTTATTCACCAGGTTCAACTGCCCAGGGTCCAAGAATGTGAAGCCGGACGCTCTCTCTCGCAAGTCTAGTTCCACTGCCACACCTTTTGACTCTGAGACCATCCTCCCTACCTCATGTCTTGCAGCTACAGTTGTCTGCGATATCGAGAGCCTGGTTCGCAAGGAACAACGTTCCCGCAAGGCACAACGACCCTGGGGGGGCCTGGCTAACCGGATGTTTGTCCCTGATTTGGTCCGATCTCAGGTCATGGAATGGGCTCATTCCTCCAAGCTCACCTGCCATCCCGGCTCTTGTCGAAACCTGGCCTTCCTGCGACAATGCTTCTGGTGGCCCATTATGGTTCCTGACCACTCAGCCTTTGTCGCCGCATGCACTATGTGTGCTCAGAATAAGACTCCACAGCAAGCTCCGGCTGGCCTCCTTCAGCCACTCCCTGTTCCTCATCACCCCTGGTTCCAAATATCCCTGGATGTTGGGCTTCCTCCGTCTGATAGCAACACCAATATCCTCAAAGTAGTGGATAGGTTCTCTAAAGATATGTTCTCATTCCTCTCCCCAAGTTCCCTTCAGCCAAGAAGACGTCCCAGCTCATGGTGCAGCACGTCTTCCGAATCCATGGAGTCCCTGTCGACATTGTCTCTGATCGTGGTCCTCAATTCTCGACCCAATTCTGGAAGGCATTCTGCACCCTCATTGGGTCATCGGCCAGCCTGTCCTCCGGGTTTCATCCCCAGTCCAACGGCTAGTCGGAGTGTGCCAAAACCAACCCCACCACCTGGAGCCGGCAACTTTTGTGGGTGGAGTACGCCTAGAACACTCTTCCCTGCCCGGCCACTAGGCTCTCATGCTCCATGGGGTATCCACTCCTGCTCTTCCCAGAGCAAGAAGAAGATTTCAACATACCCTCGGCCCAGATGTTCGTCTGCCGCTGTCAGCATACCTGTAAAAGAGCTCGTCTGCTCTTCTCAAGACCACCTGCAGGTATCGTCGACAAGCGGACCGCTACCGGATTCCGTCCCCGTACCCTCCGTATATGTCCCACTTTTCATGTGTCCAGGATTAAGCCCTTGTCTCACAGCCCTTTGTCTCCTGTTTCCAGGCCCACCCCTCCTCCCTGTTTCATTGACAGCCATCTGGCATACACAGTGAGACGCCTCCTGTGTGTTCGACCTCGGAGCATGGGTTTCCAGTACCTGGTTGACTGGGAGGGTTATGGCCTGGAGGAGAGGTGCTGGGTCACCGCTAAGGATATCCTGGACCCAGCCCTAATCGCCGACTTTCAATGCCAGCACCCCGGTCAACCAGGTATGCGCCCAGGTAGGCGGGGGGTGGTACTGTCACACCCTGATCCTGTTCACCTGTCTTTCTGCTTATCCACAGTGTATTTATACTTGTGTTCTCTGTTTGTCTGTTGCCACTTCGTCTTGTCTCATCAAGCCTACCAGGGTTTTTTTTCCGTGCTCCTGTTTTTCCTAGTCTCTGTTTTCTAGCCCTCCCGCTTCCGACCTTTTCTGCCTGCCCTGACATTGAGCCAGCCTGCCTGCCGACCTGTACCTTTCGGACTCTGACCTGGTTAATGAACTTCTGCCTTGCCTGCCCCTTGTATTTTAATAAATATCAGAGACTCTAATCATCTGCCTCCTGTGTCTGCATCTGGGTTTTGCCCTGTGTCGTTATAAAGATATTTGATATAGTTAATGTGTTTTGAGGGTGTTGAACCCCAAATTAATTAGCCTCTGATATTAAGATAAAATGCCAGGGCCAAATTATTGTCCCAGTCCACCCCTGCCATGGAGCTTCTTCTAATAACCCTAGGCATTATGGGTATGCACAGCAAGTTTTATTTGCCGACTGGCCCACACCTCCAACACCACAGTATGAGGACAAACAAGGGAGTAAATAATAAACAATAGCAGTAATTACCAGTGGCGTAAAGTAGTTAAGTAAAAATACTTTAAAGTACTATTTAAGTAATTTTTTGGGGTATCTGTACTTTACTATTTATATTTTTGTAAACTTTTACTTCACTACATTCCTAAAGAAAACAATCTACTTTGTATTACACACCTTTTTCTTGACACCCAAAAGTACTCGTGACATTTTGAATGCTTAGCAGGACAGGAAAATTGTCAAATTCACACACCTGTCAAGAGAACATCCCCGGTCATCCCTACTGCCTCTGATCTGGTGGACTCACTAACACAAATACTTTGTTTGTAAAGATGTCCTAGTGTTGGAATGTGCCCCTGGCTATCCGTAAATAAAAAAACATTTTAAAATTGGTGACGTCTGGTTTGCTTACTATAAGGAATGTGAAATGATTTATACTTATATGTTTGATACTTAAGTATATTTAAAACCAAATACTTTTAGACTTTTAGTTAAGTAGTATTTTACTGGGTGAATTTCAATTTTACTTGAGTTATTTTAAGGTATCTTTACTTTTACCCAAGTATGACAATTGGATACTTTTTCCACCAGTGGTGAATACATGATTTCATCCATATTTTAGAGGGATTTATTAAACAGTACTGTAAGGTTCCAGGCATTGACCTTTTACCAGATTAGATTTTTTCCCCCTGGTTTTGGACCTTTTTCCTGGTTTTGAACATTTTACCTGGTTTTACTTTCATTGAGCTGCTCAACTCAGAGCATGTAAATGTAGCATGTTAATTAACATGAAAATGTTTCTCAGTTCTATAATGTGTCACATTTATCTTCACTCGATTTAATGTTCACTATTTCAGTACTTCTGTATGCATATATCGCCCCATGCTTATGTAACAGACCGGAGATGTGCATGGTTAATCAAATATTCGGATAGCCGAATGGTCTGAATATGTTTGTTTTCAAATACTTGTCTGAGTATTCATTTTGGGCCCCACAAAAAATTCTAGGCCTAGTTTAACACAAAGGCTTTTTCTAAATGAAATATAAATATCCATGTGACATTTTTACATTCAACGATATACCATAACATTTTTTATTATTAATTTAATAAAAAGATTGGTAGCCTTCATGTGTGTAGCTTGTTGTTTACGTTGGCCAATCAATGCGGCAAAGAGGCTCAGTGTATAGCAAGTAGGGTGAGAGTTCCCTAATACAATGCAAATTGGAGTAAAATAACAGAATTAAAAGTTAGAGAAATGAGAAGACGTAAGCTACAACAAGCAACCAAAAGGTAGGCTGTTGTTTTATCTGAATGGGATTTGGGTGAAAACACAGCATGTGGCCTCAATTAGCCTAGCTAGAGAGGCACTGATATGAGATGATAAATAACACTGTGGCTGCTACAAGTTAGTTAGTCTTGGCTGTAGCCCGAGTTGCCTTGGCGTCTCTCTCTCTCCCTCTGTCTGCTCAGCTCACTCATCTCATACACACCGCCCCTCCGCAGCTGCAGCAATAGAGCGACAGTCTCTCCCTCGCGCAGCAGTACTTAGGTTAGAAACTTAAGTTTAAAAAAGCACATGTATTTTGAATATCTGCATATCTGACAAAAATGTATGATACTATTCAAATAGTGAAATTATTTCAAACCCTTATCCCTAGAACAGACCATGGTAAATCAGAGAGTGGATCGGACTGAGGAGAATGCACCCTTTACCTGAACAAGTCCTGCTGAGTCTAAGGCTGTCTTAATATGGACACTGTTTACCTGGACAGCCTAAGGTGTGTGGGGGAAGTCAGATGTGTGTGTCCATACCTGCCTGCACTGCATTTGAGTGGGACCTCCCAACCCACCACCATCACATTGAGCGCCAAAAAACAGCCAGGCTCTATCTGCAGTGCGACAGCGTGGAGACGGCCAACAGGGGGATCGTTACTCAGGCCATAAAAGAGCCATTTACAGGATGGAGAAGCGAGCGGGGAGTCAGTAAGCACAAAGTCTCTCCTCCTGCACCATCCGGGCCACCACAACACACCACAATGAAACGTTCCTCCATGAATCACAGGTGCAGGATACGTGATGACTTAAACATGAAGGATGGGGAATGATTATAAAAAACAGACTATTTTTCTGCAGTTTCGTAGGTAAATCGAAGGCATTGTGTGCGTCCAAAACAGCACCCTATTTACCTTTATTTACCTTTGTTTATTTTTATTTAACCTTTATTTAACTAGGCAAGTCAGTTAAGAACAAATTATTTTTTACAATGACGGCCTACCCCGGCCAAACCCGGACAACGCTGGGCCAATTGTGCGCCGCCCTATGGGACTCCCAATCACGGCCGGATGTGATACAGCCTACATACCTACTGTATATAATGGTCAAAAGTAGCGTAACTTTGGAGTTGAAATGTCTTGGCTTATTGATCTGTACTTATAACTGGGACTTATTTATTCATTAGATATAGAAAAATCATCCGCTCAGAAAAACGTTAAATCAAATTATTTACAAAAATTGGACAAAACAGTGCTTCCCCTCAAAAGAGCAACCATGTGTTGCTATTCCAAAAATGTTTTCTCTGCCACTGTTTTTGTTTGGGAGCTTTACGCAGCCCAGCCAGGGGACGAAGGGGGGAGGGAGGCGGTGAGGGAGGTGGCTCTCTCTGTATATTCACCGTGTTTGCCTTCCTAATCAGTCCTGCCGTATGCCCGGGCGCTTTATTAGAACCCAGTCTGTAGCAGGAACCATGCTGTGTCTCCTCTTGACAAGGCCCTCTCCCCCAGGCTACATGTCTGAAGCACACCCTGTGCAGGGGGCACACACACACACACACACTCTTTCCCCCCTCCACCCTCTTTCTCTGTCTCTCCTACTCTCTCTTTCTTCCCTTATCCATCCTCCCTTCATCGCCTGCAATGCGGGGTAGATGGGCAAAGCTGGCACAGGGTGCAGTGTCTGCTGTATAGAACATCTGAAGTGTGTGTGTGTGTGTGTGTGTGTGTGTGTGTGTGTGTGTGTGTGTGTGTGTGTGTGTGTGTGTGTGTGTGTGTGTGTGTGTGTGTGTGTGTGTGTGTGTGTGCATGTCTGCCTATGTCCTTGTCAGTCTCTGTCACAGTCAGATTGTAGAGAGCAAGTGGGCCCATGGGAGACGGAGGCAGATGGGCTGGTGTCACCTTCCTTTCATCGGAGCGTGACACTGTCATCAATTCAGTTTTTTGCCAGTTTCCTCTTTCCATGTTACTCCTTTCAAGCTGTACTCTGTATTCACCATTCAAACTGTCCAGTCAGTTTGAATCTATTCAGTCATATCAGCTGTGATTGTTAATGCATAAGACTTAGATTACCTGCAGTTGACGTTATCGAAGATGATTACTTTCAAAAGTACCGATATCAAAGTTCTTGTCATTCTTATCATTGGATTACCTAGATTATTTGACGCTAACAAATATTTCCACAAGTTCTCTGTATCCATAACAATATTGAAGTTAACATCACTAGTTAACCTCCCTCACAAATATCCTACATCCCTTCCTCTCTCCACCACAGTCAAGTAATATGGCAAAAACCTCGTAAAAAACAACCAGATATTGGACTGACCGAGCCAATAAACCACAGGGCTCTGACACAAACTCCTCTAACTCCTCCGTCTCGTGGCAATTTAGCGCCAGGCAGCTGACTTCATGAAGGGATGCCTTTTAAAAGAACACGGGAGGCTAGCTTTGTGCCATCAAACAGTGCTGGTCGTTAGGATGTCGGAAGCCGATGGGAGCCGAAATGGCAGCGAGAGTTTCACAGCGGCGATTGTAAACAGACTTTATGGTGCATTACCGAGGCCCAAGAGCAGACAGCCTGCATGGCGTACCCCATCCCAGCGCACTGTCAAATTAAAAGCGTTCCCGCCGTGTATGATATGGGATATCTTTGCCTCGCTGCTGCGCCTCAAAGTCTTTGCTCTATGGAAACACATGCCTGTGCATGCTAACACACACACACACACTCAAATACACAAGCACACACACACACACACACACACAGAAGTGGTGCATGCAAACACACACACTCTCTCATTCCTCTCTTCCCTGTGAATAAGTCCATCTACTGGACTTCAATAAGTGCCAGTGTGACTCTTACCCCCCATCCACACTTGCACACATCCATGCAAACACACACAAATACACACACACACACACACACACACACACACACACACACACACACACACACACACACATATACAGTTGAAGTCGGAAGTTTACGTACACCTTAGCCAAATACATTTAACTCAGTTTTTCACAATTCCTGACATTTAATCCTTGTAAGAATTCCCTGTCTTAGGTCAGTTAGGATCACCACTTTATTTTAAAAATGTGAAATGTCAGAATAATAGTAGAGAGAACAATTTATTTCAGCTTTTATTTCTTTCAAAACATTCACAGTGGGTGAGAAGTTTACATACACTCAATTAGTATTTGGTAGCATTGCCTTTAAATTGTTTAACTTGGGTCAAACGTTTTGGGTAGCCTTCCACAAGCTTCCCACAATAAGTTGGGTAAAGTTTGGGCCCTTCCTCCTGACAGAGCTGGTGTAACTGAGTCAGGTTTGTAGGTCTCCTTGCTCGCACACACTTTTTCAGTTCTGCCCACAAATTTTCTATAGGATTGAGGTCAGGGCTTTGTGATGGCCACTCCAACATGCTTGGGGTCATTGTCCATTTGGAAGACGCATTTGCGACCAAGCTTTAACTTCCTGGCTGACGTCTTGAGATGTTGCTTCAATATCTCCACATAATTTTCCTGCCTCACGATGCCATCTATTTTGTGAAGTGCACCAGTGCCTCCTGCAGCAAAGCACCCCACGACATGATGCTGCCACCCCCGTGCGCCACGGTTGGGATGGTGTTCTTTGTCCTGCAAGCCTCCCCATTTTTCCTCCAAACATAACGATGGTCATTATGGCCAAACAGTTCTATTTTGTTTCATCAGACCAGAGGACATTTCTCCATAAAGTACGATCTTTGTCCCCATGGGTAGTTGCAAACCGTAGTCTGTTTTTTTATGGCGGTTTCGGAGCATTGGCTTCTTCCTTGCTGAGCGGCCTTTCAGGTTATGTTGATATAGGACTCGTTTTACTGTGGATATAGATACTTTTGTACCTGTTTCCTCCAGCATCTACACAAGGTCCTTTGCTGTTGTTCTGGGATTGATTTGCACTTTTCGCACCAAAGTACATTAATCTCTAGGAGACAGAACGCGTCTCCTTCCTGAGTGGTATGACGGCTGCATGGTCCCATGGTGTTTATACCTGCGTACAATTGTTTGTACAGATGAACATAGTACCTTCAGGCATTTGGAAATTGCTCCCAAGGATGAACCAGACTTGTGGAGGTCTACCATTTTTTTCTGAGGTCTTGGCTGATTTCTTTTGATTTTCCCATGATGTCAAGCAAAGAGGCACTGAGTTTGAAGGTAGGCCTTGAAAAACATCCACAGGTACAACTCCAATTGACTCAAATGATGTCAGAAGCTTCTAAAGCCATGACATCATTTGGGGGATTTTTCCAAGCTGTTTAAAAGCACAGTCAACTTAATGTATGTAAACGTCTGACCCACTGGAATTGTGATACAGTGAATTATAAGTGAAATAATCTGTCTGTAAACAATTGTTGGAAAAATTACTTGTGTCATGCACAAAGTAGATGTCCTAACCGACTTGCCAAAACTATAGTTTGTTAAACAAGAAATTTGTGGAGAGGTTGAATAACGAGTTTAATGACTCCAACCTAAGTGTACGTAAACTTCCGACTTCAACTGTACATACAGTACATACACACATCCCACCTACACAGGGTTCTAATCCGGTATCAATGCAAAACACTCGGGTGAACCAGCATAAGAGAAGCTTTCAACAAAGAAGCACTACGGAGGAGAGTAAATCATAATACACCACATACAGGGCTTTGCACTGCAATTTGGGCCATTTAAAAAAAGGATGGCATTGGCGCCAATGTCAAGGGAAAGGAAAAAATATATTTCTTTACTGTTGAAAATAAGCATGTTATAGCATGTAAGGCTGTTTACTTTCCATTTTGAGATTTAAGATGTATGACAAATATGGGACTTTTGTGTGAAACAGTGGTCCATTTTGTCAACCATTATGTAGGATTCAAGTTTACAGCACGTCTGTTATTTTCTCTATCTACAGAACAGAGCCCTATACATACTGTACCTCAATATCTCAATAACCCATGGATGCAAAAATAGTTGCCACATTGATTCGGTGAGATACGTTCCTGTTTTCCTTTTTTACTACAGCTTTACAAATCAAAACAACCCAGCTAAATTCTCCCCATCCCACATTTCACTTACATTTACAACCACAACAAATTAAAAAACGCCTCTCGTTCAACCGCCGACGTGTTTCCATCTAAAAGTGGGCCGAACCTCCATCAGTTGGGTATAGTGGAGAGACTGCTGGAAAACAGACCCCCTGCTAGCTCGCTAATAAGACAAGCCCAATCCAGCGCTTCTTCATCGGAAGGTTCATAACTCGTTAGGGTAATTACAACTATCACACGTTGATTCCACCGGTAATAATTAAGAGACGACTCGTCAAAGAGAATAGAGGAGCTAGACAGCTCTTCCGCACACAACAAACTCACTATGCAGGCAATTAGCTAAAGGCTTCAGTCATACATATACTTAAATCCGAACTGGTTCTCTAGTAAATTATTAAGAATGTCTCAACCTGTGTTCAAGAATGTCCTTTTTCCCTTTATTCAGATTACAACCTCTCACTTTCAGTTATTTGAAAATGAAATCATCTCCAAAATATCCCATAAAGAGTTGGTTGCAATGTCAGTTTAATCCACTGGAAAAGACAGAACAAATATTACAACAAATAGTATGGTTAAACTCAAATATACTAATTGATTAAAAAAACTATATTTTTTGGAAGAAATGTTTACAAATGGTATAATCTTTGTAAATTATGTCATAAATAGGACTGGTGGAGTTATGTACCACACGCAGCTATCAAAAATATATGGAAATTACCTAAAAAATGAAACAGGCAAGTGGATGGGGGAGAAATTAAGGAACTTATCTGTCAGCCCTGAATTAAAGACCAGTAGTGGTTAAAGAAATAGTTAAATAAAAAAATATACCAGTTTCATTTAAGGACAAAAAAAATGACAGCTGTGCCATATAGATTGCAAAATAGTTGGGAAGGGATTTTCGATGTACCGATTCCATGGCACATGGTTTATGAACTGATACACAAAACGATGCTAGATTCAAAACAGAGTTTTTCTATTTAAATGATTACACAACATTCTTGCAACCGATAGAATGTAATATACAGTATATGGGGAATACAACCATCCCAACTCTGTAGATTTTGCTGCAAAGAGACAGCATCATTAGATTATTTGTTTTGGTACTGTCCATACGTAGCTTGTTTTTGGTCGCAGGTTCAGGAGTGGCTTTTTTTTTGCAACGCTGCCTAGAAGGCAAGCATCCCGGAGTCGCCTCTTTACTGTTGACGTTGAGACTGGTGTTTTGCGGGTACTATTTAATGAAGTTGCCAGTTGAGGACTTGTGAGGCATCTGTTTCTCAAACTAGACACTCTAATGTACTTTTTTTCTTGCTCAGTTGTGCACCGGGGCCTCCCAATCAACAGTTTGCGCTGTTCTGTGAAGGGAGTAGTACACAGCGTTGTACGAGATCTACAGTTTCTTGGCAATTTCTCGCATGGAATAGTGTTCATTTCTCAGAACAAGACTATACTGACGAGTTTCAGAAGAAAGTTCTTTGTTTCTGGCCATTTTGAGCCTGTAATCGAACCCACAAATGCTGATGCTCCAGATACTCAACTAGTCTAAAAAGGCCAGTTTTATTGCTTCTTTAATCAGCAAAAGGGTTTTCTAATGATCAATTAGCCTTTTAAAATGATTAACTTGGATTAGCTAACACAATGTGCCATTGGAACACAGAAGTGATGGTTGCTGATAATGGGCCTCTGTACGCCTATGTAGATATTCCATTTCCAGCTACAATAGTCATTTACAACATTAACAATGTCTACACTGTATTTCTGATCAATTTTATGTTATTTTAATAGACCAAAAAAATAGCTTTTCTTTCAAAACAAGGACATTTCTAAGTGACCCCAAACCTTTGAATGGTAGTGTATATAATAATAATACAATTTTTTAAATCCAGCGCTTCTTAGGCTAATTACAACTATCACACGTTGAGTCTGCTGGTAGTAATTAAGAGACGACTCATCAAAGAGAATAGAGGAGCTAGACAGCTCTTCCGCACACAACAAACTCACTATCCAGGCAATTAGCGAAAAGAACTGACGTGTGCAGAAACATTAATAAGAAAGAGATGCTGCTGAATAAATTCCTGGATAAATTACAGCGATTCTAATTCAAACTTTTGTCTCGCTTTGAAACTTTTCAACGCCCGAATGGCGGCGGGGAACTGGAACAGTGCCTAACAGGGGAGGAGCATCTTTTTGGAATTGAGAATGTATTTGTTTCCTTTGCATCATCCGACAGTCGTGGGAGGGAGGCAAGACAGTGGCTTTGAAGGCAAGGCTACTCATTGAACATGCTTTAAAGTTGTGTATAACAGTCTTTTATTAATTATAGCACAGTATTTTGTCATAAAGGCCATCCAAATAAGAAAACAAGACAAAGATGGGAGCATTCTGTCTTTAATCCAAGGTTTCCAACAATTTGTTCATCAATTGGCACAGAGTCTGTTCATGTCTGATTTGATTTAACCAAAAATGACTAGTTACAGTATACTGTATTCAATGTACAGTATGTGTCGAGTTAACTTTTGGCATTGCAGTAGCACGTGTTGTGTCTTGTGCTGCTGCATGGTGTGAGCGCACTATAGGAGATGATCAATGTAAAGGAAGACAGGAAACTGTCTGCTTTGTCTGTCGATGTTTAGAACGTTGTAAGAATATTTAGAAGTGTCGGAGAGGATGAAAAGGCAACGTTTTGAAGCTCCTTTGCTTTCAGTTTCATACCCTTCAAGTGGTAGGGTTAGGTGTGTGTGTGTGTGTGTGTGTGTGTGTGTGTGTGTGTGTGTGTGTGTGTGTGTGTGTGTGTGTGTGTGTGTGTGTGTGTGTGTGTGTGTGTGTGTGTGTGTGTGTGTGTGCATGCATATACAGTACATCCATTTGTGTATGTGTGTGTAAGCACGATGGCGAGCCCGCCTGTGAGTGTGTGTTTTCAGGAGGGAACTGTAGTGAGTGAACAGGCAGCAAGGGGCTGGGGCTGAGTCTGTCTTTTTCAGCGCTCACAGCCCCCCTCAGGCTGGCTGCTCACATCAAAGAGAAGCCTTGTATCTCAGAGGAGCTTAGAAATTCAGCCCCAGGCTTGGCGAGGCCTTCACAGCTCTCGCCTAAGGGGCCTGAGCAGCCAACCAGGGGCCAAGAGCACTCAGACAAAAGCAGTGGATAACCGCACTAGGGGAGAGCCAAGGAGCCAGGACAGCGAGCCGAGCAAAGAGTATGCAGTGTCATCCTAGAGTTTGCTAAAGACGGTATAGGGGAGAATATAAATTATTCTTGGTAGCACAAACTAGTGGTTTCTTGCTGGAGCATGATTTCTCGCTCTGCGATTGCTGAACATATTAAAAAAAATGATGTGTTCTATGAATAATTTACTTCATAAATAGATCATATTAGCCCATTATGAAAGTACATTAATATTCAAGTGATGAGTTGGGAGTGGAGGGTGTTTCAGAATCTATGTTTAGTTTTCAGTTGGCAGCAACTGTCTATTCCCTTCATTACTCTTACAAGTTACAAGCAGAGGCTTGTAAAAAAAAAAGTAAAACAAATATATAACATTCTGTTATAAAGAGCAGTGCCCATAGGGGGCACAAAGGCACATGCCCCATCAGATTTGTCCTGTTTTTACATTTGTCAGATGTTAAATTAATGTTAATGTTGAATTAATTACTAATACATTTTTAAGCCCACATTTTATCATAATTATTTATAAAAAAAGATCTATCGGCGGTATTTTGGGGAGGGGCCACACTGACTGGACCAGGAAAAGAGTACCCTGTTCTCAGCAGTAAGTGGTTCCTTCCAATGTGCACCACAGAGCAAGAGAGAGAGAGTGTAGAGTGACACACATCATTTGATTTTAGCTGCCGTTGAGGGGCAGGACTCGCAGGAGGTATGTTTGTAAATTAATTTGATCATGCTATGTAGCCTATTGATTTCTTCTTGATGAATAAATTAAATGTTTTGTTGTTTCCCTGTAATACTAGCCACCTAGCAATTTTATAAAGTTGGCTTTATCTAGCCAGCTAGATATGTTCCCAATCTCCCAACCTCATAACTAGAAACCAAGCCGTTTCAGACTATCAATCCAGTTAGAGGAGCTTGTCTAACTATCTTAGCTGTCATGCCTGCTGGCAAGGTTGGTAGACTTTAGAAAAGCAATCAATTACTAAACGTACTGAATCAGACTCACATTCCTTTCAACCTTTTACCCAGATTTTAGCAGAGATGCAGAGAAGCATATTACGTTTTTTTTTCCCCAAAGAAAAAACTGCTCAAGAGGTATACTTAAATATGCAGAAAAATGTTTGGTTTAAATGTAATCTGGCACTTTATGATAATATCATGATATTTTGTCTATTAATTATGATAATATGATATGTTCCTGTATTGATGATGTGTGTTATGATCCCATGTACTGCGTTGTAATGTGAATATAATATCCTAGACATGGTAGTGCAGTGTACAGAATTAATATGTGTGATTTACAACAGTCAGAATGGCACCCTAATTAAAATGACAAGTAAACATGTAACAAGGTATGCTTGGACAACAGATGCAGACAAATAGACATATTTTGGACATAGAATTAGGCATAATGATTATGGCTCTAGATTGCAGGAGAAAAGCTGTTTCAGGTGTTTGAAAATGCAAAAATTCTCCAACCACCCCGCCTCTATCCTCACGTACTTTCGTGCCCCCTATAAAATAATGTGTGCCTGACACCCTTGCTTACAAGGACTTCTTAATTGCAATACTGCACTTTTAAAGGGCATTCCTAACATGGTAATGTATGTACCATTCAGAAGTTACACAAATAAAGTGCTTGAAAATGGAGAAAACCAACCGTCGTTACGGTAGCATTGGGATTGCGTGTTTATGTGTGCGTGCTTGTGTGTGTGTTAAACCAATCAAACAGAAGAGGACAGGTGTTCCCTTCAATGCCTGATTCTTCTCAAAGTTAGTTCAAAGGAGTTTTGCCTTACCACTTTTTGGAGAAGTTTGCTGAATTAACAGAGAGAATTTACAGTATGGCACAAAGAGCTTTACATTGTAAATGTATTTTTTGAGACCACATCTTACCTGTACACAGCCCGCTTGTCTGACTCCAGCTGGGCCTGGGGGTCAAGGGTCACACTGACGGGGGTGTTCCCAGCCGCCGAGGATGCTGTGATGTGGACCTGCTGGGCCTTGGAGTTCTGTTGGGTGGTGCCTGTCATCTGAGGGCACAGCAAACAGAACCACAGTGAACTAAAATACATAGACTGGTAGCCCTGGTCCCAGATCTGTATGTGCATAAGCCCTCTTTTGAATGGGCTTTTGACTTAGAAGACTGCGTTTGTGTTCCACTATCTTATCTCTAGCGTGCAGACACACACCTTATCAGATTCGGTGAACTACATGAGAGTGGATAGACAACTGGCTTGATCTTTCTATAAGGCCTATAAAAGATGAGTGTGTTACTGTGATGTGACGGTCTGGAGGTGTACAATGCCTCTCTTCAATTGTGTTGGTCCCCTACCCCCACCTCTCTCTCTTTCTCATTCTCCCCCTTCGTCCTCTCTCTCCCCTCAGCCTTTGGAGAGAAGGAAATTAGGCCCCTTCTCCCCAGTCCAATCACTCTTTACCCCACCCCCCTCTGTGTTGGTTTGGGGAGGAAGCTTCAAGTCTTAATGCCGGCTCCAAATGGGAAATAAATTAGCTTCTTCACACTTAACTAGCTCTCATTTGCATTTTGTTGCCAGCGCTGACTGACGCTCGGGAGATCTCCCCTGGCACTAATCCTCCGGGCGCAAGGAAAGAGTGGTAGAGAGGAGACAAGGAGAGGAGTGGTGAGGTGCTCTGGCAAACCTGCTCTACTTCATTCTCTAGGATGCTGCATAGCTAGGATGAGGTTGAGGTTGACTGTTGGTCGAAGGTAATTTTGTCTCCTAATGACGGTGGTTGAGATTGAGGTAGGGTAAGTCCTAGATCACAAGAGGCTGCTGATGGAAGGATGGCTGATAATAATGGACGGAATGGTGTGAATGGAATGGTATCAAACACGTGTTTGATGTGTTCGATACCATTCCATTTATTCTGTTCTAGCCATTACTGTACTTTGAGCCCCCCCCCCCCCCCCAATTAAGGTGCTATCGGCAGCATGTGTCCTAGATATACAGTTTGGGCTAGCCTCTACTTCAAACTCTTATAACAATATTTGTTTGGAAGTGCACTTGACTAAAGACAAATAAGAGACTCAGGATTTTTCAATTGATGAACTGAATTTCAATCCATTTCCTGGATTGACTGAAATACAAAACTGTCTTGGACCCCAACCCTGAGCAGTACCAGTGGTGTACTGACCTGTTGGCTCTCCTGGTACGATGGTGGAGGAACGCTCTGAGTGGCCATCATTGTCAGTGCTGGTGCTGGGGACACATGTTGCATCATGGGACAGCTTCACATGGAGACCTGCAGGAGGATACAAACACACATGGTGTTAGGAGTACATTACATGCATTTTTGTAGAGTAGTGTACATGTAGTTCAACTAGTAAGTTTACTACATTTTGCAGTAGCTTGGTGGTAGTTGAACTAAAGTCTAATCTAGGTTGTGTTTTCAGTAGTTAATTACTTTTTTGTCATGTAGCTGTGTAGCTAACTACTGGAACTACACACAACTTTTTTGGCAAAAACAAAAGAAGATATGGGTGAAGTAGGCAATCATTTACTTTATTTTTCAGCATCAGACCTGCCTAATTTTCACTTGAAATATACTGTCGTTTTTTTGTTTAATAGGCTAAATTACACATTATGTTAACATATGACCCCAAAGTTATCTGTTCTTGCAATATGTAGTCATTGACATTTCAGATTTACATATGATCATTTTTCACAAAGTAGTTTAGATGTGAACTACTTTTTGAAAGTAACTTTAGTTAACTAAACTATATTTTTCTTAAGGTTAGCTTTAGTGTATCTTAACTTCTTACAGTGTAAAGTAATTGGTAGCTTGATAGTTTTTTCAGATGAGCTTCCCCAACACTGATTATACTGTATGTAAACATCAGGTGTTGTGTTGTGGTAGAAGTGGCCTCTAACTGCTGGTCCAGGGTCAGAGCCCGTATTCATAAAGTGTCTCAGAGTAGTAGAGCTTATCTACAGTTATGCTTTTTACAATAGACCATGATGAAGAAGAACTCGATTCAATCCATATTGCAGAAGTTCAGCGCTATAGCGCGTTTGAAATGTAAAGGCGATGAATGCAGTCTCCACGTTTCACTTTAAACGCTGTATATGTCGGTTCAATCCGAAATTACCTTTAAATATCAATTACGCTAAAGCACTGAACATCCATTATACGGATTGAATCAAGCCCTAAGACTACATTGACAGGGGGGACCAATCCTAGATCAACACTCCTCTGAGAAGCTTTATGAATAGGCCCAGGTATTTACTTATCCTGCTAATCAGCTTTAGTTGGTGTTTTTCCTTGCTACTCACAATACCTTGCTTGGTGCATTTCAATGTACATTAATAAAATACTTGATTGTTTTGGTTTAACAGGGTGATAACACATTTTATTAAACATTAAAAAGCATTTAAAGACTTGAATAAATATGCTTATGCAGCAATTGCCACATTTTGACAAAGGTAAGCAGAAAACTCACTTTCACAAAATCCACAAAATGATTAACTTGCTGTACAGTATGTAAAATGTATCTTGTGTTGAGAATGACTGAGCAGCAGTTGTCTGGTTTATTACTGTGCAAGGCAGCCACCAGGTGCTGCTATGATTAAGTAATGGGAGAGGGGAAGAATACTGAACTATCTGTTATTTTTCTCCTCCCTGTGTTTTCCGTCTGTCACTCCTACATTCTCTGTCTCTCTCTCAATTCAAAGGGCTTTATTGTCATGAGAAATATATGTTTACAAGTGAAATAGATAATAAACAAAGTGAGAAAAAAAATATGAACAGTAAACATTACACTCACAAAAGTTCCAAAGGAATAGAGACGTTCCAAATGTCATATTATGGCTATATACAGTGTTATAACAATGTTCAAATAGTTAAAGTACAAAAAGGAAAATAAATAAACATAAATATGGGTTGGAGTCACACTCAAAATTAAAGTGGAAAACCACACTACAGGCTGATCCAACTTTGATGTAATGTCCTTAAAACAAGTCAAAATGAGGCTCAGTAGTGTGTGTGGCCTCCACGTGCCTGTATGATCTCCCTAAAACGCTTGGGCATGCTCCTGATGAGGTGGCGGATGGTCTCCTGAGGGATCTCCTCCCAGACCTGGACTAAAGCATCCGCCAACTCCTGGACAGTCTGTGGTGCAACGTGGCGTTGGTGGATGGAGCGAGACATGATGTCCCAGATGTGCTCAATTGGATTCAGGTCTGGGGAACGGGCGGGCCAGTCCATAGAATCAATGCCTTCCTCTTCCAGGAACTGCTGACACACTCCAGCCACATGAGGTCTAGCATTGTCTAGCATTAGGAGGAACCCAGGGCCAACCGCACCAGCATATGGTCTCACAAGGGGTCTGAGGATCTCATCTTGGTACCTAATGGCAGTCAGGCTACCTCTGGCGAGCACAAAGAAATGCCACCCCACACCATGACTGACACCGCCAAACCGGTCATGCTGGAGGATGTTGCAGGCAGCAGAACGTTCTCCACGGCGTCTCTAGACTCTGTCACGTCTGTCACATGTGCTCAGTGTGAACCTGCTTCATCTGTGAAGAGCACTGGGCGCCAGTGGCGAATTTGCCAATCTTGGTGTTCTCTGGCAAATGCCAAATGTTCTGCACGGTGTTGGGCTGTAAGCACAACCCCCACCTGTGGACGTCGGGCCCTCATACCACCCTCATGGAGTCTGTTTCTGACCGTTTAAGCAGACACATGCACATTTGTGGCCTGCTGGAGGTCATTTTGCAGGGCTCTGGCAGTGCTCCTCCTGCTCCTCCTTGCACAAAGGCGGAGGTAGCGGTCCTGCTGCTGGGTTGTTGCCCTCCTACGGCCTCCTCCACGTCTCCTGATGTACTGGCCTGTCTCCTGGTAGCGCCTCCATGCTCTGGACACTACGCTGACAGACACAGCAAACCTTGTTGCCACAGCTCGCATTGATAGGCCATCCTGGATGAGCTGCACTACCTCAGCCACTTGTGTGGGTTGTAGACTCCGTCTCATGCTACCACTAGAGTGAAAGCACCGCCAGCATTCAAAAGTGACCAAAACATCAGCCAGGAAGCCTAGGAACTGAGAAGTGGTATGTGGTCACCACCTGCAGAACCATTCCTTTATTGGGGGTGTCTTGCTAATTGCCTATAATTTCCACCTGTTGTCTATTCCATGTGCACAACAGCATGTGACATTTATTGTCAAACATTGTTGCTTCCTAAGTGGACAGTTTAATTTCACAGAAGTGTGATTGACTTGGAGTTACATTGTGTTGTTTAAGTGTTCCCTTTATTTTTTTGAGCAGTGTATTTGACCCCTCTGCAAAACATGACTTAGTACTTGGTGGCAAAGCCCCTTGTTGGCAATCACAGAGGTCAGACGTTTCTTGTAGTTGGCCACCAGGTTTGCACACATCTCAGGAGGGATTTTGTCCCACTCCTCTTTGCAGATCTTCTCCAAGTCATTAAGGTTTCGAGGCTGACGTTTGGCAACTCAAACCTTCAGGTCCCTCCACAGATTTTCAATGGGATTAAGGTCTGGAGACTGGCTAGGCCACTCCAGGACCTTAATGTGCTTCTTCTTGAGTCACTCCTTTGTTGCCTTGGCCGTGTGTTTTGGGTAATTGTCATGCTGGAATACCCATCCACGACCCATTTTCAATGCCCTGGCTGAGGGAAGGATGTTCTCACCCAAGATTTGACAGTACATGGCCCCGTCCATCGTCCCTTTGATGCGGTGAAGTTGTCCTGTCCCCTTAGCAGACAAACACCCCCAAAGCATAATGTTTCCACCTCCATGTTTGACGGTGGGGATGGTGTTCTTGGGGTCATAGGCAGCACTCCTCCTCCTCCAAACACGGCGAGTTGAGTTGATGCCAAAGACCTCCATTTTTGTCTCATCTGACCACAACACTTTCACCCAGTTGTCCTCTGAATCATTCAGTTGTTCATTGGCAAACTTCAGACGGGCATGTATATGTGCTTTCTTGAGCAGGGGGACCTTGCGGGCGCTGCAGGATTTCAGTCCTTCACGGCGTAGTGTGTTACCAATTGTTTTCTTGGTGATTATGGTCCCAGCTGCCTTGAGATCATTGACAAGATCCTCCCGTGTAGATCGGGGCTGATTCCTCACCGGTCTCATGATCATTGCAACTCCACGAGGTGAGATCTTGCATGGAGCCCCAGGCTGAGGGAGATTGACAGTTCTTTTGTGTTTCTTCCATTTGCGAATAATCGCACCAACTGTTGTCACCTTCTCACCAAGCTGCTTGGCGATGGTCTTGTAGCCCATTTCAGCCTTGTGTAGGTCTACAATCTTGTCCCTGACATCCTTGGAGAGCTCTTTGGTCTTGGCCATAGTGGAAAGTTTGGAAGCTGATTGATTGATTGCTTCTGTGGACAGGTGTCTTTTATATAGGTAACAAACTGAGATTAGGAGCACTCCCTTTAAGAGTGTGCTCCTAATCTAAGCTTGTCACCTGTATAAATGACACCTGGGAGCCAGAAATCTTTCTGATTGAGAGGGGGTCAAATACTTATTTCCCTCATTAAAATGCAAATCAATTGATACAATTTTTGACATGCGTTTTTCTGGATTTTTTTGTTGTTATTCTGTCTCTCACTGTTCATATAAACCTACCATTAACATTATAGACTGATCATTTCTTTGTCAGTGGGCAAACGTACAAAATCAGCAGGGGATGAAATACTTTTTTCCCTCACTGTACAATGGTGTTTGTTCTTCACTGGTTTCCATTTTCTTGTGGCAACAGGTCACAAATATTGCTGCTGTGATGGCACACTGTGGTATTCCACCCAAAAGATACTGTATGGGAGTTTATCAACATTTGATTTGTTTTCGAGTTCTTTGTGGGTCTGTGTAATCTGAGGGAAATGTGTGTTTCTAATATGGTTATACATTTGGCAGGAGGTTAGGAAGTGCAGCTCAGTTTCCACCTAATTTTGTGGGCAGTGTGCACATAGTCTGTCTTCTCTTTAGAGCCAGGTCTGCCTATGGCGGCCTCTCTCAATAGCATGTCTATGCTCACTGAGTCTGTACATAGTCAAAGCTTTCCTTAATTTTGGGTCAGTCACAGTGGTCAGGTATTCTGCCACTGTGTACTCTCTGTTTATGACCAAATACCATTCTAGTTAGCTCAGTTTTTTTGTTAATTCTTTCCAATGTGTCAAGTAATTATCTCTTTGTTTTCTCATGATTTGGTTGAGTCTAATTGTGTTGCTATCCTGGGACTCTGTGGGGTCTTTTTGTGTTTGTGAACAGAGCCTCAGAACCAGCTTGCTTATGGGACTCTTTTCCAGGTTCATCTCTCTTTAGGTGATAGCTTTGTTATGGAAGGTTTGGAAATCGCTTCGTTTTAGGTGGTTGTAGAATTTAACAGCTATTTTCTGGATTCTGATCATTAGTGGGTATCGGCCTAATTCTGCTCTGCATGCATTATTTGGTGTTTTACATTGTACACTGAGGTTATTTTTTTCAGAATTCTGCATGCAGAGTTTCAATTTGGTGTTTGTACCATTTTGTGAATTTTTGGTTTCACCCCAGACCTCACAACCATAAAGGGCAATGGATTATATAACTGATTAAAGTATATCAAGTATATATCAAATTTAATTGGTATATATCGAATGTTATGTTCCTTTGATGGCATAGAAGGCCCTTCTTGCCTTGTCTCTCAGATCTTTTACAGCTTTGTGGAAGTTAACTGTGGCACAGATGTTTAAGCTGAGGTACGTATAGTTTTTTGTGTACTCTAGGGCAACAATGTCTAGATGGAATTTGTATTTGTGGTCCTGGAAACTGGACCTTTTTTGGAACACCATTATTTTTGTCTTACTCAGATTTACTGTCTGGGCCCAGGTCTGACAGAATCTGGGCAGAAGATCTAGGTGTTGCTGTAGGCCCTCCTTGGTTGGGGACAGAAGCACCAGATCATCAGCAAACAGTAGACAATAGACTTCAGATTCTAGTAGCGTGAGGTCGGATGCTGCAGACTGTTCTAGTTCTCTCTCTCTCTCTCTCTCTCTCACTCACTCACTCACTCACTCACATATATATGATACATTGTAGACATGTACACCATAGTTTCTAAATAAGTCCACAATCAATGTAGCATCACAGAACAAGTGACATTGTAATAAGACAACAACATAACACACAAAAGGGAATCAGTGCCCTTGTTTTCCCCATGTAGTGGATAGTAGGTTATAGTTATGACACCAATCTAATCAGTGTCCAATTAAAGCTCCAGTCAGTGGACTAATTGCTATTGTCCAGAGCTGGAGGAATCCTGCAGGGTTGTCTACTGTACCAAGTGGAGTTCCCTGG
Source organism: Salmo salar (assembly GCF_965601325.2). NCBI lineage: Eukaryota > Metazoa > Chordata > Actinopteri > Salmoniformes > Salmonidae > Salmo > Salmo salar. Next base: position 70,911,110 of record NC_138294.1, on the reverse strand, counting down.
GGAGCTAATTGGCTTATAAGGTCTCTGGAGTTGACACACACACACTCACACACACACAGGGACCCCCTACCTGCATCACAAACTGTTAGGTAAACACAGCAGACTCACCTCAGTGTGTTTCTAATGGTCTATCTTTGTGACTGTGGACTATATGTATACACTGACTACACAATACCTAAATGTTTGATACAATCATTTTAACCTAATATTAAGTCAAATAATATATCCTAGTATATATAAAACAACATTCCGGCTACCTAATCTTATTGGCCGAGGAGCATTCCTTAATATAACCCTGGAACCCTGATATTGTAATAAATGTCAAGTGTATTGCATTGTTAAAACCTCTTAAGGATCCACCCCTATATTTCAATTTTTTGACATACCTTAATCTAACTGCCTGTAGCTCAGGACCTGAAGCAAGGACATGCATATTCTTAATACCATTTGAAAGGAAACACTTTGAAGTTTGTGGAAATGTGAAATGAATGTAGGAGAATATAACACATTAGATCTGGTTAAAGATAATACAAAGAAAGAAAAAACACGTTTTTGGTATTTTTTTTACCATCATCTTTGAAATGCAAGAGAAAGGCCATAATGTATTATTCCAGCCCAGGCACAATTTAGATTTTGGCCACTAGATTGCAGCAGTGTGTGCGCAACGTTTTAGACTGATCCAAGGAACCATTGCATTTCTGTTCAAAATTTGGCATCAAGACTGCCCAAATGGGCCTAATTGGTTTATTAATAACTTTTCAAGTTCATAACTGTGCACTCTCCTCAAACAATAGCATGGTATTCTTTCACTGTAATAGCTGAAATTGAACAGTGCAGTTAGATTAACAAGAATTTAAGCTTTCTGCCAATATCAGATATGTCTATGTCCTGGGAAATTTTCCTGTTACTTACAACCTCATGCTAATCGCATTAGGGCAAATTAGCTCAACCATCCCGTGGAAGGGACACCTATCTGTAGAGATCCGTAAGAGGTTGCATTTTGAATACAGTTTCATTTGAGCTTGATCTCTAGTATTGCCGGGTGTGTTACCAGCAAGTGGTTTCTCTATGTAGACCAATACATATATTGACATGTCTTTCTGTGCATATACACCAATACAAATGTTGACCTGTCTGTCTGTGTACAGTACTGTATATACACTAATACACATATTGACCTGTCTGTCTTTGTATACGGTATACACCAATACACATGTTGACCTGTCTGTCTGTATATACAGTATACACATGTTGACCTGTCTTTCTGTGTATACGGTATACACCAATACACATGTTGACCTGTCTGTCTGTGTATACAGTATACACATGTTGACCTGTCTGTCTGTATATACAGTATACACATGTTGACCTGTCTTTCTGTGTATATGGTATACATCAATACACATGTTGACCTGTCTGTCTGTGTATACAGTATACACATGTTGACCTGTCTTTCTGTGTACTGTATATACACCAATACCCACATTGACCTGTCTGTCTTTGCATGTACAGTGCCTTCAGAAAGTATTCATAACCCTTGACTAATTCCACATGTTGTTATGTTACAGCCTGAATTCAAAATGTATTAAATATATCTCAGTACAAGTGACGTCACCGATTGAAACGCTACTAGCACGCATAGCTAACTAGTTAGCCATTTCACACCGGATACACCCACATTCATACATACACACACAAACACACGTATATGCATCCACGCACGCACATACACACACATGCACACACATACAGAGTGTCTATCCCCTCTTGCTGACATTGCTGTATGCTCCTCACCCCCCCACACACCCCTGTTCAGCACACGCAGACCTGACACACTTGGCTTGACCTCTTGAAAGCTACCCTCCTCTACAACACTCCATCTTTTGAACACACACCGACACACACATGCATGCACAGACACACACATACACACATAAAAAACATGCTCACACACACACTTTTCCCATGCAAAGCACAATGTCAGTGAATCAGCATGTCTAGTCATGAGCATGAAGGTCCCTCAGGATGCTATGGTATGAATCACAGTAATTGCTTGTGTGTTTACAGAAAGACTGGGACCGGTACTGTGAAATAGATTATATTTGTCATCCTTACTAAGAAGGCTGAACTTGTATGGTAATTGTTAACAATCAGAGGTGCCCAGAAGTTAAGTCAGATTGACATTGTGAGTCATACCAAAGCAAGGCACAGAGAGTTGCTTGGACTGAACCATTTCAACTGTATTTTACAGGCAGAAAAGACAAAAACAGGACACAAATCCCCATACTTCCATGCAAATAACTGAGACATTATAAAATGTTCTTTAAAAACAGCCATATAGCATACCAGACACCATTTAGCATAAATAATGTGCATGCTCTACTCTGAGTAGAAACAGTTTCTTTGAGTTTGAGGGGTCACAAGTGCACAAGACAGCACATAGACCCAGACAGCCAGAAGACACAGGAAGTGATGCGAACGGCTGCTCAACTCTGCCCCAGACACAGACAGGATGACACAGAGGACAGGCGTGCTACACCAGTGAGCTCATCCCATCCTATCCTAGGACCCGGGCCTGACACCAACATGAGTGGAAAAGTGCCGGGGAGGCCAAAAACATAACACCCCCTCAACTCAGCCCTCCACTCAACACAGCTTTGGATTGGATCCTGGCTCACATATTTTATTACATCTGACGAGCTCCGTTCCAAATCATACAAATTGAGGATGTTGTGTGTGTTAGTGTGAGTGTGATTTGTATACTGATTGCTATTCCTGGCTTGTGTTCTCATTCCAAGTGGAATCAGCTAAAAGGCATCTTCTCTGTTATCAGTGCTCATTTTAATTGCAAATGCAGGGAGCGAGTTGGTAATTAAATGGAAAATTGCAAATTAACTGATGAGTCTAAAAGATAAAGCAATTCCAATTATTGCACAGTATTTTAGGTGGCCTCTCAAGTCTCCCATCCCTCGAAGGAATGCAGTAGGCTACCTAACTACGTTTCTAACACAACCACATTGATGTACAGGCAAAAAAACAGGTAAAAAAATAGGTATTCACACCCCTTGACTTTTTCCACATTGTGTTGTGTTACAGCCTGAATTTAAAATTGATTAAATTGAGATTTGTTTATCACTGGACTACACACCCCATAATGTCGAAGTGGAATCATGTTTTTAGACATTTTTTGTCATTCATTAAAAAGCTGAAATTTCTTCAGTCAATAAGTATTTACTGTAATCCCTTTGTTATGGCAAGCCTAAATAAGTTCAGGAGTAAAAATTTGCTGAACAAGTCACAACAACAAGTTGCATGGACACACTTGTGTGCAATAATAGTGTTTAACATGATTTTTAAATGACTGCCTTATCTCTGTACCCCACACATAGAATTAAGGTCCCTCAGTCAAGCAGTTAATTTCATACACAGATTCAGCCACAAAGACCAGGGAGTTTTACCAATGCCTAGCAAAGAAGGGAACCTATTGGTAGATGAGCTTGGTGAAGTTATTAATTACACTTAGAATGGTGTATCAATACACACATTCACTACAACGATACAGGCGTCTTTCCTAACTCAGTTGCCGGATAAGAAGGAAATCGCTCAGGGATTTCACCATGAGGCCAATGGTGACTTTAAAACAGTTACAGAGTTTAATGGCTATGATAGGAGAAAACTGAGGATGGATCAACAACATTGTAGTTACTCCACAATACTAACCTAATTGACAGACTGAAAAGAAGGAAGCCTATAAAGAATAAAAATATTCCAAAACATGCATCCTGTTTGCAACAGTTGTAAACGAGAGTTTCTATTGGACAAATTCAGGGATGTTTATCCCCATTTTGTTCCGTTTGCTTCTGTTTAAGAAATATTTTTTCAACAGAATCGGCAGAATGAATACACCCCTGATCACACGTAAACACAGTTCACAGTTTCATAGCAGCCACGTTGTATTCCTTCTCGCATCTACATTATGCGCTCTCCTCCTTTCACCTCTTCCCTTCGCTTGTGTACTTCAATGCACAACAAATCAGCTGTATGTGACCAGGCGGAAAAACCTTTCCAAGCCAAACCACTACACAAAGCCTACATCGGTGTCACCATATTAGCTAAAGTAAGGCGGCAGGGTAGCCTAGTGGTTAGAGCGTTGGACTTGTAACCGAAAGGTTGAAAGAGTGAATCCCCGAGCTGACAAGGTAAACATCTGTCGTTCTGCCCCTGATCAAGGCAGTTAACCCACTGTTTCGAGGCCGTCATTGAAAATAAGAATTTGTTCTTAACTGACTTGCCTAGTAAAATAAATGTAAAATAAAAAATAAAAAAACGTCATAGTAAGCGTAGAAAATAGAAGTAACGCGTTAGTAAACCTGCTAAAACATACAGTAACGTTACAGTGCACAGTCAGTAAGCAGTTACACCGGCAGGCCCCGGTAGCAATGAATTTGTCAAATCAAAACCTTATCTTGACTCGGAAGAGTTCCAGTGTTGTGTTGGTTAGTCATAGTCAGCTACTTAACATAGCATCCCTCTGTTTGAGCAGGCTGTTTCAGTAAGCTAGACTAGCTAGCTGCAATTACTAGCTAAGTGAAACAACAAAATCTCTCTCTATTTCTCTCTTGCTTCTCCTTCATTTAGGAAGAAATTAATTTGTTCAAAACTGTTCAACTATTTTCTTTCTCTCTGAGTCAATTACTCACCACATTTTATGCACTGCAGTGCTAGCTAGATTTCTGATTTATGATCCCTTGATTGGGTGGACAACATGTCAGTTCATGCTGCAAGAGCTCTGATAGGTTGGAGGACGTCCTCCGTAAGTTGTCATAATTGCTGTGTAAGTCCATGGAAGGGGGTGAGAACCATGAGCTTCCTAGGTTTTGTAATGAAGTCAATGTACTCAGAGGAGGACGGAAGCTAGCTGTCCTCCGGCTACACCATGGTGCTAGCCTACAGAGTGCTGCTGAGGCTACTATAGACCTTCTTTGCAAAATAGTGTGTTTTAATAAATTATTTGGTGACGTGATTATATTTAGTATAGTTTCATCTGAAAAATATAACTTTTTTCATGTTTTAACATATTTATTTTTCTGAAATTCACAGAGGAGGATGGTCCTCCCCTTCCTCCTCTGAAGAGCCTCCACTGTTGTCTAGGAATGATCAATAAACAATCTGACAGAGCTTGAAGAATCTTGAAAAGAGACTTACCCAGAAACACTCACAGCTGTAAATCACTGCCAAATGTGCTTTTACAAAGTATTGACTCAAGGGTGTGAATACTTATGTAAATGAGATACTACATGAACAAAAGTATGTGGACACCTGCTCGTCGAACATCTCATTTCAAAAAATCCTGGGTTTTAATATGGAGTTGGTCCCCCCTTTGCTGCTATAACAGTCTCCACTCTTCTAGCAAGGCTTTCCACTAGATGTTGGAACATTGCTGCAGGGACTTGCTTCCATTCAGCCACAAAAGCATTTGTGAGGTTGGGCACTGATGTTGGGCGATTAGGCCTGGCTCGCAGTCGGCGTTCCAATTCATCCCAAAGGTGATCGATGGGGTTGAGGTCAGGGCTCTGTGCAGGCTAGTCAAGTTCTTCCACACCAATCTTGATACACCATTTCTGTATGGACCTCGCTTTGTGCACGGGGCATTGTCATGCTGAAACAGGAAAGTGCCTTCCCCAAAATGTTCTCACAAAGTTGGAAGCACAGAACCATCTAGAATGTCATTGTATGCTGTAGCGTTAAGATTTCCCTTCACTGGAACTAAGGGGCTAAGCCTGAACCATGAAAAACAGCCCCAGACTAAAATTCCTCCTCCACCAAACATTACAGTTGGCACTATACATTGAGGTAGATAGCGTTCTCCTGGCATTTGTCCGTTGGAAGCATGTTCTCTTCTCCAGAGAATGTGCTTCCACTGCTCCAGAGTCCAATGGCGGCAAGTTTTACACAACTCCAGCCGATGCTTGGCATTGCACATGGTGATCTTAGGCTTGGGTGCGGCTGCTTGGCCATGGAAACCCATTTCATGAAGCTCCCAACGAACAGTTCTTGTGCTGACGTTGCTGCCTGAGGCAGTTTGGAACTCGGTAGTGTGTTGCAACCGAGGACTGTCACACCAGCCTCCTGTCCAGCTCAGATGTTCCGCGTTGCCGGCCTTCTAGCTGCTGCCAAACCTGCTGCTGGCAAATGCCCTTCACTCATCAACCCTGGACTTGTCTCGTCATCCTTACACACACCTGGTTCCAATCCCCACTCTATCACTGTATATATACTCCCTCTGTAATTTTCTTTGTCGGTCATTGTAGATGTTGTTTGTTTTCCTGGGAGGAATCTCTCCTGCTATTTCATGAGTACTTTATTATTTTACGCCTTGGGTTTCATCCCGCTTTCATATACGGTGCTTTAATAAATTCAGTAGTTCTAAATCTGCGACTGCCTCCTCCTCTCTACACTTGTGACAAGAACAGACAATTTTTACGCGATACGCACTTCAGCACTCGGTGATCCTGTTCTGCTAGCTTGTGTGGCCTACCACTTCGCAGCTGAGCTGTTGTTGCTGCTAGTCGTTTCCACTTCACAAAAACAGCACTTAAGTTTTGATGTTTTGCATCATTGAGTGCTGAAGTCATTTCCTGTCACAACTTGTGGACTTGTTTACGTGCTGCTGTGCGTTTTGTTGCTATCGTTACTTTCCTACCTGCCAACTTTACGGTTTTTACTTTTTAATTAACATTTTATATATTTTTATTTTGTTTTTTCCCCCCTCGCTCAACTTTTTTCATTCAACTTTTTCACCCCGGACGTTTTATCTGGACATGGTTTTACAGGACCTTCACCAGCCAAAGCTAAGTAGTAGCATTAACATTATGCCTTCTAATTGCAGTCGCTGTACTCATAATATACAGGAGAACGATGCTGGTAGGCAGGCTCAAGGTCAGGGCAGCCCAACCAAGGATTATCAAAAGCCGTGCTATAAATTCTCAGACAACCCAAAGATTCCTAGATGCCCTTCCAGACTCTCTCCACCTACCCAAGGATGTCAGAGTACAACAATCAGTTAACCACCTAAGTGAGGAACTTAATTTAACCTTGCATAATACCCTAGATGCAGTCGCACCCCTAAAAACAAAAAACATTGGTCATTAGAAACTAGCTCCCTGGTATACAGAAAATACCCGATCCCTGAAGCAAGCTTCCAGAAAATTGGAACGGAAATGGCGCTACACCAAACTGGAAGTCTTCTGATTAGTTTGGAAAGACAGTACCATGCAGTATCGAAGAGCCCTCACTGCTGCTCGATCATCCTATTTTTCCAACTTAATTGAGGAGAATAAGAACAATCCTAGATTTAATTTTGATACTGTCGCAAAGCTAACTAAAAAGCAGCATTCCCCAAGAGAGGATGGCTTTCACTACAGCAGTGATAAATTCATGAACATCTTTAATGAAAAGATCATGATCATTAGAAAGAAAATGATGGACTCCTCTTTAAATCTGCGTATTCCGTCAAAGCTCAGTTGTCTTGAGTCTGCGCAGCACTGCCAGGACCTAGGATCAAGGGAGACACTCAAGTTTTTTAATACTATATCTCTTGACACATTGATGAAAATAGTCATGGCCTGTAAACCTTCAAACTGCATACTGGACCATATTCCAACTAAACTACTGAAAGAGCTGCTTCCTGTGCTTGGCCCTCCTATGTTGAACATAATAAACGGCTCCCTATCCACCGGATGTGTACCAAACTCACTAAAAATGGCAGTAATAAAGCCTCTCTTGAAAAAGCCAAACCTTGACCCAGAAAATATAAAAAAACTATCGGCCTATATCAAATCTCCCATTCCTCTCAAAAAAATTTGAAAAAGCTGTCTGCCTTCCTGAAGACTAACAATGTATACAAAACGCTTCAGTCTGGTTTTAGACCCCATCATAGCACTGAGATTGCACTCGTGAAGGTGGTAAATGACCCTTTAATGGCATCAGATCAAGGCTCTGCATCTGTCCTCGTGCTCCTAGACCTTTGTGCTGCTTTTGATACCATCGATCACCACATTCTTTTGGAGAGATTGGAAACCCAAATTGGTCTACACGGACAAGTTCTGGCCTGGATTAGATCTTATCTGTCGGAAAGATATCAGTTTGTCTGTGTGGATGGTTTGTACTCTGACAAATCAACTGTAAATGATGGTGTTACTCAAGGTTCCGTTTTAGAACCTCTATTGTTATCACTATATATTTTACCTCTTGGTGATGTCATTCAGAAACATAATGTTAACTTTCACTGCTATGCGGATGATACACAGCTGTAAATTTTGATGAAACATGGTGAAGCCCCAAAATTGCCCTCCCTGGAAGCCTGTGTTTCAGACATAAGGAAGTCGATGGCGGCAAATGTTTTACTTTTAAACTCAGACGAAAGAGAGATGCTAGTTCTAGGTCCCAAGAAACAAATAGATATTCTGTTGGATCTGACAATTAATCTGGATGGTTGTACAGGCGTCTCAAATAAAACCGTAAAGGACCTCGGCGTTACTCTGGACCCTGATCCCTCTTTTGACGAACATATCAAGACTGTTTCAAGGACAGCTTTTTCCATCTATGTAACATTGCAAAAATCTGAAAATTTCTGTCCAAAGATTTTGCAGAAAAATGTATCCATGCTTTTGGCACTTCTATATTAGACTACTGCAATGCTCTACTTTCCGGCTACCCGGATAAAGCACTAAATAAACTTCAGTTAGTGCTAAACACGGCTGCAAGAATATTAACTAGAACCAAAACATTTGATCATATTACTCCAGTGCTAGCCTCTTCTGTTAAGGCTAGGGCTGAGTTCAAGGTTTTACTGCTAACCTACAAAGCATTGGATAGGCTTGCTCCTATCTATCTTTCCGATTTGGTCCTGCCGTACATACCTATATGTATGCTACAGTCACACGATACAGGCCTGCTTATTGTCCCAAGAATTTCTAAGCAAACAGCTGGAGGCAGGGCTCTCTCATATAGAGCTCCATTTTTATGCAATGGTCTGCCTATTGGTGAGCGAGTTTATTAGCAAGTACATCGGTGATGTTGTACTTAAGGCAACTATTAAAACCTTCCCCAACCAGAAACCATGGATTGATGGCAGCATTCGCGCAAAATTGAAAGTGTGAACCACTGCTTTTAATCATGGCAAGGCAACCGGAAACATGATCGAATACAAACAGTGTAGCTACTCCCTCTGCAAGGCAATCAAACAGGCTAAGCATCAGTACAAAGACAAAGTAGAGTCGCAATTCAACGGCTCAGACATGAGAGGTATGTGGCAGGGTCTACAGTCAATCACGGACTACAAAAAGAAAACCAGTCCCGTCGCGGAAACCAATGTCTTGCTCCCAGACAAACTAAACAACTTCTTTGCTCGCTTTAAGGACAAAACAGTGCCACTGACACAGCCCGCAACCAAAACCAGCGGGCTCTCCTTCACCGCAGCCAACGTGAGTAAAATATTTAAACGTCTTAACCCTCACAAGGCTGCCGGCCCAGACGGCATCCCTAGCCGTGTCATCAGAGCATGCACAGACCAGCTGGCTGGTGTGTTTACGGACATATTCAATCAATCCCTATCCCAGTCTGCTGTTCCCACATGCTTCAAGAGGGCCACCATTGTTCCGAAAGCTAAGGTAACTGAGCTAGGTCCACAGACAGCGCAATTGCAATCACACTGCACACTGCCCTAACTCACCTGGACAAGAGGAATACCTATGTAAGAATGCTGTTCATTGACTACAACTCCAAACTCGTCATTAAGCTCGAGACCATGGGTCTCGACCCCGCCCTGTGCAACTGGGTCCTGGACTTTCTGACGGGCCGCCCCCAGGTAGTGAGGGTAGGAAACAACATCTCCACCCCGCTGATCCACCACACTGGGGCCCCACAAGGGTGCGTTCTCAGCCCTCTCCTGTACTCCCTGTTCACCCATGACTGCGGGGCCATGCACGCCTCCAACTCAATCATCAAGTTTGCAGACGACACTACAGTGGTAGGCTTGATTACCAACAATGATGACACGGCCTACAGGGAGGAGGTGAGGGCCCTCCGAGTGTGGTGTCAGGAAAATAACCTCACACTCAATGTCAACAAAACCAAGGAGATGCTTGTGGACTTCAGGAAACAGCAGAGGGAGCAGCCCCCTATCCACATCAACGGGACAGTAGTGGAGAAGGTGGAAGTTTTAAGTTCTTCGGCGTACACATCACGGACAAACTGAAAAGGTCCACCCACACAGACAGCGTGGTGAAGAAGGCGCAGCAGCGCCTCTTCAACCTCAGGAGGCTGAAGAAATTTGGCTTGTCACCAAAAACACTCACAAACTTTTACGGATGCACAATCGAGAGCATCCTGTCAGGCTGTATCAACGCCTGGTACGGCAACTGCTCCGCCCACAATTGTAAGGCTCTCCAGAGGGTAGTGAGGTCTGCACAACGCATCACCGGGGGCAAACTACCTGCCCTCCAGGACACCTACACCACCCAATGTCACAGGAAGGTCAAAAAGATCATCAAGGACAACAACCACCCAAGCCACTGCCTGTTCACCCCGCTATCATCCAGAAGACGATGTCAGTACAAGTGCATCAAAGCTGGGACCGAGAGACTGAAAAACAGCTTCTATCTCAAGGCCATCAGACTGTTAAACAGCCATCACTAACATTGAGTGGCTGCTGCCAACATACTGACTCAAATCTCTAGCCACTTTAATAATAAAAAAGTGGATGTAGTACATGTATCACTAGTCACTTTAAACAATGCCACTTTATATAATGTTTACATACCCTACATTACTCATCTCATATGTATATACTGTACTCTATACCATCTACTGCATCTTGCCTATGCCGTTCGGTCATCGCTCTTCCATATATTTATATGTACATATTCTTATTCATTCCTTTACACTTGTGTGTATAAGGTAGTTGTTGTGAAATTGTTAGATTACTTGTTAGATATTACTGCACGGTCAGAACTAGAAGCACAAGCATTTCGCTACACTCGCATTAACATCTGCTAACCATGTGTATGTGACCAATAAAATTTGATTTGATTTGAGATTGCATGGCTTTGTGCTCGATTTTATACACCTGTCAACAACGGGTGTGGCTGTAATAGCCAAATCCACTCATTTGAAAGGTTGTCCACATACTTTTGTATACAATGTGTATTTCTGTATTTCATTTTCAATAAATTCACTTTTTCATTATGGGGTATTGTGGGTAGATGGGTTAGAGAAAATATATTTAATCCATTCTGAATTCAGGCTGTAACACAACTAAATGTGGAATAAGTAAAGGGGTATGAACACTTTCTGAAGGCACTGTACATACACACAAACACAGACACACACACACACAGGGGGACAACAAAGGGGCCAATTAATATCAGGACCTGTATTTTTATGGAGTTGAAATATAACACCCAAATGGACAACAAAACTAGCCTGGTAGAATGGTAGGGACAAAATTCCCCTGTCCCAAAGCAGCACTGATCAGTTCCTGTAAATTATTGCAATACAAGACCAAATACTTACTGGACCAACTAAGAGGAATATGGCTACACCATAAACCACAAAGTACGTGCCAGTTGGTTGAGGACCCAATGTATGAAAGATTTTTGTATTTAACAAAGAGCACACCTCAAATATTCTAGAATGCACAATACATATCAATGGAGAATTGCCTGTAGTCAATGCCAAAATACAAAGGCAAGCATAAAAAGAATCATAAAAAGTCTTACAATTATTCAATAAACATCAAAGGCTTTTCTAAATTTGGAGGAGCGTGGCGGCAAAGGGTGACAATTGTGCTATTTAATCAGATTCAGGGAAGTGTATAATATTACTGTAAAGACCACTCCTTTTTTCAAATTCAATTTTCCAACCAGGTTAATTTCTATATGAGCCGTAAAATCGGCCTACATCATATTGACTCAAAGCCAGTTAGTGGCTGAATCCCAATTTGACACCATTTACCCCAGTATAGATATGAAATCCATATCCGGTCACATTTGATGCGATTGAGTCCTATACCATCCACACTTGACCTGATAGTACAATGTGTGCCATAACCATTCCATGTCTGCATTGTGATCAGATGATTGTTTTGGAATGTGTTTAAATGTCACACAGTCAGCTCACTGTCAAATCTAACAAATGCTCTACTACGTGACCTGATACAGTATGTCCATATTTGACCTCATAATAGCCACGATACACCCTTGACCACCACATCATCAAATTAAATGTTAATCAAATCAAACAGCCGAATCCACCATTTGCTGTGTGTGTTGCGTGCGTGCGTGTATGTGTAAGTATGTGTGAGTGTGTGGGTAGAGTCCATTGTGTGTGCATAGAGTGCAAAAAGGTTCAATGCAGATAGTCTGGGTAGCTATTTGGTTAATTACATTTACATTTTAGTCATTTAGCAGACACTCTTATCCAGAGCGACTTACATACATTTGAATGCATACATTTCATAATTTTTTTTATCCGTACTGGTCCCCCGTGGGAAACGAACCCACAACCCTGGCATTGCAAACACCATGCTCTACCAACTGAGCTACACGGGACTAATTATTTAGCAGTCTTATGGCTTGGGGGTAGAAGCTATTCATGGTCCTGTTAGTTCCAGACTTAGCCTCATGGTCAAGTCACTATGTGGTCAGAAAAAACTAGGTTCCAGTCATAACCTTTATTTGTTTTCAGTTAATCAGGGAATTTAAGCTGTATAAGCATATGACTCAGTTCCTTGAGGTAAGCACAGATCTACAAGTGATTAAACTTTCACCAATCCAACCATTTCAGGTCAGTGATTACTTTTCGGAGGCATTCGAACAGGGCCGATGTCTAGCTATTTGGCCAACCAGGTATCACAGGTTGACTTGAGATTTGATGTTTGTCCCCCTTCTTCCAAATGTCTATGGATGAAATTAAGTTAAACATCAGTTTTTGACATTAAAGTTGAGATACTGTTACCAAAAACACTTGCGTCGGGCTGGGTTTTTTTCAAATTTCGTTATGGGATACGTTTTAAAATAGGGTTAAGTTTAGGAATGAATTCTGAGAAGTTAAGGGTTGGTTTAGGAAAGGATTAAAACAGAAGAAAAAATTATTGCCTAGCACTGGGATTGAACACAGAACCCTCGGCACCGGAGCGCTCCACCATCCCTATCCACAACGCCCTAGCAAGCCGCCAGCCTACTTGAAGGTAATAGGGCTCAGAGTTTCCCCTTGTGGCCGGTTTTGAAGGCAATTCTAGAGGTTCTAGGGACCTGGATGGATGTCTAACTTTGACTTCAAACTAGAGTGATCTCCTTGATGTGGCAGGAACTTTGGGTTCGATCGCTGAGCCTTCCCACCAGGGGCCTCATGCTCCTTGAGAGCCCTGGCTGAGGAAAGGCTAAAGATGTCATCGATAATTCTCGACATGAACCCGGACAGCAATCGTTAGCTCGTCTGATAACAGTGGCTAATTTATACAAGAGTCTAGGGAGTCCAGGCTATTGATGAGGCTGGCTGGGGAGGGGGAAAGCACCGTGGTGTCTAGCTGCTCATGTAGCTGGCTGGCTCCAAATCTCTCAGATTCTATGTCTTACTCAATGTGACTGAAAACAGATACACATAGCCATGTATGTCACACTCTCTTTCTCTCTCTCTTTTTCTCTAACACATGCACACACACATGCACACACACACACACACATACACATTCTTATTCCTCTTTTGCTAATACTAGACCAGGGACAGATTTCTACCAAATGTGAGATGCAGTATTTAAACAATTAACTCCCCCACCAAAAACAAACAGTGAGAAGAAGTGTTAGTAAGAAATTAGTGCGAATGTTTGAAGTTGAAAGACATCTCCATTGATGTGTCTGACACACGGTGATTCGGCGCTCTTGAACAGAGCTCAGCTAGGTTTCCCAGCAAACAGAAAACAGGTGATGCCTGCAGTCAAGGGGATGTGGTCAGATGTGTGTTTACAGCACACACTTCATCCAAATACTCTTTGGCTCTACGAAAAAGGCTGGGAAGGAATTAAGGAAACCATGTGTTGGAGGATGTTGCGTGAGTCTTTCCAACACACACATACTGAGAAACTATCAACAGCACAACACAGACTTACTTCAAGATCGATCCCACATATGATTGTTTCATGCTGCACAATGCCAGACTCTGATGTTAAGAAGAACATGTTGGAATGTGGCAGTTTAAAAGTGATTTTGAAGTTAGTGCGCCATGCTCCGATTTCAACGGCGCATTCAGGATCATAAAGGAGAAAACCACTCTGCGAGGCAACCACCACAACATTTGTTTAAGTCAAAGGGCTGCCATTTCACAAACTGAAATCCCCCCCTTTTCCCATTTTGTCCATCCTGTTATAGAGTTTCCTGGTGACGGGGATGAATAACATTTGCATCGGAGGTCACACCTAGCCCAAATATCATGCATCTTAATGTCCTGAGTCATAGCAATAGCACAGATGAAGATATAAATGAGGTATTCTGAATATGGGTATCCAATCACTGCTCATTCGTAGGGGTAGATTTGCAATGCAAAGGGAAGAGAAGGGGAGGCCTTGGTGGGTATTCAACGTGTTAGAGGGAAGGCCTTGGCAGACGGTAATGATGTTGGGGGAAGGGGGAAACCACACACACTTTTGGATGCACACACGCTCACACAGTTACAGGCACACACACCCTCAGACACTTACAGATGCATACACACACACAAACACACATCCCTTTGGCATAACCAGCATCATGACATGTAAATGGGTACCACACACACACAAACACACATACACCACACCGTAGAGCCCGAGGCGGATGGGCTCAACAGTGGACCTCTGGCCACATGGCCCCAGGCTAGGAAGAGGCTCACACATCACAGGGCCCAGCCTTCTCCCAATCGACCTCATTAACCTGGCCAAGCAGCAGGTAGAGCCACCTCAACCAGCACCTCTACCCGCCTCCTACCCTCCTCTCTATCCATAACTATATTCCTCAACCTCTCCTAGTCTCCTTACTTAGCATTCATCCTACTATCTTTCACACAGACATAATGAAAATAATCCCTGACTGTGTATTGCCGCTTTCCATGTTATCTGTAGCTTGTGATTTGTGGAAACACTTTGTTGTTTTTATGTATTTTTGTTGTGTTGCTTTTTGCACGTATCACGCTTTTCTGCGTGCTACGTGTTGCTTGTCCTATGTTGCTCTGCATGTGCTCACTGATATTTTGTTATTGTAATTGTTTTTAATAACTTTCCCAGGAATGCGGTTGAAAATTAGCCGGCTGCCTAAAACCCGCACTTTTACTGAAAAGTTGATTAATGTGCACTGTCCCTGTAAAAATGTAAATATACTCAAATGTAAACACAGAAACATACACAGACAAACACACGCACCTCAATGGGGATGGTTTCGATGCTGTGGCTTGGTGAAGGCCACTCATAGACATTGTTATAGACATAAGTTCAGCAGAGGTCACTGCACAGATAATCCTGAGGGAGAGACTCTGTTGCAGATTGTTTTATAGTGAGAAAAGCATCATTTTGCTTTGTCTTCGCTCTAAATGGTGATATTGTACCGATCAATTAACTAAGTCTGAAAAGTTTGCAAAGTGTCCATTGAATTTTGGGAATGTTGGGCAGCTGAGATGTAGACGCTGTTTGTGTGCGTCTATAAGTTGTTGTTCGTATGTATAAGTTTGTATTATTATAAAACAAAAATGATTAATGATGGGTAACACTATCTTTGAACAACTTGTTTATAATGCCACATAGTGCAACATAAATATTCCCATACACATTCATAATAGCTCACATCTCCTTTAAAATTGTTTTTGAAATGCATTAAGGCTATAGATTCCTTCACGCATCACACACAAGTACTATAATGCATAAAGATGAATAGTTCCTTATAAGACCCTATACGAATGCATAAGTGTGCATAAATGCATTTATAAGTCCGGTGACTCACAGAAAGTGTTTCTGAATGTTTACTCCTCACTCCGTCATACAAACCAGTCAAAATGACCTTATTTAGTAGATTTTGTGATAATGTCCTTCATATATTTAAATGTGCCAAATAAACATACATAACACACTACCATTTCCCAGGAGTACAGGAGTGTGGAACACACACACAGCTTTTTCCATCTACATTCAATCGCATCAGTCGACCAATCTGACTCCAATTCTTGATTTATTTGTTTTTATGCTAATTATTGTTTGGATATTACAGATTACAGTATCACAACAGGCCGTCATTGTAAATAAGAATTTGTTCTTTAACTGACAGAATTTGTTCTTTGTTCTTTAACATTTAATTGGGAATGGAATTATTTTATTTTCTGGGGTGGGTAGTGGGGGGTGGGGGGGTTGGACAGAGACGTTGGGCTGGAGGGAATGGGGAGTTGGGGGTGTAGGCCCAAATACATTTTTTATTCTTTTTTTTATATACTGTACAATTGTATTATTATAAAATAAACAAATAAATAGACCAATAAAAGAGTTCCATTTGCTAAGAAACTATTTTTGTTTATTTTTCACCATTCCATTTTTTTATTGAAACAATCACAGTAAGGTATTTAATTGTTGCCCAGAAATGATTTGTTATTTAGATAAAAATGGCTGCATTGGACCTTTAAAAAGGTTTGCCACAGTTTTTGACAGATAGGTCAAATATGTATTTGTTTCTTCAGCGGCAAAACTTATGGGGAGAATATCATAAAATAATGATATACTGTATCTAGCAGGTGAACTACGGTATGAGAACAATGTAATTCCAGAGATCTGTTGATGACAACAATCAAAACAGCCTGATTATTTTAGAAAAGATTGCCATTATCAATCAGACTTCCTGTGCTCTGTCTGTCAGACTGAAATAAATTCATGCATTAGCCAGCCTAATAAAGACTGATCTAATTGGTGTTCATTGTGCATTAACATTATTTTCCAGGTGAACTGGAAAACATTCAGTATAGCCTATTTCCCTTTCTGTTTTGAAACTCTAAAGCACTAAGGCTTCTTCCTTGTATTTGTAGGCAATTGCTTTTTCCTCCCTCCGTTGCTCCCTCAAATACTTTCAGATCCAGTCAAACTTTGATGGACTTCCATTTTGAGACCTTCATTGCATCCTCCTAACACCACATAACTTTTATTCTGTGCGTTGTGCTAAGCCGGCTCTTGATGTTATTAGCCCAACGCAGGGCAGGGCAGAGCAGATGAGAGCAAGCACCGTATCGCACGGTTGACACACAGTAGTTCTATTTCCTCTTTAAGCTTATAAAAATTGGGATATTGAAGGCTGAAAATTGTGCCTGAAATTGGAACTCCTGAGCTTGGCGAGACGAGAGTAATCTTCAAGAGTTTGCTGTCGTCTAATGGTTTCCGCGGCCCTCTCTCTCTTCTTCTGTTCTCATGTTCACCAGCGATACGCCGATGGGAACATTGTGTTGCTTATCTGCTATAGCATCTGCAAGGCCTTTTTAAAATGGATACTTCCTTATCGGTGGAGGTGTGAGTCAGTGAGGTCTGTGTCACTCTGGTTAAACTTTAGGTTGTGGTTGTGGTACATGATTTCCACTGAGGATTTACCCAGGTGTTTTACCCAAAAGGCTCAGACTTTTCTGTTTCCATCTACATGGGCCGGCACCCGTGTTTAACTGGGCCATGGCTCTGACAGACCTGCTCCTGAGAGGGAGAGGCGAATCGGGAGGGTTTACTCCACCCAAAACCTGTCCACGTTAAGCAGATCATTAATTATTAAACAAGTGAGGAGTTTTGTATGGGGGGCAATAAAAGTGTTGAATTTTGTTGAATTTTGTCAAGATGTTGGTAGAACCAGGACGAAAGTAACACTTCGTTTTGTTCCTAATTACTGTTAGGGGTGTCGAAGTCAGGTGCAGGAGATCAGAGTGTAGTAAACAGGCACACTTTAATTCCGGTCCACAAACGACAGCACATAAAAATATAAATGTGCCAAAACCACGGAATATAACAAAAGTATGGCGACGGACAATATCCACATAACAATAAACAATTACACACAAAGACATGGAGGGGAACAGAGGACTAAATACATGCAGTGTGATTATTGAATGAAAACCAGGTATGTATGGAACAAGACAAAACAAATGGACATATGAGAAATGGAGCGGCGATGGCTAGAAAGCCGGTGACATCAATCGCCGAACGCCACCCAAACAAGGAGAGGAGCCGACTTCAGCAGAAGTCGTGACAGTGCCCCACCCTTGACGCGCGGCTCCAGTGGCGGGCCGACACCGGCCTCGGGGACGACCCAGAGGGCGAGGTGCAGGGCGATCCGGACGAAGACGGTGAAACTCCTGCATCAGTTCGGGGTCCAAAACATCCGCAACCAGGACCCAGCACCTCTCCTCCGGACCGTACCCCTCCCACTCCACGAGGTACTGAAGGCCCCCTGCCCAACGCCTCGAATCCAGGATGGAATGAACCGAGTACGCCGGGGCACCCTCGATGTACAGAGGGGGTGGAGGGATCTCCCGCACCTCAGATTCCTGGAGCGGACCAGCCACCACCGGCCTGAGGAGAGACACATGGAACGAGGGGTTAATACGGTAATCAGAGGGAAGCTGTAATCTGTAACACACCCCGTTCACTCTCCTCAGGACTTTGAATGGCCCCACAAACCGCGGACCCAGCTTCCGGCAGGGCAGGCGGAGGGGCAGGTTTCGGGTCGAGAGCCAGACCCGGTCCCCCGGTGCGAACACCGGGGTTTCACTGCGGTGATGGTCCGCGCTGGTCTATTGGCGGAGCGCGGCTCGCTGGAGGTGAACATGGGCGGCCTCCCATGTCTCCTCCGCGTGCCTGAACCAGGCGTCCACCGCAGGAGCCTCGGTCTGACCCTGATGCCACGGCGCCAGAACCGGCTGGTACCCCAATACGCACGGAAAGGGGGAGAGGTTAGTGGAGGAGTGGCGAAGCGAGTTCGCGCCCACTCCCCCGGCCGGTACTGGCAATAGGACCGCAGAAACCTGCCCACATCCTGGTTGACTCTCTCTACCTGCCCGTTACTCTCGGGGTGAAAACCCGAGGTAAGGCTGATCGAGACCCCCAGACGTTCCATGAACGCCTTCCAGACTCTTGACGTGAACTGGGGACCCGGATCAGACACTATATCCTCAGGCACCCCGTAGTGCCGGAAGACATGAGTAAACAGGGCTTCCGCAGTCTGTAGGGCCGTAGGGAGACCGGGCAGAGGGAGGAGACGACAGCACTTAGAGAAACGATCCACAACGACCAGGATCGTAGTGTTTCCCTGTGAAGGCTATACTCGGCCTTGTCTTAGGACGGTAAGTTGGTGGTTGGAGACATCCCTCTAGTGGTGTGGGGGCTGTGCTTTGGCAAAGTGGGTGGGGTTATATCCTGCCTGTTTGGCCCTGTCCGGGGGTATCATCGGATGGGGCCACAGTGTCTTCTGATCCCTCCTGTCTCAGCCTCCAGTATTTATGCTGCAGTAGTTTATGTGTCGGGGGGCTAGGGTCAGTCTGTTACATCTGGAGTATTTCTCTTGTCTTATCCGGTGTCCTGTGTGAATTTAAATATGCTCTCTCTAATTCTCTCTTTCTCTCTTTCTGTCTTTCTCTCGGAGGACCTGAGCCCTAGGACCATGCCTCAGGACTACCTGGTATGATGACTCCTTGCTGTCCCCAGTCCACCTGGCCGTGCTGCTGCTCCAGTTTCAACTGTTCTGCCTGCGGCTATGGAACCCTGACCTGTTCACCGGACGTGCTTGTTGCACCCTCGACAACTACTATGATTATTATTATTTGACCATGCTGGTCATTTATGAACATTTTAACATCTTGACCATGTTCTGTTATAATATCCACCCTGCACAGCCAGAAGAGGACTGGCCACCCCTCATAGCCTGGTTCCTCTCTAGGTTTCTTCCTAGGTTTTTGGCCTTTCTAGGGAGTTTTTCCTAGGGAGTTTTTCCTAGCCACCGTGCTTCTTTCACATGCTTTGCTTGCTGTTTGGGGTTTTAGGCTGGGTTTCTGTACAGCACTTTGAGATATCAGCTGATGTACGAAGGGCTATATAAATACATTTGATTTGATTTGATTTGATTTGAAAGATGTAGATCGGTTAAAAAATCCACAGACAGGTGTGACCAAGGTCGTTGTGGAATGGGTAAGGGGTGTAGCTTACCTCTGAGCAGGTGTCTCGGAGCCTTACACTGGGCACACACCGAGCAGGAGGAAACATAAACCCTCACGTCCTTAACCAAGGTGGGCCACCAGTACTTCCCAGTCAGACAGCGCACCGTCTGACCGATCCCCGGATGACCAGAGGAGGGTGACGTGTGGGCCCAATAGATCAACTGGTCATGGACAGCAGACGGAACGTACATACGCCCGACAGGACACTGGAGGGGAGCGGGCTCTGTACGCAACGGCTGCTCAATGTCCGCGTCCAGTTCACACATGACCAGCGCTACCAGGCAAGAGACCAGGAGTATGGGAGTCTGATCCATGGGCCGCTCCTCTGTGTCATACAGCCGGGACAGTGCGTCTGCCTTCGTATTCTGGGAACCTGGTCTGTAGGACAGGGAAAACACAAAACAGGTAAAGAACATGGCCCACCTTGCCTGACGAGGATTCAGTCTCCTCACTGCCCGGATGTACTCCAGGTTGCGGTGGTCAGTCCAGATGAGGAAAGGGTGTTTAGCCCCCTCAAGCCAATGTCACCACGCCTTCAACGCTTTAACCACAGCCAACAGCTCCCGGTCCCCCACATCATAGTTTCGCTCCCCTGGGCTGAGCTTCTTCGAGAAGAAAGCACAGGGGCAGAGTTTTGGTGGCGTACCCGAGGGCTGTGAGAGCACAGCTTCTATCCCAGCCTCAGACGCGTCCACCTCCACTATGAACGTCAAAGAGGGATCCGGATGGGCCAGCACGGGAGCTGTCCGCCTCAGCGAACCACTGCAACCGTATGGAACCCCCCTTCAGCAGTGAGGTAATGGGAGCAGCCACCTGGCCAAAACCCCGGATAAATCTCCGGTAGTAATTGGCAAACCCTAAAAATTGCTGCACCTCCTTTACCGTGGTGGGAGTCGGCCAATTACGCACGGCTGCAATGCGGTCACTCTCCATCTCCACCCCTGATGTGGAAATGCGATACCCTAGGAAGGAGACGACCTGCTGAAAGAACAGGCATTTCTCGGCCTTGACGTACAGGTGATGGTCCAACAGTCGACCAAGCACCTAGCGTACCAGGGACACATGCTCGGCGCGTGTAGCGGAGTATATCAGAATGTCATCGATATACACCATGGGCGTCAGAGCGGTGGTGCTGGGGGATGGAATTGACAGACCCCGATCTGGACGTCCGCGGGTAGCCAGCAGGTTATCCAACCAGATGGACAGGTCCACCAGCTGGTCAAAGGTGAGATTGGTGTCCCTGCAGGCCAACTCCCGTCGGACGTCCTCGCACAAACTACAACGGTAGTGATCGATCAGGGCCCTGTCGTTCCATCCCGCGCCGGCGGCCAGGGTCCGAAAGTCCAATGCGAACTCCTGTGCGCTCCTCGTCCCCTGCCTCAGGTGGACGAGTAATTCACCCGCCGCTCTACCCTCAGGCAGGTGGTCGAATACTGCCCGGAAGCAGCGGGTGAAATCCTCGTCCAGCACCGCTTCTCCTTCCTCCCATTCGGTGTTGGCCCACTCCAGGGCTTTCCCTGAGAGACAGGAGATGAGGGCGGACACGCTCTCACGGCCCGAAGGAGCCGGGTGGACGATTGCCAGGTAGAGCTCCAGCTGGAGTAGGAACCCCTGACATCCGGCAGCCGTCCCATCATACTCCCTCGGAAGAGCAAGCCAAATCCCACTGGGACCGGGTGAAGGAGGGGTGAATGGTGGTGCCTGTGGTGGTGCTGGTGGAGGCGCTGGAGGAACTCCTCTTCTCTCCCAATGATCCATGGTCTGCAGGACGCGATCTATGGTGGTGCCGAGATGCTGTAATATGGCAGCGTGCTGCTGGACGCGCTCCTCAACCCCTAATACCGGGGCACCTGCTCCTGCTGACTCCATTTTGAGGTGCGTGTTTTTGTCAGGCGGTGGGTAACTGGTGCAGTGAATCAGGCTCAGGAGAGCAGAAATGAGTGTACAAGGTATTTAATTCCACGACAGCACCAGTATACAGACAATACTGAAGGTGCGGAGAAATACCGGTCACTCGAAAATAACGGGTGTAAATACATAACCCGGCAAACATAACCAGCCGACAAGTACCAACACGCACACTAACATGTGGGAAACAGAGGGTTAAATAATGAACATGTAATTGGGGAATAGAAACCAGGTGTGTAGAAAACAAAGACAAAACAAATGGAAAATGGATCGGCGATGGCTCGAAGACCGCCGAACAAGGAGAGGGACTGACTTCGGCGGAAGTCGTGACATAGCTAGCGTGACACTTGAAACCTATGCTGTCATTTAGTCACTAGATGGATTTAAAAAACGACATAATGTATGTTTCGAACATTAAACAACTAAATACAACTCCACACCTTAAAAACACTTCCGGGTCATATTTTTCATACTCAAATCGCTCAAAACAACGTTTTGTTGATAACTCGGCAAAACATGGTCAGATTGTGCAGTTTTTTTGCAGGGAGGTCATCCTCCATATTAGGAACGTGCTGACTTCACTACGTCATTCTAGCTTCTGTGTTATCTGAGAAAATGGGGGTGTTACTTTTGCCCGTGTTACTTTCGTCCCACCTCTCCCCTAATGATATAGATTTTTTAGGTTTTATTTCATCTCACCAAAGAAAAGAAGTGAAAGAAAACAGTACAGATAAAAAAAATAAACAGTGGGCAGGTGAGGTTAGAAGCCCAAAAGAGCTTATATGAAAACCACACCACAAATATAAGTACATAAAAAAAGATGGTTCAATCAGTTAAACAAAGCATATTATTTATAATTGAACATGATTTACTCAGTAAACAATAAATTACATGTTTGATTATGAGTGTGTGTGTGTGTGCATGTGTGTATGAGAGTTAGGCAACATGGAGGGGATTATTGGGTGGTTTGGCTCATCAGGCTGACCCCCAGTCTTCGCTTAAAGTTATTGAGGGATAATGAGGTTTTGGCAATGTGAAGATAAGAATTCTAGAGTATGGTACCTCTGTATCTGATAGAAAATGGACTATATGTTGGTGCGGCAGTTTAGAAGGTGAAGGTTATCACAGTGTCTTGTGTTATATAGATGGATTTCAGAATGAACCTGGAAGGATCCAATGAAGGGTTTAGGTAAACTGTCTGGGAGGTATGAGTATTTGTAGATGAAAGTGCATAATTGGCTTACATTAATGTCGTAAATAGACACGATATTGAGTTTCTTAATTAAACAAAGGTGCAGATGGAGCCAGATAATTAGAGGAGGTGGCTAGACTTTGTATTTGTATTTTTTTATGATGAGTAATTTGTGTAGGTAGAAGGCATATGTACTGTCCCAGACAATATTACAATACGTGAGATATGGGTAAATTAAGCCATAGTATAGAGTTAGGAAGCAAGCCTGATGAATCAAACCACTAATATTTCTGATGATACCAACAGATTTCATCTCTTTGCTACAGACAAATTCAATATGATCTTTCCAGTATAACTTTTCATCAATTAGAACTCCGAGGAATCTAGTAGATGTGACTCGTTCCATTTCTGCAAGGTCATTGATATTGATTAGGAATAACAAAGGTCCAATGTAAGTGTGATGAACGTGACATCCTGGCAATTTTGAGAAAAAAAGCAGACACCTAATTTGCATAGGGAGCGACACGTCACATTTTCTGGCCTATCAAGACAGGATCGAACTCCCTTGGCTGTGAACCTCGCAGCTCTGCTTATAAAAGGGGAGACTCTAGTGAATGCAACAAACCCAGTCTCATCTCGTTGAAATATCCTCTGATGGATTCAGAGCTGTCAACAAGAAACAATAGAAAATAATTTTGTAGAACTGAAACAAGAGCCATTTCTCTTGGTCACAGAGGGACGAAATCACCTCGTGCTTAAAGCTGAAATTGTAATGAGTCAACAGGCATGTGTCGCTCAGAAGATGCTGGCTAAAAAATACTCTGTCATCAATTATATGAAATGATGCCAATTTTGTACTGTCACTAAGAATGATCATATTTATTTTACAGTTATAAGAAAGGTGAAATAGTCCTTTATAATTTGATTATTACTATATTTAGAAAGCATTTAAATAATTTAAAGTCCTATTCTCCCACTTTGTTGAATAGGGAAAAAAATCTATATATGACTGTTCATATTTTCATGTTTTTAGAATATTTGTATTTGAGCTTGTGTCCTCAAAAGTGACTACACCTCAGCAATTTATTAAAAAATAAATAAATGAAAGGTGAGATTTTAATCTTTCTGGCAGTATAAGCATTACTAGGTTTTGTTTATGGCCCTCTCAAGATAAAACATTGATTTTGGGTATGTCTATTTAGGCAGAAATCTACATTTTGACTTTTAACATTTAACAGGTTTTAACACCTCACAAAGCAACTGTTTTGATGATGCAGAGGTTGTTGATTATGTTCTTCACAAGTCCTCACTGTCAGTCCTAGCTATGGAAACACAATTTCCCCAGTATAACATAGGGGTGTATACACTAGTGTAACATTGGTGTTAGTTTAAAAGCAGGACAATGCTGGTGTGCTGCTAATGGACCCCGGGCCCAATGTTTAAGACCCTGGCTTAAAGGGAGCATGACTCCATGTCCTGTGCCCTTAGTTCAACAGGTTTTAGAGTGAATATTAGCTATACATCACCTAACATTGATACCGAGGGTAAATCAAGAGTTTACAAGGTTGGTGAGAGTCTCATAGTTCGTGATAGTCTCATAGATAGCTTTTAATAGTTTGTAGCTCAAACCGTTATGCTTTTTCAGACGTTTCTGTAAAAAAGAACCCGGTCTAGCTCAGCCCCCGTTAATCACACAGACTGATACCAACGGATGGAATAGACGGATCCAATGGAACAACCCAGAAGTCTGTAGATCAAACAGACGATGTTTAAAAGGGGTTAGAAGTCCTAAATCATGCCAGTGTGACGGTGGGACTCATTGGGTTTAGAGCACCTAGTCATCTGTATGCAGAGGATTCCATCTCTCTATCCCTCTATCCCTCCCTCTATCCCCCCCCCCCCCCCTACAAAGGAAAGGACAGGCGAGGGGGAATATTTGAGGAGAACGGAGGGAGGCTAATGAGTGAGGGGATTAACAGGTGGGGGGGGGGGGTGTAGAGAAGGTAGAAGAGTTGGACGGGCAGCCGTGATTGTCAGTAGATTCCTGGCAGAGAGGGTTCAGGGAGGTGGGGGGGGGTTTGGGGGGGTTCCATTTCAAAAAGGACGCTTGAGAGTAGAGAGGGGCGGGAGGGAGGGGATGTTGGGGTAGGCACTTAGCCTGGGATGAGGACTCCTCGTCAGTCTGGATGAACCGCAGAGGGCAGTCATACTAATATAGCATGTGGAGGAACCAGGGCAAGGTGGATGACTTGTGGAGAGGTGGTCGGAAGAAAGACCTTCACCTCATGAGGGTGTACTTTACAACGTGGGTTTGGACCTGTAAGGAAACCGAAGGGTAACCAATTCTGGGTTGAGTTAAAGGGGGGACTGGTGCACAGTCTAAAAACTGTCTGAAAGATACAGTAGCTAGGCTACGGAATATGCTAGCTAATTGAAAACCAGTTCATGGATGCTCCCTTCAGAATTATTGGAAAGTGAACGACTATTATCCCTATCTCCAGTTTCCTCCCCTGCAAAAATGAACTGCTTCCCTAATTTTATCTCTTAATCCAGATGTATTTTTCCCATAAAATGGAAATCTGATAACTGTCCCAAACCATTCCCAATGGCCTTGTAATTACAATTTAACTTGCTGATACCCTAAAAAAAATTACTTTGTGACCATTATTAGAAACGATTGTAGTGGGTATACAGTAATGTCGAGTGGAGTGTCAGGGGCATTTGGAGAGCCGGGAGAGACGTCTCGAACACAAACCAAGCAATAGGGCTCTGAAATGAGAGGGGCCACTAATGAGGGAGATGCTGGTGTTTGCTGCTCTTGGCAACGACAGCTGATGTTTGTCTTTGTGTCAGGGCAGGAGCCCAGCCGAATGGAATCCTTGGAAACACCAAACAATCCAATATTACATTTCCTCTCTCAAATGCCACAGGGAGTGGAGGGGAGCATGTGTGGGAGATAGAGGAGGAGCGAGATAGAGAGAAAACTAGAGAAAGAGAGAGAAAGGTAGTGGGAGAGGAAAAGAGTAGTAGATAAAGAAAGAGAGCGAGGGTAAGAGATGTAGAGAAAGTAGTCAGGAGATAAAAAAGAGAGGACATCACCCAACACTAGAGAGAACAGAGAGGATGAGGACTCAGTATTACCAATGTTGTTTTAAAATTAAAATTAAAAAACACCCACAGAGCTCCATGCTCCGCTATCATGAGCCAACGATCAAAACTGAATTGGCGAGCTGCTGCAGGTGCATCAACAAGTCCCTCCATCTGCCTCAGCCTCCGCCGAGGATAATACGTATGCGAGCCAATCCACAGGAGAGTCCCAAATGAAATGTTGCCAACATCCCCTTCCACTACCTTCAAGTCTGCAAAGTCAAAACTCCCTCCTTTCTCTGCAACACATGACTATTTACTTTGCCAAAATGCTCATCAAGGCTAGTATGTCTGCATCGAAGCCAGAGCCGTGTGATCCCGGTTATATGTGTAGCCTAGCCTCCGTGGCTGGCAATGCAGGTGGGAATGGTATAAGCACACACAGCCAGAAATTACAGTTTAAATACCCTGTGTGATGGAGACTCGGGGGTTGTCTGTTTCAAACATATATGGGCTTAGTCCAGGGTATAACCTAGGAATCTTATCTCTCCTCTGGGCTTTTAGAAGCATTTGGAAGGTGGTGAAATAGGGCCTTTCCCAGGCCGTCCCCAGGGTCCTATTTATTTGTGCACAACGTAGCAAAAAAGTTTTACAACAGAAAGCGAAAACAAGCATTTCTTATTGGCCAAGTTCAGGTAGTTTCTCCCCGTTTCGGTCCATTTTCAGTTTGGTGCCTAATGAACTCTATCCACTGCTGCCCATAGCTCCATAGTTTTCCTTCTCTCCCTGTAGCCCAGGCCCAGCCCCAGCCAAAAGGACATGTGGAGTGCATTAGAGCTCTGAGGACATTGGATCTCCCCCGAGTGGCAAGGCTGGATGGGTGGCCCACTGCAGCCCCCTTTCAGCAACAGGCCCGGCCCTTTGTGATTGATAGGGGGCCCCCCAGGAGGAGTCCTTGCCTACTTAACACTTACACACACCGCGCATGCCACAAACTGCACACACTAAACACTCACGTGCAATACACTGAATACACCACATTATACATTAAGGGTACATACACGTCATGTAAATGTACTATTATATTTATCACTCAAGTAAGTGAACACTGCAAATGGCAGAAAGTGTGCAGTTAACACCTATGGGCACATTGCGCACAGTTAACAATTTTACAGTGTTGCACATATCACTCATTGCTCCATTCCTGCTCTCTCACCACTCATGCACACAATACAACACAAAGAACTTGAAATAAAGTATTATTATTAAGAGATTAGACTTTCTTCACAATGTTGCAAAACCATATTTTGGAGTCTTAATCTGAGTTCAACTGCACCTACTCTTGACTAGTGTCACGTCCTGACCAGTAAAGGGCCTATTTGTTATTGTAGTTTGGTCAGGACGTGGCAGAGGGTATTTGTTGTACATGTTTTTGGTTATGTGTTTATATAGAGGGTTATTTTGTGTAGAGTGTTTCTGGGTTTAGTGGTGTATCTATGTAGAAAGGGTATTTGATTTAAGTGGTTCAGGGTTTATTAGATATGTATTTATGTAAGATGGGGTGTTTGATTTAGGTGTTCCCGGGTTGTTGGGTATGTTCTTGTATTGTATTTCTAGGGGGCTGGTCTAGTGTTGTATTTCTGTGTTGGCCCGGTGTGGCTCTCAATCAGGAACAGCTGTACATCGTTGTTGCTGATTGAGAGTCATACTTAGGTCGCCTGTTTTCACCTGTTAGTTTGTGGGAGATTGTGCTTGTTTAGCTGTGTGCCTGACAAGACTGTCCAGTTCGTTTGTGTTTTGTATACGTTTATTGTGTTTTCCTTCTTCACCAAATAAAAAGAAGATGAGTATATATTTTCCCTCTGCGTCTTGGTCTTTACCCTACGACACCCGTGACAACTAGAACTTCCGGGTCTGTCAGGTGTGCGCTACTGGTAAGAAGTCAGGTGCAGGAGAGCGGAGAGTTGTGATCAGGCGCACACTTTAATTGGCAGAAGTAACAACAGACGGACGCAACTGCGTCAAAAAACCTCCAGCCAAATGGCAAAAGTGCAAAGCGCGACAACAGTCACAATAATGCATAAGTAACAATAAACACACTCGTGTACAACACGGTACCCGGAGAAAAACCAGCCTGGCGCGTAACACGAAACATGTAACAAAAACAATTCCACACAAAGACATGGGGTGAACAAAGGGAATATACATGTAGTGTGATTAGGGAATGTAAACCAGGTATGCAGGGAAACAAGACAAAACAAATGGAACAATGAACAGTGGAGCGGCGATGGCTAGACGACCGGTGACGCCGAACGCCGAACGCCGCTCGAACAAGGAGAGGAGCCGACTTCGGCGGAAGTCGTGACAGGCTCATTATTCGTCACATACAATATATACAGTACCAGTTAAACGTTTGGACAAACCTACTCATTCCAGGGATTTCTTTATTTTGACTATTTTCTACATTGTAAAATAATAGTGAAGACATCAAAACTATTAAATAACACATACGGAATCATGTAGTAACCAAAAACGTGTTAAACAAAGAGTGTGCAAAGCTGTCATCAAGGCAAAGGGTGGCTACTTCAAAGAATCTCAAATATTAAATATATTTTGATTTGTTTAACACTTTTTTGTTTTCTACATATGGGTTATTTCATAGTTTTGATGTCTTCACTATTATTCTACAATGTAGAAAACAGTAAAAATAAAGAAAAAACATTGAATGATTGGTGTGTCCAAACTTTTGACTGGTACTGTATAAATAATCCATCTCTACATATGGAAGCAATGTGAAATTATTTTGAGAAACAACATACAATTGATTCACTTCGAGATCATCAAAGCAGTGCCTACATCACTGACACTATCATAAAGCATCATCAGTGATTCTTAAGCTATTGTAAAATGTCTTCCCTATAAGTTTTCAGTATTCTTGACAGTGAGAAATTTGTACTTTTTTCAAAAAGGAATAAATTGCCCTCGCCTGATTTGCCATTTAAAATAAATTGCAGCGTCGGCCCAAATTTGCAATTCACAGGAACTTCTCTGCGGTGTGCCACGCACCACACAGACAAGGTTAATCCATATTTCACATTTGAATATAAGATGGAAGCGAAAGAGAGATAGAAGAGAGAAGGGGAGCTAGGTGGCTCCATCAGCCTCCATGCCAGAAGATGAGGGGAGAAAGGTAGACTGAGACAGACCAAGGCATACCGAGAAGAAAGGAAAGAAACAGCCGACATTTAGAGTAAATGGCATCCAAAACCCACTCCAATTATCTTTGCCAGCCATGCCAGCGAGACTGACTTAATTAAATGACTTGAGAGGGACGGGAACGGAAGGAGCCGCCAGTGATTGAGGGGGCAAGGCAGGTACGTATCAGCTGCGAGCACAAAGCTTGGTTGGCAGTCGACTGCCGACCACACTCCCTTTTCAATTCTGACATCATAAGAAAATAAAGAAATCATAAGAAAAAAGAGAGGCCCTTGTCGTTTGGAGCCATGTAATTGCACTATTCAAATCAAATGTTTCTATCTTCGTTCACATATTCTAAAGAAGAAATGTATTTATATATATTTTTTTAACTGATTTTATTCCCCCTCCAAATCCCCCATAATCCTCGTGCCTTTCTGAGGCTGCCTCTGACAGTGACCTTTTCGCAGGGAGCCTGTTACCATAGAAACCGACAGTGCAACCCCGCCATTCTTTCTGTGTTTCTGTCACTGTTTGGGCAAAAAGTGTTGACCTTGAGGTAAATAACAAGCATTATTTTCCCCTCCCTCTAAGTCAAGTGTTGTTTGTGTGTCTTACATGTCGAGCTACAGGTGAAGCTTGGTGGACTCTAAATGTAGAACAGAACAATAATGTCCTGAAAATGTTTAATGTACCATAACAATAGATGGTTTGGTTCTCAATTTCCTTTTGTCTTAAACTGATTTACATGTATTATCATCAGAAGGTCCACAAAGCATGCCAAGCATTTCTCCTTCCACTTAAAGCGAAACCTTGATCAGCAGATATGGTGGTTCAAGTGGCACTGCATCTTCGCTAACACCTGTTACTCTTTCTGTTACTGTTTCTATTGTCTCCTGTGCTGATTTGAATCTTGGAGATGTTGTTTGTACATAAGGATGGTGGGTGGAAGCTTTATTGTTATGTTTTTGTGTGAACACAGAAATATATAAAAATGAACAAGTTGATAGCCATTGCCTACCACAGTGTAAATAGCTTTGATGTGGTCTGCAGTTTGAGACTAACAGTGTAGGCATAACCTTATTACTGAAGTTAGAGCAACAAACTTATCTGAACGAGCAGAAATCAAATGAAATAACCTTACTTTGCATGAAAAGCCAGAGTTTATTGAATTACAACGTATCATAAAATAGCATTTATTTGTATAGAATATAGCTTTCTCAGTGCTGGTGTAATATAACAAAAATACTCAACATTTTGGCAAAGGGATAGGGATTTTTTTGTTCTAATCATTACTGGTTGGACTGTTGAATACAAGACGGCACCCAGGGACATTTTTTAAGTCTTACATATAGTGTTTCAGTCATTCGAACGCTGCCTCTGAGTTCTGGAGGCGGAAGATCAGGCTCCCACCATAGCCTCACTCCCTGTGGGGAATAACTGAGCTAGGTGAAGGGTTGAAGAGAGATTGAAAGAGAGAAGGAAGGGGAGAAGGAGGAGGGGGTTGGGTTAACATGACAACTGCTGTTTTGTCAGGGCTAAATCCAAGCTTCTCTCTCACCCCCTCCCTCCTACCCGCCTCTCCTTATCCTCTTTCTCTCCCTCCCTCTCTCCCTCCTCTCCCCATCCCTCACTCCCTCCTATCCACTTCTCTCCCTCTCTCCCTCTCCCTCTCTCTGTCTCCCCGCTCGGGAGCGCCCGCATTCCCCTGTGTTGTGCTCAGAGGCGAGCCATAGCGCTTCTCTCATCTCAGTGGCAGGATTTTTCTCAGGGCTCTAGATCCTCCGCCAGTTGCCGTGGAGACCGCCATACCACAGCTCCGACCCTGGAGGTTTGGGCCTGTTTTACTCCCAGCAGGAGCTACTGGCAGCTGGAGAACAGCTGTTACTACCAGGACCAGGGCTAAATCGGCTGCAGGACCCGGCACAGGCCTACAACCACCCAGAACAAACACTGGGTACACACACTGAGTACACTGTCTTGTGTGGATGAAGACAAGGAATATGTGGAAGAAATGCAAGAGAGTAAAGTTGGACTGGAAGTTTTTCAGGAGGCCAGCAAACGTTGAATTGTTCGATTGTCTTTTGAGAGACTTTGCTTAGGACAAGTCAGTCAGTTAGAAACATGTCGTTTTTGATCCCAAACAGTCGTGTATTTTGTGCAAATCACGATTTCTCATTTCCTGTGAATGGACTGAGTAGCCTAGATATTTGAATGGCGACAGAATGGAGCAAAGTCAGATTAGAAGCTGATGTTCACTTTACAGTATCCATTACACACTGGGTCTAAATGCTCCTGCAGGTGAACACTTAGCTTTATTCACCGTGTAATAGATTTTGGCAGGACCCTCTTACAGAGGAGCCAAAAGGCCCATTGAGCTGAATCCCACAGCAGGCCAACCGTAGCAGCATTAAGATGGCGCAGAGGATTAAAGTATGGGCAACTGATCCGCAACCGCAAGCTTCACAATGTAGCAATTGCTATAGGGGTTCTCCAAAATGGTGGACCAACTTCACATGCATACCAAGGGCAGACTGATGACAGACGAGGGAATATTCATATCCATTTCATGGGTATCTGTACCAAATTCATACATACTGTATACATACTGTACATGTCTGGGTTGGAAAACATCTTAACACGAGATGCATCACATTAAATTGGCTATCTCACTCATCTTCATTTCATAGATATCATCTGCACAGTGGAGTTATCATATCGCTTTCCACCATAAAATATATAAACCGAACACTTGCAAAAGTATTTTAACAATATGTACAAAACCAAACGTTGCTGCTGTTGAAGCTATTCTTGTAGCACTTTGTGTGCCCTCTTTTTGAGTTGAGTACTTTCCTTGTTTCAGAGTGCATCAAACACTGCCATATCCCCCACTGCACAGATGCATGAACGCTACCTCAATCTCAGCGCAGCACGTTGGATGCTTCAACTGAGTTAAAACCAGGGCATTGTCTGTCTGGTAGTTTCACCAGTACTATTTTTTTAAATGAGTTAATATACTGAATTAGTATAATTGAAATACAATGGCACAAGTGGAAGCCCACAGACTTTCTATAAAACCTTCCACCCTCCAGGCCTTTCAATAACGCTATAATGTTCTACAGGGATGGGGTGGGGGTTGGTGGCGTGGTGAGGTTATAGTTGTAGTGTTTTGCTGCCTACGCAGGGAGCTACGTCTTTCGGCTCTTCCTCTCCATCTGTTTTGTTTTCCTTCCATCGTCCCTTTATGATGAGCTGGGTCTTCAGTCCCCCCAATAAAATCCCATTAGCTCTTAATGAAGTCGGTTTCGCAGCCTCTCAGCCTCACCTCATTTAGCACGATTGTCTGGCGGCCATTAGCATGGAGGCAATTACAGCCGCGCGGTGAGAGTAATTGGAAATGCCGACAGGGACCCCAAGAAATGGGGAATAATAAATAAAAAAATCTAACTAATAAGCTTCCATTCAGATGGAGGGATGGATGGAGGAGGGGGCTGTGGCTAAGTTAAATCAACATAATTAGAATTAGGGTTGCTGGGTAGGTGGGGTAACAAGAGCAGGGTTGGGTAGCTAGCAGGGTGAGGAGATGTAAGGGTTTCACAGGGGTATGATGGTTTAGGTTGAGATGGCAAGAAAGATGGGATGGGAGATAGCGGGGTAGCTAGTGTGCTAACAGTTATGATAAAAGGCATACAGGTTAACTTGAGATTGCCCAACAAAAAAGTTGCAGGATTATATTTACAGGAGTACTCCAATTTGTTAACTTTTCCATTTTTCGTTCCATTATCGAAATTACAGCTAAATCGTTTAATACATTTGGAAAATGCCGTTACCCTAGGCGGCACCCTAGGCTCACAGTTTCACAGATTATCCACTAATATGGCTTGGTATGTATGGAGGCAGTGCAGGCTAAATTACTTTCTCGAGGGTTTACATTGGATTTCCTTGTGGGATTGGAAATGGCAATGTACACTATTTAATTGTCTGTAAAGACAGTGGGAGGTGTCAGGTGCTTCAATCTAAAATAAGCTTAATTGACTCACCTGAGAGTGAGCATTTTAGATGTTATCTGTTTAATGGCTTCCATCTCTGAATTCAAATCAAATTGTATTTGTCACATGCGTCGATTACAACAGGTGCAGACCTTACAGTGAAATGCTTAATTACACACCCTTAACCAACAATGCAGTTGTAAGAAAAATAAGTGTTAAGTAAAAAATAGATAAGTGAAAAAAAAAGTTACAAATCAATAAAGAGCAGCAGTAAAATAACAGTAGTGAGGCTATATACAGGGGTACCGGTACTATGCTATGCTAACCTTGCTATGCATGTGCTAGATACTTCATATGCTAGATACAATTTTGTGAGCACAAGGTACTCATCGGAGTCCTAATGGCATTCCTTAAACACTTGTATGGACATATCAAAACATTAAACACATAGCTTTGATTCCAACAATGCAAAATTAGCTGTAACTAACCTCTAGCTTTGAGATGCTAGTCATTAGCCACATGCTAACACTAATGCTAACAATACAATTCCATACCACCATTTATTTTGTCCTCCTTGATAAAGAACTTCACAGTGGAGAAATTAAATTAAATGAGATTAAATGAAAGGTCCAGAACATTGGATCCAGTAATTTTGGCACATGGCAAGCCAAGCTTGGTGCCAGATGCCTGGGCATCTCCCCTGGCTCCCTCCCTCCATCCCCTCCCTCCCTAAGCTGAGCGACAGGTGGAAGAAACCTGATCACCAAGCACAGGCCTTCACCAGTGGGCACCTCTGCCAGGACCGGGCAGCCTGCCCACACCACCTACAATGGCGAAAGAGGTGGCAGAGGTCTGGATAGATCCGAACCAAAGAGGGAGTTAGGGTGATGCAGGCATGGAGGGGAAGAGGAGACTGGAGGCAGGAGGTGGAAGGGGGTTACAATGGAGCCTTTGGCTAGAGAGACTGCGAGGCCTGGCACTGAGTGTGCAGTCCTAAGCGGGAAACAGGAGGTCTGCTCCCGCAATAGTCGAGGAGAGTCTCCTGAGGGGGAATCCACAATAGCAGGACAAATGGCTGCTGTCAACAATGCTCTCAAGGCCCCTTCCAGGCATCGCCTATGTTTAGACCTGGGCCCACCCGGTGACACTTCCCCTAGAACTCCACAACACAGTGCTATACAATGCAGGGAGACTTCTTGAGATATACACTGGGACTGATAGGGACATTTTGGTTACTGAAACCCCTTTTTATTGCATGTAGTTTTACAGGCTGTTTCCTTGTTAGGAATGACAACAAAGGGGACTACAGGAGAGGAAAACAATATTTGTATTCTTGTGCATCTATCCATCTTAGAATTGGTCATACTATATGTGTACTATGAAAGCATATATCAATGTCAAAAGGTTTTCTATTAATCCATACAGGCCGGTGTGGATTGGGTGAATGGCTGTGCTTATCAGGATAGTAAAGCTGCATGATCGCTGCCCATTTATCGATAAAATAACACGATGATGTGAAGGAATAGAAAGAGCTAGAAAGCCATTGACAGGGTTCATAAGAGACTATCATCAAATATTTTTTATAACTAACCCAAGATAGACCACAGCCTGTCATTTCCAATGGGAGCAAATTAATCATAGTGGGCAGAACAAGCAAGGAGGTGGGCAGAGCCAAGCATGAGCTAGCGAGATCCTATTGGTGTGTTCTAGCATGTATTTGCATATTTCTGTTAGGGAACGCCTACTAAGTGCACGTGTGCAATAACTCATTTCGCCCCTTGCACTAATTCTAAACAATGTAATTTTTTAAACGTTTGGCAAAGGGTAAAGTGTACAAAATGTAGTCCACTCTGTTTGTAACAGATTCTATACTGAACAAAAATATAAACGCAACATGAGAACTGTTGGTCCCATGTTTCATGAACTGAAATGTTCCACACGCACAAAAACCTTATTTCTCTAAAATGTTGTGCACAGTTTTGAGGGAGCGTGCAATTGGCATGCTGACTGCAGGAATGTCCACCAGAGCTGTTGCCAGATAATTGAATGTTAATTTTTTCTACCATAAGCAGCTTCCAACGTCGTTTTAGAGAATTTGGCAGTACATCTAACCGGCCTCCCAACCGCAGGCCATATGTATGACGTCGTGTGGGTGAGCGGCTTGCTGATGTCACCGTTGTGAACAGAGTGCCCAATGGTGGCGGTGGGGCTATGGTATGGGCAGGCATAAGCTAATGACAACGAACACAATTGCATTTTATTTAAGGCAAATTGAATGCACAAATATACCATGATGAGATCCTGAGGCCCAATGTGAGGCCCTTTTTTTTTTAAGGTATCTGTGACCAACAGATGCATATCTGTATTCCCAGTCATGCGAAATCCATAGATTAAGGCCTAATAAATGTATTTCAATTGACTGATTTCCTCATATGAACTGTAACTCAGTAAAATCTTTTAAATTGTTGCATGTACAAATTACTTCGACTAACATGTACCCTTGCACATTGACTCGGTACCGGTACCCCCTGTATATAGCCTCGTTATTGTTATTTTATTGTGTTACTTTTTATAAAATGTCTTACTTTAGTTTATTTAGTAAATATTTGCTTAACTCTATTTCTTGAACTGCATTGTAAGGGCTTGTAAGTAAGCATTTCACGGAAAGGTCTACACATGTTGTATTTGGCACGTGACAAATAAAATTTGATTTGATGTTGCGTTTATATTTTTGTTCAGAATAGTTTTGGGAACAGAGAAAATGTGCAGAAAATCCATCTCGCTCCATCTCCTCCCACTACCGGCCACTGGGCTTCTTCTCATTGCCATTTGGTGGTGAGTAGAAATGCCAACCGGATGCTTCAGATGTATACATCCGGTGAAACATCTGGCTCATTGTTCTATCTGTGCTATCATCTCATGGCTGCCATTCCACTGAGGAGAGACAGTGGTACCTGGTGCGGATGGCTGCCTCTTCCCTCACACAGAATCCTAGGTAAAAACCTATAAGGACTATCAGAAATGCAGTCAAGCAGCTTGGCGCAAAATAGGAGGAGCGGAAAGAGCAACACAGGCCTCATCCCGTCAACACCCCCCTCCTCTCCTCTCCCCCTGCCTTCGGAATGAAAATGTTTATTTGTCTAAAAAGATCTATACAAACAATCGCTCTGTACGACAGGCGAGATGGTGACTCCAGCCATGAGGAGATTTAATTAGCGAAATCTTGTTAGGTCTAACAAAATCAAGCGTAAGACAATCCTCGGCAGGGCTCCGAAGGATCCAGGCAGGAGAGGAGAGGCGGGAGAGAGGAAGCAGGGGCTGGGAGCGATTAGGGCTGGGATGATATGGAAAAGGGCAGCACCAATGCACCACTGCTGTGGCGGGAAATGGCTCAGAATACCCAGCTGCTTTCACACTCAATTAAAGAGACTTCCCTCTCTTTCTGCCCTCCACCCTCCCTTCTCATCCTATTCCCCCCTTGATAAAAATGAGTTCACCTCACTGCTGTCTGTCATTATAGTGTCATGGTAAAGCCCTCGTCTCGAACTCCCCCCACAGCTTCACTTAGAACTCGTCAACTCCAGTCAATTCCATCCTGGCCCGCTCAGCCATTAAAGACATAAATAGTGTTTTTTAGAGTGAATCTAACTGCTATTAAAAACAAGATGGGAAAAGGCAGCATCCAAACTTTGGGAAATGAACTCCCTGTGAGAAGTAAAGACAACTTAAAAAGTCCAATTTGGAAATACAATTTAGCCGGCGAAATTAGGACTAGGCCTTAAATGATTGATGTTGTGCTACCTCAACCGAACCACGAAGGAGTTGAGTAAATCAAAGAGATTGAACTACTCTTGCATGGCAGTTTGTTTAAGGTAGGAGTTACAATTAATTGTGTGCTCTTAGTCTTAGCCTTTATCATGGAAGATAAAAACACTTGCAGTTGGATCGGAAGAGGCAGTTCAAGAGAATTAGATGTAACAGATGTTAGTCATGCATATACAACACATGTCTAAACACTACACTTAGGCCCTGCTAAATAAACCTCTTCTCTAATGGTGCTGTAAACAAACATACAGTATGTAAACATCAACTTTAACGAAGAAGACTTCAAGAGTTAAGGGTCACACACATTGCACCTAATGTGGATCTCTCATTTTTCTACCGACATTTTCATGAGATTCTATACTGAACAAAAATTAATGCATCATGCAACAAAACAATTTCGAAGCTGTTACTGAGTTACAGTTCATATAAGGAAATCAGTCAATTTAAATTCATTAGGCCCTAATCTATGGATTTCACATGACTGGGAATACAGATATGTATCTGTTGTACATAGATACCTTAAAAACATTCGGGGCGTGGATCAGAAAACCAGTCAGTATCTGGTGTGACCACCATTTGCCTCATGCAGCGCGACACATCTCCTTCGCATAGCTGATCAGGCTGTTGATTGTGGCCTGTGGAATGTTGTCCCACTCCTCTTCAGAGGCTGTGCAAAGTTGCTGGATATTGGCGGGAACTGGAACACGGTGTCATACACGTCGATCCAGAGCATCCCAAATATGCTCAAAGAGTGACATGTCTGGTGAGTATGCAGGCTGTGGAAGAACTGGGACATTTTTAGCTTCAAGAAACTGTGTACAGATCCTTGCGACATGGGGCTGTGCATTTTCATGCTGAAACATGAGGTAATGGAGGTGGATAAATGGCCCGACAATGGGCCTCAGGACCTCGTTACGGTATCTCTGTGCATTCAAATTGCCATTGATAAAATGCAATTGTCCGAGGCTTATGCATGCCCATACCATAACCCCACCGCCACCATGGTGCACTCTGTTCACAACGTTGACATCAGCAAACCGCTTGCCCACACAAACCCACAAACCGCTCGCCTCTAAAACAACATTGGAGGCAGCTTATGGTAGAGAAATGAACATTCAATTATCTGGCAACAGGTTTGGTGGATATTCCTGCAGTCCGCATGCCAATTGTACGCTCCCTCAAAACTTGAGACATATGTGGCATTGTGTTATGTGACAAAAATTCACATTTTAGAGTGGCCATTTATTCCCCCCAGCACAAGATGCACCTCTGTAATGATCACGCTGTTTAATCAACTTCTTGATATGCCACACCAAACAACCAGGATGGAAACACATTTGTGTTAAACATTTTAGAGAAATAAGCTTTTTGTGCATATGGAACATTTCTGGGATCTTTTATTCCAGCTCAAGAAACATGGGAACCAACACTTTACATGTTGCTTTTACATTTTTGTTCAGTGTACATGTAAAATTGGTTTGCAATCGGTTCGCAAATTACATCTGGCACTCTGTTCAGAGGTCCTAAGTACTCTTGGCAGGCAAACACTATTGGTGTGTCCGAGCCATTACTTCCCTATTTCAGGACTGTGAAAAGGTGATGGAAAAACGTACAGTTAGTTTGCCCTCTGCAACGAAGCAGTAGTCAATGTTGTCGTTGTCTGCTCTTCCACGCCTTAGTGTCCGGTCCTCCACACAAAGTCTACAAAACAGGAAATATTGTTGTGTGAGTACACATGTATAAAGCCACTTTTTAACATACAGTATATCCCACATACTGTACACATGAGTAAGCAAAGCATTTTATTGTAATTTTGCAATGATAGTGGTCCAGGGATATTTCTTATCTTTACAGTACTGTCATGAAAATACCCTCATATCATGTGTGTAAATATGTTGAATATAGAATTTCTTGGCTACAAGGACTCTTTGTCTCTGTGAGATAAACTCCTTTGTGCCTAGTACTTCCATAAGCTCTTGGACTCCCCAAGTTTCAAGGAGTTATGGTGCAGTGCAGTCAGTTAATGTGCACATGTAACAGATTTAAGTTCAATCATCCATTTAGGGTTGGGCACATGATCTTTCGCTTGAGCGGCTAGTCGTGTCTCCTGTCAGTGGGAGTGTGGTGGTCCTCCCGGTAGGCTAGCAACTCCAGCAGCTACCTGCTAACACCGGAGCTCTGAACACCCTACGTTTACCAAGATCTGTATTTATTTTTATTTCACCTTTATTTAACCAGGTAGGCCAGATGTATACCATTCTGTATACATCTGGCCCTTCTTTGGACACCGTGTTAACTAACCTCCAAACAAGCTTCAATGCCATACAACACTCCTTCCGTGGCCTCCAACTGCTCTTAAACGCTAGTAAAACCAAATGCATGCTTTTCAACCGTTCGCTGCCCGCACCCGCCCGCCCGACTAGCATCACTACCCTGGACGGTTCTGACCTAGAATATGTGGACAACTACAAATACCTAGGTGTCTGGCTAGACTGTAAACTCTCCTTCAAGACTCATATTAAACATCTCCAATCCAAAATCAAATCTAGAATCGGCTTTCTATTTCACAACAAAGCCTCCTTCACTCACGCCGCCAAACTTACCCTAGTAAAACTGACTATCCTACCGATCCTCGACTTTGGCGATGTCATCTACAAAATAGCTTCCAATACTCTACTCAGCAAACTGAATGCAGTCTATCACAGTGCCATCCGTTTTGTTACCAAAACCCCTTATACTACCACTGTGACCTGTATGCTCTAGTCGGCTGGCCCTCGCTACATATTCGTCGCCAGACCCACTGGCTCCAGGTCATCTATAAGTCTATTCTAGGTAAAGCTCCGCCTTATCTCAGCTCACTGGTCACGATAACAATAACCACCCGAAGCACGCGCTCCAGCAGGTACATCTCACTGGTCATCCCCAAAGCCAACACCTCCTTTGGCCGCCTGTCCTTCCAGTTCTCTGCTACCAGTGACTGGAACGAATTGCAAAAATCGCTGAAGCTGGAGACTTATATTTCCCTCACTAACTTTAAATATCAGCTATCTGAGCAACTAACCGATCGCTGCAGCTGTACATAGTCCATCTGTAAATAGCCCACCCAATCTACCTACCTCATCCCCATATTGTTTTTATTTACTTTTCTGCTCTTTTGCACACCAGTATCTCTACTTGCACATCATCATCAAATATCATCATCAAATATCATCAAATATCATCATCATCAAATACATTTCTTTTTTTTTTAAACATCCTGATTGAAAACAGCAGAGGTGTATTTGGAGGGAAAGTTGGTCAGGATAATATCTATGAGGGTGCCCATGTTTATGGTTTTAGGGTTGTACCTGGTGGGTTCCTTGATAATTTGTGTGAGATTGAGGGCATCTAGCTTAGATTGTAGGACGGCCAGGGTGTTAAGCATATCCCAGTTTAGGTCACCTAGCAGAACGAACTCTGAAGATGGTTCAATGAGGACTGTGTGAGGTACAGGCTAGGGAGCTTGAAGACTGGAGATATAACAGACAGGGGGAGGATGGATGTACAGACTGTAGCAGTTACATGGCTTCTTTGTTTACTTTACTTCAAGAACACTAACAAGTGAAAGAACTAGATAGAAATGGATATAACTGGATTCCACCATATACCATTTAGGTTCAATGTATAAACTAATTTCAGACCAATGCTCATGAAAGGAGATGAGGCTTTTTTAAATAAAATTGGGATGTAGCCTCTAGAGTGGGTTGTTCACTTCACCAACACTACTGTGTCACCGAAGGAAGATTGGGGGGGTTGAAGGGGAGGCATTTCTCAGGTTTCCTCCAGCTACAAAGAAAACATTTTAGCCTGGTCTGTAATCCCTCTAGAACCCTCCCCTAAGCTTCAGGGCCAGCAGTGGCCTTCCTCTCTGGCCGCTCAGCCGCCTGGCCTGCCCAGGCCCAAGAGTCCCCCCAGTCTTCCTCCAGGACGACCCCCCTGGGGCCCTGGACCGGCCTTCCTGTTGACGTCAAAGTGAATTAGAGTGGGGCCGAAGCAGCAGAGGCTCCCCCTGGGGGGCTGGAGGGCTAATCACCGTGTTTCTCACAAACCACAGAGGAAGCAGGAAGCATTAGCATTCCTGCAGCAGCAGACCACCACACCAGCCCCACTAAGGTCTGTCAGCCTGGCTGGCTGGCTAGGCCCCTAAACAGACATGGAGAGAAGAGAGTGGGCCTGCCTGACTTGGGAGAGGGGGAGGTGGGGTGTTTGATTTTTCTCACATTCAGTCACTGTCTCGGTCTCAGAGTCTCAAGGAGTCTGGCACGTCGCCTCATGCGAGCAGGCCTAGCACACATGCTCACACACACATGCACTGTCCCCCAGTCGAGGAATTCTTCATTAAAGCGAACAGTGGGAGGATGGGGTGCTGCTCTCAGGTTACGCTTTGACTTGATTAATGCTGAAGGAATTGGACAAGTTGTGCTTCCTGCGAGTGAGTTTTTATCGCGGCCATGTACAACATTTGCTCTCGAATAACGAGATGCATTCGAATGCTTCAAACTCATTTGCGGCCCCATGTTACGAGACAATCCAGCTCATTTGCTCCACTTTTTTTTACCATTCATTTTGTGGAGTACGTAGTTTGTTATAGTTTCAGTCAAACATGTTCAGAGAAGATAGCATTATTATGCATTCTGAATGTTCAATAAATATCCTATAACCATACACAGACTCAGTACAGAGTGGAATATTCCAGATGGACCTCTTTAAGATCCCCAAACTCTCCTCTTCGGAGAAGGAGGGAGGTCAAGGTGAGCAGGGAGGACCAAAGGACTCATTTCCCACAATCCCTTGCCAGCAATAGCCCCCCAGCTGTTCAAAGCCTGCCATAACAACAGCTGCTCCAAGGTTTAGCGCTTCATGTTACTATGACAACAGTAGACTGATTCATATGCACAGTCTCTCTGTTCTAATAACGAAAGTGGCATTATGCCATAATTTAATTTCCATAAAACAAGAAAAGTTAGCTTGGTTGTTCTACACTAAGACGCAGGGCATGAAGAAGCTAATTCATTTTGTATAATGCCGAGTTCTGTAGCACATGCACCCAAACTCAAAAACCCAATGCATAAACTTGACCCTCCCATGCTTGCAACAAACACCAAACTGAATGCATCTGTATCTATAGAATGAACTCAATATAAAATCCTTACAGTGGTATCTGCACACACACAATGGGACCTAAATCTTCTGCCATGCCTTACAGCTGTACACCAGAATATCACACAGATCACTGTCAAGTAGGATGTACAATTATAAAAGTTTCTTTATTCTGGCCAAACAGGAAGTGAGGTAATTTAGCCATCTATAGGGTGCAATAAGAAACACAGAATGGTACTTCCACATTTACAGTATAAAGCCTATACATTAACAATTCATCTCTTTCCATTATCTTAAAAAAATAATACATATATATATATATATATATATATATATATATATATATATATATATATATATATATATATATGCCTCTACCACTTTTCAAAATGTAATATCACATTAACTATTTAGGTGATGATTATTTCAGGGAGGGAACATATTTTGGCCATAATCAATAGCAGTAATCAAGCATTTTGACAGAAAAAGAACCCTTACAGTGCAAACTATTTCCTCTTTCACCATCACACAGTTTTCGGGGTTCTTTTGAAACACAGACTATGTACTTAACATTTGGAATAGCATAGAATACATTTGCATGTTTAGAAGTTATTCTAAGCTCAACATTTGGGACTAGGCCTACTATCAGGTCAGTATGGCTAAGACTGTTGTTTAAGGATAACAACTGTAGAATTCCAGGGAGTTAAGGAAGCTTTGGATGACAATGGTAGGTATTCCCATAGGGGTAACAGGACACTGCATGGTGTCACGAGGGGTTTAAACCCAACGTTTAACGAGCAAGCAGCTGATATAGGCAGCTGTAGCAGACAAAGCACGGGACACACACGGACATAAACACACATAATACAAACACCGAACGACACCCTATCCACCCTTACATGCACACACAAAACAATACACACATGCATATACAAACACACACACACTGATCCATATACTATACATCCATTCTTTACACCCACAATTTTACTCTCACAAATGCGAGTGAACACCATACAACACATACTACATAATCCATTTAGTTCAACCTGAACAATACTTAAGATAAACCAAGTTGAGTAGAAAAAAAAAGTAATTGTCGTTGTAGCCATTGTCGTTGTAGCCATTGTCGTTGTACTTTTTATTAGTCACTGCTACACTGTCGTGTCACTTGATTATTTCAAACATAGATTTCCCCTCTGCTCCAGTCAGATCTGACAGAAGAAGAACGTTTCACTCCTCTCCTCATGAGCAAACAGGGGGAAAGCCAAACAGGAAAAGGAAATAACTGGCTATAAATATCCCTGAGCAAAGTGATGAGTCAGGTTGGATAAAAAAAAGGAAATACCAAAACAAAATCTACCTCTTTCACTCTATACATCTTATCCTCTTCATAAAGCCCTGAAAACACATTCAATCCATTTAAAACTGACATGCTTCTCCTGTATCGGCAATTGATTCTTTGCATCATGGTCATGGAAGCAACGTTTGTCCAAAGTTTGTAAATTATTCAGTGATTCCAAATAGCTACTTCTATCTCTGTGATGGGCAGATATTTGTTTTTATTTAACCTTGCAGTCAACTAAATAAACTTTATCCAACAAATCTTTAAACCTAACACTTTGATATAGGATCACATAGTCACTAATTTGCAGTTTATACATACAGTGAGGGAAAAAATTATTTGATCCCCTACTGATTTTGTATGTTTGCCCACTGACAAA
This sequence comes from Salmo salar, assembly GCF_965601325.2. Taxonomy (NCBI): domain Eukaryota; kingdom Metazoa; phylum Chordata; class Actinopteri; order Salmoniformes; family Salmonidae; genus Salmo; species Salmo salar. The sequence continues at coordinate 70,866,801 of NC_138294.1, read as the reverse complement.
GAAATGATCAGTCTATAATTTTAATGGTAGGTTTATTTGAACAGTGAGAGACAGAATAACAACAACAAAAATGCAGAAAAACACATGTCAAAAATGTTAGAAAATGATTTGCATTTTAATGAACGAAATAAGTATTTGACCCCTCTGCAAAACATAACTTAGTACTTGGTGGCAAAACCCTTGTTGGCAATCACAGAGGTCAGACGTTTTTCTTGTAGTTGGCCACCAGCTTTGCACACATCTCAGGAGGGATTTTGTCCCACTCCTCTTTGTAGATCTTCTCCAAGTCATTAAGGTTTCGAGGCTGACATTTGACAACTCGAACCTTCAGCTCCCTCCACAGATTTTCTATGGGATTAAGGTCTGGAGACTGGCTAGGCCACTCCAGGACCTTAATGTGCTTCTTCTTGAGCCACTCCTTTGTTGCCTTGGCAGTGTGTTTTGGGTCATTGTCATGCTGGAATACCCATCCACGACCCATTCTCAATGCCATGGCTGAGGGAAGGAGGTTCCCACCCAAGATTTGACGGTACATGGCCCCGTCCATCGTCCATTTGATGCGGTGAAGTTGTCTGTCCCCTTAGCAGAAAAACACCCCAAAAGCATAATGTTTCCACCTCCATGTTTGACGGTGGGGATGGTGTTCTTGGGGTCATAGGCAGCATTCCTCCTCCTCCAAACACAGTGAGTTGAGTTGATGCCAAAGAGCTCCATTTTGGTCTCATCTGACCACAACACATTCACCCAGTTGTCCTCTGAATCATTCAAACTTCAGACGGGCATGTATATGTGCTTTCTTGAGCAGGGGGACCTTGCGGGCGCTGCAGGATTTCAGTCCTTCACGGCGTAGTGTGTTACCAATTGTTTTCTTGGTGACTATGGTCCCAGCTGCCTTGAGATCATTGACAAGATCCTCCTGTGTAGTTCTGGGCTGATTCCTCACCGTTCTCATGATCATTGCAACTCCAGGAGGTGAGATCTTGCATGGAGCCCCAGGCCGAGGGAGATTGACAGTTCTTTTGTGTTTCTTCCATTTGCGATTAATCGCACCAACTGTTGTCACCTTCTCACCAAGCTGCTTGGCGATGGTCCTGTAGCCCATTCCAGCCTTGTGTAGGTCTACAATCTTGTCCCTGAAATCCTTGGAGAGCTCTTTGGTCTTGGTCATGGTGGAGAGTTTGGAATCTGATTGATTGATTTCTTCTGTGGACAGGTGTCTTTTATATAGGTAACAAACTGAGATTAGGAGCACTCCCTTTAAGAGTGTGCTCCTAATCTCAGCTCGTTACCTGTATAAAAGACACCTGGGAGCTAGAAATCTTTCTGATTGAGAGGGGATCAAATACTTATTTCCCTCATTAAAATGCAAATCAATTTATAACATTTTTGACCTGCGTTTTTCAGGATTTTTTTGTTGTTATTCTGTCTCTCACTGTTCAAATAAACCTACCATTAAAATTATAGACTGATCATTTCTTTGTCAGTGGGCAAACGTACAAAATCAGCAGGGGATCAAATACTTTTTTCCCTCACTCTAGGTATGTTTGCTAATTAGGCATTTATTCAGTGTGTGAATAAGAAAACACTGATAAATTGCCAATAATACCTAATAACTTAGCTATGCATATACAATGTGATTCCTACTAAAGCGTTAGCAAATTGCTACCTTTATATTCAGTGGTGGGAGATGTAAAGGGTAAAGCAAAAGGAAGTACAGAGACGGAACATTGGAAAGTAACATTGAAGAGATATGAACTTTGTGGTGTGGTCACTGGTTCGTCAGTTTGTCCTAATGCAGTGCAACTCTAAATGACTTCCATCTTCCATTCTATATTTTCCAAATGGTTTGATTCTAGAAAACGTTATATTACATACGATTAGCACTAAAACATTACACAAACTAGTGTTTAGCAATGTTGTCTACACTAGCGATAACTAAGGCCCTTTGGCTAATAAGACCAAACTCAACCTAGCAGTGCCCAATGGTACATGTCCATTTTACAATCTTTGTCAATACTATTTCACGACATGAAAATGTGTTTAAAATGCTACGTCCATGCAGTTTATGCTATTCCATCACCCTCCACAATCTAATAAAACTGAAGGAGCTCTCTAGCTAGCACACATAACTCGTATGACCTGAACCATGCTCCCCAGGCCCCCACGGGTCTAGTGGGGAAACCAATAGCGCATCATCTGCTCTTTTGCTAACACCAGATCTGAGCACCAGGCCCCAGTCCCCCAGTCTCAGCTTTATAGAAGTAGCTCCAGCCTCAGCTCCACAGAAGTATCTCCAGCCTCAGCTCTATAGAAGTAGCTCCAGCCTCAGCTCTATAGAAGTAGCTCCAGCCTCAGCTCTATAGACGTAGCTCCAGCCTCAGCTCTATAGACGTAGCTCCAGCCTCAGCTCTATAGAAGTAGCTCCAGCCCCAGTTCTATAGAAGTAGCTCCAGACCCAGCTCTATAGAAGTAGCTCCAGCCTCAGCTCTATAGAAGTAGCTCCAGCCTCAGCTCCATAGAAGTAGCTCCAGCCGCAGCTCTATAGAAGTAGCTCCAGCCTCAGCTCTATAGAAGTAGCTCCAGCCTCAGCTCTATAGAGGTAGCTGAAGCCTCAGCTCTATAGAGGTAGTTCCAGCCCAAGCTCTATAGAAGTAGGTCCAGCCTCAGCTCTATAGAAGTAGCTCCAGCTCTATAGAAGTAGCTCCAGACTCAGCTATATAGAAGTAGGTTCATCTCCAGCTCTATAGACGTAGCTCCAGCCTCAGCTATATAGAAGTACCTCCAGCCTCAGCTCTATTGTAGCTCCAGCATAAGCTCTATAGAAGTAGCTCCAGCCCTAGCTCTATAGAAGTAGCTCCAGCTTGACCTCTATAGAAGTAGCTCCAGCCTCAACTCTATTTAAGTAGCTCCAGCCTCAGCTCTATAGAAGTAGCTCCAGCCCCAGCTCTATTTAAGTAGCTCCAGCCTCAGCTCTATAGATGTAGGTCCAGCCTCAGCTCTATAAAAGTAGCTCCAGACTCAACTCTATAGAAGTAGCTCCAGCCTCAGCTCTATAGGAGCTACAGCCTCAGCTCTATAGAAGAAGCTCCAGCTCCAGCTCTATAAAAGTAGCTCCAGCCCCAACTCTATAGAAGTAGCTCCAGCCTCAGCTCTATAGACGTAGCTCCAGCCTCAGCTCTATAGAAGTAGCTCCAGCCCTAGCTCTATAGAAGAAGCTACATCCTCAGCTGTATAGAAGAAGCTCCAGCTCCAGCTCTATAAAAGTAGCTCCAGCCCCAGCTCTATAGAAGTAGCTCCAGCCTCAGCTCTATAGATGTAGCTCTAGCCTCAGCTCTATAGAAATAGCTCCAGCCCCAGCTCTACAGAAGTAGCTCCAGCCTCAGCTATATAGATGGAGCTCCAGCCTCAGCTCTATAGAAGTAGATCCAGCCTCAGCTCTACAAAAGTAGCTCCAGCCCCAGCTCTATAGAAGTAGCTCCAGCTCTAGCTCTATAGAAGTAGCTCCAGCTCTAATAAGTAGCTCTAGTCCCAGCTCTATAGAAGTAGCTCCAGCTCCAGCTCCATAGAAGTAGCTCCAGCCCCAGCTCTATAGAAGTAACTCCAGCTTCAGCTCTATAGAAGTAGCTCCAACCTCAGCTCTATAGAAGTAGCTCCAGCCTCAGCTCTGTAGAAGTAGCTCCAGCCTCAGCTCTATAGACATAGCTCCAGCTTCAGCTCTGTAGAAGTAGCTACAGCCTCAGCTCTATAGAAGTAGCTACAACCTCAGCTCTATAGAAGTAGCTCCAATCTCAGCTCTATAGAAGTAGCTCCAGCTCTATAGAAGTAGCTCCAGCTCTATAGAAGTAGCTGAAGCCTCAGCTCTATAGAAGTAGCTCCAGCCTCAGCTATATAGAAGTAGCTCCAGCCTCAGCTCTATAGACGGAGCTCCAGCCTCAGCTCTATAGAAGTAGATCCAGCCTCAGCTCTATAGAAGTAGCTCCAGCTCTAGATCTATTGAAGTAGCTCCAGCTCAAGCTCTATTAAGTAGCTCCAGCCCCAGCTCTATAGAAGTAGCTCCAGCTCCAGCTCCATAGCAGTAGCTCCAGCCCCAGCTCTATAGAAGTAACTCCAGCTTCAGCTCTATAGAAGTAGCTCCAGCCTCAGCTCTATAGAAGTAGCTCCAGCCTCAGCTCTATAGAGGTAGCTGAAGCCTCAGCTCTATAGAGGTAGTTCCAGCCCAAGCTCTATAGAAGTAGGTCCAGCCTCAGCTCTATAGAAGTAGCTCCAGCTCTATAGAAGTAGCTCCAGACTCAGCTATATAGAAGTAGGTTCATCTCCAGCTCTATAGACGTAGCTCCAGCCTCAGCTATATAGAAGTACCTCCAGCCTCAGCTCTATTGTAGCTCCAGCATAAGCTCTATAGAAGTAGCTCCAGCCCTAGCTCTATAGAAGTAGCTCCAGCTTGACCTCTATAGAAGTAGCTCCAGCCTCAACTCTATTTAAGTAGCTCCAGCCTCAGCTCTATAGAAGTAGCTCCAGCCCCAGCTCTATTTAAGTAGCTCCAGCCTCAGCTCTATAGATGTAGGTCCAGCCTCAGCTCTATAAAAGTAGCTCCAGACTCAACTCTATAGAAGTAGCTCCAGCCTCAGCTCTATAGGAGCTACAGCCTCAGCTCTATAGAAGAAGCTCCAGCTCCAGCTCTATAAAAGTAGCTCCAGCCCCAACTCTATAGAAGTAGCTCCAGCCTCAGCTCTATAGACGTAGCTCCAGCCTCAGCTCTATAGAAGTAGCTCCAGCCCTAGCTCTATAGAAGAAGCTACATCCTCAGCTGTATAGAAGAAGCTCCAGCTCCAGCTCTATAAAAGTAGCTCCAGCCCCAGCTCTATAGAAGTAGCTCCAGCCTCAGCTCTATAGATGTAGCTCTAGCCTCAGCTCTATAGAAATAGCTCCAGCCCCAGCTCTACAGAAGTAGCTCCAGCCTCAGCTATATAGATGGAGCTCCAGCCTCAGCTCTATAGAAGTAGATCCAGCCTCAGCTCTACAAAAGTAGCTCCAGCCCCAGCTCTATAGAAGTAGCTCCAGCTCTAGCTCTATAGAAGTAGCTCCAGCTCTAATAAGTAGCTCTAGTCCCAGCTCTATAGAAGTAGCTCCAGCTCCAGCTCCATAGAAGTAGCTCCAGCCCCAGCTCTATAGAAGTAACTCCAGCTTCAGCTCTATAGAAGTAGCTCCAACCTCAGCTCTATAGAAGTAGCTCCAGCCTCAGCTCTGTAGAAGTAGCTCCAGCCTCAGCTCTATAGACATAGCTCCAGCTTCAGCTCTGTAGAAGTAGCTACAGCCTCAGCTCTATAGAAGTAGCTACAACCTCAGCTCTATAGAAGTAGCTCCAATCTCAGCTCTATAGAAGTAGCTCCAGCTCTATAGAAGTAGCTCCAGCTCTATAGAAGTAGCTGAAGCCTCAGCTCTATAGAAGTAGCTCCAGCCTCAGCTATATAGAAGTAGCTCCAGCCTCAGCTCTATAGACGGAGCTCCAGCCTCAGCTCTATAGAAGTAGATCCAGCCTCAGCTCTATAGAAGTAGCTCCAGCTCTAGATCTATTGAAGTAGCTCCAGCTCAAGCTCTATTAAGTAGCTCCAGCCCCAGCTCTATAGAAGTAGCTCCAGCTCCAGCTCCATAGCAGTAGCTCCAGCCCCAGCTCTATAGAAGTAACTCCAGCTTCAGCTCTATAGAAGTAGCTCCAACCTCAGCTCTATAGAAGTAGCTCCAGCCCCAGCTCTACAGAAGTAGCTCCAGCCCCAGCTCTATAGAAGTAGCTCCAGCTCTAGATCTATAGAAGTAGCTCCAGCTCTATTAAGTAGCTCCAGCTTCAGCTCTATAGAAGTAGCTCCAGCCCCAGCTCTATAGAAGTAACTCCAGCTTCAGCTCTATAGAAGTAGCTCCAACCTCAGCTCTATAGAAGTAGCTCCAGCCTCAGCTCTATAGAAGTAGCTCCAGCCTCAGCTCTATAGACATAGCTCCAGCTTCAGCTCTATAGAAGTAGCTCCAGCTCTATAGAGGTAGCTCCAGCCCCAGCTCTATAGAAGTAGCTCCAGCCTCAGCTCTATAGACGTAGCTCCAGCCTCAGCTATTTAGAAGTAGCTCCAGCCTCAGCTCTATAGTAGCTCCAGCATAAGCTCTATAGAAGTAGCTCCAGCCCTAGCTCTATAGAAGTAGCTCCAGCTTCACCTCTATAGAAGTAGCTCCAGCCTCAGCTCTACAGAAGTAGCTCCAGCCTCAGCTCTATGGACGTAGCTCCAGCTCTAGCTCTATAGAAGTATTTCCAGCTCTATAGAAGTAGCTCCAGCTCCATAGAAGTAGCTCCAGCTCTATAGAAGTAGCTCCAGTCCCAGCTTTATATAAGTAGCTCCAGCCTCAGCTCTATAGATGTAGCTCCAGTCTCAGCTATATAGAAGTAGCTCCAGCCTCAGCTCTATAGTAGCTCCAGCCTCAGCTCTATAGAAGTAGCTCCAGCCCTAGCCTATAGAAGTAGCTCCAGCCTCAGCTCTATAGAAGTAGCTCCAGCCTCAGCTCTATAGAAGTAGCTCCAGCTCCAGCTCTATAGAAGTAGCTCCAGCTCCAGCTCTATAGAAGTAGCTCCATCCCCAGCTCTATATAAGTAGCTCCAGCCTCAGCTCTATAGAAGTACCTCCAGCCCCAGCTCTGTAGAAGTAGCTTCAGCCTCAGCTCTATAGAAGTAGCTCTCAGCCCCATGAGCCATATCCCTATCCCCTGCCCCTTAGTCCCACCCCAATAGCCTCATCCCTAGTCCTAGCCCCAAACCCAGCTCCAACCTGTGTCATCCCAGCACAACCCAGGTGAACCAACACTTCCCCCTTCCCAGAAAGCTAGGGCCTAGCTTCCTGTCCACAGACTATTGGGGGGGGGGGGGGGGGTGGAGCTAGGGGAAGGAAGGAAGGAGGGAAGAGGGGTAATGGAGGGGAAAAGACTGAGACACTGAATTTTCAGCAGATTCCTCAGGCTTGGGGATGAATTCAGTGGAGGGTGGATGGAACCTCCACTAGCGAATGCTAGGCTGGCTGATCTAATGCACGCTGGGGGACAATAAAACTATCTTCCCCTGGTGGTGTCTTCCCTATTTTTGGAGGGTCAGATACAGACATGCCTGTTTTATATTACTCCATTGGGCCTCCAATGGGTCCACAACGTCTCCCAGAAGTGAATTTGTTGTCTCTCTGTCTAGCAGAAGGGAGAGCGGGTGGAGGGAAGAGGGAACACAATGAACTTGGCAGAAGAAGGGCAAGGGTCTGAAAAGTCAAGACAGTGTGGAATTCTCCGTCTGTGTCTGAAGTCAGCCTGGCTAGCTGACCTTTAGCCTGTTTTTTTCGAGACTCCTCTCTCTTTCTCTAAGTAGGAAGGAAAAGGTTAACCCTTTCTGAAGCACATAGTTCATAAATGTTTTATACTGTTTTAATTTAGCTGTACAAGGGTCAATATTTTAGAAGCAATATTCTATAAGATGTGCTGGTACTCAAGAATTAGAACTTTTGGGGTGCAGGTAATCAGTACCAGTGTGCACCAGCTAATTTCAAACTCTGGATAGATGTATCATGTATGTGCTTGTCTGTATGTTTCTGAGTACAAAATGTATTTAAGAGAACAGGGAAAGCTGAGAGGTGTGCGGCAATCTGTATTAAATGTCTTCAACCGTTTATAAATACCACCACAGCAGGAAACCAGGGACAACAGCCAGCCTGTTAAATGGCTGTTACACACACACACACACACACACACACACACACACACACACACACACACACACACACACACACACACACACACACACACACACACACACACACACACACACACACTGGAATCAAGACGAAGGTGCAAGTGATCCTACACCATCCTGCTCTTTACTGGGGACATCTCACCTCCAGAAAACTCTGCACTGACAGACGGTTCCACAGCCCTGGTCTCGGATCAGCTTTCCCTTCCCGATCCCTAACCTTACTCATTAAGATTAAACAAACACACCTGACCCCAGATCAGCACTCAGGGGCTACAATGTCCATTTACCCATAACTGGCCCGAGCCAACCTGGGGAGTGTGCCATGTATTTGCCACAGGGGAGTTTGACCGGGCAGACACCGAACAGAACTGCCAGAACTTCTGGCGGTGTGGAAAGGCTTCTCACCTCACCTTAGGCCTTGTCATTCTACTGCCGACATGACAGCGAACCACAGACCCACTGGCTGCCGTGTTCAGCCCCACACCGGTCGCTCTACGCTACACAGCAGCTGTTTACATTTCACTTTTAGCACAGAGCTGTCATCAACCTTTTGAGGGACACCATTATAAAATTAGATATTTAAAGTAAGTGGCGGGGGAGGGGAGGACTGAAGTCAAGTGGAAGACGGAGGACAGGGGTTCACTATTAGGTGACATAGTCTGGTGTTCTCCGGTGTACGGTGCTGCGCCTTTTGTGAACCCACTGTGGCTCGTTATAGGTGTCCTGTTTCAACTCTGACCTTGGGGAAGCAGGTTGGTTGGTTGGTCAATAGTCACTGTCTTTAGAATGGTATGGTGGCGGAGACAGGCGGTTATGTGGTTATGACTCTGGTAAGCTCGCTGGATCATCCACAGGCATTAACCTGTTAACGTTCTGACATGACTAGTCTCTTGTAAATTTGGTTCTCGGTGTCCAGATGATGCCATGAAAGGCCCGTCCAAACCACCCAATGAAATATGATGAAACTAGACAAGTCTATTGTTACTATGAGTTAGTGGTGGAGCAGGTTGCAGGGAGGTTATAAATAATTTGCAGTGGGGTTTTATAAATGGATATAAACAGTATATGTGGTCGTTTATGGCCATTGAAAAGGCATGTAGTTGCTCATCAAAGCATCTGGCGAAAACCTCCATGGTCATAGGCTGGTTATCAGTGTTTTGTGTGTTATGCTTGGGGAAAATCAGGGTTGGGGTCAATTCGAATTTAAGGCAGTCAGTTCTGGAAGTGATTTGAATAAAACATTTAGAAATTGAAAAGCTTTAAAAATAAATAGCTTTTAATTTTCATTTATTCAGAAGTCATTGAAAAAAATGCCCTTTTTTAGAATGGAAGAAGAGTTTATATCCAAAATGCTATATCCACCAATTTTTTACATTTCAGTTTTTTTTATCAGAAATGATTGCTTATGGATACCTTCATACTGTACTGTATGTGTGTAAAATATGACTGTTCTCAGACGTTTAATTAAAATATTTTAGATGTGTATTAAAATGTGTTTTTCCGATAAATGCTATATATCTGTTGTTTAGCTGGAATGGAATGTTCGCATCCTGTATATTTGACTGTGATATGTGGTTGTCTCACCTAGCTATCTTAAGATGAATGCACTCACTGTAAGTCATTCTGGATGAGAGCAGCGGCTAAAACCAAGCAGGACTACTTATTTCTCTGACAGTGAGGAGGATATAACATTTAGTAAAATTATTTGTCTCTCTGAAATGAAACCATCAAGAGATAGATTTTAAACAAATACATGTCTGTCCTTGAACAACCCCATGCCATGATTAGACAGTGAAAAGTCACACAAATCTCTTTAAGAATTTCTTTAAACAATAATAGCTAATTTACCAACATTTCTGAAAATAGATAGCGTTTTGGAATTAAACTATTTTCAGTTTACTCCCTTCAATTTGAATTGACCCCAACCATGGGAAAAAAGAAAATATTTACCACAAAATTAGGGGGAAAAGAGGATTTAAAATCCCTATTTTCTGGACTCTGTTCATTCCTATAGATTATTCATTCAGTCATTCATGACAAGATGAGTACAGTGCAGAGTGCAGAAAATTTAAAACATTAGCTTAAATTCTGTTGACAAAAGCTGATGTACAAATTACCTCAACTAACCTGTACCCCCGCACACTGACTCGGTACCGGTACCCCCAGTATATAGCCTCGTTACTGTATTTTATTGTGTTACTTTTTATTATTTTTTACTTTAGTTTATTTGGTAAATATTTTCTTAACACTTCTTGAACTGCACTGTTGGTTAAGGGCTTGTAAGTAAGCATTTCACGGTAAGGTCTACACCTGTTGTATTCAGCGCATGTGACAAATACAGTTTGATTTGATTTGTTATCAGCGGGCCCAAAATCCCCACATCTTTTTGTCTGTTAGACCTCTACAGAGAACTGTACTCTTCTCTTCCTAAAAACCTTAACATGTCTGCCAACAAACAGCCAAAAGTGATCATTCTAAAAGTCAGCTTAGTGTTAAGGCACTTGGCCTTAACTTGCCAAGAAGTTCCAAACCTGTATCAAAACCATGCAGTTCAATGCATTGCAAATTCCACAGACCTGAGTGGAGCTATCAACACATAAAATGTCAAAGGACTCTTACTTTGTGAATGGACTCTAGCACATCTGTGATTTAAATCGACTAATATCTATCTACCAGAAACCAGAATCAAATCATGCCTATCGCTCTCTGTAATATTTCTTTAGTATCTTTTTCTATTTGCTGGAGCTTCCAAGAAGAGCAAAGTATAGAGAAATAAAATGGTATGATGAAATACATTGCTTATTCAACCGTGCCAAATTTGTATCAGTAACTCACACTTTTCATAGACAGAAGGAACAATAGGATCATTAGAAAAGCAAAGCTCATATCGCGGCACATATCCTAACATACTAATTACCCGGCACACAGTTTGAATCTGTTTATTATGCATGAAATAATCTAATGTGATGACTGCAATAATGATGCGCACACAGATAATAAGATAAAAGAGTGGTAACCAATTATGGACAGAAGTCACAAAAGTCTTTGTAGTGGAGAAAAGCTCTGTGATAGACTAGGTTGAAAATGAGTACTGTCTCTACATACTACTCTACATAATGTACTGCCAAGCTTGAATTAACATCTATAAAATGTCTGTACGACAATACAATTAGACATTTTATTACAATTCATATTTTCTTTATTTACTGCTATAAAGCAACCCTGATAAGATGAGGTTAGTCACGTAATTTAAAGACAATGGTAAATGTCTAAATGTTTTACAATATGGAAAGTGTTAATTCTATTGTATGTTGATAGTTGCATAATAGGAAAATAGGAACTAGGGCCATTGTTTTAAGACACATAGTCTGAGTAGAATAAATAGGTGTTCTCTCAATCTCTTGGTACAATGGGTATAAGGAAGACAGGGGAACTCTAACATGGACAATAAAACTACTACCATTCTTGTGTCGCCAACTGTTCTGTGTGAAGATTCCTTTAGAGTTTGTGTCTGTTATGATAATATTTCCCAGAGCCTCTGCATCCACTTTATACATCTGCCATCTTCTTGTTTACATTCTGACTTGAAAGGCAACAACTTGATGCCTTGGGTCCAATAAAACGTAACAAATGTGAAAGAACATAAAATAAGGATTGGCGTGTGGTTTGGAACAGCCAGTGGGAAGTAAGATGCATGTTGAGTCATAAAAATGCAACCACTTCTTAAATCAGAACTGGCATTAGCCTAAAAAGTCTTACAAACACACAGCTTTCATTCACGTGGTGTGTGTGTGTGCCATTAAGAATCAAGGCATAAGAGTACCCACATTCATACACAGTCGTTTCATATACATTTCACTGTATTTAAGGTTTAGATTTCATATTAACTCCCTTTTTTCAAGGCTGAATGAAATTCCTGGATACAAAATTCAACGGGATCTCCATAAACATGTCACTGAGCATTTCCTGTTGAGGAGTGAAAACCTGTAGCGTTTAAAAGTCATCCTTAGATTGCACAGATCTCAGATCAGTTTACCCTACCCAAAACCTTAATCATTAGAGATTAGGAATGCAAAACGGACCTTAGATCAGTGTCTCGGGCCTACTCTATACTATTTCTAAGAAACCTTGTCCTTGCTCACAAACCACCCCTGGCCCCCTTGGGCTCTAGCCCTCCAGCAATACAGGAGCATGCTCTCTTGTAGGGAGGCTAAAGTAACACAGGCTAGGGCTAAACATGATCTGCTTGCAAAGGAACTGAAAGAGCAGTGAGCTATTCAGACATTTCTAACCTATCCTGCAGGGCAACCGGCCACAACTTTACATTCTCACATTAACTGTGAGTGATGTCACAACAAGTCTACTTCGCTTCTCTATACAAGAACTAGAACGTGCAGAGGAATTGTGCAAGCATACTCTGTGACTGAGCAAGGGAAGCAGCTGTTGAAATTCCAAACAAAATCTAAAAACTTTAACGAGGAAAACAGCAAAAGAATCCAGTCTCACTGACTAAAAGCGAAGTGCGAAGGGACTGATTCTCAACGCAATCCTGTAGCTTTAACATAACGTCAGTGTTTTTCTTACTCACTTATTGTTTTCTCACACACCCTCACTGAGTGCCAGAGTCATAATTTTCTGAAACTAATGGGGTGAGAACAAGAGAGGGGAAAGCAATGATTGAATTATCTGAATATGGCAGATACGGCCTTCTTGGTGTACTGTGCACTTTGCAAGTGGACGTTTTCTCAATTTTGGTTTCAATAAAAGTTGTCAAAGACCATTAAAGTAACTTGAGGAAGCATGTGTATGAATCGCCCACAGTTATCTGAGGCTCATCAATTTGGAAGGAGATTATTTTCTTAATTAACTTCTCTATTTTAGGATTAGGGAACAGAATGGGAAAACGTCCACAAACTTTACTTTGAACAAAAGTACATTTCAGATTCTTAAAGTTTGGACAACGTGAAATAAGTACAGTATCAACTATCAAGTACATCTTAACATGTGGACAAGCTGAATGTAAAAATGTCCTCTCTTCCATCCCCAAAATAGACTGAATATCACCGAGTTCAACATGAACAATGCACAAAACTATGGAACCATTGACTCAAGCCTAGAAGAGTTAGCTTTAGAGGGACCTATGTTTTTCAAAGACCTACATTGCCTAGAACCCCTAAATCATCTAATATGTCAAAGCCGAGAGAAGCTGGGAGCTTTACAGTCTCCCTACAGCCAAAATGCGTTAATGCACTATATTGCGGAGATAAAACGGTACTCCTTAAAGTATTTTGGAGAGTCAAAGTCTAGTAAACATAAGACATAACATTACCAGGGAGAAATAAAATGCACTCCCAATAGTCAATGTCAGCATAAAATCATGGTGCTTTTTACAAGGAATTGGACCACATTGAGGAAGTAATTTGTAGTTAATAAGTGAAATTTCCACTAAAACGCAATACAATAGATTATTCTGTCATTGCCGCTTAAGCGATGCTTTCAGTCCTTTGACGCACTGCTTCTGCTATAACAAAGCCCATCAGAAAAATGTCCTTGATTTCCTATGTCAGACGTTGCAACTGGCTTTTGATAATAAACCTCTATGGACATCATAGGGAGAACAAAAACAAGGTGTACAGATGGATTTGCAGGGACGGAAACTCGATTATAGACTAATGTTAAAAAGCCAGGAGGTGAGAGTACAGAGGGAAAATATTGTCCTCCAAACCAGTGATGTCCTGTAATACAATACACTGAGAAATACACAGGAAGTATACAGTTAGGCAGAAAGGGCTGAGTGATGTCATTCCAGCAAATTGTGAGAGATGGCACTTCTTAGGACAAAATGGCACTTAGGAGATTGCATCCATTCAATGGACATGTGTACTGTTTTTCTAAGTACAGTCTACTACTGTCTAGTGCCAATCATCAACATAAGGAAATGGCCAACCAGATTCCATCAAGACAACTGTCTTGGTTACCACCAAGGAGTAGTACTCTCTCCACGCCCTCTGTGTCTCGGCCAATGCTTTGTAACACAGCCAGACAAAATGTCTAGGAAACTCGAGAATGACATTTCACACCTCAAAACTAATTGTGGGAATATGAATGGTAGCTCTAGCTGTAGTTTTAACCTACGTTCCAAGAGTCTCCCACTAAGGGTGTATGTTTTTTAACCAACTGTAGGGTTACCATATTGCTGCCCATACATGTATGTATTTTTGGAGAAGGGAGCTCACAAATATGCGGCATCCATAGCGGTTGGTGTGATTTTCTCTGCTTTGATCTGCTGTTGAATCAAAATCAAATATTTCTAACCTCACCCAGCTCAGCTGTTACCAGGGCTCTTGAATATAATAAATTCAGGATTTACTGGCAGGCTTCATATTTCTCTCTGTGAGGCTGTATTAATTTATTAGGATTATCTGCATTCCACCAGAGATAAAAAGCAAAAGCACAAAGAGGTTTGCAGTCTTGTTAAAGGTCTTTAAATGCAGAATTAATAATAAGCTGCTGCTAATTTGATTTAGCTTTTGATCCTTGAATAATCATTTTTACAGTAAAAAAAACAACTTGATTTTGGTGTGAATAATAATCGTCATCATCGTCATCATCATCACCATCATATTGTAAAGAAGTTTAAATGTACTTTCAATAAACATTATTGTCATTATTGTCAATAAATAACTGTATTCACAGCTTGACTATGATCTATCACACTATAATTACATCCACTTCAACTAAACATAATTAAAAACATCAGCATTCTGTTTAGTGAGTTTTGCTTAGTTTCAGGAATGTCTCCCTGCTGTTACTTCATTTCCTCATTCTAAAAAAGGGCAATACGATCAAAGTGCTGAAGCTAAAATCATTAGCAAATGACTAAATCTTTTATTCAATGCTACGACATACTGTGATGTTTTATAGTTATAGACTCATATCCAGATCTCCAACCATGAGGGTTGTCTGGACAACCTCTACAGAACCATAAAGATCTTGCCTAGTATACTTGGTGATCTGATGATTTTGGAAAGCATATTGTTAAAGTAATAGGAACTAAATCCATTCACATCTGCTGGTTGCTATTCAAATGTAGTGGCTTTGGAAAACATCTGAGAGTTCTAATGCATTTTCATGACCCTATCTATTTTCAGTCCTTCTGCAGACTGAGCAAGCAGCAGCGAAGGATCAGCCAATTGCACATGACACAAACAACATGGCAGATCGTTAAATACATCCACTGCTCCTCCAGAGCATAAATCAAGCAAATTTGTTTCCTCTCCATGTCGCTCCCCGGTGACGGACTTAGAGTTAGAGCGATGCCAACGCAGCAGTAGTGGGATAATGGGGCGAGGGATAAAGTATAAAAGCATCCGGGGTCGTCCTTATACTGAGCCCTCCGACGGTTAAAGCAGGCCTCGTCCCTCCTCAAGAGAGCAATAGGGATCAAGCAAGCTTAGTGGGCCTGGCAGGTGAGGGACCCTGATGTAGGGGCCACAACATGCATCCCAATCATCTCGAGGTCTGCTGGTGTGCTGCACTATGGAGGCCTGTACAGCAGAGAAAAAGGCCCAAATGTTCCCGGGGATAGAACAAGACCTTGGTGCACTCCAACGCGATGCACCCAGCAGACTAAGGCCTCATGAATGATTTCAAACAAAACAACTCTCTCTCTCCCCTTCTCTCTCTCGCGCTCTCTCCCGCTCCATCTGACTGCTAAGACGAAGATTATGAAATGGGGTTATTAGTTAGAATGAGACCTGAAAAACCTTGATGGTTTTCTCAGAGAAAATGATGTATTTGTTACTTTGGCACAGTGAAGGAGGTGGTATTAGGGGCTAAGGCAAGGAAATAGCAGGCATTTGCACATCACTTAAATTTTCTCAATCGCTTTATGGCCACACATAAATGCACAAATTGGTTTATAACATATGCTTTTCTCGCTCTGCTTATTTCCTTCATTTGTGCGACTGAATTACTTTATTAGTGATTATCCCCAAAAAGCTGCAGGAGAGCACAGTAATAATGTAATTGACCCATAAACTGGAGAATGGGAATATGCAAATAATGTCTGGGTGTTTTGTATCTGCAGTTTTGCCCCTGGGCTGCTTGTCCCATGACACAAATCAGCAATTAGGATCCCAGCAGGGTTTTGGAGCATCTAAATTGTCAATACCCCGATCTACCAACATTTGGAATTGTGTGGGGTACACAACAAAATGGCACAAGCACTAAGGATGAGTGGTTTGTGACAAAATGGAGATTATAGTGTGTGTGTGTGTGTGTGTGTGTGTGTGTGTGTGTGTGTGTGTGTGTGTGTGTGTGTGGTGTGTGTGTGTGTGTGTGTGTGTGTGTGTGTGTGTTATTTGACTCTCTTATTTTCCACAACTAACTTTTGAATTATTTGCTTGGATCATGAGTCTGATATTTATTTAACAGACACTCAAGTTACATTCATTCTTTGACTCATATTCTTCTGTCAACACAAATAAAGACAAATTAAGAAAATGCATTGTTTATGTTCATAGTCAAAGTTCAAACAAATCTGGTCCATTGAAGTGTTTACGACTGTCCCATATGTGGTAGATACCTAGGGGACTAAATGCCTGAGTCACTAGCTTTTGTTATGTGACTTGTGAATACATTGCCGCAGCAGTTTTATTACCATTTCTTGCTTGGTAATGTGAGTACAACATGCAAAGACATCAGATTTTGTATTTATAAAGGGATAAGGGTCACTGTGCACAACACTGACCCTGCATCATGTTCAACCCTATACCACAAGGACTTTCAGCCTTCTTGAAAGTTGATTGAACAGGGCCCTTTAGTTGAGTGAGGCCTAAAGATTAGCTTTCAATATAACATGTTTAACATATTATATGTTTCTTTACAGTAGTTTTACACATTTCATGTTTACAATTACTTGGCATGTACATGGCTTATTTTCCAATTTCCAAATAAGATGCAACTTCTGATTTTGCTCTAAATATAAACTGCTTTGAATTATGCTCTCTGAATATAACTTTAATCAGAACTTGAGAGGTTGTATGGAATACTCCTTCAAATGGAGTTTATATAATCATTTTTGTGGTAATACCTTGTATGTATATATCAGTTTAGTTTAAATATAAATTAACAAAAGTGAGTTAATATCAGATGCAGGGTAATACCCAATAATACCTCAACTACTTCGACTAAATAAAACCATAATAGAAGACCAAACATTGCAAATGGGCACATATTGAATGCATGAATTGTGAATCAGAACTCACTACAATGTTCAACAACTTTGAAGCTTAGAGGGAGATAGACAAAATAGCTTAATTCTTTATAATCTATACATGGCAATAAATTGTGAATACATGACTGGAGTCAACTCCAAATTATGTGACATTTTGAGAGTCACATAATGTAAAATGCCCAGCCCACTAAAAGCCCAGTCCTGGAATAAACAAGTAATCCAAAATAGAAAGTATATATAGCGACTAGGCATTGAGTCGTGCCACACAAAGAGGGCTAATGTTCAGACTGGAGAGGTCTTGCAGGGTATGCCTCAGCAATGAAAAGCAAACATTGTAGTCACTGAGTTGACGACAGCCACAAGCCATTCACTTATGAAGGTAGAAAGATAGAAATACAGTAGCTAATAAAGTACCAAACTGAATTTATTTTGATACATGGATTAAAGTCATCCGACTTGTTGACTAGGGCAATTAAATAACTATAACAATATTTTACAAGATGCTATTTCAGATTAATTCAAACTAAAACACTGACTATAATGCATACAAATAGGTCAGTGGGTTGGATTGCTTTGTTGGAGCGCCAAGTGCCAAGACTTCAAATGATCTAATCCAAACCACATAGCGCTACAATAAAATCTTTAAAACTCTTTGCCATGCTCAGGCTATTGCAAGATTTGACTGACAAGCCATAACCAGCGTACCATTTGTAGTTTAGACAAATTGGCAATGATTAGGCTACAATGTCTAGCATAACGCATAACCTATGTGCCATAAACGCAAAAATAATGCGCCTCAATTGCCTATACGTGAATAGATTATTAATGTAGCCCATTTGTCAATTATAAACAATTTTGTTGACTTTCATCCTCTTATACTTATATTACATACATTAGCAGTTATTTACAGTGGATTTGGGATAGCTTATTGATGCCAAACGGGACTCTTTGTAGCCTAAAGTTAGTCCTATACTATTAGTTATTTTACCAGCCAGGTCTGACAGCAAAACGTGTTTTTTTCCTTATAGAAGAGGTGATATTTCTTCCACCTATAGCCCATCAATAACAATAAGCTTATGAAAATGATCCGATCGAATACAATGAAGTTTAAAGACAATCGTCCAGCTAAAAATCTATGAAAATTATAGACGACTCGATGTGAATATGAATAAAATCCATATCCATGAAATAGGTCTATCATACAGGCTATGCCAGTCAAAACATATTTGCAAATACAATTAATAAAACAACTAAATATATACATGCATATTAATTAATTAAGAAATAATTATTCAATGAGCATGAATCCATTGTCGGAAAGCACGTTCAGGTGCAGTGTCTAAAAATGTCTAGTACAGTCTTCGATAATTCTCTCTTCTCCATATCCCTTGAAAACTAAAGTGTCCACGCAAAACGAAAACGCCTAATGCCATTATCTGAAACATACATAGGCCATTTTATTCATCCAAACGCTGCATCAAGCACAAATCCTCGTCTTTCCATCCAGTACAAAAATGTATCACCCTTCTCTGTTCTCTATTTCCTCTCCTCTTCCCTCCCTTTCGCACATGCACTCTCTCCCTCCTCCCCTCTCTCCCTGTCTATCTTGTTCTCTTCCCCTCGCGCTCTCTCTCTCTCACTCACTCACTTCCTCCCTCTCGCTCTCTCTCTCGCGCTCTCTCTCTCTTTCCCTAGCATGGCCCTGTCTGTATGAATAATGTGCTGCCTTTTGTAATGACGCTGGAGTGTTAGCCGGCTCCATGCTCTGACATTGAAAATGAATGACAGCTTACCTGAATGCCAATCTTCATCAGACTGACACTAGGCTGACAACACAGCCTATACTCCCCTGCACAAGCAGTGACGTGTACCATGTAAGACCCCTCCCACCCCCAACCCCACCACCACCACCCCCCCACCCCTGCCTCATCTGCCTCCTCGTAGCCCCCCTCCCATCACCTCCACTGGTCTCCCACCACACAAACCCCGGCCCTGCGCATCTCCATCTACTCAAACCGCGGAGTCTGCCGGCCCCCTGTCGGCGCAAATTAAAAATTACATATTGACGGTGAGACAAGCAAGTGATGGGCTACATTCATTGGAAACATTGTAGCAGACATCCTAGCATGAGGATGGATACATTGCATAACTTCACAATGATGACACACCTTTGAAAAAAAAGAGCCAGGCTATTGGTCTAGGTCTGCGCTATTCATTATTCATAATGATATATTATTCCAATTTTACAGTGGCAATAGGCTACAAATATTACATGTTCAGTATGTGTACTTAGTCCCCTCCTTTATTCCCTGTTCACCCACGACTGTGTGGCCAAACACGACTCCAACACCATAATTAAGTTTGCTGACGACACAACAGTGGTAGGCCTGATTACCGACAACGATGAGAGGGCCTATAGGGAGGTCAGAGAACTGGCAGTGTGGTGCCAGGACAACAACCTCTCCCTCAATGTGAGCAAGACAAAGGAGTTGATGGTGGACTACAGGAAAAGGCGGCCGAACAGGCCCACATTTACATCAACGGGGCTGTAGTGGAGCGGGTCGAGACTTTCAAGTTCCTTGGTGTCCACATCACCAACGAACTATCATGGTCCAAACATACCAAGACAGTCGTGAAGAGGGCACGACAATACCTTTTCCTCCTCAGGAGACTGAAAAGATTTGGCATGGGCCCCCAGATCCTCAAAAGGTTCTACAGCTGCACCATCGAGAGCATCCTGACCAGTTGCATCACCGCCTTGTATGGCAACTGCTCTGCATCTGACCATAAGGCGCTACAGAGGGTTGTGCGAACAGCCCAGTACATCACTGGGGCAAAGCTTCCTGCCATCCAGGACCTATATAATAGGCGGTGTCAGAGGAAAACCCATAAAATTGTCAGACTCCACTCACCCAAGTTATAGACTGTTTTCTCTGCTACCGCACGGCAAGCGGTACCGGAGCGCCAAGTCTAGGACCGAAAGGCTCCTCAACAGCTTCTACCCCCAAGCCATTAGACTGCTGAACAATTAATAAAAATCACCACTGGACAATTTACATTGACCCCCCCCCACCTTGCCTCAACTAGCCTGTACAAATGCACACTGACTCGGTACCCGTGCCCCCTGTATAGCCTCGTTATTGTTATTGTGTTACTTTTTATTATTACTTTTTTATTTTAGCCTACTTGGTACATTTTTTTCTTCTTCTTGAACTGCACTGTTGGTTAAGGGCTTGTAAGTAAGCATTTCACGGTAAAGTGTACACTTGTTGTATACGGCGCATGTGGCAAATAAAGTTTGATTTGATTTAGTAGGCCAAATTAAGATTTTGTCATAGCCTAGCCTTTGTGTCAATGCTCATGAAATTGTAGGCTGGATATTGTCTGAAAAGCATTTTGCGGCAGCCTGTGATTGAAATTACCCATGTTGAATCACCAACATAATCATCACCACGTTAGTTGGATTTATCGTGGTTATACTATTGTAAAAAAAAAGCATCCAAAGTTAAAGCCTAGGTAGTTCATAGCAAATAAACACAAGCGACCCTATCCAATTTCAGATGCAACTTCAGCTAGGACTAGAATACACTACACTTCCCAGCATTCTATTCGGTATTTAGTAACAACCACTCTGTATGGCGCTTTGCCCTAGTGGTCTATCCTATGAAATTGAAGGTTATTTGTAACCAAGAGAGCCAGTTGGTAGTTGCTAAACAGTTCGCATGTAAGCGGTTGGTAGGCGACAGTTGGAATGTTTGCGTTCACACAACATTATCATGAGCGGTCTCGAACAGTGAGTCAATTATTTGGGAAGGAAGTTCGTTACTAACAGTACGCACGCACAAGCTAGCCGTTTAGCTAGCTAACAAACTCGTTTTTTTAATCAAACTTGACTGTCAACTGCGAGTGAAAAATGCCAGTTCAAACGATGCAACTCGTTTTGTAGAAACACAATTTCACGCAAATAGCTTTGCTTGATCAACAACACAGCTCATTTGAATCTCCTCAAGACCTATGTGAGTAGTTAGCTAGTAAACGCGTTAGTCTAGCCCTTTGATTTGGTGAAGAATGGCTGGTACGGTATTGGGCATGGGTACTGGGGTTTTCTTCATTGCTCTTATCTGGATTGTAGCTTTCGTGCTGGGGATGATACTCTTGAGAGCTACTGGACCAACTAAGTAAGTTGTGAATACATACACACATGCAGGTCTAAGTTACCTAGATACCTAAACACATTTTAGTATTTTGTACACATTATCTTGTGCTGATATGATGCCAGTGAACATTGTACAGGACTTTCTCATTTGTATTACCCTGAATAGCCTACTTCTACCTCGGCCAAGAGGTCTGGACTTTCATGTCGATTGCCAACCTGGTCTTTTGGTATTTTATTATGATCCCCATTAGCTCTTCCTGGGGTCCACATGAATCATGACATAATACAGAACATTAATAGACAATAGCAGCTCAAGGATAGAACTACATACTTAAAAAAAAGGCCAACTATAGTATTTGTATTATTCTGTACTCCCCATTTAGTAAATGTTTCGTATGGTACACTACATGACCAAAAGTATGTAGACATCTACTCGTCGAACATCTCATAAAAAAATCATCGGCATTAAATGGAGTTGGTCCCCCTTTGCTTTTATAACGGCCTCTAATCTTCTGTGAAGGCTTTCCACTAGCTATTGGAACGTTGCTGCGGGGACTTGCTTCCATTCAGCCACGAGCATTAGTGAGGTCGGGCAATGATGTTGGGCGATTAGGCCCGGCTCGCAGTCAGCGTTCCAATTCATCCCAAAGGTGTTCGACGGGGTCGAGGTCAGGGCTCTGTGCAGGCCAGTCAAGTTCTTCCACACTGAGGCATTGTCATGCTGAAACGGGAAAGGGCCTTCCCCAAAAACTGTTGCCACAAAGTTAGAAGCACAGAATCTTCAAGAATGTCATTGTATACTGTAGCTTTAAGATTTCCCTTCACTGAAACTAAGGGGCTTATCCTGAACCATGAAAAACAGCCCCAGACCATTATTCCTCCTCCACCAAACTTTACAGTTGCATTGGAGAAGGTAGTGTCCTCCTGGCATCTGCCAAACAGAGATTTATCCGTTGGACTGCCAGATGGTGATGTGTGATTCATCATTGCAGAGAACGCATTTCAACTGCTCCAAAGTCCAATGGCGGTGAGCTTTACACCACTCCAGCTGATGCTTGATGTTGAGCGTGGTGATCTTGGACTTGTGTGAGGCTGTTCGGCCATCGAAGCCCATTTCATGAAGCTCCCGACAAGCAATTATTTTGCTGACGTATCTTCCAGAGGCAGTTTGGAACTCGGTAGTGAGTGTTGCAACCGAGGACAGGCTTTTTTTAAAAGTTTTTTTTACGCGCTTCAGCACTCGGCGGTCCCGTTCCGTGAGCTTGTGTGGCCTACCACTTTGCGGTTGAGCCATTGTTGCTCCTAGACGTTTCCATTTCATAATAACAGCACTTACAGTTGAGCGGGGAAGCTCTAGTAAGTCAGAAATGTAAAGAACTGACTTGTTGGAAAGGTGGCATCCTATGAAGGTGCCACGTTGAAAGTCACTGAGCTCTTCACTAATTCCATTCTATTGCCAATGTTTACATGACTGTGTGCTCGATTTTGTACACCTGTCAGCAACGGTGTGGCTGAAATAGCCGAATCCACTACTTTCAAGGATTGTCCACATACTTTTTTATAGATGGTGTATGTATTAATTTAGGATGTCCATCACCCATTTCCTATGATATTTTACGAATTACAATTCTTATTGCATACAAATTTGCAAAATGTACAATATGTTACAAATTTGCAAAACTTATGATATGTCAGGAATTCTAGCTAGGTGGCTAACATAAGCTAAGGGTTAGGGTTAAGATTAGGGGAAGGGTTAACTAAAAGGGATAGTGGAAGGGTTAGCTAACATGCTAAGTAGTTGCAAATAGCTAAAAAGTTGTAAGTAGTCAGTTTATACATTTCTGAATTTGTTATGATGAGATTTGAACTCACAACCTTTGGGTTGCTAGATGTTTGCGTTCTATGCCCAACCCGCCAAACCACCCTACTTTCATTTTTTTGAATTAAGTAACCATCTGTTTTATGTAACAATACCAAACGTAACATATCATACTAATTTGAGTGTCCCGGACTAAACTATGTTACGTCTAGTCTATGAGACCAGGCTGTCATGTCACAGGTGGTGTTGTGGCATGTCCTGTAATCATAGGGTCATAGGTGAATGCCCCACTGGCTCTTCCACCTCAATCCCTTGGCCTACACTTTTGAGGATTATACTGTACACATTTATAATTTATTTCAGAGATGATATTAAATACTTAGGCCCTACATCCTTAGTGTCATTTGTTTTTAGACTAACTGTTATTTCCACTGATACCAGCTAGGCTACATGTTTTTCACTACTGCTGAAATGGTTCTGTCATGATTTTACTGAGAAAATGAATTGCTTCACTAAGGCTGCCTTTAGACAGCCAGACAAATTCAGATTTTTTTCTTCCACTAATTGGTATTTTGACCAATCCATGTGACTTTTCTTCACATCAGATATTTTTCTTTGCTGATTTGATTGGTCAAAACACCAATTCGTGAAAACTATGATCAAAATTGGGCTGCCTGTCTAAACAAAGCATGAAAATTAGTAAAAAGGGGTTAGTTTACTGGTTACAGGTTTGATTGGGTTGATTGGAGTGCCCTTGGCCAAATTTGCATTAGTCCTACAGAACACCCAATCAAGTGATTACTAGGAAAATGATTTAATGAAGAATAAAACATTTTCCCTTTGTACTGTATACAGTACAACTCACACTATGGTGGGAGTACCACCTCTAAGACTATGAATTAGTCTGTTTGAGAAGGTTTGAATCCTAAACAATCTGCCTACATGTTGTTAGAAGTACAATAGACCAACATGGCTACTGTAGTAGGTCAAAGCTGTGTGCTGGAATACCTTGGTAGAGAATTTGCCACTGACCAATCCCTATTTCACACTTAGATTTTGTGTTTAATATAAATTATATATCGGTATTGTTTTTGTTGACTAACAGCTTAGGGGTCATCCCTGTCTTCCTGCTGGCCCTCATTTCCACTCTTATCCTGGTGTTCTTCCCCCGCAGCTCAGAGACCCTGTCACCATTCAAAGACTTTGAGGTAAGCTATAATACTGTAATCACACACACTTGCAAGTGAACTGCAGCTGGCTGCCTCAATAGTTGCCTTGTCAGAGCAGAAGGTTGTTGTTGGCACACTTGGAATTCAAAGGCTCTCTTCAGAAGTGTGAGCCACTGGTGTCATGTGTTTTCTAATATTGATACTCAAGTTGAACAGTGTACTAACAGCAGCACCAAAAACTGAACTGGCCACACAGCACTTTACTGTGCACTGGCTGAACGTCACTCAGGATTACACATGCACTGTTATGTTGAAATTGTAGTGTTGAGGGCTACCCTGAAAAAATAAAAGTTAATAAAAACATTTTATGTTTATGTCTGCTAAATCACTGCAGTGCAGTGTAGGCTGATTTTTAATGGAGTATGACGATCTATTGAATTTGAATAGAGTAGTTGAGCTCATCAAATGATTCCCCTGAACAACACAGAGGGTTTTGTCCCAAACAAGTAAACTGCAACTTTTTTTAAAAATCATCATGGCTTTTGTTTTGTGGTCCATGTATGTAGGCCTAGCAGAGTGGCCTGCTGGTCCTGGCTGCAGAGCTGCATTCAGAACATGTGGCGGTGTGTTTGTCGTAAAGACCTGGTCTGATTTATCTCTCCCCAACAGCAGCACAAACAGACTGTAGTGCTTTCCTCCTGCACCGCCTGCCAAATAACGCAGCCAGATCCGCCAAGCTGCCACCCCAAAGAGGGCACCGCCAGCCTGGCCGGTGTGTGTATGGGAAAACCAGAACTACAGGGAGACATGAACTGCGTCTCAAATGACACCCTATTCTCTATTTGGTGCAGTACTGCACTAAATAGGTTATATGGTGCCATTTGGGACGCATTCATAGTGCTGTAGGCCTAGTGTCCTGTTAGTTTAGGCCAATGGGCAAGATCACCTCACACATGGACCTGAGGAATCAGATTCAGGCAATCTATTTTTGACTGCATGCATTCATAATCTTGTGAATACATTCAGGATTTGCTGTTCTGCCATGATACTTTTTAAGGATTTCTATGTTCCCACAGCAAAGTGTTAATGTAGTTAGGTTTATGTTGTGAAATATTAATTGACTTGTAGATGAGTTTCAAGTCTTTGGAATGTGTAAAAAAACGAAACTATTTTATTGATTTAAAAGATTACCGGTGGGGTACATAATTTCTAGGCCATATTCAAATAAAAAATAAACAAGCATAGCTAAGATTGTTTTAATTCTGCTGCCTATTGCACATTGTAAATAGTTGTCTCAATGGTCTACAACTGGAGTACTAGCTATCATTACATCAAAAACAATGCCAGAAGGTCTATTGAAATACGGGGGTATAACAGGCAACTATCTTGTAGAAGGCTGTCTTGGAAGAGGCTCAACCAGATATTCCTTACCACAGAGATCCTATTAAATTACATTCTATGTTTCTATGTGACTTACCTCCTAATAACTAGCTATTGTGTGCTAAAATAATAATATGCACCGTTTAAATAGCTAACAAAATGGCTACGTGGACGGTCTACATTGACCCTCTATACACACTCACTCTATGCACATTCTACACACACTCACTTAATTCGCTCACACACACAACGTGCACACACATTGATACTGTACACCAGTGGAGGCTGCTGAGGGAAGGACGCCTCATAATAATGGCTGGAATAGAGCGAATGGCATCAAACACATGGAAACCATGTATTTGATACCATTCTGCTCCAGCCATTACCACGTGCCTGTCCTCCCCAATTAAGGTGCCACCAACCTCCTGTGCTGTACACACACTCTCAATCATCATATATGCTGCTGCTAGTCTATCATATATCCTAGTCACCTTACCCCTATACATGTCTACCTCTATCAATCCAGTACCTTAGGGGTAAGGTGACTAGGATATATGATAAACAGTCTAGAAGCAGTATATATGATGATTGAGAGTGTGTGTACAGCACAGGAGGTTGGTGGCACCTTAATTGGGGAGGAAGGGCTCGTGGTAATGAGCGGAATAGGTGGAATTGTATCAAATACATCAAACACATGGTTTCCACTTGTATGTGACTGAGAGTGTGTGTGTGTGAACACTAGTGTAAGAAACCGCTAACCTCTCGCTGTTAAACAAAAGCAAAATAACACAGTGCCAATTAGGGCCTGCCCCAGACAGGGCCCCAGTACCGAGCAGTCCGATGCCACATTAATAAAACATGGGCCCCAGCTCTGGGCTCCGCTCGCTGGCTAATTGGCAAATAAGAAAGTGAGATGCGTTAAATGAGAGAACACTGCATTCACCAGAGACGATGCCCCCCCCCTTGCCTCACACCAAGGCCCTAGTATGTATCCTATCTTTTGAGGAATATTGGTCTTAATGTATTCAATTAATTTTTTGGTGTCATGAATCATTTGTGTTTTTGCTATCATCAAGTTTCAACATGCCAAAATGATTTTAGTTGAAAAGACATTTCAAGTGGATGATGCAACAAGTGATCATACTGCAGACATTGAGGGATCATTAGCTTTAAGGAAAGCCTTGAATGACTCACATCGCTATTATCAAGTCTCTTGCACTATCTTGCACTATAGGGTTGTGGGTTCGATTCCCACGGGGGACCACTACGGGAAAACTACGGGGGGGAAAAATGTATGAAATCTATGCATTCACTACTGTAAGTCGCTCTGGGTAAGAGCGTCTGCTAAATGACTAAAAATGTAAAAAAAAAATGTTTGCTTGAGTACAATATAATAACTACTAAATCAAGTCAGACACTGTGATACGTTTACCAAAGTCCATGTTAAAGGCCCAATGCAGTTGTTTTCATCTCAATATCAAATCCTTTCTGGGTAACAATTAGTACCTAACTTAGCAAGAGCAATTTCTCAAGCATGAATTTTACTAGGACTGTCTGGGTATGGTCTGAGTGGGGAGGGGAAAAACTAGCTGTTGAATGGCAGAGGGGTTTAGAATGCTGTTTGTTATTGGTCTAACTAATTGACCTCCGGATGATGTCAAGGCAGGCCAAAACTATCCCACCAAAACAAGCTGAAATTTCAGGCAGTCTTTTCAATTACCTCTTACACTAAAAGGGCATTATCATAATTTTCACAAGTTCACAGTATTATTCCACCCTTATAGTGTGCGCCAATATAACACACACAGGGAAATCATGTTTTTCACTGTACTGGGCCTTTAACATTTGGCTTATAGTGAAATGTAAGGGGTAACCTGCCTCGCCTTGCCTTCCATTTTCTCCCTCCCCAGAACTGATTGCAGTGGCTCACTTGTGACATCTGTTGGAAGAAAGAGGAATTACACCAACCATTTAAACACAAGATACCTACTTATCAAACATACACAAACCATCTATCCTAAACTAACCCATTTATCATCAGTTTGTACTTATTTGATAAACCAATGAACTGATAACTGTCTGAACATCTCTTTCCTCCTGCAGACCGTAGACACTTTCTTCATCAGCCAATACGTTCTGCTGTCGGTGGCCAGCGTAGGCTTCTTGGTTGCTCTGTTCGGCCTGCTGCCCCTCCATTTCCTGGAAGCTGTCTATGCCAAGCCCTTGAACACACTAGAGCTGAGTGGCCAGGCCAAGTTGGCCTGCTAGACTGGTGGCCAGGTCCCAATGTGCAGCGCTGGAGATGAGAAGAGGCCAACTAAGAGGGGCCCTAGTGAAATCGAGCGCAGGACAGGTTGGCAACCGAGCCCATCGACCGTTGTTTGTTGATGGGGGGAATTTTGGGCCAACTGAAATTAAAGAGGCTACTATGTTCTTTGGTATAGGCCACTGTAAACATAGACAATGTGTTTATGGATAGCAATTAGGCTACTTTGAATTGTGGTGGTGGAGTAGCACTTGCATTAATAGAATGCATTTATCTCTATTGCCTGATTCAGAAGTTCAAAGGATAAGACTGATAACTGTATGTATATTTTTGACATTGACTTTTTTTTCACCAATTGTATTTATAAAATAGTTGTATTGTGATTTTTAGGAGAACTTTATTAAACATTTCAATGTTGTTCATCTTGACTATTGAAATCTTTCCTGCTACTAGAAGTGTTTGAAATATAGAACTTCGTCATCATACTAATTCTTTCTCACAAAATCATCCAGCATCAAAATGCCACTAAAGAACTGAGACCTAGTCCTGTATTAGACCCTGTAATGAATATGCATAGCGCTTGTCTACATTGTTCAGATGCAGCCGGGTGGCATTTTGATTGAATCTGGCTAACTAACTAAGACCTCTTCTGTGATTACACTCCTCATAACGGTCTGATTCCTGAAGTCTCTCAAGTCAGTTGAGCTAATTGAATGAAGAGAGAACTGTAAGTAGCGATGCTGTGATATACTGTGATGTGAAGTAGTAGCCCTCTCACGTAGTTTAAATGGAGTGAGTGTGTTCATTAACTCCGGATGCATTCTGTGTTCTGTCACATTTGCCAGCATTTAAACCAGATTGCATCTGCACTCAACTACATTGAAATGTAAATTTTTCGACTGACTGATGCCTTCCTTCTTTGAAGACTGTCTCATACTCCCAAAGAATACAACAAAGCGGGAAAGCGCAAATTCTGGGGGGGGGGGGGGTTCCTCAAACAATGGGTGTTACTGTTTTGAAGATATGTAATTTTGGTCTCAGATAAAACTGCATGAATACATTGTACAACTTGCACTCTCTTTATCTTCACTAATCCTAAAACTAAATGTCATACTGTATGTCTGGACATGTAATCTCCAGGACGGCAAACTAATATACTATACCAACTATCCTGTAACATTTGCACACTAACAGAACGGTAATGTGTGATACTGGGAGGCCAGTTTTGTAGAAGATCCTTGAAAGTCATAAGAAAAACTACACTACATGGCCAAAATAGTGGATTCGGCTATTTCAGCCACACCCGTTGCTGACAGGTGTGTAAAATCAAGCACACCGCCATGCAATCTCCACAGACAAACATTGGCAGTAGAATGGCCTTACTGAACAACTCGGTGACTTTCAACGTGGCACCTTCGTAGGATGCCACCTTTCCAACAGGTCAGTTCGTCAAATTTCGGACTTGCTAGAGCTGCCCAGCTCAACTGTAAGTGCTGTTATTGTGAAGTGGAAACGTCTTGGAGCAACAATGGCTCAACCGCGAAGTGGTAGGTCACACAAGCTCACAGAACGGGACTGCCGAGTGCTAAGCGTGGTAAAATCACCTGTCCTTGGTTGCAACACTCACTACCGAGTTCCACACTTCCTCTGGAACATATTTCACCACAAGAATTGTTTGTTGGGAGCTTCATGAAATGGGTTTTTATGGCCGAGCAGCCGCATACCAGTCTAAGATCACCATGCGCAACTCCAAGCATTGTCTGGAGTGGTGTAAAGCTCGCCACCATTGGACTCTGGAGCAGTGGAAACACGTTCTCTGGACTGATGAATCACACTTCACCATCTGGCGGTCCAACAGATGAATCTGGGTTTGGCGGATGCCAGGAGAACACTACCTGCTCCAATGCAACTGTAAAGTTTGGTGGAGGAGGAATAAAGGTCTGGGGTTGTTTTTCATGGTTTGTGCTAGGCCCCTTAGCTTCAGTGAAGGGAAATCTTAACGCTACAGCATACATTGACATTCTAGATGATTCTGTGCTTCCAACTTTGTGGCAACAGTTTGGGGAAGGCCCTTTCCTGTTTCAGCATGACATTGCCCCCATGCACAAAGCGAGGTCCATACAGAAATAATTTGCTGTGATTGGTGTGGAAGAACTTGACTAGCCCGCCCAGAGCCCTGACCTCAACTCAGGCTGTTATAGCAGCAAAGAGGGCACCAGAACTTGATGATTAATTAATTATTTGAATCAGCAAGGGCAAATCCAAAATGTGCACCTCTTAGGGTCCTGAGGATCGAGTTTGGGAAACCCTGCAGTAGGGTTACACCAGGGGTCTATTATTGCTAACATAACACAATGAAACAAACGTGGTTGCTTTGCCCTTTAGGGTATAGCTAGTAACCTACAGATGTAAGAAGGATGCCAGCTCTCCTGTTGTCATCAATCATTTGTTTATCGTACCGTACTGTTGCACATTGACATTATTATAGCACTGCTAATGATTCCACATAGTATGAAGCTTTTTGCAATGTAGGGGCTCAATTACAAGTGCTCAGCCCCCCTTTTGGAACCTTGCAGCCCCCCCCCCCATTTAAAGTGTGAAGCCCGACAGGACGTGCAGTGAAATTCCAACCAGGATGATGAAAGCGAATCTAATGAATCAAAACCAATCCTATTAGTTCCGGCCCACGTTTCCCCACACTGGCCTTTTTTACATGGTCAGGCCCATCTACCATGAACGGTCCCTCTCACACAGGCTGGGAAACGGGTGCTGGTTGAGCCTGGCCTGGGATGGATCTGAGACCAACCCAAGGGGGGGCTCCTTGCCTGTACTTGAGCGCGTGATTTCCACAAAACATGATCTTAGCCACAGAGCGGTAGAAGAACGGATAATACTTTACTTGACACCCAGTGTTATGACACGGTCATAACCATGTCATATGTCATAACAGCTGTCATAACCTGTCATAATATGGTCATGACACATATATATTTAGACCTGTTGTGAAATATATATTGCATTATTTTATGGCAGGTTATGACACCTACATAAGTGTCTAAACCCACAAAACCTACCACACAAGGCAAATCATTCCATTCCACCACAGCCTACTTGTCAACAGTATGTTGATGTTATATACAATTTTCTTAAATGGACAGTATTAAATTATCATTGTTATTGCGCACACATTGATGTCAGACATGCATCTACCCCAATGCTCTGTTTCTGATGACTGAGTTGAATGCAGGAGCAGATTTCAGGAGAAGGGCATGTACGTGATAGGCTTATCTGGTTTATATGATTATGATGGTCATCATGCTCCTTGACAGTGTATTTTTATAAGTTATTTAAAATGTAATGGTAAAAAATAAGTGACTGTAAAGAATTCCTTCCAACATCAACATAAATACATTTTATTTAACCTTTATTTAACTAGGACTTTCTCTGTTGGTGTCATAACCAGCCATGTCACAACAGGTGTAAATATATGGGTTATGACAGGTTATGACAAGTTAAGTAAGCTGTTATGACACTGTTATGACCGTGTCATAACGTGTTATGACGGTGGGTGTCAAGTAAAGTGTTAACGAAGAATGTCATAGAGTGGTAGAATGTTTTGAAGCATAGTGAAACTGGTTGGATAGGATTTACCTCTTAGTATAGTCAACGAATGTGGCCTACGCATTGAAATGTAATCAAAGACTAATTTATTTTCAAATGTGTGGGGGTTGTCGTTGAAATGGTCCTTTTGAAAGGTTTTTCCTTCAACAGCAGTTGGTATTTCAAGGTCGCAATGCAGCAGATGCCACTGATTACCACCACATCTTTCAGATGCCTCAGGCTCCAAATCTGACAGTTACAAGGCCTGTTCAAAATGCAAGCCCGAAGTTCTTTGCTCCAGCCGATCCTAGTGCATTTCCTTGCTTTATCTTTTAAAAAACATAACTCTTTCTCACTCTTTCTTTTTGCTTTATCCCTTCCTCATTTTCAATTTTGTTAACAAACTTCCAATAGGGAGTGGGAAAATAGGCAGAACAAAGCGTCTGGGGGTTTGAGGTTCATTTGGAACCTCGATCCAGAGCCTTTGTGTAGCAGCCAGCTGGACATACAAAGAGATGGGGAGACTGGAAAGAGAGAAAAAAAGAGGGAGAGAGATGTGGGGGCAAAGAGGTGTGTGCAAAGCCCAGGATGTGGGAGTGGGTGCTTGGTTTTGAAGCAGGGGAGGGTGCTTCTCCTCACTAGATCCTGTATTGAGATCCACTCAAGCAGAACTCCTGCAATTCACACCCCCACCCTCTCCCTTCCTTGTGAGATATGGCCAGTTTCACCAAGCCTTTCTGCTCTCACTCAAGCTAACCCTGAAGACCCTCTATCAGTGCTCCAATATCCTGACCCAAGGTTAGAGCATCTCATCCATGCTGTTTGATAGGAGACAAGAGCCCATGGTTTAGCAGTGGCAGTATTGACGATGGATCTTGGATCCACTCAGCTGGCAAGTTTTCAGCAGGCATCCATTGCCAGTTTGTTATAGGTTTCAAAACGTAAGAATTGTTTTGATGAGGGCTTATACAGGGAAATGTCAAAAAATGTGTGAGCTGCTTCTAAATCTTGAATTTGAATTAGGACTCCCTGCCCAACGAGTGGAACTCTGGGAACATCCGAACCTCCAGCGAGTCCTCTCACTACCCTGGCTTGACTGGCTGCTTCACCAGAGCTGGGAAGTTTTTTTTGGGGGGGGAGGTAGAAATTAGCTTGATGCCGGGTTGCCCCGGTAACAGCTGATGTATTTTTGGGGCCGAGGAGTGTGGATTTTCTCACTGCCGCCCTGGTCTCGCTCCATTACCCCCTTTGTGCGCGGCCAGAGGGTGCTGTCAGTGCCCCACACACCCGGGGACAAATCTCGAGTCCCAGGACCAGGCGTCGCCTCTGCCTCTTACTCCTTTCTCAGGAGGGGATTACCCCAAAGCCGCTCCTCCCGGGGGGAAGATGAAGGACCAATTTAGAGGTCAGAGTGCTCTCCAATGGCCCCCTGGCAGCTAGGACCCGACGCCCCATCGCGGGCGAAGCGTGGCTCTTTGGGCGTCCCTGTGGGGGAAAGATGTCCGAACATGGGCCACTTCCCGGCAAAGGGGCTACAGTGTCAGGCTTTAGAAAGATTGTGGTCAAAATGATGGAGATGGGTTGTCTGTGGTGGGTGGTCACTGGTCCCCAAAAAATATCTGTTGATACATAGGATAAAATGTGTGTGTGGTGGTCTGTTTTTAGTTCATACACAGGGAGGACAGCCACAGGGCACACCTGTTGGTCTTGCTCTTTGTATCAATCAGAGTCAAAGAGTGATTTTCATTTAAATAGTATCACATGCTCAGTGAATGTGTTGAAGAAATGGCTAATGATGCAAGAGGTGTTTGTACTATTGACTTGGCATAGAAATGCTCCTGAAATAGAATAGTGATACAGTGGGGGAAAAAAGTATTTGATCCCCTGCTGATGTTGTACGTTTGCCCACTTACAAAGAAATGATCAGTCTACAATTTTAATAGTAGGTTTATTTGAACAGTGAGAGACAGAATAACAAAAAAATCCAGAAAAACGCATGTCAAAAATGTTATAAAATGATTTGCATTTTAATGAGGGAAATAAGTATTTCACCCCTCTGCAAAACATGACTTAGTACTTGGTGGCAAAACCCTTGTTGGAAATCACAGAGGTCAGACGTTTCTTGTAGTTGGCCACCAGGTTTGCACACATCTCAGGAGGGATTTTGTCCCACTCCTCTTTGCAGATCTTCTCCAAGTCATTAAGGTTTCGAGGCTGACATTTGGCAACTCGAACCTTCAGCTCCCTCCACAGATTTTCAATGGGATTAAGGTCTGGAGACTGGCTAGGCCACTCCAGGACCTTAATGTGCTTCTTCTTGAGCCACTCCTTTGTTGCCTTGGCAGTGTGTTTTAGGTCATTGTCATGCTGGAATACCCATCCACGACCAATTTTCAATGCCCTGGCTGAGGGAAGGAGGTTCTCACCCAAGATTTGACGGTACATGGCCCCGTCCATCGTCCTTTTGATGCGGTGAAGTTGTCCTGTCCCCTTAGCAGAAAAACACCCCCAAAGCATAATGTTTCCACCTCCATGTTTGACAGTGGAGATGGTGTTCTTGGGGTCATAGGCAGCATTCCTCCTCCTCCAATCACGGTGAGTGGAGTTGATGTCAAAGAGCTCCATTTTGGTCTCATCTGACCACAACACTTTCACCAGTTGTCCTCTGAGTCATTCAGATGTTCATTGGCAAACTTCAGATGGGCATGTATATGTAT
Organism: Salmo salar; assembly: GCF_965601325.2. Taxonomy (NCBI): domain Eukaryota; kingdom Metazoa; phylum Chordata; class Actinopteri; order Salmoniformes; family Salmonidae; genus Salmo; species Salmo salar. The sequence continues at coordinate 70,832,688 of NC_138294.1, read as the reverse complement.
TCTTGATCAGGGGGACCTTGCGGGCGCTGCAGTATTTCAGTCCTTCACGGCGTAGTGTGTTACCAATTGTTTTCTTGGTGACTATGGTCCCAGCTGCCTTGAGATCATTGACAAGATCCTCCCGTGTAGTTCTGGGCTGATTCCTCACCGTTCTCATGATCATTGAACTCCAGGAGGTGAGATCTTGCATGGAGCCCCAGGCTGAGGGAGATTGACAGTTATTTTGTGTTTCTTCCATTTGCGAATAATCGCACCAACTGTTGTCACCTTCTCACCAAGCTGCTTGCCGATGGTCTTGTAACCCATTTCAGCCTTGTGTAGGTCTACAATCTTGTCCTTGACATCCTTGGAGAGCTCTTTGGTCTTGGCCATGGTGGAGAGTTTGGAATCTGATTGATTGATTGCTTCTGTGGACAGGTGTCTTTTTTATAGGTAACAAGCTACGGTTAGGAGCACTCCCTTTAAGAGTGTGCTCCTAATCTCAGCTCGTTACCTGTATAAAAGACACCTGGGAGCCAGAAATCTTTCTATTTTTGTTGTTATTCTGTCTCTCACTGTTCAAATAAACCTACCATTAAAATTATAGACTGATCCTTTCTTTGTCAGTGGGCAAACGTACAAAATCAGCAGGGGATCAAATACTTTTTTCCCCCACTGTATCTCATTCAACTCAATAATTTGACTTTGGAGCTGAATTCACACTAGGGAGGTGTTGTAGCCAACCAGATATTAAAATCAACTTTTTATTTTACCCGGTAAGTTGACTGAGAACACATTCACATTTACAGCAATGACCTGGGGAATAGTTACAGATGGGAGGAATGAGACAATTTGAAGCTGGGGATGATTAGGTGGCCACGATGATTGGGAATTTAGATAAGACACCAGGGTTAACACCCCTACTCTTATGATGTGCCATGGGATCTTTAGTGAACACAGAGAGTCAGGACACCCATTTTAACATCCCATCTAAAAGATGACACTCTACAGAGGGCAATGTCCCCAATCACTGCCCTGGGGCATTGGGATATTATTTTTTTGACCAGAGGAAAGAGTTCCTCCTACTGGTCCTCCAACACCACTTCCAGCAGCATCTGGTCTCCTATCCAGCTAGCTATGTGTTCTAATGTGTACTGCTCACTGCTGGAAGAGATGCATACAGCAGAAGAGACCAGTCATAGTGACTTTTAGTTAATCAAAGTCAAGTCTGTCATTGTCCATTAGCAATTACAGGGCACAAAGTGAAAATCAGTCGAGGTTGTTGGGATAAGATCAGGTCTGATGTGTTAGCCCAGCACGGTACCTCTGTTACCTATTTCCCCCCAAGGCCTCTCTAGTATCCAACCAGCTGGACTGAATAGTGAAACATCGGACTAGAATGTTTCGACAAGGTCGTTGTAAAAAACTTTTGTCTGACTGTGATCGCTGAGCCAAGATGATGTATGAGGGCTCACACTGTGTTAGCAGGCAGCTACAAATTTGCCTGGCTAGTTGCGCTAGTGGGGGGTGGGCAATGGGGGTTTGAGTTGCCTTGTTAAAGGAAGACAGAGAGGGGGAAAAAGAACCCTTTGTGGCCCTTTTTCCCTTTTACGTATTCCTCATCAAAGGGAACTGGCTGTCTTGCAACCAGATAATTGATACATGAGCTCCGAAAATGTAAATTGTCACCAGTGAAAATGAATTATCTCCACCTCAACAAATGAGAATGGTGCAGGCTTGATGTCTAGTTTTTTTTCATCTTGCATTTGACTTTTCGTGGCATATTGTAATATTCCTTGTCAGAAAAGCTTGAATATCCTCCAACAAAGGCTTGCCCTTTCTTGGCATTAATGCATTTAGAGTTATCAGAGAGGGTCAGACTTGTTTGGAAACACTCCCTCTCCAGTATTCAGTCTAAAACACTATGGGCAAGAAAGGGGGGCACATAGTAACAGATACCGCCTGCCTACTTCCATGAGTCACCCTTGAAGAAATAATCTCAGAACACAAACCAATGGGTGTGGAGGAGCAATGCATATCAAATTCCTTTGATGGAGTGGAGAAAGTTTTATTGTGCTGGATGTGATCAGTCAGCTGGTAGACACTTTATTAATGGAACTGATCTACACTGAACAAAAATATAAACACCATGTAAAATGTTGGTGCCATGTTTCATGAGATGAAATAAAAGATTCCAGAAATTTACCATACGCACAAAAAGCTTTATTTCTTTAATTTTGTGCACAAATGTGTTTATATCCCTGTTAGTGAGCATTTCTCCTTTGCCAAGATAATCCATCCACCTGACAGGTGTGGCATATCAAGAAGCTAATTAAACAGCATGATAATTACACAGGTGCACCTTGTGCTGTGGACAATAAAAAGCTACTCTAAAATATGCAGTTTTATCACACACCACAATGCCACAGATGTCTCAAGTTTTGTGAGAGTGTGCAATTGGCATGCAGACTGCAGAAATGTTCACCAGAGCGGTTCCCAGAGAATTTAATGTTAATTTCTCTACCATAAGCCGCCTCCAACAACATTTTAGAGAATGTGGCAGTATGTCCAAACAGCCTCACAACTACAGACCATGTGTATGGTTTGCTGATGTCAACGTTGTGAACAGAGTGCCCCATGGTGGCGACGGGGTTATGGTATGGGCAGGCATACGCTACGGACAACAAACACAATTGCATTTTATCGATGGCAATTTGAATGCACAGAAATACCGTGATGAGAACCTGAGGCCCATTGTCGTGCCATTCATCTGCCGCCATCACTTCATGCTTCAGCATGATAATGCATAGCCCCTTGTCACAAGGATCTGTAGGCAATTCCTGGAAGCTGAAAATGTCTCAGTTCTTCTATTGGCCTGCATACTCACCAGACATGGCACCCATTGAGCATGTTTGGGATGCTCTGGATTGACGTGTATGATGGCGTGTTCAGTTCCCGCCAATATCCAACAACATTCCACAGGCCACAGTCAACAGCCTGATCAACTCCATGAGAATGAGATGTGTCATGCTGCATGAGGCAAATGGTGGTCACACCAGATACTGACTGGTTTTCTGATCCACGGCCCTACCGTTTTTTAAGGTATCTGTGACGAACAGATAAATATCTGTATTCCCAGTCATGTGAAATTCATAGATAAGGGCCAAATGAATTAATTTAAATTAAATCAGTAAAATCTTTGAAATAGTTACATGTTGCGTTTATGTTTTTGTTCAGTATAGCTTAGGTGAAACAGGCTTCTCTGTATCTCCCCACCCACTGCCCAAACTCGTTTCCCCTCTTCCTCCCCCTCCAGGCCTTGTTTTCGGTCCCCCCGCTCCGTGCAGAACGAATGACACAGATGTTGTTGGAGAAGACGGGACCCATTTGGTCCCCTTCCCTGCCCTCCTCTCCCAGCATGGGGCCTGAAACTTGTTTTTCAATCATTGTTTCCCCCTCAACTTCTTTTACCCCCCAAAGAAAAAAGAAGCACAGAGAAAGAGGAGGGTGAGAGTGAGAGAGCAAGGAGAGAGGCAAAAAAGAAAGAGGGAGGGAAGGGCATCACAAAAGCTGGGGTGGAAGGAATATAAAGAAAAAACATTCTTTATAACAATCTCCAATAATTTAACGCAGGGAGGTCCAAGAGTTGTCAGGGGGAGAGACTAGTTGAGTTGTGCCTGTTTGGGCTCAAAGTCTACCATGGTAAGGCATGGTGCCTTAGGTTAGGAGCTTCAGTGTAGAGCTGTGTCATCCAGATAGAGAAGACGTGGAGGCTAGAAGATGCAAGTTGGCAGGTGGCTGCTCTGGGTGACCTGGCTCTATACCTGGGCGGAAGGGTCACGCCAGTGTCAGTGCCAATGCACCTGTATACCTGAGCCGGGACTGGCGGAGGGGTCAAAGACACCGGTCAAGGAGCATGACCGTCATCGATTGGAGCACCGGCAGCATCGCCCGCACAGGGACAAGCCACACCGGAGAAAAGGTAAGCACCCCCCTTCCTTCCCCCTGACCTCCCTCAGACATCTTTTGAGGGAAACCTGTACCATAGCAAAGAATGATTGATAAGTTCAATGGAGTTGTGGAGTGCTGATGCTATTAGCCCAGACAGTTCTCCATGTTCTGCTATATCCATATTTGGAGCAGTTCATTGCAGGATAGAAGTTGTGGAGTTAGGCTACATAATTAATTAATAATGCAATTCGGTGTCTTAATTTATAATGCATTACTGATTAGATAATATATTTGATATTTTATAATCTATTGACTTATTATATAATAGTACAGAAAGACATCAAGTTTGCATACAAAGTCAAATTAATGTTGGTCAATATGCATACATATTTTCTATCCAATTACTAATGAAAAGTTAAATACATATGAAAAATGATCAGTTATATATTAATTATTTAAGGTTGTCATTTGCATGTTTGGTGTATTATTTAATTGTAGCCTGAGAACGCTATGCCTGCCCCAAGCTGTTATGAGAAACATTGCACTCAGCATGTGTCCCAGTGTGAGGACCAATGCGTGACATCTTTAAGATGGAAAACACTGAAAAATGTATTGGACGATTGATGGAAAACCAGTATGAGATGACTTGGGTCAGATTCACCAGAGTTGACTCTTGTTGCTGTATTTGCATCAATATTGTTGAAAACCTCAAACTGCAGCCAAAAAGTTTGGAATGTCGTTCTTCTTTCAACTTGTTTTAAGGAACAATTGTTGCTCAAACAGATGACTTGGAATCTCTTCATGTTTAGAAATTAATCTACTAACGTGTTATTAGCAGCAGCGTGAAAATATTGATTTATGTTTGTGTAACAAAAAATATTGAGTTACAAAATGTTATTATTCTAAGTTCAATCAACAATATTAACAATTTCTTAACACATCTGTTTAGCATTCAAGACACTAAGTTTAGCATGTAATTAACAATAAGCTTAAAGAGCAATGTACTTCAAACATTTCTTGACTTCCTCAAAATGTTTAACCTGACACAAATCAAATCTGGACCCCCTACAAAATCACTTCAAGTAACTGTACTCTGATATGGTAGTGCAACTGGTTTCCACAAAGGTTTTGAGTAATAACAGCACATTGGGATTTACAGTGTACCTTTGATGAAACAATAATATATCCTCAATCTAATTACTTTTTGTGATCATTGACCTGGTTTTCAGTGTGTAACTATAAAAATGAAGTAGCACTGGATTGCTTCTGTTTTAAGATACACTTATGTAGTGGTGCTTCAAAAGAGATTGCAAGTCAGTGGAGCCTCCTCAGAGGACGGAGGGGAGGACCATCCAACTCATTGAATTTCAGAAAAATAGTAAAACATTAAAGTTATCCTTTTTAGATAAAATCATATTAAATAGATTAACGTCACCAAATAATTGATTAAAACACACTGTGTTGCAATGAAGGTCTACTGAAGCCTCAACAGCACTCGGTAGGGTAGCACCATAGTGTAGCAGGAGAACAGCTAGTTTCTGTCCTCCTCTGGGTACGTAGACTTCAATACAAAACCTAGGAGTCTCATGGTTCTCACCCCCTTCCATAGACTGACACAGTAATTATGACATCTTCCGGAGGATGTCCTCCAACCTATCAGAGCTCTTGCAGCATGAACTGACATGTTGTCCACCCAATCAAAGGATCAGAGAATTAATCTAGTACTGAAAGCATAAGCTACAACTAGCTAGCACTGCAGTGCATAAAATGTAGTGAGTAGTTGACTCAAAGAGAGAGAAAGACAATAGTTTAACCGTTTAGAACAAATTCATTTCTTTAAAAATGAAGGAGAAGCCAGAAAGAGAGGGAGTTAGAGCTAGCTATATTTTGTTGTATTGTTTTCACGTTTCACTAGCTGGCTATGGCTACCCAACACTGGAACTCTTCCAAGTCAAGGTAAGCTTTTGGTTTTATTAATTTATTGCCACCAGGGCCTGCCGGTGTAACTGCTAAACTGCTTGTTGAATGTACACTGTACTGCATGATTGTAGCGGGTTTATTAACACATTAGTTTTAGTAGCTAGGTTGACTATGACCTTACTAACGTTGTTAGCTAATATGGTGACAACGATGTCTAGCGGTTATGATATGAAGGTTTGTCTTGAAAAGGTGTTTTCGTCTGTTCATAGACAGCTGATGTGTTGTCACTGAAGTACACAAGCGAAGGGTAAACGTGAGAAGAGAAGAGCGCATAGATGTGAAAAGGAATTATACAATGAGCCAAATGTTCATGCTGTTTGTATTTGGCTACTATGAAAGTGAACTGTCTTTGCGTGTGATCAGGGGTGTATTCATTCCACTGATTCAGTTGAAAAACATTTCTTAAATGAAATGAAACTGGGAAAAACATACATGAATTTGTCCAATAGAAACTCTTGTTTGCAACTGTTGGACTAATGATTACACCCTAGATCAGCTAGATGCAGGCAAAAGTGTGCAAGGCGGTGTTGAATGTGTCACTGTCTGTCACCTTGATTTCTCAAATTTTTCTCTCAATCTGTGCATCTATATTGTAAACTTTCATTCATAGAATAGGTTGGAGCAACCTCATGAGTATAGGAAAATGTTAGTATCGTGTAGTAGCCTAAACCTATTGATGTTACATTGAGCTCTGTGAATGGAATATGAATGACAGTAATCCAATATGCTGTAATAGAAAAAAGGCCATGCTCATGAAAAACTTATCATCCTCATCTTAAATGGCACCTGTTGCAAGTATATATATTTCTAGCTTACTTGAAATAAAAAAGAAGGACTTAATACTAAAAGCTTTTGAAGTGTTTTTTATTTTAACACATTATTTTTCTCATTCCATTCATCTCTCTCACCCATTCCAACACCTCCTTGACCTTGGAGACTTCATAAACTTAAAAGAGGTCAATTTTAAAGCCATCCCTCAGCACATCTTTAACCCATCACCATTTCCATGCATTGTGTTTAGGGCTAGCCATCTTCCTTCAGCCTCTTTAAACCTTTTGTTCATGGCTGAAATCTGGCCAATGCCAAGGCCATCTAGCCCGAGTTGTTGGGTCAATATAAGTGTCCATCACCTCGACTGGGCCTTTCTAGACCGACACAATGGCAGGTTCACTAAACAACACTTTATTTATGTGTTTTTTTGGAGGGAATTAACTACCAGTGGCAGTTTCCTCCTTTTATCTCTCTTCTCTCCCTCCGAGAGCCCTGTTTGCACAGGGGATCTTGGGTAATTGGGATAAGTAACTATTAGCTCCTGAAGTTGTTTTTCTTTTCTCTTCACAGCTATGCTCTAGCCAGACCTCCTTGTTGTTTCTGCTGTAATGTATCACTTGGTGATGACATCCGAGTGGATTTGTAGCAGGATGGAAAAAAGAGATATCCATTTTGTCTCAATTAAAACTCTAAATACTAAAAGAACATCTGAATGCATATGTTATTCTTTAGGGCTACTCTGCATGAATCTGTAGGCTAGAGCAAGTCAAACCTCTCCATAAGTAATTTAAATTCAGTTGAAAAATAAGGCTGTTGATATTAGCAGATATTGCGATTGCTTCTCTCTACGAAACAATTCCTTGCATTTCCAATTCCTTGTTGTGCAACATCTTTTCAGTTTAGATGAAATAATGCAATGATAAACCATGAGATATGAAATGATTGCAAGAACTGTAAAATGTCTTCAGTTCATGAGAGATGAAATCATATCATTTACATCTAATGTTTAGAAACATGAGAGCCTCCACATTTCCTGCCTCTCCATGTAGGGTTGGCAGAACTGCTGCTACAAATAGTTTTTAAAGAAAAACATGGAGATTGAAGACCAGTCCACATGGCTGTTTGTATTATAAGCATTCTAAGAATGCAGGAAACCAAACATATAGGCAACCAATATAGCTTAAGAGGATCAATATTGCTGTAGGCTACCAGAATTGATAACCCTGAAATTGGCACTTCAAATAAGGGAACATGTAAATAAATGTAAACGGATAAGGTAGGCTTTAAAGTGCCCCAGAAGCAAATAATCTTATTATTGCGTTTCAGGAAGAATTTATGTTCAAAGAGGACCACAATATATTCTGTATAGCCTATGTATGCAGTGGCAGTATTTTTATTTCTTGCCATTTATGTTTGTAATGCTTAGCAGGTGTTGGCGATAAAACGGTGGCATAAGCCCCTCATGCGATTAAAGTAATTTCCAGCCAGGGAGTTAAAACGTGGGAGTGTCGCCTTTTTAAAGCGGTGACTTGTTGCCGCTTCGCCTACCTCAATTCTGTTCGCATCATAGTCACTAGGGACTGTTCCTAATTGCGTTGGCGCTTTGTTGGATCTAGATAAAGCAGTAGTCATTGTGTGACGGAATGGCAAACGAAACAAACATTGAAATATCTGAACAATTTTATTCAATCTTGATAAGAAATTCCTCAAATTGAAATTTGGTTCGTGCGCAAATGTTGAAAGGAAACGAACGTCCTCAAGTGAAATAATATGCACCAGATAGGTCAACGATGCAATAAGAATTTGTTTACATGCTGTGTTTTGGTGACCTAACATTTCAAATGACGGAACAGGTGTTTACAAGACTGTTGGTATTTTTCGCAACTCTTGGCAACCTTGCAGGTAAGGCTTTTATTTTGATATGATACATGTAATGTAGCCATATCTATGGTAAACATCGATTGTATGCCATATCTGATAATGCATTTAGTGTTAATTTAATTCTCATTATTGTTATCAATGGAATAAATAAAGTTTGTAATACCGTAGTTGTAGCCTATATTGGCTGGGTTATTGTTGCCTGGTTTGTGAGGTATTGAATAAATTGAACTCATTCTCAACAGAAGTTTCTGTTTCAACAAAATAACTTTATCTCAACAACAGTTTACAAACAGAGATTCCAGTGGTATCAGAGCCACCATTTGTTTATTGACAGGCTTAGCTTTTTAAAACCAGGCTTACCTTTTTTAATCCCCTGCTTTTTTCAACAAGAGAAGAACAAATGTATTTTTACATTTCATTTTCCTACTTTTCAATGGCACTTTGTTGTTTAGTAAATAATTAAGACTTGATCTAACCTACAGCACCTGCCAAGTCAGCCCATCTGTGTGACACACTATTGTTATTCCAATCAATATGGAAGTGACAATTTAGGAAAGATTTATTAGAGTATTCTAGAGATTTTGAAAATAATAAACATATAAAAATATAATATTCGATTTTCAAAATAATTGTAGGATGTTGAGATGTTTCTTCCTCACGAAATAGCTCTGTCCGAAAGAATATAGACTTTATATGGCAAGCCACAGACAAGATTGTCTTATCCTATGATCAGGAGTAGGCCTGTTGCTAGCCTAGTGTTGCAAATTATATCTGAAAACCTATGAAAAAGATCTTGACAGTCTTTGAAAGCATGTCCTCTCATGCATGATGAAAGCATCCATCAGATAGCTGTTCTAGTTGCAATATTTTAATATAAAAATCAACACAGGCACATATAGCCCATCGCAGCTCAATGGCCAAAGTTTGTGATTTTTATCCAATAGTACATATCTGCCTTAGAATCGATAGGGTATCATCCTCCCAAGTCCCTCCTATTGGCCCATGTGATTGACATATTTTGACATTGCCATTCAATAAGGGTATTGTTGACAGGCCAGTAATAGCATGGGTACGCTGCCACTGCCCAACGCTCAGTGCACAGGTGACGGGTTTCCCTCTGAGCCCTCTTGATTTTGTTTGTGTGAATGCGCTTTTGTTCCATCATTTAGTGGGGGGAGGGGGGAACGGCCTTTTGACTGGTTTAGCTTCCTGTCCCATACAGGAAGTACAGCAGAATCCCCCCACTTCCTCCAACTCGGAGTCATCCAATACCATAGGGCAATTAAACAATGGGAATTCCAATGCTGCTGGCTTAAGAATAGACATTGTTTGTTGGTAGCCAGAATCTCTGCTTGTTTGTGTTGGGTGTTCTTACTTAAGTGTGTGAGCTGACCCTGGACTAGGGGCACCCTCTGGGTGTGGTGTCTCTGTACTGTAAAAGTTCACTATTACTGACTCTTAAGTATTCTATTGCTCCATTTTGAGTTTGTTCATCTCTTCATCTGCCATTAGCCTCTGAATCATACTGTACTACAATGTCATCTCCATCACAGTAAAACTCATTTTTGAAGGTGTGAGTTGCTTATGGTATGAAAAGCATTGGGGAGCCTCCCAAATGGAGGCTCTTGTTGTATGAAGCCTTCAAAACTAACCCAAGATCGGGGGCGCTAGTGCGCATGCGTATGGAGTAGAAGCGTTTCTTCAAATCTCCTCTCCGCTTATTTTGAAATCTTTAATTGTTACCATTTTAGTTTCAAGTTTGCAAAAAAATATATATACACATTGTTTAGTATGTTTCCCAGGCACTAACTAGCAGCAAAAAAGTGAAATATTACAACGAAAACCAACAGAACAGCTAATACAAAATCTACACATGCTCAACAAGCAGCAGCTAGCTCCATTTTGTGTACTGAAGGCGACAACTCTCCAGATACCCAGCAACAAGATTCAATGTGTCAACAAATGAAAGAGGCTGTAATAAAAACTATCAACGATCGTTTTGACACGCTCGAAACAAAGTTGAGTCTAAAGACAGCACAGGCCGAACTGAAGAGCCGCATGGACACAGCCAATTAGGACTTGTCTGACCATGACACCCGGATCGGAGGCCTGGAAACCACCTGCGCGCAGCTTAGAAAGAAGAACAAGGTGCTCCAAGCCAAGGTTCTCGATTTAGAAGGCAGCAGTTGCAGGCTAAACATCAAACTTGTGGGGATTTTGGAGGATGAAGAACAAGGTTAACCCACAGAGTTCATGTCCAAGCTCATTCTAAGCTGCTGGGCGACGACAAATTCCCAAAGCCTCTCATCATTGACCGTGCACACCACTCTCTACAGGCGAATCCCTCACCAGGTGCCAAGCCGCGCACCATAATTGCAAGGGTACATAACTTTCAGGAAAAGGAGCTCATTCTACGACTTGGACGACAGCGAGCTATGGAATACAAAGGCCAAAAGGTTCTCATCTTCCCCGACTAAACCATGGAGGTGATGGAGCAACAGCGTGCATTCCGAGCCTGTGTTTTCCAGCAAAGCTGCATGTTCATCACAACGGCATGACAAAAGTCTTCAAGTCCGAAGAGGCTGTAACCTACTTATCAAAACTACAGCAAACCCTTTGAAAGGGTGAAATCACTCACCACCAATTTCTGGGATATTGACTGAGCAAACAGTGGATTCTATGTTTATTAATAAACGGTAACGTATTCATTTGTTTTCCAACTACCGCGGAGAGGGCTGTTAAGTCTAACTGTTGTTAGCTTACTAGCGTAGTATTGGGTCTGTTCTAGCCATCATGCCCAGCGGTCCTCATTTAAGTGAGATGGGGAGAACAGTACTTAATTTGGGGAAGCAGTGGGGAGGGCGGGTTTCTCTGGGGAAGCAGTGGGGAGAGCGGGCTTCTCTGGGGAAGCAGTGGGGAGAGCGGGCTTCTCTGGGGAAGCAGTGGGGAGAGCGGGCTTCTCTGGGGAAGCAGTGGGGTTTTCTCTAGGGTCTGTTACTGTGTTTGGTTTTTGTTTTCTGCTGCCAGACAAGTTTTATTTTAATTTGTACATGCTTAAGATGTTTTATTTGAAATGCACTTGGATATAAATGTCAGGAAACGATCTTGGAAATCAGTCAGATGTTAAAGGCGTCACATTTGTCTTGTGGAATGTGAACGGTCTTGGGCACGCGTGCAAAAGGGGAATGTTATTTAAGCACTTGGCGTTGACAATTTTCCTACAAGATCCGCACGTAAAAGCCACGGTGCAGCGGCATCTGAGATTCAACTGGATTTCTCAAGTTTATCAATCACCCTTCTCCTTTAAAGCGAAAGGTGTCGCTATTCTTTTTTGTAAAAACATCCCATTTCAACTCTCCTCCATGTCTGCAGACCCACTCGGTAGGTACATCATTGTATCAGGGAACGTTAATTCTTTCCCTGTCACCCTGTTGAACGTCTATGGTCATAACTGTAACGATTGTTGTGTGTGGAGGACCAAGACGCAACAGGGAAGCGTATACTCATCTTCTCTTTTAATATTGAAGAAGGTGAAACAAAATAAACACGTATACAATTAACAGAAACGACACTAACAGTTCTGTCAGGTGACAGGCACAAAACAGAATACAACTACCCACAATCCACAATACAAACACACCCCTAATTATAGGACCTTCAATCAGAGGCAACGATAGACAGCTGCCTCCAACTGAAGGCCCCAACACCAATTAACTAAACATAGAAATACAAATGACTAGACAGAACATAGAAATAAACTAACATAGAACAATAACCAAAACCAAAACCCTGGACTAATAAATCAAATACCCCTCTCTACATGGACACATACACACAACCACCATGAACCACATAAAACAAATACCCCCTGCCACGTCCTGACCAAACTAAACACTAACAAATAACACCTTTACAGGTCAGAACGTGACAATAACATTGATTTTGTTACCTTGATCTGTGTCTTGAGAGATTGTCTACACGTACTCCTTCAAATATCACCTCTGTCCAGGTTCTAAATAATCTAATCAAATCCAGGAATCTAGTGGACATCTGGAGACTGCAACATCCCACAGACAAAGACTACTCATTCTACTCTCATGTTCACAAGTCTTATTGTAGAATTGACTCCTTCCTAATAGATTCCAAACTGATACCCAATGTGCTAAATTCAAAACACCATAGCATCTTAATAAGCGACCACAGTCCAATTATGTTGTCCCTCAATCTTTCTTTACCAAAACAGAATTACAGTTGGCATTTTAACCCCTCCTTGTTCACAGACCAAGCATTCATTGACTGCATGACAGCCAAGTTGAATGAGTTCCTCAAGACTAATGACAAAGGAGTGGTATCTGATTCTACACTATGGAAAACCTTTAAAGTGGTTATGAGAGGTCATATTATTTCAGTCTGCCATAAAAAAAGGAATCATAGGCGGTTGGAGGAGACATACAGAACTTCACTCTTTCAGGTTGACTACAACAATATTTTGAAATTAATTATATTTTTGGTTCACAGGTCAGTAACCTCCTACTAAAGCTGAGACAAAAACCATTTGAACTAGGGGACAAACCGGAAAGGTTGCTAGTTAGGCAAATGGAGCAATCCAGGCGGACAGATCCTAAAGAGATAAACAACTGCTTCAAAGAATTTTACTCAGAGTTATATTCTTCCAGATCTGATGCATCTGGTTCTGATGTATCAGCCTTCTTTGATTCCATCAGCCTGCCAAAACTTGATGATAGTGCCAAAAAAATTATTGAAACCACCTCTTTAATAATACTTCCTGTTGACCCGACCAAGTGACCTTTCACCTCTGTGATCATGTTGTGCCCTCTGTATCAATTCAAATCAAGTTAAATTGTATTTACAGTGTATTTACAGTGAAATACTTACTTACGAGCCCATTTCCAACAATCCAGAGTTAAAAAGTAAGACAAATATTTGCTAAATAAAGAAGGAAGCAGTACCATAATAAAAACAATAACAAGACTATTTGGAGTACCGAGTCAATGTGCAGGGGTACGTGGTAGTTGAGGTAATTGAGGTAATACAGTATGTACATTGAAAAAATATATAAACGCAACAATTCCAAAGATTTTACTACGGTTCATATTTATTTATAATTTTTTATTTAACTAGGCAAGTCAGTTAAGAACAAATTCGTATTTATTTGACGGCCTAGGAACAGTGGGTTAACTGCCTTGTTCAGGGGCAGAACGACAGATTTTTACCTTGTCAGCTCGGGGATTCGATCTAGCAACCTTTCGGTTACTGGCCCAATGCTCTAACTACTAGGCTACCGGCCGCCCCATATAAGGAAATCAGTCAATTGAAATAAATTCATTCGTCCCTAATCTATGGATTTTACATGACCTGGGAATCCAGATATGCATCTGTTGGTCACAGATACCTTAAAAGAAAAGGTAGGGGCGTGGATCAGTGATCATTTGCCCACTGAAGTTGGTTACGACACCGAACTGCAGTCAGATCAAAATCCTGGTGAGGATGACGAGCACGCAGATGAGGTTCCCTGAGACGGTTTCTGTTAGTTTGTGCAGAAATTCTTCGGTTATGAACCCACAGTTTCATCAGCTGTCCGGGTTGCTGTTCTCTGACGATCCCGCAAGTGAAGCCGGATGTGGAGGTCCTGGGCTTGCGTGGTTACACTTGGTCTGCGGTTGTGAGGCCATTTGGAAGTACTGCCAAATTCTCTAAAACAACGTTGGAGGCAGCTTATGGTAGAAAAATTAACATTATTTTCTCTGCCAACAGGTCTGGTGGACATTCCTGCAGTCAGTATGCCAATGACACACTACCTCAAAACTTGAGACATCTGTGGCATTTAGTTGTATGTCAAAACTGCACATTTTAGAGTGGCCTTTTACTTTCCCCAGCACAAGGTGCACCTGTATAATGGTCATGCTGTTTAATCCGCTTCTTAATATGCCACACCTATCAGGTGGATGGATTATCTTGGCAAAGGAAAAATGCTCACTAATGCTCACTGCATTTATATTTTTGTTCAGTGTACATGTGGGTAGGGGTAAAAGTAAGGCAGGCAGTTCGGATGCGGGAGGGGTTCACCGACACAGCTGATATAGGGAGAAGGGGGGAGAAGGATGAAGTGAGGGAGGGAGACTGTTATTGACAAAATAAGGTTGTTAAACATAAAGTGTTCAACAGGAATCTGTGTGTGTCAGTGTCCCCACCTGGGGCCCACAGTGTCCACACTGAGTGGCTACAGAGTACTTTATACTGAAAAACACACACACACACACACACACACACACACACACACACACACACACACACACACACACACACACACACACACACACACACACACACACACACATCAGTGGCGGTCGGTGCCATTTAAGATGAGGGAGGACAATTGTTATTGTTATGAACATGGCCTTATTTCTATTACAGCATATTGGATGACTGTCATTCATATTCCATTCACCCAGCTCAACGTTACATCAATAGGTTTAGGCAACTACATGATACTCAAAGTTTGTCTATTGGAAAAATTCAGGTATGTTTATATTTTTATTTGATTTAACCTTTATTTAACTAGGCAAGTCAGTTAAGACCAAATTCTTATTTACAATGACGGCCTACCAAAAGGAAAAACGCCTCCTGCGGGGACGGGGGCCTGGGATTAAAAATTAATACAATATAAATATAGGACAAAACACACATCACAACAAGAGAGACAACACAACACTTCATAAAGAGAGACCGAAGACGATAACATAGCAAGGCAGCAACACATGACAACACAGCATGGTAGCAACATAACAACAATAACATGGTAGCAACAAAACATGATAGCAGCACAAAACATGGTACAAACATTATTGGGCACAGATAACCGCACAAACGGCAAGAAGGTAGAGACAACAATACATCACACAAAGCAGCCACAACTGTCAGTAAGAGTGTCCATGATTGAGTCTTTGAATGAAGAGATTGGGATAAAACTGTCCAGTTTGAGTGTTTGTTGCAGCTCAGTCCAGTCACTTGCTGCAGTGAACTGAAAAGAGGAGCGACCCAGGGATGTGTGTGCATTGGGGACCTTTAACAGAATGTGACTGGCAGAATGAGTGTTGTATGTGGAGGATGAGGGCTGCAGTAGATATCTCAGATAGGTGGGAGTGAGGCCTAAGAGGGTTTTATAAATAAGCATCAACCAGTGGGTCTTGCGACGGGTATACAGAGATGACCAGTTTACAGAGGATTATAGAGTGCAGTGATGTGTCCTATAAGGAGCATTGGGGGCAAATCTGATGGCCGAATGGTAAAGAACATCTAGCTGCTCGAGAGCACCCTTACCTACCGATCTATAAATTATGTCTCCGTAATCTAGCATGGGTAGGATGGTCATCTGAATCAGGGTTAGTTTGGCAGCTGGGGAGAAAGAGGAGCGATTACGATAGAGGAAACCAAGTCTAGATTTAACTTTAGCCTGCAGCTTTGATATGTGCTGAGAGAAGGACAGTACACCATCTAGCCATACTCCCAGGTACTTGTATGAGGTGACTACCTCAAGCTCTAAACACTCAGAGGTAGTAATAACACCTGTGGGAAGAGGGGCATTCTTCTTACCAAACCACATTACATTTGTTTTGGAGGTGTTCAGAACAAGGTTAAGAGTAGAGAAAGCTTGATGGACACTAAGAAAGCTTTGTTGTAGAGCATTTAACACAAAATCCAGGGAAGGGCCAGCTGAGTATAAGACTGTATCATCTACATATAAATGGATGAGAGAGCTTCCTACTGCCTGAGCTATGTTGTTGATGTAAATTGAGAAGAGCGTGGGGCCTAGAATCGAGCCTTGGGGTATTCCCTTGGGGACAGGCAGTGGCTGAGATAGCAGATTTTCTGACTATACACTGCATTCTTTGAGAGAGGTAGTTAGCAAACCAGGCCAAAGACCCCTCAGAGACACCAATACTCCTTAGCCAGCCCACAAGAATGGAATGGTCTAATGTATCAAAAGCTTTGTCCAAGTCAATAAAAATAGCGGCACCATATTTCTTAGAATCAAGGACAATGGCGACATCATTGAGGACCTTTAAGGTTGCAGTGACACATCCATAACCTAAGTGGAAACCAGATTGCATACCCGAGAGAATACTATAGACATCAATAAAGCCAGTCCGTTGATTATTGACACGTTTTTCCAACACTTTTGATAAACAGGGCAAAATAGAAATAGGCCTATATCAGTTAGGATCAGCTTGATCTCCCCCTTTAAATAAAGGATAAACTGTGGCTGCCTTCCAAGCAATGGGAACCTCCTCAGAAAAGAGAGACAGGCTTGGTGATGATAGGGGCAGCAACCTTAAAGAAGAAAGGGTCTAAACCATCTGACCCAGATGTTTTTTTGAGGTCAAGTTTAAGGAGCTCCTTTAGCACCTCGGACTCAGTGACTGCCTGCAGGGAGAAACTTTGTTACGGGGCAGGTGAAAATGAGAGAGAAGCATCGGGGATCGTCACATTAGAAAGGGTGGGAGATGAGGAAATGTTGGATGGGCAAGGAGGGATGGCTGAGTCAAATAGGAATCCTGACTTAATGAAGTGGTGATTAAAGAGCTCAGTCATGTGCTTCTTGTCAGTAACAACCCCATCATCAACATTAAAGGACATGGGAAGCTGTGAGGGCAAGGGTTTATTCTCCAGGTCTTTAACCATTTTACATAACTTCTTGGGGTTAGACCCACAGAGAGAGAACCGCTCCTTAAAGTAACTAACTTTGGCCTTCCGGATAGCCAGAGTGCACTTATTTCTCATTTACCTGAACGATAGCCAGTCAGCCTGAGTATGCGTGTGCCGAGCCTTTCGCCAAATGTAATTCTTAAGGTGGAGTAACTCTGCAAGATCACGGTCGAACCAGGGGCTGAACCAGTTTTTAATTCACATTTTCTTTATGGGGGTGTGTTTGTTAACAATACCACTGAAAATATAAAAAAGAAGGTCCAAGCTGATTCTATACCATTTTACAGAGGCCAGTTCATGAAGGAAGGCTTGCTCGTTAAAGTTTTTTAGCAAGCGTCTATGACAAATCAGGACAGGTCGTTTCACTGAGCAGCCATTGCAAACACAGACTGTAAAACAGTGATCACTAAGGTCATTACAGAAAACACCAGACTGATACCTATCAGGATTATTTGTGAGGATAACATCGAGGAGAGTAGCCTTTTTTGGGTGTTTGGAGTCATACCTTATGGGATTGGTAATAATCTGAGAATTATTTAGGGAGTCCCATTGCTTTAGGACTTGGTCAGGTGGTTTAAGCATGTCCCAGTTTAGGTCACCTAGCAGGACAAATTCAGCCTTAGTGTAAGGGGCTAGGAGAGAGCTTAGGGCAGGTAGGGTACAGGCTGGTGCTGATGGAGGATGACAGCTCCCAGCAACAGTCAACAAAGACCTATTTGAAAGTTTAATGCTTAAAACCAGCAAATCAAATTGTTTGGGAACAGACTTGGTGGAGACAACCGAGCACTGAAGGGGATCCTTGGTAAAGATTGCCACTCCCCCACCTTTAGATGATCTGTCTTGCCGAAAAAGGTTATATCCAGAAAGGTTAACATCAGAATTCAAAACACTCTTCTGTCGTGTCTTTGGGGGTACCATTAAACTGAAGATATGTTTATCAATTAGCTCCCTGTAATTATTATCACGCGATTAAACTGATTAATCGTTTAATTGTAATCAACTAGGAGGTCGGGGCACCAAGGAGAATATTCAGATTACAAAGCTATAATTTTCCTAATATAACTTTCCTATACTATAATATTATATTCTATTATAGTATAGGCCGATTATCTCCTAGTTTAAATGGTGTATTTACCTCTAGTCCAGTCTCATTCCAAACGTCGTAAATTGTTGTATCTGCACGAACCCAGTCTTTACTAAAATCATCCATACATCAATTGTCTTAAAATCATTTATTTACTACACTAAGTAATTAACAGAAAAACATACAAACAGTAATTATTGTCACAAAGGATTGGTATCGGAATGTGCCCTTGTGGGCTAAACAGGCTGGTCGGCCTGTTGAACAATGGGTCATAAATGGTCAGCTGAGAAGTTTACACAGAGTTCATTAATATTACAATTGACAATTGAAGGCTCACTCATTCGGGAACAATTGCAATCAATATATATTTACGCTCAGTGTGTCGTCGTTCTTTGTTGGAGAGTTTGATTCTGTTGGAGAGTTTGTCCGCGTTCTCTCTCTCTCTCTCTCTCGGTTAGAATGGATCTTTCAGAGCGACATTCATTAATGTCATCATAGAATGGTGGTTTCGTTGGTCTTCGCGTTCGATGATATAATTTACTTAGCTGCAGACTAATAATTAATATCAAAGACTTGTTCTTATTCTGTCGGTATCAATAGTCTAAAAGTTAACCACGTGGTATGGTTCACTTTCAGTAGAGGAATTGGAAGGTACAACCTATTAGCCAACGGAGTGTAGGCCTGGTCTGTAGAAATGTAAATCAGGGAGTGTTTTATAGTGCCCATCGAACAGGCTGGTCAAATGACGCCTGGTCCTGTATATGTCCCTGGGGCGTGCCTATGACTGAGTTAGATTTGGTTACAGAAATACAATTCTATCACATTACATCAGTACATAGCATCTCAATGTCTTACAAAAGCTTTATCCTTATCAATACATTCCATACACCCATATGAGGCAAGTCTTAAACTGAGTCTATTATATAAACAGTTTTATGGTAATATGGCTATATTGTCTCTTCTGAGTATCACAAAATGGTACCGAGCGGATCAGTTCGTAGCTGGATTCTTCAATTCTATGAGTTGGAAGAATTTCCTTTGTCTCTCTATGAAACATGGGGTAGGAGATTCTCCTCAGAGGGTTTTTTACAACCCTGGGTTGGGGGGAAGGTAGGTTGGGTGATGGTACGAAGGTGAGGGGGTCAACTGTCCTTCCTGTACCCAAAGAGGCCAACGTCATGACACTTCCTTAACCAAATCTCAGTAATGACCAACACATCTGAATTGGAGCTGTCTTCGCTTTGTTCCATTTGCTTCCATTTAAGAAATGTTTTCCAACAGAGTCGGATATAATAAATACACCCCTGATCACACGCAAACATGGTTCAATTTTACAGCAGCCACATACAAACAGCATGATCCCTTTGATCGCTGGATAATTCCATCTCGCATCTATGCACTCTCCTCCTCTCACCTTTTCCCTTCAATTGTGGATTTCAGTGCACAACACATCAGCTGTCTGTGACGATATCATAACCACTACACACAGCCTATTAGCAAACGTCAATTCATCATAGCTACTAGAACTAACATGTTAGTAAACCCTCTACAATCATGCAGTACAGTGTACAGTTAGCAAGCAGTTTAGCAGTTACACCGGTGGGCCCCAGTGGCAATAAATTAATAAAACCAAAATCTTGACTTAGAAGAGTTCTAGTGTTGGATAGTCATAGCCAGCTAGGTACCATAGCATCCCTCTCTATTTGAAATGGGTGTTATTTTTTTATTATTATTTTTTTTGTACTTTTTATTATGAACACAACAAATACAAAAACGGAAATATACACACAAGAGTACATAAACCTACCAGAGAGGGGTATTACATATCGAAATACATTTTCAATTTGTAATTTTTTTTTATGGTGCGTATTGCTTTTTTGTTTTTTGATTTTCTGATCATTTCAAAATAATATTTAAATTCTATCTCAAATAACGTGAAGATGGGTTTGTTCTCTGCCCACTTCATTTTATGGATAATGAATCTTCCATGAAAAATTAACAAATTAACAATGAACGTTAAATCAGGGTCCATATCATTTGGTTCAAAATAAAACATAATATCAGTCTCTCAGATTAACATTAATAGTCATTTCTTTAAAATAAAATCTTCTAACTCACTCCAAAATCTTCTGACATAAAAGCAGTCCCAAAATAAATCGTCAAGAGTTTCTTGGTCACGACCACAAAATTCACATTTGTTATCAATCGCTATTTTAAATCTGTGTATAATAAATGTCTTTACAGGGTAGATTCTATGAATGAGTTTATATGATACTTCTTTCACCTTATTAGATATACAATATTTGCCAGACAACAACAAGACTTTGTTCCAGTTCACTTGTCCAAGGGCTGCATTCCAGTACATTTTAGCAGAGGGAATAGTAACATCTTGACATCGTTTTCTTATTTGCATGTTATTACATTTACAGTTTAAAATGTCAATTCCTTCTAGTTGTATTGAGGCTACAAAATCCTCAACAGTTGCACTTGGAGTATTGTTCTCCTAAAAGAAGAATAGCACCTTTAGGAACAGCTCTAACAACAATGTGATACTCCTCAGGAGTGAATGTAACATTGTATGTTCTCATGAATTCTGGATTATCATATAGTTGTCCATCATTATTCAATACTTGTTTAACCCAGATAATGTTGTTGTCAAACCAGTTCTGGAAAAACAAAGGCTTGATTTTATATTTTATGTATTTATTATTCCAGATTGTATACCTATGTGGAGAAAAATGGTGTTTGTACATGAAGTTCCAAGTTAGAAGTACTTGTTTATGAAGGTTAGAAAGCTTAATAGGGATTTTACCCACATCAAAGTTGCATTTGAGTAAGAATTCTAGACCACCAATCTGTTGGAATATTAAATTAGGGATTATATTCCAAATGCAATTCGTATTTCTTAAATAGTTTTGTATCGATTTTATCTTAAAGATTATATTAGAAGTTTTAAAATCCAGAGCATTCAACCCTCCCTCACTTTGGGTGTTACATATTACCGCTTTTTTTAAATAATGAGGTTTATTCCTCCATATGAAGTTAAATAATTTAGTATCAACCATTGTAGTTACTGACAGAGGAACAGCCAAGGCAAGGGAGGTATAAACTAATCTCGACAGACCTTCAGATTTTGACAAAGTACAGATCCAGATAAAGAAATATCTCTTAATAACCAGGAGTTAAATATCTTTCCAATTTTCTCTACAATAGGAGAGAAATTTAAGTTGGCCCTTTCTTTCTGATCTTTGCTAACTTTAATACCAAGATATGTGATCACATCTTTTACAGGGATATTACATACTGAGTTTAAGTCACATCTTTTCAACACGGATAATTAACATTTCCTAATATTCAGAGATAAACCAGATACATGTGAGAAGGCATTAATACACTCAATAACTTTCCTGACTTCATTATGAGCTTTCAAAAAAAAATGGTGGTGTCGTCAGCCAATTATGACAATTTTATCTCTTTATCTTGTATCTGAATACCCCTAAAACTATCCTTATTTATATGAAGTGCCATAACTTGTGTGACCAATAAAAATAAGAAAGGAGAAACTGGGCATCCTTGTTTAATTCCGCGTCTAATGTCGTATCTCTGTGAAGTTTCATGGGATAATTTAACAGAACTGTAACTGTTATTGTAAAGTGTCTTAATTACACTTTGAAAATATTGACCAAAACCAAAAAATCCTAGAGTCTCAAAATTAAAATAATGTTCGACTGTATCAAAAGCCTTGTAAAAGTCTAAAAATAAAATAAAGCTGTCTTCCATAATGTGCTCATTATAGTCTATCAAGTCCAACTAGTCAAATATTATTATATATGTTTGCCCTTCATAAAACCAGACTGGGGACCATCAATGATTTGGTCAAGACTTTTTTTAAAGTCTTTCTGCAAAGATGGATGTGAGTAGCTTTCCATCATTGTTCATTAATGTGATTGGTCTCCAATTTTCTAACATCATAGGATCTTTGTTTGGTTTGGGGATTACAGAAATTAGGCCTTGAGTCATAGAAACAGGCAGGACCCCTAAATCAATTGCCTCCTTAAAAACATTAAATATAAATTCAACAATATCCTCCTGAAAATATTTATAGAATTCACTAATAAGGCCATCATTCCCTGGAGATTTGTTCTCTTTTTACTTGCTGATACATTGAATAAAAATAAATTCATCACAAGACTTTTGGAAGTCTTCATCTATGATTTTTGCATAGTCTTTGACAGAGTCTAGAAAGGCAGATATATCACTAGTAGGACAGGCATTACTGGTATAAAGGTTACCATAGAATTCTGAAACATATTTTGAAATATCTTTGGGGTTTTCATTTTCTTTGCCATCTATATTAAGCGAATGAATAGATGAAAGTTCTGAATCTTTTCTTTGTAAATTATAAAAGTATTTTGTGTTTTTTTTCACCTTCCTCCAACCATCTCCTCCTTGATCTTACAAATGCCCCTTTTGCTCTCTCTTCATACATTCAGTCCATTTCTATTTGTAAAGATTATTGTCACGTCCTGACCAGTAAAGGGGTCTATTTGTTATTGTAGTTTGGTCAGGACGTGGCAGAGGGTATTTGTTTTCATGGTTTTGTGTATGTGTTTAGATAGAGGGATATTTTGTGTAGAGTGTTTCTGGGGTTTATTGGTGTAAGTGTCGATGTAGAGGGGGTAGTTGATTTAGGTGGTTCGGGGAGTGTGTGTATTGTAGAGGGGTATTTGATTTATGTGTTCCGGGGTGTTGGGTATGTTCTTGTGTTTGTATTTCTAAGGGGCTGTTCTAGTTTTGTATTTCTGTGTTGGCCTGGTATGACTCTCAATCAGGTACATCGTTGTTGCTGATTGAGAATCATACTTAGGTAGCCTGTTTTCACCTGTCACTTTGTGGGAGGGTATTTCTGTGTTTAGCTTTATGTCTTACAGGACTGTTTATTGTCATTGTGTTTTTTGTATACGTGTTTTGTTTTGGTTTCCCTTCTTTGTCCTAATAAAAGATGAGTGTACATATACCCGCTGCGTTTTGGTCTCAACCCTACGACTACCGTGACAATTATTTCTTATTTCACACTTCATTAATTCCCAATATTTTCCATAAGACTTAAATAGTTGGGCTTTCCCTCCAATTTTCTTGTATATTATCTTTGGCATTCATCTTGAAATTAGCATCTTTCAACAGTCTACTATTGAGTTTCCAAAAACTCAGATTTGGTTTATTAACTTCAGATCCATTAATATTTAAAGATAAGAATATAACTTTATGATCAGTAAGAATTGATGGTTCAATGGATACCTTGACTACAGAATTATCTAATGAATTAGAAATCAACCAGAAGTCAATTTTTGACTGTCTGGCCATGTCCTTGTTACTCCAAGTGAAGTCCTTTTTATCAGGATATTTAGATCTCCAAATATCGACTAATCCAAGACCAAGTCATAGATTATTAAACTCAGGATTAACAATGCTGGATCTGTTAGGAGGGGGATATCTGTCAATCATCACATTAGATACAGAATTAAAATCTCCACCTAAGATAATTTTGATATCCGGAAATACACCTATAACTCTATTCATCTCTTCTTCAAATTCTTGAAATAATATCCTGTTGTTTTGTTTGTTGTTGGATGCATAAATATTCCGTAATAAAAATATTTCACTGTTGAAATTCACTGTTAAAATTAACCTCCAGAGTGGTGAGTCTTACTACTGATGACCTTCCCTTTAAATGCACCTCTTAAAACTGCTGCACCTGCAGAGTGGTTGTTGCCATATGATAACCAGATATTGTTACCCCATTGATTTTTCCAAAAAGCTAGATCGGAAGAACAAGCATGAGTCTCTTATAGATAGTAAAAGTCTGCATTTAACCGTTTGCAATACAGGAAAATAGCCTTATGGTTGAGTAAATGACGAATACCCCTGACATTAATTGAACAAAGAGATAAAGACATAAACTTCAACCAACAACCTTGTTATGCTAATATAAGCTTTTCCTAAGGATATGTAACTCAAAAGGATTTTTATCCCATTATTAACCTCTCCAACAAAAAACAAACAAATACTGGTCACAAAGTTACCAAAGTATTCTTACTCCCACAAGGGGGAGACATTGTGTAGATTTTACAATAAGCAGTTATTCACCCATAGTCAGTGTTTAGTTTACCAGTTCTCAGGTCAGCCTTTTCTCATTCAAGTGTTTGTGTACATTTTGTATAATAAACGGGTGTTTGAGTAGGCTAAACCAGCAAGCTGCATTCGCTAGCTAAGTACGTGAAAATGAAAGTGAAAAAAATAGGGCTAGCTCTCTCTCTATTGCTCTCTCGCTTCATTTTTGGAGAAATTAATTTGTTCAAAACTGTTAAACTATTGTCTTTCTCTTTGAGGCAAAAATGTTATGCACTGCAGTGCTAGCTAACTGTACCTTATGCTTTCAGTGCTTGATTCATTCTCTGATCTTTTGATTGGGTGTCCCATGTGGCTCAGTTGGTAGAGCAAGGCACTTGCAATGCCAGGGTTGTGGGTTTGATTCCCACAGGGGACCAGAAAGAAAATGTATGCACTCACTACTGTAAGGTGTTCTGGATGAGAGCATCTGCTAAATAACTAAAATGTCAATGTAAAAAAATGTGGACAAGAGCTCTGATAGGTTTGAGGATGTCCTCTGGAAGTTGTCATAATTACTGTGTAAGTCTATGGAAGGGGGTGAGAACTACGAGCATCTTAGGTTTTCTATTGAAGTCAATGTACACAGAGGAGGACGGAAACTAGTTGTCCTCCGGCTCCACCATGGTGTTGAGTGTTGTTGAGGCTACTGTAGACCTTCATTGCACAACAGTGTGCTTTAATAAATTATTTGGTGATGTGAATATATTGAGTATAGTTTTATCTAAATAAGATAACTTTTTAAAATATTACACAATTTTTATTTTTATGAAATTCAATGGGGGGGTGGGGTCCCCCCTCTTCCTCCTCTGAGGAGCCTCCACTGACACACATATAGCATAGTTATGTTAACAGAAATAATTGCGTGCCTTACTATTCTCCATGGTTGGTCCTTTTGCCTATTCTTTGGTGGAAGGAGCCACAGCCCACACAGTTATACACCTGAGCCTTCTTACTGCAGAACACAATCAATCCATCAGATTGATGCAGGTGTGGGTTGTAGGGTGTCTTCGTGTTCTACATTTTTTAATATGGGTAACTCGTAAAAGAGCCTGTTTTGAACTGTACCCTAACCTGAGAAGTAGAAATCAAAGGGAGAGAAACTGGGAATTGCTAAGTAAATGGAAGAATACTCTTATTGCAATGTGCGTGGCTCTTAAAAGAGCCTTTGGTTGTGCATAATGTAGTCTATCGGACAAGATGTTGCTGGGAAACAGCACCCTCCTCGTAGGAGGTGAAGGTCTCCCGCACAGGGATTGCCTCCCGTGCTGCGTTGTAGGCCCCCATCCTGGCAACATCCTGCAGAGCAGCAGACATCTCCTCTAGCACACAGCAGTGAGCTGCAGGTCCCCTCCTGGTCCTCGTGACCATCCTCATGAAGTTACAGTATGCAGGACACAGGTAGCCTTCACACGCCTCTGCGTTAGTAGGGTGGACCCCGATGACTCGTTTGTACCTCCACCACTGGGACGCAAGAATGCCGAAGGTGCACTCGACGGTCAGCCTGGCTCGGGAGAGGCGGTAGTTGAAGACCATGTTCCTCCTGAAAATGTTCGCTTCAGGGAAGTGCAGCATGAGGTTACTCCGGCACGGGGGTCCCCGGTGCTCTGCTCCTGGAATCAGGCTGTCTTCGGGAAGGTCCAGGGTGCCATCTCTGAGGGCCTGACCGTGGAGGAATTCATGCCTGTCCCTTGGTTGGGAAATATCTCTCATTACAAATGATAACATTGGATAGATAGATGCATGTGCACACACGTGCATGTGTAGCATGTGACAACAGAATGATCATATCAAGGATCGCATCACAAATGAATACATAAATATCACTTGAAGCTTGATGGTGAGCTGATCATTTGAATCAGATGTGTAGTGCTATGGCAAAAACAAAAATGTGCACCTCTTTGGGTCTCCAGGACCAGGTTTGAGAACCACTGCTCTTGGGACATTCATTGGGACTTCTTCATCTGCAGACAGGCTTTCACAGCTCTCTGTATCTGAGGACAGAAAACATCACAAAGAAACAGGCTTCATTAAACTGAAATTAGAAAGCACTGAATATTATGTTGCTATTATCTGTCCTCAGTTTTTCTCTCGAAGGACTGAAACTACACAAAAGTACCTACCCTATCCAGAGTAGCCTACTCTCTCCCTCCTTTGACAGCTGGAGCTGCTAATCCTTTCACCCTCTTCCATTGCTCTTAGCTAGCTAGCTATCTACCTACCTACAAGTGCATTTGGAGTGTGTGTTTTACATTTATTTACAAGATAGCTAGCTAATATGAAGTTAAGTAGCTATCTGGTGATTTATTTAATTCACATAGCTAGGTAGCTATACAGTATTTAAAGGTGGCTAGATAGCTAGCTACGTTAGCAGTTCATTTGAGCTAGCCTGCACAATACTGTAGCTAGCTAGCTTCACCTGGAATGCTTTTCCAACAGTCTTGAAGGAATTCCCACATATGCTGAGCACTTGTTGGCTGCTTGTCCTTTACTCTGCCAACTCATCCCAAACCATCTCAATTTGTTTGATAGGGTGGCGCACAATTGGCCCAACGTCGTCCGGGTTTGGCGGGGTAGGCCGTCATTGTAAATAAGAATTTGTTCTTAAATGACTTGCCTAGTTAATTAAAGGTTAAATAAAAAATAGCCCTTACACATGCTGGAGGTGTGTTGGGTCATTGTCCTGTTGAAAAACAAATGATAGTCCCGCTAATCGCATACCAGATGGGATGCATATCGCTGCAGAATGCTGTGGTAGCCATGCTGGTTACGTGTACCTTGAATTCTAAGTAAATCACTGACAGTGTCACCAGCAAAGCACCATCACACTTCATCCATGCCTCACGGCAGGAACCACACATGCAGATATCATTCGTTCACCTACTCTGTGTCTTACAAAGACACGGCGGATGGAACCAAAAATCTCAAATTTGTAGTGATCAGACCAAAGGACAGATTTCCACCGGTCTAATCAAAACAAATGAAATGTTATTTGTCACATGGGCTGATTACAACAGTGAAATGCTTACTTACAAGCCCTTAACCAACAATGCAGTTTTAAGAAAAATACCTAAAAAAAAGATGAATGTCCATTGCTCGTGTTTCTTGGCCCAAGCAAGTCTCTTCTTCTTATTGGTGTCCTTTAGTAGCGGTATCTTTTTTTTTGCGACTGCATTGTTTTAAAGTAATGATGGACTGACATTTCTCTTTGCTTATTTGAGCTGTTCTTGCCATAATATGGACATGGTCTTTTACCAAATAGGGCTATCTTCTGTATACCACCCCTACAACACCCCTACAACACAACTGATTGGCTAAAATGCATTAGGATGGAAAGAAATTCAACAAAATAACTTTTAACAAGGCACACCTGTTAATTGAAATGCATTCCAGGTGACTACCTTCCTCATGAAGCTGGCTGAGAGAATGCCAAGAATGTTCAAAACTGTCATCAAGGAAAAGGGTGGCTACTTTGAAGAATGTTGTCCGGACCTCTGGCAGTCTCTATGGGGGTGCCACAGGGTTCAATCCTCGGGCTGACTCTTTTCTCTGTATATATCAATGATGTCGCTCTTACTGCGGGTGATTCTTTGATCCACCTCTACGCAGATGACACCGTTCTGTAAACATCTGGCCCGTCTTTGGACACTGTGATAACAAACCTCCAAACGAGCTTCAATGCCATACAACACTCCGTGGCCTCCATCTGCTCTTAAATGCTAGTAAAATGGACAACTATAAATAGCTAGGTGTCTGGCTAGACTGTAAACTCTCCTTCCAGACAAATATTAAGCATCACCAATCCAAAATTAAATCTAAAATTAGCTTCCTATTTCGCAACAAAGCCTCATTCACTCATGCTGCCAAACATACCCTCGTAAAACTGACTATCCTACCGATCCTTGACTTCTGCGATGCCATTTACAAAATAGCCTCCAACACTCTCCTGAGCAAATTCGATGCAGTCTATCACAGTGCCAACCGTTTTGTCACCAAAGCCCCATATACTACCCACCACTGCGACCTGTATGCTCTCGTTGGCTGGTCCTCGCTACATATTCGTCACCAAACCCACTGGGTAAAGGTCACCTATAAGTCTTTGCTAGGTAAAGCTCCGCCTTATCACAGCTCACTGGTCACCATAGCAACACCCACCCGTAGCACGCGCTCCAGCAGGTATATTTCTCTGGTCATCCCCAAACCCAACACCACCTTTGGCCGCCTTTCCTTCCAGTTCTCTGCTGCCAATGACTGGAACGGATTGCAAAAATCACTGAAGTTGGAGACTTATATCTCCCTCACTAACTTTAAGCATCAGCTGCCAGAGCAGCTTACCGATCGCTACAACTGTACATAGCCCATCTGTAAATAACCCATCCAACCAACTACCTACCTCATCCCCATATTTGTGTTTGTTTTTCTGCTCTTTTGCACACCAGTATTTCTACTTGCACATCCTCATCTGCACAACTATCACTCCAGTGTTAATTGCTAAATTGTAATTACTTTGCCTCTATGGCCTATGTATACTGCTCAAAAAAATAAAGGGAACACTTAAACAAAACATCCTAGATCTGAATGAAAGAAATAATCTTATTAAATACTTTTTTCTTTTCATAGTTGAATGTGCTGACAACAAAATCACACAAAAATAATTAATGGAAATCCAATTTATCAACCCATGGAGGTCTGGATTTGGAGTCACACTCAAAATTAAAGTGGAAAACCACACTACAGGCTGATCCAACTTTGATGTAATGTCCTTTAAACAAGTCAAAATGAGGCTCAGTAGTGTGTGTGGCCTCCACGTGCCTGTATGACCTCCCTACAACGCCTGGGCATGCTCCTGATGAGGTGGCGGATGGTCTCCTGAGGGATCTCCTCCCAGACCTGGACTAAAGCATCCGCCAACTCCTGGACAGTCTGTGGTGCAACGTGGCGTTGGTGGATGGAGCGAGACATGATGTCCCAGATGTGCTCAATTGGATTCAGGTCTGGGGAATGGGCGGGCCAGTCCATAGCATCAATGCCTTCCTCTTGCAGGAACTGCTGACACACTCCAGCCACATGAGGTCTAGCATTGTCTTGCATTAGGAGGAACCCAGGGCCAACCGCACCAGCATATGGTCTCACAAGGGGTCTGAGGATCTCATCTCGGTACCTAATGGCAGTCAGGCTACCTCTGGCAAGCACATGGAGGGCTGTGCGGCACCCCAAAGAAATGCCACCCCACACCATGACTGACCCACCGCCAAACCGGTCATGCTGGAGGATGTTGCAGGCAGCAGAACGTTCTCCACGGCGTCTCCAGACTCTGTCATGTCTGTCACGTGCTCAGTGTGAACCTGCTTTCATCTGTGAAGAGCACAGGGCGCCAGTGGCGAATTTGCCAATCTTGGTGTTCTTTGGCAAATGCCAAACGTCCTGCACGGTGTTGGGCTGTAAGCACAACCCCCACCTGTGGACGTCGGGCCCTCATACCACCCTCATGGAGTCTGTTTCTGACTGTTTGAGCAGACACATGCACATTTGTGGCCTGCTGGAGGTCATTTTGCAGGGCTCTGGCAGTGCTCCTCCTTGCACAAAGGAGGAGGTAGCGGTCCTGCTGCTGGGTTGTTGCCCTCCTACGACCTCCTCCACGTCTCCTGATGTACTGGCCTGTCTCCTGGTAGCGCCTCCATGCTCTGGACACTACGCTGACAGACACAGCAAACCTTCTTGCCACAGCTCGCATTGATGTGCCATCCTGGATGAGCTGCACTACCTGAGCCACTTGTGTGGGTTGTAGACTCCGTCTCATGCTACCACTAGAGTGAAAGCACCGCCAGCATTCAAAAGTGACCAAAACATCAGCCAGGAAGCATAGGAACTGAGAAGTGGTCTGTGGTCCCCACCTGCAGAACCACTCCTTTATTGGGGTGTCTTGCTAATTGCCTATAATTTCCACCTGTTGTCTATTCCATTTGCACAACTGCATGTGAAATTTATTGTCAATCAGTGTTGCTTCCTAAGTGGACAGTTTGAGTTCACGGAAGTGTGATTGACTTGGAGTTACATTGTGTTGTTTAAGTGTTCCCTTTATTTTTTTGAGCAGTGTTTTTCCTTACCTCCTTACTTCATTTGCACACACTGTACACATATTTTTCTATTGTGTTATTGACTGTACATTTGTTTATCCCATGTGTAACTCTGTGTTGTTGTTTTTGTCGCACTGCTTTGCTTTATCTTGGCTAGGTCGCAGTTGTAAATGAAATCTTGTTCTCAACTGGCCTACCGAGTTAAATAAAGGTGAAAAAAAATAATCTCATATAAAATATGTTTTGATTTGTTTAACACTTTTTTTGGTTACTACATGATTCCATATGTGTTTTTTCATAGTTTTGATGTCTTCACTATTATTCTACAATATACAAAATAGTAAAAATAAAGAAAAACCCTGGAATGAGTAGGTGTCGAAACGTTTGACTGGTACTGTATGTCACCAGTAGGCCAAGTAATTGTACCGTTAATACCCGTCATTTGGTTACATTAATTTCTGTTAATGCATGTATTAATTCATAATTTACCGTTCTACCATAATTTCCGGACTATTAAGCGCACCTGAATATAAGCCGCACCCACTGAATTTAAAAAAATATATTATTTTGAACATAAATAAGCCGCACATGTCTAAAAGCCACAGGTGACTACCGGTACATTGAAACAAATGAACTTTACACAGGCTTTAACGAAACACGGCTTGTAACAAAAATAAATAGGCTTTAACGAAACACGGCTTGTAACAAAAAATAAAAAATTTGCAGTAAGCTTTAGTTGTCTTTTTGCACTGAGTCAATTCCTCACGCTGCTGTTTTCAACGTCTTATCATCGACTCATTAAGACCAAGCCAGATCAATCGCCTTCAACTTGAAAGCTGCATCATATGCATTTCTCCGTGTCTTTGCCATGATGAGGGTGACAAAATGACTACCGTAATCAGAATGATGGGAAGTTTGAGAGCGCTCGATTTAATCTAAACAGTAAACAAAAAAGTTTTTGACCTTAACCCATTCGGCAATTTCATTGGTCTAATGAAAGCTTCATGCCGCCAAAAAACTGAGCACGTCACAGAATGTGTTTTTTTTGAGAAAAAAATTAAAAGCGGGAAAAATCCATATATTAGCCGCGTCATTGTTTAAGCCGCGAGGTTCAAAGCTGGGAAAAAAGTTGCGGCTTATAGTCCGGAATTTACGGTAATTCTAGGAGTTTAAAGGTTGTTTGCAGTGTTGAAAACCTGCTACACTTGTGAGAAACCAGTATGTTTTTTTTCATAACCATCATTTTTGAGTTTTGTCAATTTTGCTATTGTCTTTTGTTTGGCGTGCTCTATGTGAGCAATGAGCATGTCTCTGTCTGGTTTCTCTGTCCTGATAATGTTCAGGGAACGTGCACGCCTGAGCACGCATAGAAGTACCTGGCCTGCTGCACGCAAATTTAGGAAAGTGCCCTTTTGGGTATGTCTGAGTTCTGATCATCCCATATATCCAGTGGATATACAGTTGAAGTCAGAAGTTTACATGCAATTAGGTTGGAGTCATTAAAACACGTTTTTCAACCACTCCACAAATTTCTTGTTAACAAACTATAGTTTTGGGCAAGTTGGTTAGGACATCTTCTTGTGCATGACACAAGTAATTTTTCCAACAATTGCTTACAGACAGATTATTTCCCTTATAATTCACTGTATCACAATTCCAGTGGGTCAGAAGTGTACATACACTAAGTTGACTGTGCCTTTAAACAGCTTGGAAAATTACAGAAAATGATGTCATGGCTTTAGAAGCTTCCGATAGGCTAATTGACATCATTTGAGTCAATTGGAGGTGTACCTGTGGATGTATTTCAAGGCCTACCTTCAAACTCAGTGCCTCTTTGCTTGACATCATGGGAAAATCAAAAGAAATCAGCCAAGACTTCAGAAAAAGATTGTAGACCTCCACAAGTCTTGTTCATCCTTGGGAGCAATTTCCAAACGCCTGAAGGTACCACGTTCATCTGTACTAACAATAGTACGCAATAATAAACACCATGGGACTGCGCATCCATCGTACCGCTCAGGAAGGAGACGCGTTCTGTCTCCTAGATATGAACGTACTTTGGTGCGAAAAGTGCAAATCAATCCCAGAACAACAGCAAAGGACCTTGTGAAGATGCTGGAGGAAACAGGTATAAAAGTATCTGTATCCACAGTAAAACGAGTCCTATATCGACATAACCTGAAAGGCCGCTAAGCAAGGAAGAAGCCACTGCTCCAAAACCGCCATTAAAAAAGCCAGACTATGGTTTGCAACTGCACATGGGGACAAAGATTGTACTTTTTGGAGAAATGTCCTCTGGTCTAATGAAACAAAAATAGAACTGTTTGGCCATAATGACCATCGTTATGTTTGGAGGAAAAAATTGGAGGCTTGCATGCCGAAGAACACCATCCCAACCGTGAAGCACGGGGTGGCAGCATCATGTTGTGGGGGTGCTTTGGTGCAGGAGGGACTGCAGGAGGGACACAAAATAGATGGCATCATGAGGTATGAACATTATGTGGATATATTGAAGCAACATC
This sequence comes from Salmo salar, assembly GCF_965601325.2. NCBI lineage: Eukaryota > Metazoa > Chordata > Actinopteri > Salmoniformes > Salmonidae > Salmo > Salmo salar. The sequence continues at coordinate 70,799,548 of NC_138294.1, read as the reverse complement.
TCAAGACGTCAGTCAGGAAGTTAAAGCTTGGTCGCAAATGGGTTTTCCAAATGTACAATGACCCCAAGCATACTTCCAAAGTTGTGGCAAAATGGCTTAAGGACAACAAAGTCAAGGTATTGGAGTGGCCATCACAAAGCCCTGACCTCAATCCTATAGAAGATTTGTGTGCAGAACTGAAAAAGCGTGTGCGAGCAAGGAGCCTACATACCTGACTCAGTTACACCAGCTCTGTCAGGAGTAATGGGCCAAAATTCACCCAACTTATTGTGGGAAGCTTGTGGAGGGCTACCCGAAATGTTTAACCCAAGTTAAAGAATTTAAAGGCAATATTACCAAATACTAATTGAGTGTATGTAAACTTCTCACCCACTGGGAATGTGATGGAATAAATAAAAGCTCTCTACTATTATTCCGACATTTCACATCCTTAAAATAAAGTGGTGATCCTAACTGACCTAAAACAGGGATTTTTTACTTGGATTAATTGTCAGGAATTGTGAAAAACTGAGTTTAAATTTATTTGGCTAAGGTGTATGTAAACTTCCGACTTCAACTGTATGAACTCATCGGCGCGGTAATCTCTGAGGGCCCGGAATAGACTGTATAATGTTGTTGATACAAGTTTGCTAGCAACAGTTGATTGATTTGATACAATGTTGCCCTCCACTAGCAATAGCTCAAGTCAAGACCGATAGAAATGGGGGCAAACAGGTGGAGTAGAGCGATGAATGCGATGTATACGTGCGTATCCCGTACATACGCCTAATAAAACTTGAACTTGAAAGAACCTGAATTTTCATCAGGATATTTTCTGCTGGTTTTATTTGTTAGCTCTATGTATTTGACTTAGTTGACAATGGAAGTTATAGGCCTACTGCTTCTCATGGGAAACAACTATGATTTAATCGTCTTGACCCCATTCGATGCTAAATGCATAGTATGTATAGTAATAAACTATTGTCAGATCTTCTGTGAATTAACAGACGCAATAGCCTACTTTGACAGAACCTGAATTTCTCCATCTTTATCCGTCCACTGTTCTTGTTCTCTCCAGGTTCCAGACTGAGGACAGATGTGGTGGAGGTGCCCCCGCGGATTGTCCACCACCCCTCAGATGTGGTGGTCAAGGTAGGCAGCCCCGCCACCCTCTCCTGCCGCGCCGACGGCACACCCGAGCCCTCCATTGAGTGGCTCCGCAATGGCCAGCCCCTGGAAATGGACAAGCTGGACAGCCAATTGCGGCCCATCGTCCTGTCGGAGGGCAGCCTTTTTTTCCTCAGCGTTGTGCCAGGGAGGCGGAGTCAGTCACATGAGGGCGTGTACGCGTGCATGGCAAGGAACAGCGCTGGCAAGGCCACCAGCCGCAACGCCTCCCTCTATATCGCTGGTAAGACTGTGGGGATGTCTTTCAAATTAGATGGACATGCGTATCTTGTTATAAATTCCAAGATGCCATGCAGAAATAATTGCACTGTAGGATGAAGAGAGGTACCATGTTATAGAGAGGTCCCACTGTTATATATCATGTGAGTGAAGAGACTATGTATCAGTCTCAGCAGTGTGCAGACTAACTAATAAATCACTCAAGGGCTTGATTGGCTCAATCAGGTGTGCTCATACTGAGATGGAACCAAAGGCACACACAGCTGCCTTCCAAGTACTTAAAAACACTATGCCAGATGGATGTGAAAATCTGGCCTTAGAATACATTCTGTTGTCTTGGTTGGATGGCCCTCTGTGGCTCCTACATCCTGTCCCATTAACTTCTTATCTTCCTCCATGCTGATCTTAAATGTGATATCAATCTGATATATGATCCTTCAGGTCCACGGAAAGCCCGCAGTAACCACAGACCCCTGCTCCAGAGAGAAAGCGAGAGACGTTGAGATTGTCCGTGTGATTGCTGAGTAGAATTATTATTATATATATATGTTTTAAACATTTATTTAACTAGGCAAGTCAGTTAAGAACAAATTCTAATTTACAATGACGGCCTACCAAAAGGCAAAAGGTCTCCTGTGGGGACGGGGGTTGGGATTAAAAAAAATATATATATTTATATGTATATATAGGACAAAACACACATCACGACAAGAAACAACACAACTCTACATAAAGAGAGACCTAAGACAACAACACAGCATGGTAGCAACATATGACAACACAGCATGGTAACAACATGGTAGCAGCACAACATGGTAGCAGCACAAAACATGGTACAAACATTATTGGGCACAGACAACCGCACAAAGGACAAGAAGGTAGAGACAACAATACATCACGCAAAGCAGCCACAACTGTCAGTAAGAGTGTCGATGGTTGTCTTTGTCTTTGTCTTTGAATGAAGAGATTGAGATAAAACTGTCCAGTTTGAGTGTTGGTTGCAGCTCGTTCCAGTCGCTAGCTGCAGCGAACTGAAATGAAAGAGGGTCCAAAATCAATGTTTACCACCTTCCCAGAACAAACACTCTGCTAATTTACCCCTGACCCCCAGCCTCTGTTTGCACCCAAAATAGGGTCACCCACAGACCACTGGATTCTTGAGCTGGATGGTATAATTAGTGGCTGATTGACTTGTTGGGGGAACTTCCCTGGAGCAGTATGTGGTGGAGGCATGGAGCAATTGGGACAGTAAACAGTGGCACTTTACTTTCGATTGAGTTATAGTAGCAGATCGATTGTAGTATAGTTTGCGTTTAACCTTTATTTATCCATGTTAGTCTCAATAAGATAATTGTGCAATTGTGACCTTTTGTAAGTATAGTTGAACTGGTTAGGTTAGTAGCCTCTACAGTAATGAGTCATGCAGCACTGTTAATTCATGAGTTGGGCTAAGTTCTCTATCATAACTAGACAATTCTTGAGTTCAAGAATACCCTTAATACATTTTAAAGAAGTCCAGCCTTGGATCATTCCTTGATGAAGAGTGGAGATATTCCAGTAGTAGTTTATGGCACTAGACCATTGTAACCATACGTGCAACCAAGTAGACACCAAATACTTTTTGTCTCATGATTCCATGTGGTGTCCTAATGTAATACCTATGTTATGACATCAGTGAAGATTTAAACAGACATCCTAAACATGTGGTAATGTACACATGCAAGGTGAAAATGCCATTGTCTCTTGTCCTTTTGGATATAATGGAAGGGAGCTCCTTAGACCTTCAACTGAAATGGTTCACAGTGACTCTTAACGATTGAGTAAACATGACAAGTTCCTGTAAAGAGGTCAGACTTGTCTGTCATGCTTATATCAATGTAGACAGGTCAAGTTTGCTCTATGAATTGTTTGGGACCTCTGGGGAATATATGAGGTTGTTGATGGGCAACACTGGACAAAAGCACTGTGTATTCCGTGTATAGAATATATGGATATTTAGAGCTGTGCGATGTGGTCCAAAATGTATAGTGTGATATGGCACTGTGAAATAAGATCAATCATTAGATTAGTTCATTATAAGAATTGCACATTTTCGGTGGTCACAACTCTCATTTGTAGGAAGCCAAGTCAAGCAGACAGTGATGCGTGTTGTGCTGGGCACATGTTTCCCAGGCAATGTTTATTAACTACAGGCTTGGAGACTGACTTTGACGTTGTTATCCAATGTAATGTTATGGCCTTGTGCACCAGCTAGTCTCAAACCCACTGTTTATGAATGGACGACCTCTGTGTGTTCTTTCAGCTCTGCGTGAGGACTTCCGGGTGCAGCCCAGTGACGTGGAGGTGGCTGTGGGGGAGGTGGTGGTGATGAACTGCAGCCCGCCGGTGGGCCACCCAGAGCCCAATGCCATCTGGAGAAAAGACGGGGTCCCCATCAACAACACCAACCCGCACTACACTGTGAGACCTCCTTTATAACATAGCTACATGCTTTGTAGGGCTTTCTTTCTATGCCTTTTGAAATTAGAAATTGACAATGGGACAGTTGTCAGTGTGCATTTCAGTGCAGTAAATGTATTTTTAAGACACTATGGTTTTTCCATAATATGGAACAGATATTCTATAATATTGTAAATTCATTACAATATTATTGTAATTCATTTTTTGAACTAATTTCCAGAGGTGGCAGGAGCTGAAATGCATACTGTTTTGAATACTTATTTCTCGAATCATATCAGTGGTAACACGGTATTGCCAATAGAGGGCACTGTTGTACAACATTTTGATTAAAACCACAGGCTGCTTCATACATTTTCCTCCATTATTAATAAAAGAGGACATGTCACCTTGGATGAAAAACGATCCCCCCCAAAAATCCTAATTTATTTTTAACTGTATGTGCATGCTCCCCATGTGACCTATAGGAACTGAATGGGAAGTTGATAATCGCCCCAGCCCAGAAAAATGACTCTGGCGTGTACATCTGTGTGGCCTCCAACACTATGGGAGTAAGAGAGAGCAGGGCCGCCCGCCTGTCTGTCCTAGGTAAGATGAAACCCTGACTCCATGTACAGTACCATTTTAGCGATAACCTTTTTTACGCTACTGAGCCAAGCTGTACTTCGCTGGCCTGGTTATGCATCCACCGTAGTTGCTGGAACGGTGCTGGAAATGAAAATGTGAAAAGAACAGTCTACACAGTACAGTTTGGGTTGGCACATCAGTGTGAAAAAGGTATGTCAGTGTTTGCTATTGATATAAGGAATAGCATGGAATTGAGTGCTTAGAGATATGATATGAATAACCATAATTTGTGTATTTGCCCATGCTTTCTCTATCCCCAGCCAAGCCAGTGTTGGTGCTGAAGCCTCAGGATGTGTCGGTGGGGACAGGGGAGAATGCCCAGTTCTACTGCGAGGCTAAAGGAGACCCCATGCCTGCTGTGGAGTGGAGCCGCGAGCAGGGCCCTCTGCCCAACGGCAGGTCTGATTCTTGATTCAACAAAAAAACGTTATTGTCCATTAAATCTACACTAGAAACTGTTCTTGACATGAGGTTTACAACATGTGGTTTATATGCATGACTGTAAGTCACTTTGGATAAATGCATCTGCTAAATGGCTTATATTATTATATACAGGAGGTCAAAAAGTATTTGGACGGTGACAATATATATATATTCTTTTGGCTCTGTACTCCAGTACTTTGGATTTGAAATTATACAATAACTATGAGGTTAAAGTGCAGACTGTCAGCTTTAATTTGAGGGTGAACCGTTTAGAAATTACAGCACTTTTTGTACGTAGTACCCCCTGTTTTAAGGAACCAAAAGTATTTGGACAAATTCACTTATGTGTATTAAAGTAGACAAAAGTCTTGGGGGTGTAATCTTTGACTCTTTGAGCTACTCTTCTGCACAGTCAGTACATGTGTCATAACATGCATTATTAGTATGCAATAATAATAATAATAAGTAATTCTTTGATTTGTAATAATTTCATACAGTTGCTATAGTGAATGTTGTGTTGGTTGCTGTGTTATATCTGTAGGTATCTAGTGAATCCTGACCAGAGCCTCCAGATCCACTACGTGACACCACAGGATTCTGGGAGGTACACCTGCACAGCTGTCAACGACGTGGGGGTGGTCACCGCCAGCGCACAGCTAGTGGTGGAGGGTAAGAGTGCTTAGCTTGGGCCTTCACCACTACATTTATGTGTTGTGTATTTGTTGAATGTGTAACATACAGTGTTTATTTTGTATACAGCGGTACTGTTTGTCTAAGACAATTTCCCCCTGAGGGAAATTAAAGTTGACCCTGTCCTATCCTATTTCCTTACAGCTAGAATAGAATGTATTTATTTCTCCCAGGGGAATACAGAAAACTCTACTGGAATGCTAAACAAGGACCATATTATTCACAATATTTGCAGCAGGATGTAACACAAACAAAAACATTACTTTTTATGATGTTTGTGATATGGTAGAGGAAATGAGTGTGGTTCTAAAGTAAACTGTTTTTATGAGCACTATGGGACTTTTTGTTACATGGAGTTTAGTTTGTGTCAATTTCAGTGCCAGTAGGGAATTTCAATTTCTGAATAGAAAAGTGTACAACATTATTTTCTATGAAGATTTTTCTCCCTCCTTCACAGAAGCTGCAAGCACCAGACAGAGGGACCTTCACAGAGAGTTGTCGGACCTGCGCATAGCTCTGGAGAATGTGACGGTGCTGACTCCAAACTCCAACATGTCCCAAGTGCAGTGGAAGGTACAGACATCAGACACGTCACATGGAGGTTCATGTATTACTATGAAAACTGTTTTCACATAACAGATGACTGCATCAAGACATGAGAGAGTATCCCCCAGCTAACACTTCAATAGTGAACTCCTAATGTAAGGAATTTACCTTTTGCTAAACTAAGATTCAGACCTGACATTTTTTATGTTTGTTTAGAACATTATTTACCTGTCACAAACCACATTTCCATCCACAGTTTTTTTTATGTGAGTAAAGGCATACCGTATGTAAACTAAAATGACAGCTGTGATGGAAACAGGAAGTTTTGGTACAATTTTATAAATGCCGACGGATCATTTGTTTGTTTGACATGGTGGGATCTTTTCGTGCCTCTAAAATCAGTTATGCGAGAAATGGTGGTGGAAATGCCTTTATGAGCAAATATTGATATAATCACCGTCATTTCGAAGTAAACTTGGAGTCACGTGATGATATGGTGTGTGGTCCTCCCACTACGACTCGTGAAACTATGCAGTTTATTAGAATACAGATTAAATAAGTTATGATGAACTTCGCTGGGTGGTGAAAGTGACGGTGAACTTGATGCTCCTTTCCAATACATTTTGAGGGTCTTATTCTGGTGACATGATGATCGATGCTTGACTGCCATTTGACGAATAAAAATATTCTCGCTCTTATCCATATTAAACTCATAGCCTACCCGCACTGTATCTGCAAACTTTATTTGGTACATGAAAACTTAGTGCACACAAAATCGTCTGTCATCACGCACTGATTTATATCCACAACAAGTCCGTTTGGTGGAATCACACCACTGGTGTGAAAATGCACATATTTTCTTTATGCGGATTTTAGACTATTCACATGAAAATCTGTCGCCAATTGGATGGAAATCTAGCTACAGATAACATTCAAAGAATTCAAAACTGCCATAATGTTCAGTAATTTTTGTAATTATCAAGTAATCAATGGCAATCTATGTTAACTTTGGCAATTTATATCTGAATACATTTTGTAAAATGTATTCATATTTAGTATACATTTTTTATATCTGCGTCCATATTGTCCATGAGTTTCAAGTGGATATACCATATGGCTTGCCTAGTTAAATAAAGGTTAAATATTGTTTTTGTACATTTAAATGGTTAAAGAGGAAATAGCTTAATTAATGAAAAAAGCATATAATCAACAATGGCATTATTTTCAATTAACTCTGCAACTCTTCTAACAATTTTTTTTTTTCATAACTGCCACCAGTTTGGTGGCAAAAGATTTACAACAAAAGACATATTGACATAGTAAAATAAATAAAGGTGTGTACATTTTTTTTTATATATATTTCATGCTGAAACCCACATATTAAACACCAATGGTATTCACAAAGTCTATGGTTTATATTTAGGCTAATGTTTTACAGCTTTGCCAGTGTATTTGTTATTTAAAAAAAAAAATCATATTTGATTATTTTACATGTTTGACATGTGATAAGGCCACACAAAAGGCTATAGATAATAAGACACCTGTGATAATCTGAAGTTCCCAAAATGGCCACTAGATGTCGTGTGATAAAATTCCCCCCAAACCTGAAAGTTACCAAAGTTCTGGTAGTTTCCTGGAAAAATTCAAAAGTTACCAGTAATATACCCTCCCATTGCAACCCTAGTTTCTACACGCAAAAGCGCAAATCTCATTATTGCTTGATAACTGTGTCTTTCCTTTTTGTTATTTTTCTTTCAGCTCCAGTCTTTCCCAACCCAGCCTCAGTACTTGGATGGTTTCGAGGTCCTCTGTCGCTCTCTCTTGCCCGCCAGTTCGGACTGGGCTGCTAAGAGGGTGCCACTACCCAACTTTCAAACACTGGTCGGCCCGCTCAAGAGGGGCTACAAGTATGAGTTCAAAGTGCGTCCCTACGGCAGCAGCTTGTATGGCCGGGAGAGCAACACCAGGCACCTGCGTGTACCTGAAACGGGTAAGGAAGGGTTCAAAAAAGTAAACCAAAAAGTATGAAAATATACTGTAGGTGTGTCTTTGGATACTGTGGCTCAGGAGTAGTCTGACTTTATTGAATAAAGGTGGTCCTTTGCGCTAATATGTACTATGAAGATGAAAAACTATGATTTGAATCAAGATGGGTCATAAGTGTGGTTTTTACACGTGTATTGTTATTTTCATGACACTCCATCTTCCTGCAGTGCCTAGCGCCCCACCTCAGGCCGTCTCCATAACAATGGCCCCTGACCACAATGAAACGGTCTATGTGACCTGGGAGCCTCCACCCCACAAAGCTCACAATGGCATCATCCAGGGATACCAGGTAAGAATAAGATAGATACCTACACCTTTCTTGTATCTATGCCTGAAAAATCTAGCACCTATCATTCTTGTATGCTCCACAATGTGTTTTATGACATGTTTGAGAGCATGCAAGAAATTCCAGGGTGAGTTTATTTTCTCTATATGCCTGACATTATGTAAAGTGTTGAAACAATCCTCTTTTCAATACCTTGTACTATGTTTAACATATTAAATTCACATTCACAATTGAATTAGATATTGTATTGACAGGGGGTCCTCTGCAACCCTGGTGTGCAAGCTTTTGTTCAAGTGCAAAATAACTGATTCAACTAAGTAGTCCTGATAGAAGAACACCATGATAAGATGACTCAAAGCTGTGGGCTGGAACAAAAGCCTACTTTCCCTGACCAGAGTTTCATAGTATCCCTGCTGTGGAAGCAATTACCTGAGTGCACGCACACAAGCGCGCACACACGCGCGCACACACGCACACGCACGCACACGCACACGCACACACACACACACACAGTTCTCTGTAATGCTTCCTTGGTTCCCTCTTTGAGCTCTGTGTGTGCGTTTGTCCTGTCCAGTTGTGGTGTGTGCAGTTGGAGGAGCAGCAGTACCTGAACTGGACAGTGGACAGTGGGACCCACAGTCTGGAAATAAACCCTCTGTACCCAGGCAAAGAGTACTGGGTCCAGGTGGCAGCAGTCAACGGAGCTGGCGTCGGGGTGCAGAGTGACCCCCATAGACTGGTCATAGGTCAGTGACAACACGCCACAGATATCTGTATGGTCAACCAACATCACAGGGTTACATAACCTTACATAAAACAAGACTACAATAGTAGATTTGTGCAATTTGCAGTCCAGTTCATTGAAAGCATCAATGCGGGTTGGAAGGTTTGAAGATGATTGAAACAGACGGGTCTAACACTGTATGTGTTAGTGTCAGTAGTGGAAAAACAACCTAATTGTCATACTTGAGTAAAAGTAAAGATATATTTATAGAAAATTACTCAAGTAAAAGTGAAAGTCACCCAGCAAAATACCACTTGAGTAAAACTCAAAGTATTTGGTTTTAAATATACTTAAGTATTAAAAGTCAATGTAATTGATAAAATATACTTAAGTATCAAAAGTAAATGTATAAATCATTTCACAATTAAGTAAACCAGACGGCACGATTTTCTTGTTTTTTAAATGTCCGGATAACCAGGGCACACTCCTCCACTCAGACATAATTTGCAAACAAAGCATTTGTGTTTAGTCCGCCAGATCAGAGGTAGTTTGGAGGACCAGGGATGTTCTCTTGAGAAGTGCATGAATTGGACCATTTTCCTGTTCTGCTAAGCATTCGAAATGTAAAGAGTACTTTTGTGTTTCAGGGAAAATGTATGGAGTAAAAAGTACATTATTTTCTTTAGCAATGTAGTGAAGTAAAAGTTGTCAAAATATAAATGGCAAAGTACAGATACCCCCAAAAACGATTTATTTTTACTTAAGTACTTTATACCACTGGTTAGTGTTGATGTAGACACAATTCTAATATTTTGCCTAATTATTGACAAAAGATCTGATCTGATTGGTTAAAAGACCACTACATGTAAAAATATCAGAATTAGATTGCTTGTGTAAATGCAGCCTTGACTGTACAGTGTTTGCCCCCTTTCTGGTTTTCTCTATTTTTGCATATTTATGATACTGAATGTTATCAGATCTTCAACCAAAACCTAATATTAGATAAAGGCAACCTGAATTTACAAATAACAACAACAAAAAACTAAATGTTATATATATATATATATATATATATATATATATATATGCTAAATACTGCTAAATAAAATAAAGGGAACACTTAAACAACACATCCTAGATCTGAATGAATGAAATAATCTTATTAAATACTTTTTTCTTTACATAGTTGAATGTGCTGACAACAAAATCACACAAAAATAATCTATGGAAATCCAATATGGTAGTGTATATATATATACACTACCATTCAAAAGTTCTTTCTTCTGAAACTCATCAGTCTATTCTTGTTCTGAGAAATTAAGGCTATTCCAAGCGAGAAATTACCAAGAAACTGAAGATCTCGTACAACGCAGTGTACTACTCCCTTCACAGAACAGCGTGAACTGGCTCTAACCAGAATAGAAAGAGGAGTGGGAAGCCCGGGTGCATAACTGAGCAAGAGGGCAAGTACATTAGAGTATCTAGTTTGAGAAACAGACGTCTCACAAATCCTCAACTGGCAGCTTCATTAAATAGTACCCTCAAAACACCAGTCTCAACGTCAACAGTGAAGAGGTGACTCCGGGATGTTGGCCTTCTAGACAGAGTTCGGTCCAGTGTCTGTGTTCTTTTGCCCATCTTAATCTTTTATTTTTATTGGCCAGTCTGAAATATGGCTTTTTCTTTGCAAAAGAACACAGAGCCGGGGTCCTTCTTGGCTGTGATTGGCAACGCTGGAATAAGAAGAGGACCACAATCTGTTAACCTCAATGACCTTAAACTCAGATTCGTCCGTTGGACTGCCAGATGGTGAAGTGTGATTCATTACTTTAGAGAATGCATTTACACTGCTCCCTAGTCCAATGGCAGCGAGCTTTACACCACTCCAGCTGATGCATGGGGATCTTAGGCTTGTGTGCGGCTGCTCAGCCATGGAAACCCATTTCATTGGGTTTCCATGGCTGAGCAGCCACTTTGCTTCCAGAGGCAGTTTGGAAATCGGTAGCGAGTGTTGCAAACCGAGGACTGACGATTTTTACATGCTACACACTTCAGCACTCAGCGGTCCCATTCTGTGAGCTTGTGTGGCCTACCACTTCGCTGCTTCGCCGTTGTTGCTCCTAAACGTTTCCACTTCACAATAACAGCACTGAAATAGCCGAATCCACTAATTTCGGTGGATTCGAGTTGTGTGTGTGTGTGTGTGTGTGTGTGTGTGTCATGTGTGTGATATAATTTCCCTCTTTCATATTCTCTCTCTGCCTTATTTTATTTCTGTCTGTCTGTCTCTTTTCCTCTCTCTGTCTCTGTCTCTCTGGGTTTTAATTTATCTATGTCTTGTTTTTCCTTCCCTTCCCTCCCTCCCTCTTACAGACTCCCGGCAGTCCGGGGTCCCCCAGTCAGACAGCCCCAGTAGGGACCTGACTCAGGTCCTGGCTGTGCTGAGGGACCCTGTGTTCATCGGAAGCGTTGGCGCCCTCCTGTGGTGCGTCCTAATGGTGACGGCCTTCTGCCTGTACCGCCGCCACACCCGATCCGGCGAACACCTGGGACGAGGCCACGGCAAGGCTAAAGGTCTGTCTGGGCTGGAAGTGGGGGCTAGCTTATATGTTGTATCTTTAGCATAAGCTTAGCAAGGTTATCTTAGCATGGATATGTCATGCTATTCTAGTCAACTGTGTTGTTATGGCTACGTAATCAGCGTTAGCTGCAAATCAGGTTTTAATGTGTGAGTATTATTTGGCTAAAACAAGAGAGGTTGTAGCTATATGATGTGTAACTAGAGGTTTTACACCACAAGGTTGTATAGTAGCAGGCATGCTATTACTTACATAAGTAGGCTTTTACTTTTGACTTTCTCATCATTCAAAGTAAATGCTATATGAGAATTTATATTAAGGACACTTTAGCATCTATATCGTTGTAGGGATGTAACAATGATATGGAAGCTTGTGCTATGGAAGCGTGTGCTTCTACATCTGCTTTGCTTGTTGTTTGGGGTTTTAGGCTGGTTTTCTGTATAGCACTTTGTGACATCAGCTGATATAAAAAGGGCTTTATAAATACGATTGATTGATAGTGTTGAATGACAGGATTAACATTAACATCTCCAATTTCCTGTATAAGCTGTGATACCTCATTGTGATATTTACATTTAAGTCATTTAGCAGACGCTCTTATCCAGAGCGACTTACAAATTGGTGCATTCACCTTATAATATCCAGTGGAACAACCACTTTACAATAGTGCATCTAAATCTTTTAAGGGGGGGTTAGAAGGATTACTTTATCCTATCCCAGGTATTCCTTAAAGAGGTGGGGTTTCAGGTGTCTCCGGAAGGTATCAACCAAGTGACTGTTACTCTGGGTTTTGCAGGTTTGTACAGGTTGGCCAGTGAGGACCTAATCATCAAACACCGGTAGGTGGAAGACCGTGTCGCTCATTGAAAAGGATTTCAGTACTTTTTGTTTTTTAAGGTTTATACAGTAATATGATCTGATCCACTGTATGTGGCTCCTAGTTTTGCCATTTTATCCATACGCAATACATGGGATTGACTGACTGACTTGATTGATTGATTGATTGATTGATTGATTGATTGATTGATTGACCTGCGTCTCTGCAGAATGGCGGCCCCAGATTCACCGTGGATCTCGGGAGCGTGGAGACCGACCCAGAGTGGCGAGAAGTACCAGGGCATGTGGGCTCAGAGCCAGGAGAACCCCGACTTCAGGAAGACCAGTGAGTTCTGCTCTACAGCTTGTCTAGAATCAGTTCATCCTACCGCAGTTCTTAATGTAAGCATTATGAGTTGGATAAAAAAAGACTGGCCCTGGACCAGTTGATAATGCAACTCGGTACTCAGTTAGTTTGCCCTGTGTGCTAAAAGAGTAGGCTTTTAACATAGATTTTTAGGTCTGCTAGGTCTGCTATTCATTATGGAAGCTCAGTGAACCACCTCTGCTGTCTAAACAATACACTTGATCCATTCTGCCACAGAATTTCTCCAATCTTAGATCGATAACTCAAAAATAATTCCAGCCACACAAGTGTATGCACAGCATTTAAAATACACACAAGTGTATGCACAGCATTTAAAATACACACAAGTGTATGCACAGCATTTCAAATACACACAAGTGAATGCACAGCATTTTCAAATACACACAAGTGAATGCACAGCATTTTCAAATACACACAAGTGAATGCACAGCATTTTCAAATACACACAAGTGAATGCACAGCATTTTCAAATACACACAAGTGGCTGCACAGCATTTTCAAATACACACAAGTGGCTGCACAGCATTTTAAAATACACACAAGTGGCTGCACAGCATTTTAAAATACACACAAGTGAATGCACAGCATTTTCAAATACACACAAGTGGATGCACAGCATTTTAAAATGCACACAAGTGGAAGCACAGCATTTAAGCTCATTGAGGATAACAGATGGTGGTCCTCTTCTTATTCCAGAGTTGCCAATCACAGCCAAGAAGGACCCCGGTTCCCTGGACTCGGCTGTCCCCATCGTGCCCGACAGCTGCGGTGTCTATGGGACGTTCTACGTGGACCTGACGGGAAACGGCCTCAAGACTTTCAACAGCCCCACCCGATGCCCCAAGAGGCCCCACTGCCACACCACCTCCTCCTCACACTACTCCCAGCACGGCGCAGAGGCGGTGCGTACCGCTGTCAAGACCACGCTGGTCAAGGATGGTCAGGTCCTGCCCCCAGCCCAGCCCAAGATGGGCGTGCTCAAGGAGTCATGGGAGAAGAATTACAAACGAGGTGATAGTCTATGTGGCCTTCTTAAATGGTTTTGATGTCCTTGCTCTTGGTTAACGTCGATCTGTAATTACTTTTGAATCACAGACTTTATCTCCTCCCTCAGAGCTCCATGCAGTGAACAGCGCCCCCTTGGTGTCATCGAGGAGCCAGGCGCTGGCTGTGAGGGGAGTGCCTTACAAACAGAGGCTCAGCCACCTCCCACCAGGTACTGTGCTGTCATCTTACACCACTCATACCCTAAAGGCTTTTAATGCTCAGGGACAATTATATTGCCTTTTTTTTCTGTAAATAGTGCACCCACGGTCCTCAATTGTTGATATGAATCGAATGGCATATTTTTATGTTTTCACTGAACCCCAGGTATGTACGTTTTTGTTTTATCCCAGCACTAACAAACCTGATTCAGCTAATCAAGGGCTTGGAAATTAGCTGCTTATCTTAAATCAGGTGTATTAGTGCAGGGCTAGAACAAATATGTGCACCACTGAAGGTTCCCTCAGGAATGGATGGTACAGAACCACTGTCATTGACAGTGTTGTTGTTGTGTTGACCTTGGTGCTTTTGTGTATTCTTCCTCAAGGTGGGCGCTCAGAGTGCGTCAAGCCCCTGGCGTCGTCCCAATTCCTGCACCACTCAGCCTCACTGCACTTGGTGGACATGCTCCCCACCCCGCCCCCACTGCCCATGGACGACACCACTGACACACACAGCCTCACCTCAGAGGAAGGGTGAGGAACACACACACATGCATGTACACACAAACATAACCACAGACACACACAGCCACGCACACAGACACACACACACACACCCAAACAGAGACACACAGACATTGGCAAGACTCCCCAAACCTGCTCCCCCTCTCTCTGTGCCACTGTTCAAGACGTCCTGCCCCAGTCTCAAAACCAAGGCTACTTATGTTCACTGACACTTACCACACATGACACATGAGAGAATACTCATCAAACTGAGCTCAATAAATGTACCATCTGTTACATCTTTTATTGGCTGTAGCATTATATTAATAACCCCTGTAGTGTGTTGATGATTGGTGCTCTCAGAGACATACTTCTGAGCAATAACCAAGAATCAAAGGGTTCTTCCTTACAGACCTTGTATTTAGCCCCTTGACTCAATAAGACCAGTCATCTACAGTACATCTGAGCACATATGAGCATCTATGAGCTGTGTGTTTCTTACTCTCTGCCACAGGGCTCCCTTGTTTACTTCCTTTTAACCGCTTCCTGACACCAATCTATCACAGTTTCTCCCATTCCCCACTCTCTAATGAGCCACTGCGCTCCGCTTCCCTCCATTTCCTCTGCCATTATAGTAAAACCGGATGGCCTGAACTGGTTTCCTGTCTCCTGCTAGGGAAAATGATTATACTTCCTCCCTGTTCTCAGCCTCGATGACAGGGCCTTGACACGGCTCATAGAACACCAACCACCACGCACCAATTACATGCCGATTTACATGACCATGAAAGACATGTAACCACAGTTTTAACAAAGAAAACGTCTAAATTCTAGTTATAGTACGACTATATTCTCTTGCAAGGAATAACACTATTATCACAAAATAAATGGGAATTTCTGGTAACTACAGTCGTGGCCAAAAGTTTTGAGAATGACACAAATATTAATTTTCACAAAATCTGCTGCCTCAGTGTCTTTAGATATTTTTGTCAGATGTTACTATGGAATACTGAAGTATAATTACAAGCATTTCATAAGTGTCAAAGGCTTTTATTGACAATTACATGAAGTTGATGCGAAGAGTCAATATTTGCAGTGTTGACCCTTCTTTTTCAAGACCTCTGCAATCCGCCCTGGCATGCTGTCAATTAACTTCTGGGCCACATTCTGACTGATGGCAGCCCATTCTTTCATAATCAATGCTTGGAGGTTGTCAGAATTTGTAGGTTTTTGTTTGTCCACCCGCCTCTTGAGGATTGACCACAATTTCTCAATTGGATTAAGGTCTGGGGAGTTTCCTGGCCATGGACCAATGTATCAATGTCAATGTTTTGTTCCCCGAGCCACTTAGTTATCACTTTTGCCTTATGGCAAGGTGCTCCATCATGCTGGAAAAGGAATTGTTCGTCACCAAACTGTTCCTGGATGGTTGGGAGAAGTTGCTCTCGGAGGATGTGTTGGTACCATTCTTTATTCATGGCTGTGTTCTTAGGCAAAATTGGATGAGAAGCAACCCCACACATGAATGGTCTCAGGATGCTTGACTGTTGGCATGACACAGGACTGATGGTAGCGCTCACCTTGTCTTCTCCGGACAAGCTTTTTTCCTGATGCCCCAAACAATCAGAAAGGGGATTCATCAGAGAAAATGACTTTACCCCAGTCCTCAGCAGTCCAATCCCTGTACCTTTTGCAGAATATCAGTCTGTCCCTGATGTTTTTCTGGGAGAGAAGTGTCTTCTTTGCTGCCCTTCTTGACACCAGGGCATCTTCCAAAAGTCTTCGCCTCACTGTGCGTGCAGATGCACTCACACCTGCCTGCTGCCATTCCTGAGCAAGCTCTGTACTGGTGGTGCCCCGATCCCGCAGCTGAATCAACTTTAGGAGACGGTCCTGGTGCTTGCTGGACTTTCTTGGGCGCCCTGAAGCCTTCACAACAATTTAACCACTCTCCTTGAAGTTCTTGATGATCTGATAAATGGTTGATTTAGGTGCAGTCTTACTGGCAGCAATATCCTTGCATGTGAAGCCCTTTTTGTGTAAAACAATGATTCTAAGCACCATGAATTTAGTCAGAATTATTGGAAATGACCTTCTGACCTTTATTCGTCACACCTAGGTCCAGCAGGTCCACTAAGCTGATGGTGGATGATGGGTCTCACCAGTCTGTGTGTGCTGCGTCCGGTCTCCGTGGCCCCCCATCCAACACCACGGGCTTCCCCTCCTACAGCCGCCTGTCCACTGCCTCTTACTGCCTGTCATTAGACGAGGAGCAGGACATGACAATGACATCACAGGAAGTTACCCAGTACCTGGAGCTCAGCCCCAAGGCCGAGAGGCGCAGGTAGGGTTGCCGTGGAAACCAAGGGGTGGCAACTAGGGGAGGGTGAGAGGGTTACTGTCAGAGTCATTGAGGGGCTGTGCTTTGACGCTATCTATTCTACTACATCGATTGATAAGGGCTTTTAAAGACAACCAAAATTATTGTCAGTAATAATCAATATTTGAATAGCCAGTCTCTTTATTAGTAAAATAGTGTTGGATATTACAATAATGTTTGTTATTTTAGTACAGTATTGCTTTACCGGAATCAGTAGTTTTTACTTCATTCACCTCTCATCTTACCTCACTTCCTGTTTCCAGCACAATGCCGGAGAATCCTCCTTCCTCCTCCCTGTCCCGCCCTTTCTCCCTCACTCCCACTTTGGGCTACATCTGTGGGCTCCTCCCCTCCGACCAACTGGAGGACAGGTTGACTGACGACCAGGAGTCCCAGCCAATGGGCTCTCTACGGGCCCGGCTCCAGAACACACCCTTGTCGCTCTGCAGTGAATGGGAGGGCTCGATGTGGAACGGCTGGGGGTCGGTGTCAGAGGGCAACATGGCTAACAGCGCCCGCACCAGCTTCATCAGCTCGTCGGACGGCTCATTCATGAACGATGCCAACTTTGCCTGCGTGCTGGCCACTGTGGCCGCAGAGTCCATGAGTGGAGCCTCTTTCTCAGGCAAGACTACTAGAGAAAATGTACTCACACATTAATTATATTTCATACTTTAGTCAATCATACTTTAACAGGTTACTTGAGATTGAGATGTCTTGTCACCAACTACCACTAGGTGGTGCACTCTTACCATACTGTACAATCCTAAAATGGTGCCTTGCGGTCTGATTTACAACAGATTCCTCTTTTACGTCTAGCCTCTATAGTTTGGTCATGATATACTTGTGTAAGAAGATTTTTTGGTGGATGTCTCAGGCTACATCAGGGTTATGTTTATTCATGAATTGAACATTGTCTATAGTATGACTTTACAACTCATAAATGGAATTATAGTTTATTCCCTCGGGTAGCTGGTAGTGAAAAGGAATTGACCACACGATCAGGTGTCACCAGTTTTCCTTTGTGTAGCTTATCGGCATACTCTGTATCCACTGGGGATGTGGCCTAGACTAGAGTTAAGCAGTGGTCTTGTATTCTGGGAGGACTACATGTGGGAAATGTCAGTGCTTGTGTGGTCACTGAGACTGACCTATAGGACAAATCGATGTGATTGAGGTGAGAGTGTATCTCACAGACACACACAGAGGTGTGTGTGTGTGTGTGTGTGTGTGTGTGTGTGTGTGTGTGTGTGTGTGTGTGTGTGTGTGTGTGTGTGTGTGTGTGTGTGTGTGTGTGTGTGTGTGTGTGTGTGTGTGTGGTGTGTGTGTGTGTGTGGGAGGTTGGGGGTAAACTCAGGATTCAGGGGTGGAAACTGCCGATTACTTAGGAGCTCTCAGCAAATTGAAGGCGCTAGTGAGTAATCGTTCTCAGACTGTCATTTAATTAATCACTCTGTCCTTTCTCCAAATGTGCATACGGCTGATTCAACTTTATTCCATTTGCCCAATTGTTATTTTTAATACAGGAGTGTTGCCACAGTGAAACAGAGTCCTGATTGTGCACTGTGCATTATACAAATTGGATTGCTAAGTGTGTGTGTGAGAGAGAGGAGAATAGGGTGCCAAATGGGCTATTAACAAGTAGACAATGCATCATACATCAGGTGTTTACTGTTGATATGGTACAAAGAGGCAATCTTTGGCACTGTTAAAATGTTACTTTTCTGATATCATATCTATTTTATCATGATCTCAGTTGTCATGTAATATCTCTCTGTATCATGGTATCAGTTAGCATATCTCACTTTATCCTGGTATCAGTTTTCATATCTCTCTTTATCGTGGTATCATGTGTCATATAGAGTTCACTCAAAAGTTTGGACACACCTACTCATTCAAGATTTTTTCTCTATTTTGACTATTTTCTACATTGTAGAATAATAGTGAAGACATCAAAACTATGAAATAACACATGGAGTCATGTGGTAACCAAAAAAAGTGTTAAACAAATATAAAATATATTTTATATTTCAGTAGCCACCCTTTGCCATTACAACCTTGCAGACTCTTGGCATTCTCTCAACCAGCTTCATGAGGTAGTCACCTGGAATGCATTCAATTAACAGATGTGCCTTGTTAAAAGTTATTTTGTGGAATTTCTTTCCTTCTTAATGCGTTTGAGCATATCAGTTGTGTTATGACAAGGTAGGGGTGGTATACAGAAGATAGCCCTATTTGGTAAAAGACCAAGTCCATGTTATGGCAAGAACAGCTCAAATAAGCAAAGGGAAACGATAGTCCATCATTACTTTAAGACATGAAGGTCAGTCAATATTGAAAATGTCAAGAGCTTTGAAAGTTTCTTCAAGTGCAGTCGCAAAAACCATCAAGCACTATGATGAAACTGGCTCTCATGAGGACGGCCACAGGAAAGGAAGACCCAGAGTTACCTCTGCTGCACAGTTAACTGCCTCAGATTGCAGCCCAAATAAATGCTTCACAGAGTTCAAGTAACAGACACATCTCAACATCAACTGTTCAGAATTAACTGCGTGAATCAGGCCTTCATGGTCGAATTGCTGCAAAGATACCACTACTAAAGGACACCAATAAGAAGAAGAGACTTGTTTGGGCCAAGAAACACGAGACCGGTGGAAATCTGTCCTTTGGTCTGATGAGTCCAAATTTGAGATTTTTGGTTTCCAACCGCTGTGTCTTTGTGAGATACAGAGTAGGTGAACGGATGATCTCCGCATGTGTGGTTCCCATCGTGAAGCATGGAGGAGGAGGTGTGGGGGTGCTTTGCTGGTGACACTGTCAGTGATTTATTTAGAATTCAAGGCACACTTAAAACCTCTTACATCTAGATGTTCCGCTAGCGGAACACCACTCCAATATCCAATGATAGGGTGTGGCGCGAAATACAAACTCCTCGAAAATCCCCAAATTTCAATTTTTCAAACATATGACTATTTTACACCATTTTAAAGACAAGACTCTCCTTTATCTAACCACACTGTCTGATTTCAAAAAGGCTTTACAACGAAAGCAAAACATTAGATTATGTCAGCAGAGTACCCAGCCAGAAATAATCAGACACCCATTTTCAAGCTAGCATATAATGTCAGAAAAACCAAAACCACAGCTAAATGCAGCACTAACCTTTGATGATCTTCATCAGATGACACTCCTAGGACATTATGTTATACAATACATGCATGTTTTGTTCAATCAAGTACATATTTATATCAAAAACCAGCTTTTTACATTAGCATGTGACGTTCAGAACTAGCATTCCCACCGAACACTTCCGGTGAATTTACTAAATTACTCACGATAAACGTTCACAAAAAAACATAATTATTTTAAGAATTATAGATACAGAACTCCTTTATGCAATCGCGGTGTCCGATTTTAAAATAGCTTTTCGGTGAAAGCACATTTTGCAATTTTCTGAGTAGATAGCTCGCCATCACGGGCTAGCTAATTTGACACCCACCAAGTTTGGTACTCACCAAACTCAGATTTATTATAAGAAAAATTGGATTACCTTTGCTGTTCTTCGTCAGAATGCACTCCCAGGACTTGTACTTCAACAACAAATGTTGGTTTGGTTCCAAATAATCCATAGTTATATCCAAATAGCGGCGTTTTGTTCGTGCGTTCAAGACACTATCCGAAGGGTGACGCGCGGACGCGTATCGTGACAAAAAATGTCAAAATATTCCATTACCGTACTTCGAAGCATGTCAAACGCTGTTTAAAATCTATTTTTATGCGATTTTTCTCGTAAAATAGCGATAATATTCCGACCGGGAGTCGTTGTTTTCGTTCAAAGACTGAAAAAGTAAAATGGACTCTTCACGTGCCAGCACGCGCCCGTCTCATTATTATCAGATCGACCACTTACCAACTGTGCTACTGTTTTTCAGCCAGTAACTGCAGAGTCATCATTCAACGTTCTGGCGCCTTCTGAGAGCCTATGGGAGCCTTAGAAAGTGTCACGGTACAGCAGAGATCCTCTGTTTTGGATAGAGATGACAAAGAAGGCCAAGAAATGGTCAGACAGGGTACTTCCTGTACAGAATCTTCTCAGGTTTTGGCCTGCCATTTGAGTTCTGTTATACTCACAGACACCATTCAAACAGTTTTAGAAACTTTGGAGTGTTTCCTATCCAAAGCTACTAATTATATGCATATTCTAGTTTCTGGGCAGGAGTAATAACCAGATTAAATCAGGTACGTTTTTTATCCGGCCGTGAAAATACTGCCCCCTATCCATAACAAGTTAACCAGCATGGCTACCACAGCATTCTGCAGCGATATGCCACCCCGTCTGGTCGCACTTAGTGGGACTATGATCCAAAACACACCTCCAGGCGGTGTAAGGGCTATTTGACCAAGAAGTAGAGTGATGGAGTGCTGCATCAGATGACCTGGCCTCCACAATCACCTGATCTCAACTAATTGAGATTGTTTGGGATAAGTTGGACCACAGAGTGAAGGAAAAGCAGCCAACAAGTTCTCATGATATGTGGGAACTCCTTCAAGATTGTTGGAAAAGCATTCCTCATGAAGCTGGTTGAGAGAATGCCAAGAGTGTGCAAAGCTGTCATCAAGGCAAAGGGTGGCTACTTTGAAGAATCTCAAATATAAAATCTATTTTGATTTAACACTTTTTTGGTTACTACATGATTCTTTATGTGTTATTTCATAGTTTTGATGTCTTCACTGTTATTCTACAATGTAGAAAATAGTAAAAATAAAGAAAACCCTGGAATGAGTAGGTGTGTCCAAACTATCAGTTGTCATATCTCTCTCTATCATGGTATCAGTTGTCATATCTCTCTCTCTCTCATGGTATCAGTTGTCATATCTCTCTCTCTCTCTCATGGTATCAGTTGTCATATCTCTCTCTATCATGGTATCAGTTGTCATATCTCTGTATCATGGTATTAGTTGTCATATCTCTCTGTATCATGGTATTAGTTGTCATGTATCTCTTTATCATGGTATCATATATTTATTTGTATTATGGTATCATATATCTCTCCACATGGTTTCTGCTGGTGCGTCATGGTATCATGCATCTGTGTGTGTGATAACTCTAGTTTGGTTCTCTTCTCCAGACTTCTCTCCCCCGGCGTCACCCCTCAGTGCCCTGTTCCATCCGGCTCCAGATGAAGGAGCGGAGTGTTTCGGGGAGCTGGATCCCATGCCCGTTTGGGACTGGAGTACAACCTGGGTGGAGGAGATGGAGGCGCAGTACCGTGCCCAGTACCCCTCCCAGGCAGATGCACCCCCCGCCTGCGACACCTGGGGGCATCGTCGTGCTGACCGTCACTGTGAGGACCGCCGAGCCACCGGAGGGGGTAGGGTTTGAGGACGAGGGGGTGGGTCAAGTACAACCTCACAGCGATGATTGGCTTGATGATACATTTTTTGTGAAATCCATTTCAATGCCAAGACATGCATTTCATTTACTCATGATTTGTAAAGTACTCATAGAAAATCAGGAGAAAAACTATGTAGTTTTATGTTTCGTCCATGAATTAGGAGGTGGCCTTTGTTTTCCTGTGAGTGGTTTACAACAAGTCATGAGTAGAAGATGTAATTGGGAATGAAATGAAGTTGACCATTCAACCTCTCCCATCCAGACCACTATTGGTTACCTGAACTATGTTTCCCACAATACCTCAGGGCAGTCTCTCCCATGAAAATAGAATTCCTAGAATAGGCATCTTCTATTTTTATGGATCCTCCTCTAATTTGTGTTCTCCATATGTCCTAACCTGGGATGGTCTTTCCAAGAGTTTAACCGCAGCCCCAAAAACAACTTTTAAAAAGTTTGTCAAAATGATCTCAATTCATGTCATACCCGGTTGTTCCAGAACAAATATTTGGAGTGTTATGATTTTAGTGGCACTATTACTGTAATGTAGTGCATTTCTTTTCTTCCAGAATCTTCCATGGGCTATGATCCTGCTATCCTAGTTAAAACAGACTGAACTGAACGCATAATGATAGGCGTAGCGTTCAGTCTGGTTTAACCAGGCTATGATCCTACCATATTAGAGTGTATTGAAAACAACAGGAGAGAATTTGTACAGAACATTCACTGATCATTCATTTGCAATAGAATGTAAATATACGCGACTGATTTTATTTAATGAACCATGAACACTGTGACTTTCCAACCCATTTTCTGCCTCTTCTTTTTATCATCCTTTGTTCACAAGAGACGGTCTAAAGTTTTATCATGTTTTTCATTATTATTAAATGTGCTTTTGTCTCTATTGATTTTATAATGAGAGCTAAACATTTAAGTTACACTAGAATTTGGAAGATGTTCTGTTTCAGATTTTGTTTAATTTCTCTTCCCTTTGACTTCAAGCTAAACATTAAGGGCTGAATCATGACTTCAGATGTGTCTGCATCACTCAACTTTTTTTTCTCCCAATTCTCCCTTTGACATTAATACATGACTAGCTCAAACGTCTCAAACACACTCACATGTCAGAAGTTAGGATTTGTCCCTATGTACTTGTGTACCTAAATGAAATGTGTATAAATTTAGCAATAACTAGAATGTTTTTCTCATGCTGTAACAGTCTTCCTTTTGTAAGAATAGGTTCAGTAGGACTGGACTAATGTGTATTATTGGAGAGGAGGAATAATTATTCATTTTATATAAATGTTTATGCATTACTTAATAATACTATTTGAAGCTTAACTAACTGTCTTCTACTGTGGCCTTATTGAGAATAAAAACGTATTCATTTCAGTCTGATAACTTATTTTTAGTAATTCATGTTTAATCCAGGAAGTCTTTCTCAAGTAGCAGTGGATATTAGCCTGTGTTTCATCCTTGCCTTTCTAAATTTGCCAGTTGTTTGGTAAGACAACCACAAGTTGGCTTAAGCAAAAACAGACCAGCCAACCAAGATAAATTAATTATATTTTGAGACTACCAATCGCATTCTGTGGATCAGGATGATCTCCCTCAAATGTTTTGATACCAACTGGTATCCAACTCAAATTACATCCAGTTCAATCCTAATGTGACACTAAACCTTTAAATGAGATGTAATATTCAGTGGCACTTACAAAAGATTCTGTCCTTGTAATGTAGAGGATGAACAACAGGAGGGTTATATAATCATAAAAAAAATATTCATAAAACGAAAGGAAAAGATCATCTTTGACGATGTCTAGCATTTTGGCCCCGCTGGTCTCAGATCACTACTGATCGCTCTGTATTGCCTCTCCTCACATTTGTGTGTGTGTGTGTGTGTGTGTGTGTGTGTGTGTGTGTGTGTGTGTGTGTGTGTGTGTGTGTGTGTGTGTGTGTGTGTGTGTGTGTGTGTGTGTGTGTGTGTGTGTGTGTGTGTGTGTGTGTGTGTGTGTGTGTGTGTGTGTGTGTGTGTTTTGTTAAGATTTGGTCAATAGCTTCTTTGGCAAGGAAAGAGTTTGCTGCTTTAGTCTGTATTGAGTTGTTACTTAGTGTTAATCCCCATTTCCCACTACCACAAACAGACAGAAATGACATTGCACAACAGTGTCTTCATCTTTCCTCGTATGTGTAGGCTACACATCCAGAGGGATTAGCCTTCATATCACAGTGCTCACTACCCCACGGCCATATGCTCAGCACAAAAAGCTACCAGTCCCCACTCCACCCACACAAGCGTATGCACACAACAGTGACACACACACACACAAGCATGCACACACTTAATTCATGCACATTTGCACACACACACACTTCCTTCCCCCTACACACAAACACATGGTACCGCTGGGTTAGGCCTGTGCCAAAATGGCAGCTTTTTATAGCCTGTAGGTAATCCATTGGCCCGGACAGAGAACACAGAAACTGTGCCCCAATGTCTGCCGCCAAGCAGACCTGGGTTCAAATATAATTTGCAATCTTTTAAATACTTTGAGTGTTTGCTTTAGCCTGCCTCGAGTGACAAATGTGCGAGATTTATACATTTGGGAGTATTCTTTTGATTCCATTTCGCCATGCTTGCTCAAACACAGCTGCAGTATTTGAAATTATAAAAATAAATATTCAACCCAGGTCTGCTTTGATGCTTGTTTTGTACTTTTTATCTCACGTTCTTTCTGTTTTTATATACATATACATTTTTATGTCATAACTGCCATTTCACCAGAGGGATTAGGCATTTTGGGAGAAAAATTATATTATGCCATCTGTGTTTGGTCACTGCTTTCTCTAGGGAGTATAACTTTGAATGAGAGAGAAGTAATCCAATGCTTCCTCGTGTATTTGGACTGGGATGTCCAGTTAGATTTGACTGGATCATTGGACAATAATATTCAGTGGCTCTGCTTGTACAGAATTTATGGCAAGTAATTTTCTTACATCCCACCTCTCTGGGCAGGCAATGCTGCGTATTAACTGAATATAATTTCTGTGTGTTTTTGTGGGATTCCTTGCTTTCAAAGCACACCCACAACCATCTGGGCAGAGGTAAAATTGCAATTAAAAGTTGTACACTGAACTGTGACAAATGTATTTACAGTTGCATGTTAAAGTGACAATGATTTAACTAACTGGAAATCAATGTGGCACACATGAGCAATCCATATCCACTCTGTATGTCTGGCAATACTATGTAACCAGCTTACCTCCATCACACAAACCCACATACAGTTGAAGTCAGAAGTTTACATACAGCCTAGCCAAATACATGTAAACTCAGTTTTTCACCATTCCTGACATTTAATCAGAGTAACAATTCCCTGTCTTAGGTCAGTTAAGAATGTGAAATGTCTGAAAAATAGTAGAGAGAATAATTTATTTCAGCTTTTATTTCTTTCATTGCATTCCCAGTGGATCAGAAGTTTACATACTCAATTAGTATTTGGTAGCATTGCCTTTAAATTATTTAACTTGGGTCAAATGTTTCAGGTAGCCTTTCACAAGCTTCCCACAATAAGTTGAGGGAATTTTGGCCCATTCCTCCTGACAGACCTGGTGTAACTGAGTCAGGTTTGTAGGCCTCCTTGCTCTCACACACTTTTTCAGTTCTGCCCACAAATTGTCTATAGGATTGAGGTTAGGGCTTTGTGATGGCCACTCCAATACCTTGACTTTGTTATCCTTAAGCCATTTTGCCACAACTTTGGAAGTATGCTTGGGATCATTATCTGTTTGGAATTCCCATTTGCAACCAAGCTTTAACTTCCTGACTGATGCCTTGATGTTGCTTCAATATAGCCACATTATTTTCCTCCTCATGATGCCATCTATTTTGTGAAGTGCACCAGTCCCTCCTGCAGCAAAGCACCCCCACAACATGATGCTGCCACCCCCGTGCTTCACGGTTGGGATTGTGTTCTTCAGCTTGCAAGCCTCCCCCTTTTTCCTCCAAACATAACGATGGTCATTATGGCCAAACAGTTATATTTTTGTTTCATCAGACCAGAGGACATTTCTCCAAAAAGTACAATCTTTGTCCCCATGTGCAGTTGCAAACCATAGTCTGGTTTTTTTTTATGGCGGCTTTGGAGCAGTGGCTTCTTCCTTGCTGAGCGGCCTTTCAGGTTATATCAATATAGGACTCGTTTTACTGTGGATATAGAAACTTTTGTACCTGTTTCCTCCAGCATCTTCACAAGGTCCTTTGCTGTTGTTCTGGGATTGATTTGCACTTTTCGCACCAAAGTACGTTCATCTCTAGGAGACAGAACACGTCTCCTTCCTGAGCGGCATGACGGCTGCGTAGTCCCATGGTGTTTATACTTGCGTACCATTGTTTGTACAGATGAACGTGGTACCTTCAGGCATTTGGAAATTGCTCCCAAGGATGAACTAGACTTGTGGAGGTCTACAATTTTTTTTCTGAGGTCTTGGCTGATTTCTTTTGACTTTCCCATGATGTCAAGCAAAGAGGTACTGAGTTCGAAGGTAGGCCTTGAAATACATCCACAGGTACACCTCCAATTGACTCAAATGATGTCAATTAGCCTGTCAGAAGCTTCTAAAGCCATGACATCATTTTCGTGAATTTTCCAAGCTGTTTAAAGGCACAGTCAACTTAGTGTATGTAAACCTCTGACCCACTGGAATTGTGATACAGTGAATTATAAGTGAAATAATATGTCTAAACAATTGTTGGAAAAATGTCTTGTGTCATGTACAAAGTAGATGTCCTAACTGACTTCCCAAAACTATAGTTTGTTAACAAGAAATTTGTGGAGTGGTTGAAAAACAAGTTTTAATGAATCCAACCTAAATGTATGTAAATTTCCAACATCAACTGTCCATGTTTTTTATTTTACCAGGCAAGCCAGTTAAGAACAAATTCTTATTTTCAATGACAGCCTAGGAACAGTGGGTTAACTGCCTTGTTCAGGGGCAGAACGTCAGATTTTGTACCTTGTCAGCTCGGGGATTTGATCTATGCAACCTTTCAGTTACTAGTCCAGCGCTCTAACCACTAGGCTACCTGTCGCCCCAACACTCAGTGCTCTGTGGTGGTGTCATATTGGGAGTGTTTGGTGGTCCTGGTTGGTGGTGTTTCCTGTGCATTGTGTGATTAGAGTCTATGGTGAATTGCTCAGACCCCATGGGAGCCTGCCTTCTGTGACCCAGATCCGGTCTGGACCAGATTAGACAGAAGGGTCCCTTCAGCTTCCTCTCTTCTTTTCTCCTTTCCTCTTCTCTTCTCCTCCACTTCTCCTTTCCTCTTCTCTTCTCCTTTCTCTACTCTTCTCTTCAAACACTAATTCAACTAACTAATATTCAATCCACAAAAGTTTACGTTCATACATACATACGATTTTCTTCTGCTCACATATCCTCATGACTGCATACGGCTTTATTTGCGACCCATTTTGCGTACAGACGTCTGCCTAAAAGTCAAAAGCATCCATCTCTTCTCTGCCATGCAATTAACATGGAAATTGGAATGTGACATGTTGGATGGGACAGGGGTTTTAATGACCCACCCAATCCCCAACTCCTCATCTCTCCATCTTGCTCTCTCTTTCTCAGACTATTCTCTCTTTCTCTAGTGGGCGTTTCTGGCTTGACACTGGCCTAATGAATGAGCTGGATGATTAATGGCAACAGAGAAGAAATGTGGGGGGGG
Organism: Salmo salar; assembly: GCF_965601325.2. Taxonomy (NCBI): domain Eukaryota; kingdom Metazoa; phylum Chordata; class Actinopteri; order Salmoniformes; family Salmonidae; genus Salmo; species Salmo salar. The sequence goes on along the minus strand of NC_138294.1, from coordinate 70,771,368 downwards.
GGGGGGGGGGTGAAGGCGGGAAAGGGGCCTTCCAGGATGCTATGAAGGTGGGAGATAAGTGGGGGTGAGGTTTGAGGGCAAGTCCTAAAGGCTCTTCCCTGTCTACAGTGTGTTGAGAGGGCCTGTGAGCTAGTCTGTCAGCGATAGCTCAGTATATTTTGTTCTCAAGAGTTGATTCAGCGTTTAGGGATACATAGGGTAGAAGTGCTTTATATCGGTCGTACATCATTGTTTTAGGTAGTCTCTGTCGAGCTGAGCTATAATATGAGTTGGTCTGAATATGTTAATTCGGCGACTTGTGTGTCTCCTGTCTTTGTCTGTGTTTCTTGTGACCTGACTTGTGATCCTAATTAACTACACAGGGAGCAGTCCCATTCCCACTCCCATTTGAATTACTCCTTGATCCAGCTAGGCTCAAAAGACTAATTTCTGCAACATGCCTTGTTTTTCCAGGGCACAACAGTAGGCTACAGTACAGTACAAAGACAACCCATCGTGCCCTTTTTCAGTTCACTGCTGGGGCACAATGAGAGTACTCCCAGGACACTCTAGTGTGTGTGTGTGTGTGTGTGTGTGTGTGTGTGTGTGTGTGTGTGTGTGTGTGTGTGTGTGTGTGTGTGTGTGTGTGTGTGTGTGTGTGTGTGTGTGTGTGTGTGTGTGTGTGACAGGTCACCTCAGGGTTGTGTGTGATGTCTCAGGTGGGCAGTGGAGAGGGTGCGTGCTATTTATCGCTCTGTGTTAAGGCCCCTCACACTGGGAATTGCATACTTCTCCATGCAGAGCCAACCAGGTGGAATGTACTGTGAATAGGCAGAGGCTTCAGGAAGAAAATAAAGAAAACATGACTTCAGCTAAGCTTTTACATTTTCAATCCACCTGGATAGAAGGGGGGGGGGTGGGGTCATACACAGTAAACTTATTTCTAGACATTCTTATGAAACATGACTTGTAAAGTCCAAAAAAGTACCCAATTTATTGTTCAACAAATGTATTTTATTGTATTATTACAAAACAACAAGACTACCAAAAAGTTAGTTGACAGAATATGCAAGTCGTCGCACAATCGCAGCAACAGTCCTTCAAAAGTGACGGTTACAATCTTTTCACAACGTTGTCGGTCTGTCGGTTCACAACTAGCTTCCTCTGTAAAAAAAAATAAAAATAAAATAAAAGTTCTAAATAATATTCTCATCGGACCACGGGCGATAGGGATCCTGAGTGGACGAGGACCCCTGCAGGTTACGCTGTCCAGCCAGCTGCCTGACATGAACACACTTTGTGCTTCATATTTGTTGTTGTTTCTCCACCACAACAAGAGTGCAATAGTCTTTATGCTTTCCGAACAGTATACAGTTCTACAAAATGACGTTGGCACATTCAAGACATTAACTTTTTATACATGTGTTTTTCCTTATAAATACAATATACTTTTTCTTTCCCTTTATCCAGAGCCCACGTAAAAACAGTACAGCAATGGCTATTTGCAAATGAATACGGGCCGAGCCCGAGAGTCATAAATAATCATAATAATATAAAAAAATGTATGAAAATCCGTTCTTATTCCATTGTTCTTCAGAAAGTGATCTTCATTTTTTTTCTGTTTGCTTTGATCGAAGAAAGAAAATGGGAGGCATCAAAGGAACATCGAACGCCAAAGGTGTTTTGTTTTCTGCGAGTCTTCCGGTATCCATTTATCTCATTTCCTGCAACAGACAGACAGACAGACGTGTCAACATATGAATAAAAGGGGGAAAACGCTGAAATTATTATCTGCACATAACAGTAATGAGCTCTCACAAGGCATGTCTCATAAATCACAAAGGTTGTCTACATCGCTAGTTTTGAATACAACAACATGTATTTATTTGTCAATTTATTTTCAAAACAGAACCCATAACCAGATACAAAACTAAATGACAGGAGCGTAAAAACCCTAAGGAGGTGGCTTTTAAGCAGTCGTGGAAAAAGTACCCAATAGTCATACTTGAGTGAAAGTAAAGATTCTTTAATATAAAAAATAGTAAAAGTATTTGGTTTTAAATATACTTAAGTATCAAAAGTAAATGTAATTGCTAAAATATACTTAAGTATCAAAAGTAAAAGTATGAATCATTTCAAATTCCTTATATTAAGCAAACCAGACTGCACGATTATCTTGTTATTTTAATTTACAGATAGGCAGGTGCACACTCCAACACTCAGACATAATTTACAAACGAAGCATGTGGGGTTTTGTGAGTCCGCCAGATCAGAGGCAGTAATTTGACCAGGGATATTCTCTTGATAAGTGTGTAAATTGGATCATTTTCCTGTCCTGTTAAGTGTAAAATAAAATAGTACTTTTGGGAGTCAGAGAAAATTTATGGAGTAAAAAGCACATAATGTTCTTTAAAATGTTGTAAAGTAAAAGCAAAAGTTGTAAAAAATATAAATGGTAATATAAAGTACAGATACCCTGAAAAGCAGCTTAAGTAGTATGTTAAATAATTTTTATTTAAGTACTTTACTCAGCTGCTTTTAAGTATACACTTTTGGGAGAAAACCCACATTTTTACTAATAACCATCATAAAATGTTTCTAAACCAGGGCAAAACCCCTATTCAGCTCTATCTCACTGTAATCCAAACGCTAGTCAACCGCCCTATGGGAGCAGCTCTGGTTCGTCCTTCATGGATTACTTGACTCTGTAATCACCCGAGGGATTGGCCGTTAATCGAGGAAGTCAAGATCTGAGGGAGTCACACAAAACGTATCCCCCACTGGGGGGGATAAAGAACAACTCCATCCCCAATCACACAGATACCCCATTCAACCGCTCTGTCCAAGTGGAAACATAAGGCTCAGCACCATGACAGAAAGAGGGGTAACCCGCAACTGGCTCCCCAGTGAAACACACAGTCCCTCTATTGTAATACTCTGGCTTTTATGGTCCTGGTGGAGCAAGAAGGGCAGTGGAGGTGAGGGGGAGAGGGGCATCCCCCTCACTAGGGAGCCTGCAGGGAGTGCATATAAGCAACGATCACGCAGAGAAGTGTTCCCACAGTAGTGCACTATAGAGGGAGAGTGGGGTACGGGGCTATCCTTGACATTATTATACACTGTGCAGGGGGGGTTTGGTGTTGTGTGTGTGTGTGTGTGTGTGTGTGTGTGTGTGTGTGTGTGTGTGTGTGTGTGTGTGTGTGTGTGTGTGTGTGTGTGTGTGTGTGTGTGTGTGTGTGTGTGTGTGTGTGTGTGTGTGTGTGTGTGTATTTTAATGGAGAGAGATGAAGCATTTGTGAGTATGTACACAGATTTTTTTTATAGAGATACAATATATAGTATTTGTACTACACGCTTGACAAGGTTTGTCATTTTGCTCAGTTATCCGTCGTGTCAGCATTTCCATGCTAATGAATGATTATTTATGTATGACACTAGCACTGAACCATAGACAGTATAACCACCTCTCAGTTATGGACTGTTTTGTTCCGGCACCTATTTGGCTGGATCCGGTACCCTCTCCAGGTATTAAAAATTCTTTTCACTTTTTTCAATGTAAAAATTGTAATCAAAGCGATCAAAGTTCATTTGAGTTGTCTTTTCCTTAATTCTCCTGCCCCCACAAAAAAACGTGATGTCAAAAAGTAGATTTTCAGCCCGGGCCAAATATTCTAAGAGTTAATTTGGGTTGGGCTGGCCTGGGTTTATGGTTTGTGCAATATGGTAACCTATGTTTGAGACCAACGCGTGGCCATGGCTGTGTGAGATGCGCATCAGTATCTCTCACATAACTAGAATGAGATGAACTTTTTATGTTCTCTGTGCGTCCCTGCTCTGATAGACAGGAACCTCTCTCCAGTGTTGCACTTCATTTATTTCCTAATAGAATCATAGAGGCTTCTGGAGGAGCCTTTCGCCGACAGATAAATTGAAATAAATTTGCCAAAATTATAGACTTACTGCTGTCTGTTCAGAAATAAATGAAATACTTCAGAATAGCTTACTACACCATGAGAAAGCCTATAATTTAGCCACAGAGGATCAATTGCTTCTTTTAAAAAAGTAGCCTAACTGTTGAATGTAGCCCACTAACAAGGAATAGTCTACAGTCGGGAACACGCGGCAAATCTGTCAGTAAAAAAACAGCATGCAGACAAAACAGGCCTTTCATAATATTTCAAATAGAATCGAGGGAAAACACAGGTTGGAAAGCAAATGGCTCCTGCTGAAAAGACTATACTGTAGGCTACCAAAATATTTGATCAACTTCCAAATATTGTTTTACGAGAGAGAGAGACAGGCTTTTGGCACAAGCGCATGGCCATCACCAGTGAGTGAGCTGCGTATCTTTGGGTGAGTCAGAGAAACTGGAAAGCATTTTTAGGACTATAATTTCCTCCTCACATTGTAGCCTACAATATGTGTCTCCACACACCTAGGCCTAGGCTATTGATGGATTCAAGACGAGGTCGTTTTTATTCATCTCAGATTCTCAGTTTGTCAGTGTCAAAGTAGCCTGCCATTTCAATTATTTGTGTGCAATAAAAAAGATTCTACCAGAGTCTCCAGTCATGTAAAATGACGTAGAATTGCATGAAATGTGTTTATAAAAGGTTACATTTTTCCTGGATCCTTGGCTACTAAAAATGCTCCCAATGTGTGCAACTTCTGTAAGAGCCTCTACTCTACTGCTCTATGCCACTATGCAAATGCAATGATATGCATGCAATGCTTTATTTTCTAATGCATTCCGGTACCTTTGCTTTATTGACAAAGACCAATGCGTGGTAGAGGGGTACAACTGAATTAATTCAATATCTATTTTTATAGTACATGGTCTATGAAAGCGGCAACAGTTTTGGCCAAGTGAGATACAACAACTACAGGGAAAGATAGTGAGCTGACACTCTCAGTTGACTAGCGAATTTTTAAAGGAGAACAGTAGACAAAGAATTGCCTGTCCCGTCTTAGCTAAGACAGTAATCATGACATTACCCTAGGTGGCCTCTGCTGTAGTATCTCTTCTCACCCCTCTATGAACCACTGAACTCCAGCAGACAATATAGCTCTCAATAACTAGAACCAACCATGATCCCCTTATATTACCACTATTCCTACTAATGTAGTCTCTTCTTGCCCCCCTTCTTGATATGAACAGTTCAACTAAATGCCAGAGAGAAGAAAAAAACAACAGATATTGTGGCTCCCAAGAACCAGAGCCCTTGTCTCACCTCATTGCGTTTCCTGCCTGATCCGGGACCCCCTCGTGACCCCGTGGAGCCCCGCGACGAGGAGCTTCCTGTAGTGGAGCAGTTACTGGACACCTGACACCCCCGCCCCGCCAAGTAGCTGGGCTTGCTGTACGGGATCAGGTCCTCATCTGTGGAGGAGATGGGAGAATTAGGGTCAGGGATTTCCATATTGGGAATGGAGAGTGAGACAAATGGTTATTCTACTGATGAAAGAGGGTCTTGAAGGAAAAAAGAAGTAAGAAGTAATAAGAGTTTTAATGGATGGATTTGTGAAATTAAATGTATTCATATGACAGTTTGTGTGTGTGTGAGAATGGGTTTATGAGCATAATTGATTTATGTATTATTATTTGTGTGAATTAGTCTTTTCTGGGTGAAAGAGTGACTGTGTTTGGGAGTGAGTGCTACTAGGCAACTGCAAAGGCTCTGGCTGTGCTTGTGTGTGTATTGTGAATATGAGACTGTGCATGTGTGTGAGTTTGCACACCACACTTCAGTATCTGCACCACTCACCATCTTGGGATCGCTGTCCTGATCCCTTCCTGTAGGGGGCGCTCCTTTCTCCCTCTCTGTCCAGGGATGCTTGGCCACAGTCTACAGCTCTTGCTGGGCACCGCACTGCTCCATTCTCTGGAGGTGGCTCTGGTGGAGGAGGGAGGTCTTGAGGAGAAGAAACATGGACAACAGGGTTAGGGTTGGACTGCACTGGAAGACCAGTAAATATATAAACATAAAGGCAATAATGTAGGCTTTATGCACACAGAGACATGCTCATGCCCAACATATATTCATTGATTTGTTTGTTCACTCACACGCACACGCTCGTGTGTGTGTTTGCGTGTGTGCGTGCGTGCGTGTGAACAAACAAATCAACGAATATATGATCACAAACACACTCACCTCCTTGGTTAAGCACCTCTCTTCTGTAAGCTCCGCTTTTGGAAGTCTTCTTTTTCACTCGAGACTTCAAGCCGGGGGGAGTGTGTGTGTTGTCAGCTGGGGAGGGCTGAGCTCTTACTGTAGGTCAGCCAGAAAGACAGAAAACATTACTAGAAGGTAATTGGACATTGGTCCTTTGAAGCACTATACATGGATAAATAATAACATTGCAATGCCTTATGTAATTTCAGATGATTGTTTAGGTGTTACTAATAACATGAATTACATATTGGATATAAATGTAATTCATTTTCTGTGTGTGTACATGCGTGTGCATGCACTTCTGGCTTTGAATGTATGTGTTTATGCACATCCGTATGTGGTGAATTCACTCGTGTGTGTTTGCACAGAGCGGTATGCGTCACTGACCAGGTGTGGTGGAGCTGACATTGTCGGCACTCAGTGCTGCCCCCTGGCTGATGTCACGGCGGTGGGCCAAGCCGTTGCGGAGCGGTGTGCCCCCCTCGGAGCCCTCACTGTGTTGCTGGGCTGAGAGGTTGGGGTTGGACTGGGTGAGGGGCGGGCTGGGCGCCCGGGGCACTGGGACGGGACCGCAAGGTAACCTACTGTATAACGGCAAAGAAAGAGTGGGTGGTTAGCAATAGCAATGACATACTTCTGTTATTTTACTACGATGATATGTTACACAATTGAATTATTGTTTTGATTATTTGAGTGGGGATTTTAATGCTCATATCATGAGCATTGTGTTATCTGCTGTTAATGACATTGGGCAATTACCATACCAAAGCAATGATTATACCTATATTGTTACCATCTTATTAATTTGAAGAAGAGGTATTTACTGCCATCACCATTAGTATCAGTGGAGGCTGCTGAGGGGAGAACGGCTCATAATAATGGCTGGTACGGAGCAAATGGAATGGCATCAAACCATGTGTTTGTACATACATGACGTGACTTTTAGAATTTGACATGTCATACCATGCTAGCTGCTGCCCATCAAGGTGGTGAAGGCGTGCTGTGTTGTGGGGTGGATGGCGGCTCTCCTCTCTGGGCGATGGCGTGAGGGTGGCGGTGGACTGGTGACTATAGGAGGTGGCGGGGGACGAGGCGTCACCCCTGAGGGGAGGGGCAGGACCTTCCTTGCCGCCCTCGATCAGATAGGTTCTTTCCGGAAGGGGCGGGCACCACTCTTCCTCATCAGACCTGCGATTAAATTTAATTATTCCATAGGTTCACTTTAGAAAGAGGAGGATGACGTGGACCCTAGAGAAAATTATCTATGGGCAGTTTTTACATTTTCCGTATTAATGGTCAGGATTGGGCAGGATAAACTGTTCTTAGATCTGTGTCTAAGGGCAACTTCTATCTGGACCATTATAAAACAGTCACCACTACGTCACTGCTTGTGCAGTTGGTGCTATGGAGCAGTAGATCGATCATAACACATTATCGATGGTGGCTCCAAAGAGATCCTATTAAATTATTAAGTATTCTAATTCCTAATTCTATGGGTGGCCCTCCCTCTCTAATGCCTACAGTATTTGTCTGTACTGTATTGATTTCCACGGCTCTACAGCATCATTAGACAGTCTTCCCTGTGGGCAACACTATACCTGTTACAGGTCTGCTGAGGGCCATGTCTGAACAAGAGACTTCACCTGGGTGAAAATAATCACATTCCATGTCCTTCTATGCCTAAGGCATTTTCATCAAACTGAACTGGCTTCTTCACAACATGGGAAATGTTTTTCAGCTATGTTTTTCATACGTGTGCATGGAATCAGTTTTTATACATTTGTGTTTGGTAGAGAAGTATGTGTGTGCGCGTTCGTGTGTGTGTGAGTGCCAAGTGTGTTCATGTGTGTGTACATCATGGAGGAAATGGCCGAGGCCAGGGAGTAAGCTAGTTAATGTAATAATGCCAGGCCAACGTTCCTCTCAGCTAGCCACAGGGGCTAACTCATAGGTTAACGCTGTTATCGTGGGTTCATCACCAATCTCTGCTAACTGCGGGGGGGTGCATGAGAAGGCTGCTGAATGATTACTTTGTTCTGGTGACCAAGGAGAAAAGAACATGAGAAGGGGAATGGGCTAACGTAGGCTAATGTCATTAGCTAACGGGGTCAATGTGTAAGAGGGTTGGGACTTGGGTATGGTGGCTAAATTGCTAACTGCCTGTTAGCTTCTTGGATAGCGCCAATGTAATCTAGCTGTCAGAAATGCTTAGAGGTAGAAGTTTCTAAGCCTCATGGCTGCTTTAGTTGAGCTGCTAGACTAGACAATTCGGGAGGAGTGAGTGGCAGTTAGGAGCGATAAGTGAATGGTCCCCTTGCCAAAACGTTATGAATACTGACTTGCTGGCCTTGACAATACTGTGTTACCGTAATTTCCGGACTATAAGCCGCAACTTTTTTCCCAGGCTTTGAACCTCGCGGCTTAAACAATGACGTGGCTAATATATGGATTTTTCCCGTTTTCCTTTTTTTTTTCCCCAAAAAACACATCCTGTGACGTGCTCAGTTTTTTGGCGGCATGAAGCTTTCATTAGACTAATGAAATTGCCGAACGGGTTAAGGTCAAACAACTTTTTTGCTTACTGTTTAGATTAAATCGAGCGCTCTCAAACTTCCCATCATTCTGATTACGGTAGTCATTTTGTCTCTCTGATTCCTGGGGGCACAACAAAGTATTTGCAGCCACTCGACATCAGTGTAAATCGTGCATTTAAGGTGGCGCTCCGTGTTCAGTGGGAGGCTTGGATGACAAGTGGGGAGAAATCCTTCACTAAAACAGGCCGCATGCGAAGAGCAACTTATGGTCAAGTCTGCCAGTGGGTCCTGACAGCGTGGAGCATTGTCACAAAATCCACTATCATCAACGGGTTTCGAAAGGCTGGACTGCTGTGTGTTGAAGAGGGCTCAGCGGGGGATTTGCCTCCGGATGAAAGTGACGAGAGCGACAATGAAAACGATCCAATATCGGATGAAGCAATTCTGAGGCTATTCAACTCTGACACCGAATGGTTTCAGTGCACAGGAGGAGGAAGATAGTGACCAATGACTTTCTTGGTAGGCTACTGTTTACTGCTAATTCTTTCATTTTTTGTTACAAGCCGTGTTTCGTTAAAGCCTATTTCTTTTTGTTACAAGCCGTGTTTCGTTAAAGCCTGTGTAAAGTTCATTTGTTTCCCGTGTGGCTCAGTTGGTAGAGCATGGTGTTTGCAACGCCAGGGTTGTGGGTTTGATTCCCACGGGGGACCAGTATGGGAAAAAAATAATAATGTATGAAATGTATGCATTCACTACTGTAAGTCGCTCTGGATAAGAGCGTCTGCTAAATGACTAAAATGTTTCAATGTACCGGTAGGCACCTGCGGCTTATAGACATGTGCAGCTTATTTATGTTCAAAATATTTAAAAAAAAATTAAATTCAGTGGGTGCGGCTTATATTCAGGTACGCTTAATAGTCCGGAAATTACGGTATATGAAGTGTGTGCGTGCATGCATGTGTGACTATGTGTGTAGACGAATTCGTGTGTATCCATTTTGCAGTGTGACAGTAATGTGGTTCAGCGGGGACCTGGAATAAAAGGTGCATTGAGGTCCAGAGATAGCAACAGGTTAACAGAGAGAGACCAAAGAAGATACTGTCCTGTCAGACAGAAAGGCAAAGTAAGGCTAACGTCATTAACCTCCACACAAAGCCCTGGCCCACCACTATGTGTCAGTGAGGCCTGAGAGTGCAAGGACATGGGCCAAGAGAAACACAGTGTGAGAGAGTCAAAGGTCCATAGGACAGTATACAGACCTATAAAGATTGTCCACAGAGGTTACATGAGAGAGCTACCATACCTCAATCAGTATGACCTCAAAGTTAGCAAGAAGATGGTGTAGCTGATGTGTATGTGTGTGTTTAGTTGGTGTGTGTTATGCCAGACATCGTAAGAGTGTGTGTGTGCGCATGTGTTCACGCTTATGTGTATTCATGTGTGTCTGTGTGCTTACCCTAGCTCCATGTCCTCATGGTTATCCATGGGCATATCCTCTACCACACAATGCTCCAGCTCCCCAGATGAGGGGGGTGGGGGGAGGGCTTCGGTCCATTTTAGAGAGGGGGTCTTCACCGCCTTCCCCATGGACTTCTGCTTGGGTTTACCTACACATAGACACACAAAGAGCTGGTTTAGTGCTGTTCAATGGAGGTCCTAAGGTCTCTAAATTCGTTTTAATACTCTTGAAAAGGGTATATGTCACAAACCGCAAAATGGAAACAAAACTGGAGATCCCTTGTCATTTTTGGAGACATGAATCAGTGTTACACAGTAGGTTAGCTACCGCTACCTCTCTTGTAGCTAGCTAGTAGGTACCGTAATACGGTTTCATGGCTTCAAAAATGTCAAGGTGCCTCCAGTTATTATGTTTACATTTTGTGAATGTTGCTTTGGGGTCTTGGTGCCCCACCCTGAACCATTTACCAATGGAAACACAGTCTTAAACACTGTCTTACCGCAGTCCGTTCTGCAGCGCTCGGGCTGGGCGTACTGGGAAGAGGGTCCTGCGGGCTGGGTGATCCAGTGGCCGCCATCTTGCTCTGTGGGGCTGTGAGAGCCCTGGAGCGCCTGGTTGGTGAAGGGCATGATGGGAGTGCTGGCGTAGGGCGTGGTGGAGGAGTAGGGGCTGTTGAAGCTATGCAGGTCCTCGGCGTTGGGGTCGATGGTGCTGTAGATAGGACCTTCGTTGGAGCTGCCCGTGCTGTACTTCTCTGTCTGGTTCAAGTAGTTAGAGATGCCCGCTTCTGGTGGTGAGAGGGGTCAGAAGTGAGAAGTCAGATTCAGGTGACAGGTGACTGACTTATGGTAATAATGTTATTCAACTGCAGAGTTAGTATTGTTATGTGAGTTAAGCGATTCTTGTATTACCCAAAACAGTTACCATGATATACAGTGTATTCGGAAAGAATTCAGACACCTTGACTTTTTCCACATTTTGTTATGTTACAGCCTCATTCTAAAATGGATTCAAATGTTTTTTTCCCCTCATCAATCTACACACAATACCCCATAATGACAAAGTAAAAGCTGGTTTTTAGAAATAAAAACTTAAATATCACATTTACATAAGAATTCATACCCTTTACTCAGTACTTTGTTGAAGCACCTTTGGCAACGATTACAGCCTTGACTCTTCTTGGGTATGACGCTACAAGCTTGGCACACCTGTATTTGGGGAGTTTCTCACATTCTTCTCTGCATATCCTCTTAAATTCTGTCAGGTTGGATGGGGAGTATTGCTGCAAGGCTATTTTCAGGTCTCTCCAGAGATGTTCGATTGGGTTCAAGTCTGGGCTCTGGCTGGGCCACTGAAGGACAATCAGAAACTTGTCCCAAAGCCACTCCTGCATTGTCTTGGCTGTGTGCTTAGGGTTGTCATCCTGTTGGAAGGTGAACCTTCGCCCCAGTCTGAGGTCCTGGGCACTCTGGAGCAGGTTTTCAACAAGGATCTCTTAAGTACTTCGCTCCGTTCATCTTTCCCTCGATCCTGACTAGTCTCCCAGTCCCTGCCGCTGAAAAACACCCCCACAGCATGATGTTGCCACCACCATGTGTCACAGTAAGGATGGTGCCAGGAGGTTTCCTCCAGATGTGACACTTGGCATTCAGGACAAAGAGTTCAATCTTGGTTTCATCAGACCAGAGAATCTTGTTTCTCATGGTCTGAGAGTCCTTTAGGTGCTTTTTGGCAAACTCTAAGCGGGCTGTCCTATGCCTTTTACAGAGGAGTGGCTTCCATCTGGCCACTCAACCATAAAGGTCTGATTGGTGGAGTGCTGCAGAGATAGTTGTCTTTCTGGAAAGTTCTCCCATCTCCAGAGAGGAACTCTAGACCTCTGTCAGAGTGACCATCGGCGACCTGATCAAGGCCCTTCTCCCCCGATTGCTCAGTTTGGCCAGGTGGCCAGCTCTAGGAAGAGTCTTGGTGGTTCCAAACTTCTTCTATTTAAGAACGATGGAGGCCACTGTGTTCTTGGGGACCTTCAATGCTGAACAAAAGAAAATGGTACTCTTCCCCAGATCTGTGCCTCGACACAATCCTGTCTCAGAGGTCTACGGACAATTCCTTCAACCTCATGGCTTGGTTTTTGCTCCGACATGCACTGTCAACTGTGTATATAGACAGGTGTGTGCCTTTAAAAATCATGTACAATCAATAGAATTTACCACATGTGGACTCCAATCAAGTTGTAGAAACATCAAGGATGATCAATGGAAACAGGATGCACCGGAGCTTAGTTTTGAGTCTCATATACTTATGTAAATAAGGTATTTCAGTTATTCTAAAAAACAGTTTTTGCTTTATCATTATGGTGTATTGTGTGTAGATTGATGAGGAAAAAATGGTTTAATCCATGTTAGAATAAGGCTGTAACGTAACAAAATGTGGAAAAAGGGAAGGGGTCTGAATACTTTCCGAATGCACTGTATACAGGATACAGTAGTTAGTTAAGCACAAGAAAATAAAAAATTACAACAATTCAACCTGTTTGGTTTGCAGAAGATATTCAGACCTGCCAACCCTGTCCAACATTTTAGAGTACCAGACGCACACAGGAAATTGAAGATTCAACTCACGCACATAGCACGCTCGTTTGTTTGGAATACTTTCTTTCTTGACAGCATTCCATTTACACATATGGTAAAAGTCACTAACAATATATTTTACTAGGCAAGTCAGTTAAGAACAAATTCTTATTTACAATGACGGCCTACCGGGGAAAAGTGTGTTAACTGCCTTGTTCAGGGGTAGAACAACAGATTTTTACCCTGTCAGCTCGGGGATTCGATCCAGCGACCTTTCGGTTACTGGCTCAATACTCTAACCACTAGGCTACCTGCCACCCCATCTAATTAGAAAGAACACACAAAGGGCCTTTATCCTTCTTTTTTATTTTATTAAACAAATAATAATAAGTTATTTGTTTAGGTACAAAATGTACAAACATATTTTTTTTAAACTCTGATATGATAAGAATAACAAATGTTTAAAGCAGGGCATCAGTGTCAAATAAACATGTTATCCATAATAAAAACAAAAAGCTTTGATAGGAAACAGTGGGTGAGAACAAATCTTCTGGAGACCTTCAAATGTTCAGGAAATCATTTCCTAGACAGATTTGCCTGGTAACTAGCAGATTTAGCCTTACGCAGCAGAGCATCAGGGTAGACTTCTCTGTGGCAAACAGTTCCTCTGACAATTATTGAAACTTTCTTGGTAACGAGGGCACTCAGCATGTCTGTACTGAGGGAGGCTCTGTACTGGGTTTTGTTCTTGGAAACAAGACTGAATATTCGTTCGCAGTCTGCATTGCTGTGGAATATGACCAATATCCCCAGCATCACAGCCGAAAGGTGGGAGTAGACCAGCCTGCCCCCCCCCCCCCCCCCTTTCATTGTGCTGATTTCTCTTCAGGCCTGATTCTTGTGCATGTTGACCAGACTCTGCTCAAAGGTTGTTGACTGATAGAGTCTAAACTAATCTTCCAACAGATCAACAGCGGATCCCTCAGGAATAATGCAGGGAAAGCGTGCCATGAAAAAGTTGAGGGATGAGAACTTGGCAGTCTGCCTGTTGGCAATGTCACACGACCACTGCATGCTGGAGGAGCACATCTCCCAATGGAAATTTCAGCAACATGTAGTCTACTGCAGAAGAAAATACGTTTCTGACATCTACATAGAAGGTCTTCAGATCCAGCTTGCCTTGGCTTCCTATGTAGTTGCGGGTGTCCTGGCCAATGGACAGCTCCTCGTCAGGAAGCTGGGTCTCTCCAGGTAGATTGTAGGCTTTACACCACTACTTGTTTCTGCCATCATGGTAGTGACAGTGTCTGGCTTGCAGTAGGACATTAGTTTCTGCAGTTGCATCTCTAAAGTTGACAGTAAAATTTGAATGCACGGTGCCTCTCGTTGTAGAATCAGATTTCCGACATCAAAAATTGGTATGGATCTCTGTAAAAAGTATGCATAGATTTTTGATACCGGATCTGTGAGACATTTTAGGATTTTCTCAAGTTTTGTAAGATCTTTTGGTCCTTCTTTTCCTTTCTTTTCTGTCTTTTGTTTTGCCCCTTTATCCACGATATCCCTTTGCTTGAACAGATACTGAGTCAAGTCGAAGCTTTTGTCAGTAGGTCCACATTTGATGGAGGATGGCGTGATTTTGCTTCAAGAGGAGCCAGGTGAGGGCTTATCTATAATATTTTTCTCAGCACATGCCCCCAAGTTTAGTCTCTATAGTAGAGGAACGCTTGTTACCTCTCAAACAGGCCCAATCACTAGGACCAGCTCACAAGTATTGACTTTTTAGACACGGTTCCTAATCAACACCAAAAGCAAAATCATTTTGAAAACATAAAAACAAATGATTGCATCGACACAGACTGCAAACTGGCTACACAAAGCTTAAGTAGGCTTCTGCAAAGGGAATCTGAACGCTGTTCGCCAAGACAAACAAGTCTGCTGTTTCAGCCTATAAAAGGGTGCCTATTGTATTTCTTTGCAGCGCATACATCATTTCAGATTTTCAAAATTAATAAAATCTCAAATCTAGTGCAAAGGCATTTTAGAAGCATTGACTCTATAGCTAATACCGGACAGTCATCCATTCTTCATCAAGCAGTCTTCTAAACTCCAGACTCCATTTAATGCCAAGATGTTTATATTTATTTTTGATTGTACTTTTGTAATGCTTTTTGTGACGAAGATCATAATTACAGTTACAGTTAGGGGTGAAACGGTACATGTATTCGTCCACGGTGCACGGTTCGGTACGTACTGCGAACCGAACAATATATTAATCATATATTATACCTAGGAAAATATATGTATATATATATTTCATTGTAAAAAAAAATATTGTTGCATAAACCAATGGCGTATAAATTAGCGTGGGAAAAATATCCACATAGTAATAAAGTTGTTTATAGTTGTCTGCAGCTCCGCTCATTAGTTATTTCACTCCAGCGAGAACAGAGCTGAGAGACCGTCGTAGCAGCAATTAGCTTATGAAGGAATTAGCAGTTAGCTAAATGCAAAGGAGCAACATGGCAAGCATTGGCGAGCCAGAACTAGAAGACGCCCCAGTAATCATTCAGGTCTGCCGTCTGGGAACATTTCAGTTTCCCTGTAAACTATAACGGGGATTGCCAACGAGTGGTGGATAAAACTTCTACGACATGTAGGCTCTGTTCATTGCTGATAGCCTATTCGAGTGGCAATATGAGTAACATGACTACTCATTCGCGCCGACATCACCCCAAAGTGCCAATCAGTAACTAGGCGAAAAAATGAAACAGCAACCAATCGGCAACCACTTCTCCCCACAGCCTTCAGGCAACAACATGCGGCTGACTCCGGTAGGGCTAAAGAAATCAACGCAGGGAAGGCAAAATTCATAGCGGCAGATATGAGACCCTTCTCTGTGGTAGAGAATGCAGGGTTCAGAAACATGTTTAAAGTGGTCGAGCCGCGCTTCACTATTCCTTCCCGTACACATTTTGCCTAGACATTAATACCTGCCTTATACAACAACAACAACAAAAAACTACTTGAGAGCAAGTTGTCAGGAATGAGGTCTGTTGCTCAAACAACAGACAGTTAGACGTCTAGAGCTACCTTACTGTAACGGCTCATTTCATTACGGCAGAGTGGGAGATAAAAAGCCATGTCCTTCAAACACTTCCCCTTGAGAGTAGTCACACCAGTGTTAACTTGGGGGAAGAGCTAAGGGAAGTAGTTGCCGTGTGGAAGTTGGAAAGGGATAATGTAATGATTCCTGTGACCACTGACAACGCTAGAAATATTGTAAATGCAGTTGCACTAACTGGATTGGGGCCACAGATAGGATGCTTTGCTCACGTTATTAATCTGCATCTCAAAAAGCAATGTCAGTGAATCCAATCTCTTGCCTCCTAGCAAAGATCAGGACGGTGGTTTCCCTCTTTCGTTAAAGCACAACTGCTGCACATGTTTTCAAGACAAAACAGGAGATGCTGGAGCTGCCTAACCACAAACTAATCCAAGATGTCCCTACTAGATGGAATTCAAGCCATGACATGGTTGAGAGATACCTTGATCAGAAAGGTATGTCTTATGTTATTTTCAGACTGTCTGAAAATAACATAAGACTAGCAGAGGAAGTTATCAAAGTGTGCAAACCTCTCAAAACAGTCACAACACTGATATGCACTGAAAGCATTCCATCAGTTTCCATGGTCCTGCCTATGAAAGCAATGATCCTGAAATCAATGGTGGAATCTGATGAAGATGAACCTGCAGTAAGGGGTGTCAAGACTGCTATCAGAGTTAACCTGGAGCCTAGATATGATGACCCTGGTCCAAGACTTCTTACACAAGAGCACCACTTTGTCCACCTATTCAAGTCCCTGCTGCACCTGGATGCTGCTGCTCGTCTGAGAGTCTACAATGAACTCACAGCAGAGATTGTGACCAATATACAACAGGTATTGTATTTATTTTGTTAATGTGACATTTATTATTTTATTAATTAGTGATTTAACAATTCATTATAAGGTAATAATTGTAATTGTCATAACAGTGTCTGATATATATTTCTAACAACAAATCATATTTTTAAAGCCACTTCAGAGATAGTATTTTCATCTAATTTAATTCTGCAGGGTACAGATACCACAGGAGCTAACCCCTCTCCAGAGATGGCAGGCGACAGGGGTTCTCCTCCAGAAAATAAGTCTGCCATGACTGAGCTTTTTGGAGAGTTGTTCACGACCCAGGAGCAGGGAACCAAGTCAAAGGTCATAGAGGAGGAGGTGACCTCATACAGGGAAGTGGACTGTAGTCCCCTGGATGCTGATCCACTTACATGGTGGAAGACCAAAGAGTTAATATACCCTCATGTTGCCATGTTAGCAAGGCGCTACCTGGCTCTGCCTGGGACCTCTGTCCCTAGCAAGAGGGTATTCTTTCTTTCACTGCAAATACGAGTAAACTGCTTTTAGATTTACTCAGTGGATTTATTTTTTATTAAAATGTACAAAAATAAATAAATAAATCAGGCCCTATTAATTTCTGCGTACTTTTAACTCGGAAACTCGTACCTGCGTACATGGACAGAGAATTGCGTAGTTGGTACGCAAAATGCGTGCATGTTGGCAGCCCCGTAGTATACCATTCAAGTTTATATCACATGCAGAGGGCATTGAGGTTTCTTCAAAGACTGAGACTAGACCAAAAGGCATTGAAGAGATAATCCCTGGTTGTGTACAAAACAAAATGGCCATTGTGAGCAGAATCATGCCGTGTCTCATACCATTGTAGTATCTCTCTGCCGTGTCATGTTTGGAGGTGCAGCAGTTGACAGCCTCCTTGCCACTGTGGACCAGGTTGGTGGTGGGCCAAGAGTCTGCCAGCCATGGGTAGTTGCCCATGTTGCCACCCAGCATGCCAGGCCTAAAACATAATTCATCAAATCAAATTCATTTTTATTTGTCACATGCGCCGTATACTACAGGTGTAGATCTTACAGTGAAATGCTTACAATGCAGTTTTAAGAAAAATACCTACAAGAAATAAGAAATAAATGTACCAAATCATTAAAGAGCAGCAGTAAAATAACAATAGCGAGGCTATATACAGGGGGTACCGGTACAGAGTCAATGTGCGGGGGCACCGGTTAGACAAGGTAATTGAGATAATATGTACATGTAGGTAGTCACACACTATGATCATATTTGATGCCAATCCACAACTTTGTTCTCATCACTTTACAAAAAAAGAATGTGAAAGTCAACTTGAAATGACATAAACAGGGATACTTACCTTCCATTAAGTCCAGATGCCTCTCCATGTGGAAAGCCAACTGCAGAAAAAATAAAATGTGCATTCAGGTGTGAATGGCAAGGTAAAATACAGTAAGGTTGCCACAGTGCAGTATGGTACAGTTCGCTGTAATATATTGGCACCCCTAAAGCAGGAATCAGCATTTGAAAAAATAACAAAGCGCATTCATATTCTGTTTCAGTAAAAAGCTGAGGGATGGGGCTGGAGAAATATAACCACTCTCAAATTCATAGACAAATCTATGGATGCAAGGACTGACCATCCATGATATCACAATTATAGTTCTAACCATGTTTTCAGGCTGTATAGTGTTTGTTTACATTTGCTTTGTTTCAAACATTTGAGTAAAGCAACCTTATATGTTGGGTTCTGATGGGGTATGAGAGTTGAACAAAGCTCGCAAGGCATTTACTGTATATGTTATATTCTTCAAGAATCAATGGGTACATATCATTAAGTTATAACGCCTTCCCTGTGGCTCAGTTGGTAGAGCATGGTGTTTGCAATGCCAGCATGGTGTGTGCAACGCCAGGGTTGTGGGTTCGATTCCCACGGGGGGGCCAGTATTAAAAAATGCATGAAATGAAAATGAAATGTATGTGTTCACTACTGTAAGTCTTTCTGGCGTCTGCTAAATGACTAAAATGTCATAAGCCTGAAAATGGATGTAGCAACTGCAGATGGCCCCTTTAATGCATCGAAAGACTATTTTGGTGTTCACACAAGGATTTGTTTGATTTACAACTGCACAACAAGTAAAACATCTAAACTGAAATGTAGATTTTTTTTTAAGTATTACGAATTCAGAAGAATTCAAATGAATTTGGTTGGAGGCAGGTGATTCTCGTTTACTATGTCACTTTTGGTAAGTTTCAGGTGCCTACAGGGTAAAAATAGTCATTCAACCAGTTTTGAAAAGAGAAACCAGAAGTTTCTTCTCCATTGCACTCCATTGTAAAGTGCAAGTTTGCCAATATATTAGAATGCAATAAGTAAATATTTTGTTAGGTAACTTTAAGGTAAAGTAGTAGCCTTTTGTAAAGTGCAGTAGAATACTTGATATGGTAAGGTGGGTTACAACATACTTCTTTGATATTGTGGTAAAGTAACATTAAGTGGTGTGTAAAGATTGCATCATATAAAGTGTGTAAAGTACCAGCAGGCGTGTAGTTGAACGATGCAGTGTAGTGACTAAGCTCCTTCCTCTTCTTGCGGCGGCAGTAGATCCACACGCTGAAACCCATGAGGATGACCCAGCAGGCCCCGCCGATCCCAGCGATGAATGCCGGCTGCTTCACCACGTCAGTAATCTGCTCGGCCAGGCTCACACTGCTCTCATCACCCTCCGCGCCACCCCCGGTACCGGGCACTGACGGTGCCTCCACTGGCAGCTCTGAAGGAGAGCGGCAAGTAGTTAGTGGAGTGATATTTAACTTTTACCCGGTAAGTATTATAACCAACCTCGAATCCCTGAGCCGAATAGGTGAAAAATCTGTCGATGTGCCCTTGAGCAAGGAACTTAATCCCAATTGCTCCTGTAAATCGCTCTAGATAAGAGCGTCTGCTAAATGACCAAACATTTAAATGTAATAAAAAAAATGCTTAGCAATAATTTCAGTATTTTCAGCTACCCCCACTATCTCCTTGATATCGCAGAACTGAAATGTCTAATTCTGCTAGCTTGTGGTTCTGGGGGGACTCACTGATGAGGACGGACACAGGCTGGCTGTGGATGCCCACTCTGGCGCTGGTCACCGCTGCCACCTCCACCTGGTACAGGATGCCTGGCAGCAGCCCCTTGAGTACGGTGGAGAGGACAGTGCCATCCACGGTGGTGTTGATGTGGTAGCGGGTCTGGGTGTCATTGCCCACACACCACACCTGTTGATGGTTGGAGGACGGTGAGTTGGTGTGAGAGATGGAAGAGGTCAAATTTGCGGTGTCGAAATTAGGACACAGGTTAGCGGTTTTTTCCGTCATGAATCTTGTTCTGAAGGCAGCTCTGCATAGCCACAAAGTCATAAAATCTGATTTTAAACCTAACACTAACCTTAACCACACTGCTATTCCTAACGCCTAACCTTAAATGAAGATTAAAAAGAAATCACTCAGTTCTGCCTCCAGGACAAGACTCATGACAGTAAATGTCAACATGCTATAAGGACTGCTTGTTGTGACTCTGAGGCAGTCATTATATAGACACAATTTATTTTACAGTCCTGTTTGAGCTGGTGTTAACATGATATTTTGTTATTTAGAAAATACTTATTTGGTAACTATGGGTACTTTCTGGGACTTGCTTCAAAGAATTCAAAACAATTCATAGCTACTCCTTTGTTTCCAATTACTTGTTTTAATGAATCCCAAAGAAACTATGTCGTAATTATGTAACTATTATTATGTAATGTTCATTTTGTTTATACGAAAATACCACCCCTATGGATGCACGTTTTTGGACAGATCCAATAATCATGTCATTTTCTCTGGTTCAGTCAGCATACCTTGTACTCCTGGATTATTCCATTCTGCATGTCGGCGGGAGGAGGCTCCCAGGACACACTAATACTGGAGCTGTTGCTCAGCTTCACTGTAACCACGGTGACTGCTCTGGGAGGGGCGCTTGGGACTGCAGGAGAAGAGATATGAGCAAGGTGTGAAAAAGCCCTAACTGATATAGAAAAAATCAAATATGGGCATTTGGTAAAACAGCGAAAATATGATTTGAGATTGATGAAATTGGCCGACTCCATCAAATGCCATCAAATGGTTATTGAACTATAAACAGTGCTTCGTCTTCATAACAGGATATAAAGGTCACACAGGTGTTGGGAATTGCAATCCAATTGCTTCGATTGTGATGTGACTCCTAGAGGCTCCTGAACAGCTAGCTATTTTCAAAAAGCCAGAGTCCTCAAAATGTTCCAAGACAAGTACTAAAAGGTTTTATTTAAAAAACACTTCTAGAATGTATTTTGTATTTCACCCTTATTTTTCTGGGTGAATTGACTGAGGGCACATTTTCTTTGACAGCAACAACTGAGTATGACCAATCAATCGCCACTTTAAAAGCCTTTATTTGAACCTGGAAGTCCCATTGAGAAAAACCTATTTTAAAACCCTTGTTACCCACCATTCCCTCCATTATGGACATAGGCTATCTCAAGTGTACCATGTCCATATTAGGAGAGCCTCGGTCTCAGAAGGGGTTGTGTCAATCTCATCAGAAGTTGTGAGTATCAGTAGCTTTTAGCCAGTCTTACCTTCCGCTGCTGTTCTGATCAGCAGCAGCCGACTGTCCTTGCCCTGGAACTCGTCGAAGTAGGGCCGGATCTTGATTTCATACTCTGTGCCTGTGAGCAGGTCGGCGACCACGGCCAGGCGCTCTGACGGGGCCTTGATATCCTGCAGCTGCCAGGTGCCACCGCTGGGCCGGTAGAGGAGGCGGTAGCCTTGGATGTACTGGGACTGACGGTCTACCTGGGGAGGGACAGAAGAAAGAGGGGGAAAGAGAGAAAAAAGGAGACATTTATGAATTACAGTTTTACTGCCCTTGGAAATGGATATACAGTAAAAAAAAAATCCAGAGTGTGAAAGTATAACTGATGGTGTCACGTGTACTCCCTCTCCGGCCTCTAGGTCACCAGGCTGCTCGTTATGGCGCACACCTGTCACCATCGTTACGCTCACCTGCAGGTCGTCAGAATCACCTAGACTCATCACTTCCCTGATTACCTTCCCTGATTATATGTCACTCCCTTTGGTTCCTTCCCCAGGCGTCATTATTTCTGTTTCAGTTTCATGTCTGTGTGCTGTTAGTGTTTCTTGTTTTGTATTATGTTCTATTTATTTTATTAAAACACTCACCCCCTGAACTTGCTTCCCTACTCTCGGCGCACATCGTTACAGCATGACGCCTCACCTAAGGGAAGCATCACAGAGTTTTTTTGGTTGTTGTTTGTTTCAGTGGGAATGACGTCAGGTCCGGGAGCCGCTACAGGCTCTCATGCCTCAGACAGATCGCCAGGCTCCCCGGCCTCCACCAGTTCGTCAGGCTCTCATACCTCAGCCGGATCGCCAGGCTTCCCTGCTACAGCCGGCTCATCAGGCTTTCACTGCTTTCACCGGATCGCCAGGCTCCCCTGCTTCCACTGGTTCGCCATGCTCTCATGCCTCAGCCAGATCGCCAGGTTCCCCTGCCTCAGCCGGTCTGTCAGGTTCCCGCAACCCAGCCTGCGACAGGTTCCCGTGCCTCAGCAGAGGTGACCGGTCCTCTCCTGATCCCCGGGATCGTCATCTTGGTCAGCGTCCTGTGGCTGGAGCCGCGCGTCGGGCAGGGGGTACTGTCACGTGTGCTCCCTCTCCGGCCTCTAGGTCACCAGGCTGCTCGTTATGGCGCACACCTGTCACCATCGTTATGCGCACCTGCGTGTCATCAGACTCACCTGGACTCATCACTTTCCTGATTACCTTCCCTATATATGTCACTTCCTTTGGTTCCTTCCCCAGGCGTCATTGTTTCTGTTTCAGTTTCATGTCTGTGTGCTGTTCGTGTTTCTTGTTTTGTATTATGTTCCGTTTATTTTATTAAAACACTCACTACCTGAACTTTCTTCCCAACGTCGTTACAGATGGTATTTCTCCTGTGAAAGAATATGTAAAAACTCAGGTCAGGGTACTCACCGTCCATGATACTTGAACACTGGAGGCAGTGAGTGTGACAGGCTTCTGAAGATGAACACCCACCTCTCCCAACTCTCTCTGGACCTGCCTGTGGTCCACTCCCTGACCTGTAGGACTCACATCTGCAAACACAACAGACAAACATCAGAAACAAACATCAGATACAAAATAATCAGTATAACTATAGTAGATGCTTACTGTAGCTCACATACACTTGATTGAAATAATCTAAATAGTTTTTATGAAGCCTTCAGACCGCAATGCTTTCATTATGAAATGCCTCAATTTGAGCAAAAAAGTTTTCACTTTCAAAGTTTTCACTCTCTCTCTACACTAACAACCACCTTGTAATGCTTACAATTTTTTTCAATGATCTTTCATAGTAAATGTCCAGTAAAGCTGTTATATCCCCTCCCAGGTACTGACCTTGTGTGCGGACGGGCTCAGAGATGGGGCTGGGGTCACTCAGCCCGTAGGCATTGACTGCTCGGACGATGAACAGGTAGATGGTGTTGGGAAAGAGACCGCTGACAGTGTGTTTCTCCAACTTTACCAGGTCAGCCACCGTTTGCCACGTACTGCCTGCTGATTGGCTAGAGTAAGAGACCACAGATAATGATGTCATGTCATTTCCAATTATGTTAGTAAAGTTACTGTGCAAGGCAAGCCTTCCTTATACCCTATAGTGACAACGATTTCATTACTCTATAGTGATAAACTATTATTCACTGTCTACATTCTGATTACAATAACAATAATGCCAGCTATGTTTATGTCAAGTCTTATGTTTTTTTGTCCTTTTAAATGGCTTGTTTTTATGAAAATGTGTGAGATCACTTGCATAATGATACTATTTTGCTCTGTAATAAGTAAACGTGATAAATCTTGTGAACAACACATCTGATGAAGGTAGAGGGAAACAATTTGAGCTTCTTTGGCTTTGACGGTCCCGTTTGCATTTTCCTCTCCTGACTCTTCTTATTTAGATTAAATGTCACCTCTTGTTTATTATTTAGTGGCATGGTCACATGACACCCTCCTCCACCCCTCGCTTTTGTATTTGTTATAATTTCTCTCCATTCGTTCACTTTTTATTTTCTTCATCGTGCCAGAGACAGCAGCAGACTAGTGACTTTACAGCTGACCTGATCAGTTAGGCAACAGAGATATAAAAGCTGTGCGAGCCATAAATATTCCTCTAGCAGACCACCCAATGCTGGTAGTGATAAATCTAAGGTCACTTTGTCGGAGGAGAGGCTGAAACGTGGGACGCACACACACACAGGAAAACACATATACACACGTAAACATACAGTCTTGCCCAATAAACATGGGTATCCTTTAGAATGGTACATCTGCCCATCTTCAGACACTAAGACTGTGTCAGGATTCCATCTCCCCATCGTCACACACACACTCATCCCCACTTCTCTCTGCATGGACACTCCCACCCCCACAACCCCCAAACAACCCCCAGCACCTCACACCCTCCACAACCCCCAAACAACCCCCAAACAACCCCCAAACAACCCCCAGCACCTCACACCCTCCACAACCCCAAACAACCCCCAGCACCTCACACCCTCCACAACCCCCAAACAACCCCCAGCACCTCACACCCTCCACAACCCCAAACAACCCCCAGCACCTCACACCCTCCACAACCCCAAACAACCCCCAGCACCTCACACCCTCCACAACCCCCAAACAACCCCCAGCACCTCACACCCTCCACAACCCCCAAACAACCCCCAGCACCTCACACCCTCCACAACCCCCAGCACCTCAGGCAAGTAAATGTTATTGTACACAGCCAACTCAGCCCCCACAGCAACTCTATAAAGAATCAATTTTGCCCACTTGGCACGGTGCTAACTACTGCCCAGGGGGCAAGGTGAGAGAAGAGGGATGAGGGGGCTAGTGAGTCAGGTTGGAAGGGGGCAAATTTCCTCTCAGCGTACAATAGCCCAAGGACTTGTCTGTATGTGCCACCTGCATTTAAATTCATTACCATTTTAGATTACCCCACTAAGCTCCATGGAGGCGCGCTAAATTGATCGCGGTGTGTTTGTGTGTGTGTCATTACAAAGGGAATAGCTGCCACATCGCGGACACCGATATCTTGCTCCCGGACAAGCTAAACCCCCTCTTTGTCCACTTTGAGGATAACACAGTGCCACCGACGCGGGCTCTATTTCTCCGTGGCTGACATTAGTAAGACATTTAAGCGTGTTAAACCTCGCAAGGCTGCAGGATAAGACGGCATCCCTAACCATATCCTCAGAGCATGCACAGACCAGCTGGTTGGAGTGTTTACGGACATATTCAATCTCTCCCTATCCCAGTTTGTTGTCCCCAGTTGCTTCAAGATGTCCACCATTGTTCCTGTAACCAATAAAGCAAAGGTAACTGAACTAAATGACCCGCAGCACTCAGAGCTTTGAGAGGCTAGGATCATATCACCTCCACCTTACCTGACACCCACTGTAATTTGCTTACTGCCCAAATAGATCCACAGATGATGCAATGGCCATCGCACTAGACTCTGCCCTATCCCATCAGGACAAGAGGAATACCTACAGTTGAAGTCAGAAGTTTACATACACTTAGGTTGGAGTCATTAAAACTTGTTTTTCAACCACTCCAGAAATGTCTTGTTAACAAACTATAGTTTTGGCAAGTCGGTTAGGACATCTACTTTGTGCATGACACAAGTAATTTTTCCAACAATTGTTTACAGACATATTATTTCACTTATAATTCACTGTATCACAATTCCAGTGGGTCAGAAGTTTACATACACTAAGTTGACTGTCCCTTTAACCTCTTGGGGCTAGGTGGGACGCTAGCGTGCCACCCGTGGTGCACTCCATCAACAGCAGGTGCATTTCAAGAGCGGCAAATTTGAATCCAAATAAATGTCAAAATTCAAATTTTTCAAAAATACAACTATGTTACACCATTTGAAAGATAAACATCTCCTTAATCTAACCACGTTTTACGATTTCAAAAAGGTTTTACGGCGAAAGCATAAATTTAGAGTATGTTAGGACAGTACATTTACAAGAGTTGTGTGTAATGTTTTGTCAAGTCAAAGACAGGGTCACCAAAACCATAAAACCAGCTAAAATGATGCACTAACCTTTTACAATCTCCATCAGATGACACTCCTAGGACATTATGTTAGACAATGCATGCATTTTTAGTTCTATCAAGTTCATATTTATATCCAAAAACAGCGTTTTACTATGGCATTGATGTTGAGGAAATCGTTTCCCTCCAATACCCGGCAGTCAAGTCAGCGTAACAAATTAAATAATTAAAATTAGAAAACATTGGTAAAATATTATATTGTCATTTAAAGAATTATAGATTTACATCTCTTGAACGCAATCAACTTGCCAGATTTAAAAATAACCTTACTGGGAAATCACACTTTGCAATAATCTGAGCACTGCGCCCAGAAAAATACGCGTTGCGATACAGACTAGACGTCATGTTGGGGAGATCTAAAATCGAAAATACTATGTAAATAATCCATTACCTTTGATTCTCTTCATCAGATGTCACTTCCAGGTATCACAGGTCCATAACGAATGTAGTTTTGTTCAAAAAAGCTCATCATTTATGTCCAAAAATCTCCGTCTCGTTAGCACATGATGTAAGCCAGCCGGACTTCTCGTCATGAACGAGGGGAAAAAATATATTTCCGTTCGTTCAAACATGTCAAACGTTGTATAGCATAAATCATTAGGGCCTTTTTTAACCAGAACATGAATAATATTCAAGGTGGACGAATGCATACTCTTTTATAACGTATTGGAACGAGGGTACCCAACATGAACTCGCGCGCAAGGTGTCTAATGGGCCATCATCGTTCCATGGCTCTTGTTCGGTCAGATCTCCCTCCAGAAGACTCAAAACACTTTGTAAAGGCTGGTGACATCTAGTGGAAGCAATAGGAAGTGCCAAAATATTCCTAAACCCCTGTGTTTTTCAATGGGATAGGTTTAAAGTCAATACAACACATCAGGTATCCACTTCCTGTCAGAAAATGTCTCAGGGTTTTGCCTGCCAAATGAGTTCTGTTATACTCACAGACACCATTCAAACAGTTTTGGAAACTTTAGAGTGTTTTCTATCCATATATAATAAGTATATGCATATTCTAGTTACTGGGTAGGATTAGTAAGCAGATTAAATCGGGTACATTTTTTTTATCCAGACGTGCAAATGCTGCCCCCTAGACCCAACAGGTTAAACAGCTTGGAAAATTCCTGAAAATGATGTCATGGCGTTAAAAGCTTCTGATAGGTTAATTGACATCATTTGAGTCAATTAGAGGTGTACCTGTGGATGTATTTCAAGGCCTACCTTCAAACACAGGGCATCTTTACTTGACAGCATGGGAAAATCAAAAGAAATCAGTAGACCTCCACAAGTCTGGTTCATCCTTGGGAGCAATTTCCAAATGCCTGAAGGTACCACGTTCATCTGTACAAACAATAGTATTCAAGTGGGACCACGCAGCTGTCATACCGCTCAGGAAGGAGACGCGTTCTGTCTCCTAGAGATTAATGTACTTTGGTGCGAAAAGTGCAAATCAATCCCAGAACAACAGCAAAGGACCTTGTGAAGATGCTGGAGGAAACAGGTACAAAAGTATCTATATCCACAGTAAAACGAGTTCTATATTGATATAACCTGAAAGGCCGCTAAGCAAGGAAGAAGCCACTGCTCCAAAACTGCCATAAAAAAGCCAGACTACGGTTTGCAACTGCACATGGGGACAAAGATTGTACTTTTTGGAGAAATGTCCTCTGGTCTGATGAAACAAAAATATAACTGTTTGGCCATAATGACCATCGTTATGTTTGGAGGAAAAAGGGGGAAGCTTGCAGGCCGAAGAACACCATCCCAACCGTGGAGCACGGGGGTGGCAGCATCATGTTGTTGGGTGCTTTGCTGCAGGAGGGACTGGTGCACTTCACAAAATATATGGCATCATGAGGAGGAAAATTATGTGGATATATTGAAGCAACATCTCAAGACAGGTTCGCAAATGGGTCTTCCAAATGGACAATGACCCCAAGCATACTTCCAAAGTTGTGGCAAAATGGCTTAAGGACAACAAAGTCAAGGTATTGGAGGGGCCATCACAAAGCCCTGACCTCAATCCTATAGAAAATTTGTGGGCAGAACTGAAAAAACGTGTGCGAGCAAGGAGGCCTACAAACCTGACTCAGTTACACCAGCTCTGTCAGGAGGAATGGGCTAAAATTCACCCAACTTATTGTGGGAAGCTTGTGAAAGGCTACCCGAAACGTTTGACCCAAGTTAAACAATTTAAAGGCAATGCTACCAAATACTAATTGAGTGTCCCACTGGGAATGTGATGAAAGAAATAAAAGCTGAAATAAATAATTCTCTCTACTATTATTCTGACATTTCACATTCTTAAAATAAAGTGGTGATCCTAACTGACCTAAGACAGGGAATCTTTACTTGGATTAAATGTCAGGAATTGTGAAAAACTGAGTTTAAATGTATTTAGCTAAGGTGTATGTAAACTTCCGACTTCAACTGTACATGTACTCTAAACAGAGTAGATAGGGGCGGCAGGTAGCCTAATGGTTAGAGCATTGTGCCAGTAACCGAAAGGATGCTGGATCAAATCCCTGAGCTGACAAGGTAAGAATCTGTCATTTTACCCCTGAACATGGCAGTTAACCCACTGTTCCCCAGTAGGCCGTCATTGTAAATAAGAATTTGTTCTTAACTGACTTGCCGAGGTAAATTTAAGTCAAAAGTTTGGGCACACCTACTCATTCAAGGGTTTTTCTTTATTTGGACTATTTTCTACATTGTAGAATAATAGTCAAGACATCAAAACTAATAGTCAAGACATCAAAATAGTCCAAATAAAGAAAAACCCTTGAATGAGTAGGTGTGTCCAAAATTTTGACTGGTACTGTATATTTTTTATTTTATTTAGCCTTTATTTAACTAGGCAAGTCAGTTAAGAACAAATTCTTATTTTCAATGACGGCCTAGGAACAGTGGGTTAACTGCCTTGTTCAGGGGCAGAACGACAGATTTTTATCTTGTCAGCTCAGGGATTAAGTCCAACGCTCTAACCACTAGGCTACTTGCCGTATGCACATACACTGACATTGCTCGTCCTAATATTATATATAATATATATCCTAATATTAAATATTTCTAAATTCCATTCTTTCAGTTTTAGATTTGTGTGTATTGTTAGATATTACTGAACTGTTGGAGGTAGGAACACAAGCAATTCGCTACACCCGCAATAACATCTGCTAAATATGTGTATGCGACCAATAAAATGTGATTTGATTTTGATTTGTATGATGTGGAATAAAAGCAAAGTGGGGGCAGCTGGGAAGTTTGGGGAGTGGGTTAGCATGGGCCAGCCTCCAACCTAGCTGGGGTTGATTAGAATGTGAAAGGTGTCAGAGTCGGCGTGTCCGCAGGGGTGTGTGTGTGTGTGTGTGTGTGTGTGTGTGTGTGTGAACCCTCCTGCCTGTCATGCCCGGCTAACATGGCTCATGTGCTGACACACCATTAAGAAAGGATGAGGGATGGCTGCCCACAGCAACCTCTGGCTAGAGAGAGGGCAGTGGGCTGGAGGATAAGAAATGTGTGTTAGGGCAAGTGTGTCTTCAGATGTTACGTGTTACTTCTAACAAAAAACTGGTTTTCATATCTGTCTTTCTGTCTGTTTTACAGAATGTACCACAAGGTTGAGCCCTACTGAAAGTGGCCCAGGTCTATCTTCTACTGTCGACTCCACCCACCTGAAGGCCTCGATGATGTAGGAGGTGACGGCAGCCCCCCCCTCGTGGGCGTTGGGCTGCCAGGTGAGGGTGACACTGTTGCGGGTCACGTCGGTCACCACTGGCTTCTGGGGAGGTCCCGGTAGCTGGAAGGGTTCTGATGCCTGGGGCACAGATGAACCTCCACTCTCTGAAAATCACAATCAAATCAAACTTTATTTAAAATGCATTTAAAAAGAGACAACAGAGACAGAGGGTAGCTAGATGGTAGTGGATCTCCTATATTTAGTAGTAGTGCAACCATTCTCAATATAACTGTTGTTGGAAGACTAGCACTGGCCCTTTTGTGGGCTAAAGAGTTACGAATAAATAATTAATGCAATACGGTCAATTCCATTTCAATTCAGTCAATTACGAATTGAAAAGCGACATTATTGTCAATAAGGAGTTGAAATGGAACCGACACTCCTGCCCTGATCACAGTAACTGACTTTGACGAAATGGCTGAATAACAGTTTAGTTGTGAATTATCAGAGTTTCTGCTTGGTTGGTTTATGATGCATTAGTAAGCACTAAATACCATCTTATCAAGCTTCATCAAACATTAGCATTTCATAACAGCAATAAGACACTACTTATTCCAATTCATCATCCCTCTGCTTCGCCTTGGGCCAAACAACACCCCTTGGTGTGATTACATCCACAATATCACAAGACCTCTGCCTTATTTCTTGATTCAATGATCTTATATGGGCATGACTGTCACGGATCCCTCTGGAACACACCTGGCCCCTATTCCCACTGATTGTGTTTGTATATATGTGCCCTTTGGTTTCCATTACGGGGTCGATTATTGTTACAATGTCCGTTGGTGCGTGTGAGTACCTGTGCTGTGTGTTTTGGGCTTTCGTGCCCTTGTGGATTGCACAGATGATTACGGGTCTCGTCCCGTGTGTTAATCATTGTGTTATTTATTCAAGGTACTCCTCGTTTTTTTGTTTGGGTTTCTACCCTGTGTTTCTGTTACGTGTTTGTTTGGTCTTCATCCCCGTGCCTGTACACGGCACGCCGTAATTTGGGCTTAATTTTTTTAAACTATTACGCATTCCTGCGTCTGTCTCCCAAATCATTGTTACCAACGTGACAGAATAATTGACCATTAAGGGAGACAGCGGGAATGGCCCGTCAGTCAACGCTGCGACTGGTCCGTCCGGCGTTGCTGCTACTTCAGCAGCTACAACTGGCCCGTCCGCCGACGCTGCAACTAGTCCGTCCGACGCGACTGCTACTGGTCCGTCCGATGCCGCCGCAACTTTGGCAGCAGCAACTGGCCCGTCCGACGCAACTTCAGAAGCTGCATCGGGTCCTGATCGACCCGCACTGCATTCCTGTGATTGTCCTCGAGGCCGGAGGCCGGTGTCACGGATCCCTCCCTGTGCCTTTACACGGCACGCAGTAATTTGTCCCTAATAATAAAAACTATTACGCATTCCTGCGTCTGTCTCCCGATTCTTCATGCCAACGTGACAATGACATGGCAGAGAGGCAATATATTACTGTAGGGAGGAGTTTATTACAGTACATTTACTATTCACTGTGTCCGTGTCCGTGTGTGTGTGCGTGTGTGTGTGTGTGTGTGTGTGTGTGTGTGTGTGTGTGTGTGTGTGTGTGTGTGTGTGTGTGTGTGTGTGTGTGTGTGTGTGTGTGTGTGTGTGTGTGTGTGCGTGTACATGTGTGGGCATTTACCTTTCACAGTGAGTACACCGCTCCACATCGTTTCTCCGCTCGAGCTGGAAGCCACACAGGTGTAGGCCCCCGAGTCGGTTTCCTGGCAACAAGAGAGAGGGCCTAGTTAACATTGGTGTATATGCACAGAAGCACAATGCCTTTGCCTTTTCACATTCAGGTGTTCTGGAGCAAATCTTTCCAGATAAGTCAACATGAACATCTACCTAGAATCTATGGGCTATCTGTAGTCTCCAAAGACTGTTAACTATATATAATAATTCTGTATATCTCCCCAAAGATACCCATATGTTTTATTGCTCTGATCTGATAAGTACTATTCTCATAATGGTTAATGGGGAAGTATTCTATTTACAGTATGTTCTATTGGAACATAGTTGTTGGATATGAACATTTGCGCTCATATGGTCCCATGAACATTAATAAAGAGTAACATTACGCTTTGCTGTTAATGAAGTCTCATATGTAGCTGTAACACTGTTAGCTAGTCCCTTAATAGAGATACAACAGTTCCACAAAAAGGGTTTGGAGCATATGTGCTGTTATTTTAGTTTTTTTTACTATAGTATCTCTGGGCCTGTGCACATAAAGCCTCTCGGGTTAGAGGTTCTGATCTAGGATCAGGTCCCCCCTGTCTATGTAATTGTATTCATTAAGATCTAAAAGGCAAAACTGATAATAGATCAGCACTCCTACTCTGAAAGACTTTATAAATATGGGCCTTGATCCTTTGGTACCAATGTGAGAGTTTTAAGGGGCAATTTGCTATTGCTACATCAATTTTTGGACTTATAAATGTATTATATTTACCCATTGATTTTTAAAGAACACTAACTTATAAATGCCTCATGAGCTTAGTTCAACTGTTGTACCCCAACGTTTAAAGGAGGATAAAGGACCGTTCACATTATGTAGACAATGGTATTGTGCTGGGCATACTGAACATGACGTTGAAAAGAGGTGGAATATGTAACCAGAGGTGGTCTGCAAACTTCTGCGGCTCATACAGCACTTCATACTTCTGTGGCTCTGACTGTGCTGACTGAGCACTCAACAGTAAGCAGCAATCTGGGCTGATGATGCATAGCCATGCTACTAGCAAGGGAAACTTTGTGTGTGCATGTGTGTGTGTGAGTGTGTGTGTGAGAGAGACTAAGTGTGGGTCATTAAAAATTCATTGGGAAGCTCAGAGCTAGACGGGGGCTAGAAATTGCTTACAGCAGTGGAAGATGTAGAGACTTTAATTTGCAGACAAGGATCTAATGATGGTGACAGCTCACGGCCACCCGCTTGCAGGTTAGTGGGCTACACAATCACACACACACAGATTTCAAACTAACAACTAGGTTTTCAGACCTTTTGGTTAATTTAAGACCACTCTTATTCAAAACGAAGCTAATTAATTATACAAAGCACACTACAAACACACAGAGCGAGACAACACAATGAAATCAAAATAATGCAATGTGGTTGGTGCTTGGATGCCATCCACTACTTCTCTCTGTGTTTGTGTGTGTGTGTGTGTGTGTGTGGGCTGGCTGGCCAGTTGCAGTAGCGTTGGCATTACACAAGTCTAAGTGCCCTGTCTAAAAGCCCCAAGAGAGACAGGAGAGGTGACTCCAAGTCCAACAGTACATCACTCTTCCTTCTCTCTTCCTATAGGCCGGCTGACCCTGAACGGACCTGTATGGCAGCCAAGGATGTGGCTGTCTGTGGCGGCAGGTCCATGTTGGTGACTGGTGATTGGAGGAGAGGAGTGGGAAGGGGTAAACGGTCGGGCATCGAACTATTAATCATGGTTGGCAGCTTTGGGGGCTGCGCTAAACAGATTGTTAAAAATGTATGAAGGAAGCAATATTTTCTCCACATCCTCTCTGTTCTGATATCATCTCCAGTGCACTCTTTCTCTATATTGTAGCATCTTCCTTGGCTTGTTCTGTTTCTCTCTCTCTCTCATCTCAATATCCTGTCTTTCTTTCTCCTCTATTTTCTTTCCACCCCCCTCGTTCTTGCTCTGGTCCCGGAGTAATGGGCATCTCTTCAGTCACAGAGAGGAACAAACGGACCATCTGTCGGGTCCCCTGCCCTCTCTTCTCCACCCCACCCTCCTCTCTCACCTCTCCTCCCTCCACCAGAAGTCAACTTCCTGTGCCCCTCTCTGCTTTAGTTAAAAGATGAGCGCCCTGATAAAAGGGAAGGAGAGCAATTAAAAACAAACAGGGACAGTGTCCAGTCCATCTAGTCGAGGCGAGTCGAGATGTGAGAAATTCTCTAACAGAGTCAGTAGAGGAAGTACCAAAGAGTGTTTTCCACATCTTGAGTGCATGAAAAATGTGTTGGTACATTGAGATGCTTGACTTAATCTTTTTTCTCTCTCGGTCTCTGCCTCTCTGCCTCTCTCAAAACCCCTACAAGGATTTAATTAAAGTCATGGCGATCGTTAATCACTCTGGGCCCAACAATCAATTAATTAACAAGTCAGCTGGCCCGAAGCTCGCCACACACTCCGGTGACCTGCAGGTGCAGCCCGCAACCCCAGAGGGCTCTTGGTAGAATGTATATCATTATCCGTGCGTATACCACCACTAACGATTGCACTCGTTCATTACCTTGGCGAGTATGCATCACCGCTAATCTTTATGACGCCACAGAAACTCGATCACCAATCACTAAATCACTGAGTCACCCATAAACCATAAAAAAGCCACTCTGCCAGTATGATATTCCAATATTAATATCTGCCTCTCAATTAGATTGCATTAGATTGCTGAGTTGTGTTTTAGGGTGGACGGCTAGTATGACCTGTATGACGCTCAATGAGTAAATATCAATATATCAAACGGACAGGTTGCTTTGCCGTGGCATCTCAAAACTGCTATGCCTATTGCTGTGACTGGCAGTGAGTCATAATAATACAATGAATTAAATTAAGCTAAATACCATTAAGGCTGAGAAGTTGATTGGATTGCATTGGAAACAGCACTCAGTTGTGACTGCATGCGGTTGCTTAGTATCACCTAGGAGAATTAGCTCAGACGATTGGCCATTATGAGACTTGGAGCGCATTGAGAGGAAATGTGAAGCGTTTAATTTCATATACTAATATCCAGGGATTGATGGCATTTACGAAGGAGGAGGGAAAGAGAATCAATGGGAACATTCTTGCAATGTTCTTGAACATTATTGGGAACATTCTTTCTATGTTCTTAAGAGTTATTGGGAACGTTCTATGTAAGTTATTTTCAGGTACCTGCAAGTTTGTGATCTGGAACATTCCGTTCTCCATCAGGCTGACACGCTCGTCTCCCAGGATCCTCTGGCCGTCCTTCTCCCATTGAATGCTGGGCAGAGGGTTACCCATCACGTGGCACTGTAAATGGGCCGTGGAGCCCGGCGCCAGCGTTTGATTGGCCGGTCCTTGGCGGATGATGGGTGGGACTCGGTCGGAGGATGCTGCGTGGGGGAGGGAAGGAGAGAGAGATACATTAAGAGAGAGTATAGTTGAGTGTATTCTCTTGGAGGACCATCCTCCACCAACCAGCTACAGAATACAAACACATTGCTAAATATTCATGAGATAGCTGTCTTAGAGATAATAAAACAACTAATATACATAAATGAATCGTAATAAACAGTTACGGCATGTTACGTTAGTGTATCCTAAACATTTGCAGCATGGAGAGACCTTGAAGTCGTCAGCCACTCAGCCTTGTTAAAATACTACAATCCAGGGGCCTCCCGAGTGGCGCAGTGGTCTAAGGCACTGCATCACAATGCTTGATGCGTCACTACAAACCCAGGTTCAATCCCAGGCTGTGTCACAGCTTGCCGTGCCCATGAGACGGCGCACAATTGTCAGGGTTAGGGGAGGGTTTGGCTGGCCGGGATTTCCTTGTCCTGTTGCACTCTAGCGACTCCTTGTGGTGGGCCGGGTGCCTGTAAGGTGACTTCGGTTATCAGCTGGTCTGTGATTTTTTTTTAAACGTAAAAAAAAAATGGAATATCCAAAACATACAATATACTTGCAGTGAAGCCGCTCAACAACTACACCACACCAGTCATCCAACAGACTCCCATTCAGACCGGCACACAGAAGCATCCAGGGGCAATGCCCTGCTCAAGGGCACGTCGACAGTTCTCCCACAAGGCCAAAAACAACGGGGACGCGAACACTCCAAGATTCCCCCACAGTTCTTCATAGCTGTCCCTCAACCATCCGAGACCCCTCCCACAGTCATCTCTCCCAATATTTTTTTTTCATTCCATTCCCCACCCCCATGAACCCCCCAATGCGCCAACAACTAAGAAAATGAACTCATGCGAAAAAGAAAAAGACAAAATAAAACAGAAAACAAGAATGCAAAAAAAACAAAGGACATCAAGGACAACTAAAATCATAACAGCAAGGCCAACTGTATATGTTTGAGTGCATGTCTGGCACTATTTACATGTGTGTATTTGAATGAGAGTATGTGTATATGCATGTGTACAAACACCTGCACGGCATCAGCCTCAGGCAAACCGGCATTAGCTGTAAAAACACTGCCCCTCAGTGTCATTCAAACTTACTTTTTATTATGTTTTTTTAAAACTTTTTTATACTTTATCTTTGACCATCATTCTATCAGACAGACATGTTTCCTCCGACACATTGGTGCGGCTGGCTTTTGGGTTAAGCGAGCAGTGCGGCTTGGCAGGGTCGTAGAAAGCCCTTGCTGATACTAGCTAGATAGCCACACCCTTGCAGTCAGAGTGCAGTATAACTGCACTACACTGTAGTATAACTGTAGTTAGAATGCAGTATAACTGCAGTAGGCTCCAAATACTGTGTCCAAAACAACAGTTTTTTTTACTACAATAATTTTGCAGTTGAACTGCAGTTACAGTGCAGTATAACTGCAGGACCCCCTAACGGTGAATGATGAACTGAAAACTTGAAAGAGTCATGGTTCTATGTGCCTCTCGTTCACATGTCGTTCACCATAGGCGGCTTATTGGAGCTGTCATT
The DNA here is from genome assembly GCF_965601325.2 of Salmo salar. Classification (NCBI taxonomy): domain Eukaryota; kingdom Metazoa; phylum Chordata; class Actinopteri; order Salmoniformes; family Salmonidae; genus Salmo; species Salmo salar. The sequence goes on along the minus strand of NC_138294.1, from coordinate 70,735,118 downwards.
TTGACTGAGACTTCTAAACGTGTGATTTAAACAATGTACATTTGATAATTGCTAGGCAAACAAATATGAGGTCTAATTGTGGCTGCAACCGGACTAGATTGTGAACGACTCTTGGCGGAATGCATTGCTTGACTGCTGTGAGGCTGATAAGTAGCCTGACGACTCACACTAGCTAACGTTAATAACTAACCCTGCTTTTATAGCTAAGATGCCGAAAAGCTGTTGGGTTCCGTTTTGTTTGAACAATAGTAGGAGAAAACCACCACATCAAGTTTCCTCAACTGGCCAAGGACCAGCTTAGACGAACCTCATAGTTTCAGGCTATACGCCGCGACGATGATGTAAATCTGTGGGTTCCGGTTATCATACATTTGTGTGTTCAAAGCACTTCATTCACAGTAAGTCGATGTTTGGCTGAGATAATGAGTGGGCTGGACATGCAGAGAGATGAGTTCGATTGGTCTGCCATGTAGCACGCTTCAATATTTTTGAACTGGTCAGTATGTGTAGGCAATCCTGTTTAACCCGGCTAATTCTTGTATATAAATATATATATAGATATATATATATATATATATATATATATATATATATATATATCGTGTAGTAGAACTGCATAAGTGTTGTTGCTTTGCTCTCCACTTTCTGGAGGACCGAATTTTGAAATCAGTGGAATAGGAGTATGATAGTTAAGGAGATGGAGAAAACCCCTGTCTCCATATTACATCTTCAAACTAAGGGCAACCATGGCATCCGTGACAGAGGGAGAAGCGGCCATCCATGTATATGGGTAAGATAGTCTGGCTAGCTACATTTTCAGATATTACACGTTTCTAATTTTGTCAGAAAGTTGTTTTCATTTCAAGTTAGTGTACTGTTAGCTCCCTAGCTAATGTTACTTGGCTGGCTTGCTAGCTAACATGACGTGTATGAATAACCGACAAATTTAAGAACGCTCAACACCCGTTGAATATGGCTGGTGTCAGTAAACGTTGGCAAAAAAAGCGTCATTAAATTGTTGCCAACAGCACAGTTGCAATCACCAACGCTCTGGATAACATAAAAACAGCCTAACCAGCTCTGCTCGGGCGAGTAAAATGGTCAGAGTGAGCTGTTTTCTCATTTGTGTCTGGAAATAGCTAGGAAGCTAGCCAACGTTAGCTTGGATGCTTGACTGCTGTTGTTAGGTCAGCTAGCTAACGTTACGTGTATGATCTGTGTAGTAATATAATTCGTATCTCAGAGCCATTTACTTTGCTAGTTATAGCCTAATGTTAGCTAACTGACATTGAGACTGGTTGGTTAGCTACCTGCAGATTCATGCAGAGTAGTAATGTCATGAGTTGGGATTATGGTTCATTGTTTAGCTAGCTAGCTACATGTCTTAGCGAAAGACTCCACTATGCAAGTAACCATTTCAATGGAATGTTAATGATGTCATTGTGACAACTGTTGATAGATATAGCTGGTAAATTTGCTCTGGCTATTTACTCCGATTTCAGAGCACTCTCGTCTGAGTGTGCCAGAGCACAGAATAACTGACGAATTTACGAACGCTCAATATGGCCGGTGTCAGTAAACGTTGGCAAAAAAGCTTAAATTGTTGCCAGCAGTCACCAGTGCTCTGGATAACATAAAAACAGCCTAATCAGCTCTATTAGGGTGAGTAAAATGGTCAGAGTGAGCTGTTCTCTCATTTGTGTGGCTCAGTTGGTAGAGCATAGTGTTTGCAATGCCAGAGTTCTGGGTTCGATTCCCACGGGGGACCAGTCCGAACATTTTTTTTAATGAAACGTATGCATTCACTTATTGTAAGTCGCTCTGGATAAGAGTGTCTGCTAAATGACTAAAATGTAAAATTTCCAAAAATGTGTCTGGAAGTAGCTAGCAAGCTAGCCAACGTTAGCCAGTTAGCCTGGGTGCTTGACTGCTGTTGTTAGGACAGAACGCTCGGATTAAAGAGATGGTTGGGGTTAAAGTTTAAGAGGGTGTGAATGGGTGTAGACAAAGAGGAGCTCTCCAATAGGTGTACCAAAATATTCAAAGGCCATTTTCTCAAAAGTTAGGTTTTCAAAGCAGAATTACTTTCCCATTGTTCCTCAACTGTAGTGTGTGATATACCATTTTCTAGCTCTGAGTCTCTACATTTATCCAATGTAAAAAACACAATTTCAAATGTTGCTACATAAGACCGAATCGAGCTAGTCGGTTACATTTACAAAAAAATCTTCATATTGCTTTTTCCCATTAGACAGCAATGTTATGGCTTAACATGCCAAAGTATCGCTCAATAATTTAATATTTATTTGAGTAGACCTGGAAAACTCTTTTTGTGTCGAGTGGCGTGAGGGAGGCGGAGGACCATGAATATGTCATTGACGAATCAATTATTTTGGCATTTACCATTCCCTCTCCAATGTATCTAACAGTTCTAGTGGTAAAACCAAGGACATTGGACTGCTGGGATTGTTTACAGTACATGCTGAAATTGGGTTTGAGATATTGGACTCCATTCCAAGAGGCCAAGGGGATACTTTTATGAAAAAACATATTGGAAAGGAAACATAATAATTCACAACATACCACTAGGATTGTGGACACAATTCCTGCATTTGCCACATCACATACCATTTATTTTATTTGTTTATTTAACCTTTATTTAACTAGGCAAGTCAGTTAAGAACAAATTCTTATTTACAATGACGGCCTACCAAAAGGCTAAAGGCCTCCTGCGGGGACGGGGGATAAAAAAAATATAAAAATATAGGACAAAACACACATCACGACAAGAGAGACAACACAACACCACATAAAGAGAGACCTAAGACAACATAGCAAGGCAGCAACACATGACAACACAGCATGGTAGTGACAACAACATGGTAGAAACACAACATGGTAGCAGCACAAAACATGGTACAAACATTATTGGGTACAGACACCAGCACAAAGGTCAAGAAGGTACAGACAACAATACATCCCGCAAAGCAGCCACAACTGTCAGTAAGAGTGTCCATGATTGAGTCTTTGAATGAAGAGATTGAGATAAAACTGTCCAGTTTGAGTGTTTGTTGCAGCTCGTTCCAGTCGCTAGCTGCAGCGAACTGGAAAGAGGAGCAACCCTGGGATGTATGTGCTTTGGGGACCTTTAACAGAATGTGACTGGCAGAACAAGTGTTGTATGTGGAGGATAAGGGCTGCAGTAGATATCTCAGATAGGGGGGAGGGGGGGCCTAGGAGGGTTTTATAAATAAGCATCAATCAGTGGGTCTTGCGACGGGTATACAGAGATAACCAGTTTACAGAGGAGTATAGAGTGCAGTGATGTGTGCTATAAGGAGCATTGGTACTATGTGGCTTTGTTTTGTGTGCTAAATAGCCATATGGCGTAAGTGGATACATGTCAATCTACCTTCATAGAGGCTGTAATATGGGAAGGAGGTGCGGAGTGTTTGTGTGCTTGAGTGTTTATGTGTGTGGGCCTGTGCCTGAATAGTGAACAGTGTCCACAGATGAACAGTATAATTATCGTTTTAATTGCATTGGCACTCTGCATTGACTCTTATTGAGCAATATAGAACGCAAGTAGTACAGTATGCAATTTACATCAATAGTGTACGCCTTGCCCCTTGGCACTAAATCCCATCCCTCCATAGACTGTCCATCCTGTAGTGAAGCACAGGCCCTGGCTATAGGCTCACTAAACCACCATTGCCCTGCAAACAGAGGCAAGCCAATGGACATATATGTGTCTGTCTATGCCAACTCTGTACGTCTGTGTGTACACCATCATGTAAACATTACTGTGTGTGTGCTGACATCTTACAGAACAACATACAGTTTCAACGTCACTTAAGTACCACTGTACCTCATTTTCAGTGTGTAGTCTATTGACATGAAGTCTGCTCAATGACATTTAGTCGTATTTCAAGTTTTTTAAATTGTGTGTTTTGCGTGATTGTACCCCAGCCAATGTTGCCAAAACAAATTATTAACACAAAATGTACCTAAAAACGTATATCAAAACTACAGTCTTATTGTATCATCATGAGACAAATATCTTTCTATGGGACCCAGAAATGCATTTTTTGCTGAAGACATAGCTAGTGATATTGTTGGTTTATGAACTTAAACACTATGGCTGAACTATGACAAAGGGAAAATGTGAAACAAATATTTACCCTTGAGCTGTAAGCATAATGTACACTTAGGTTGTTGTCTGTATGCTAAGCTACAATATTCTAGCTAAGGTACAGTGCTTTGAGACAGACATGGAGCACAAATGCAGTTTATCCCCTTCCTTATTTGGCACGGCGGGACGAGGGGAGCATGTGTTCCCGGCGAGGTTAATTTGCATAGCGCCATTCTGACTTGTCCTTTTTGATTACGTCTTGCGTTACCTCCTGCTGTTTGTTCATTTGGGGGACTGAGGGGGGGCGACAATCTTTTATGTTTGATGGCTTTGAAGAATCTTTAATTGATTTGGGTTTAAACAATTGTGAAGGAAGTGATGGAGGGTGAGGGGGAGGCGGGGGGTGGGGGGTGTGGGGGGGGTTACTGGTGGTCCAGTCCATGAAATATGTCAGCATAAAAAATGATTATTAGGTTGTCGGACTAAATCCCAAATGGCACTCTTTTCCCTTTATAGTGCACTACATTTGACCTAGGGCTCTGCTCAAATGTAGTGCACTATAAACAAATACAGTGCCATTTAGGATGCATCCAACGTGTTCGATGGTAATGGGATATGAATGTGGGTTTGTACGAGGAAGGCTCTGGGTTGGGTTTAGGAGATTGGTTAATTGAAGCTGGCTGTGTGTGCGATAGTTGATTACCCCCTAGGGATCACTAACTCCAGGGAAACTCACGCAAGGTTTCTGTCCTTACAGATTAGCTTTCATACACACACAAACTGGCTCACACTCACTCACACAGGAATGCACAAGCACACACACGCATTCACACACACACCAGTGAAGGCTGGTGGGAGGAGCGATAGGAGGATGGGCTCATTGTAATGGCTGGAATGGAATAAATGTAATGCTATCAAACACAAACATGTGGAAACCACGTTTGTCTCGGTTCCATTAATTCTATTCCAGCCATTACAAGGAGCCCTCCAATAGCTCCTCCCATCAGCCTCTGACGCATACATACACATACACACACAAACAAACTGATACACACACACACAATAAGAGGTTATGACGGTGCAAACAACTATTTTGGAGGCCTATGAATTTATGGGACGGTGGGTATGCATTCTTTAACGACAATGTTCAGGCAGGTGGGAGATTAAAACATGCCATGATTTCCTGATTTGTGTGTGTGTTTAGCATGTGTGTGTCTGTCCCAGACTTTTGTGTATGAACAGCTATACAATATAGATCATGTATATCATGATATACAATATATATCAATGTATATCATCCCTACAGGATTTCCTGGTGATTTCTTGGGATATTTGCATTAACAAAATGCTACATTTTTTGGCAATTCTGACTAGGGTTGCAAAGGTACTGGTAATATACCAAAGTCCCGGGAATCTTCAGTAAATGTGTTAATTAACAAAAAATCGATGGCAATCTATTGTAAATTTGGTAATTTATACTCTAATAACTTTAACAAAAAAAATGCATATATAGTATTCATTTTTTATATCTGTGTCCATATTGTCCATCAGTTTCTAGTAGATAGACCATATGGTTAATGAGAAAATAGCCTAATTAATGAAAAAAGCATTTAAGCATTATTTTCAATTAACTCTGTGACTTCCAAATATTGACTTTTATTCACAACTGCCACTAGTTTGACACCAAAACATTGACAACAAATACATATTAACATGTAATAATAAAGGATTTATTAGTAACTGAAAGGTTGCAAGATCAAATCCCTGAGCTGACAAGGTACAAAATCTGTTGTTCTGCCCCGAACAAGGCACTGTTCCTAGGCCGTCATTGAAAATAAGAATTTGTTCTTAACTGACTTGCCTAGTAAAATTTAAAAAATGAAACACCAAAGGTATTCACTAAGTTGATGGTTTATAATTAGGATAATGATTTTTTATTTTAAAATCATCTTATTTAATTATGTCATATATTTTACATTGATAAGGCCACACAGAGGGCCAGAGCTAATTACAGACACCTGTAAAAATCTAAAGTACCCAAAAGGGCCACTAGATGTCTTCTGATAGATTACAGAAAATCCTTGAAAGATACCAAAATTCTGGCAGTTTACTGGTAAACTTAGAAAGTTTGCAAACCTATATCTCCCTTTGCAACCCTATATCTGACATTTTGCATGGCAATATGCCCTGATTTTGTCAAATTTGTCCTGAAAATGCTCTGACGAGGGAAAAAGTTTGTTGACGTGTGGCTTGATTGAACCATATTATGCAGTAAATGTGCAGTGATTGGTTGAAATTGTGAGCCCTCTTTTTGTACTGTGGTGATGTGTCAGTTTTATGTGATAATATTGATATGATTTGCCAACTCTGGTCTCTTGGCGCTCCCACCCCTACGGGAGGGCACCTCCCGCTCAGCCCAGTCAACGCTCTTCTCTGTCCTGGGACCCCAGCTTCCCCCTGAAGCTAGGACAGCAGAGTCCCTGCCCATCTTCCAAAAAACACAACCCTACCTCTTCAAAGAGTATCTTAAATAATCCCACAATACCCACTCCTAACACCCGCACTTGACTCCCCGCCACTAGCTCTGACTTTGCTGATAGCTACTTTATTGAGGAAAAATTGACTTACTATGACTGAGACATTTGGTTGTCCCACCTACCTATCTTAAGATGAATGCACTTACTGTAAGTTGCCCTGGATAAGAGTTTCTGCTAAATTACAAAAATGTAAAATGTAAATGTAAAGATTTGACTGCTTTATGCGGAAGTAGTGCATTGATTGGTCAAATTTGCAAGGCCTTGCAAATGCATGGATTTGTTGATTTTACCAAAATGCGATCGCAGAATTGCGGAATCCTGGAGGGAGAATAAGCTCCAAAAGTATTGGGACTGTGACAAATGTTTTGTTCTTTTGGCTCTGTACTCCAGCGCTTTGGATTTGAAATTATACAATAACGGTAAGGTTATAGTGTGGACTGTCCGCTTAAATTTGAATGTATTTTCATTCATATCGGGTGAACCGTTTAGAAATTACAGCACTTTTTGTAAATAGTCCCCCTCCCCATATTAATGGACCAAAAGTATTGGAACAAATTCACTTATGTGTATTAAAGTAGTAGAACGTTTATTATTTGGTCCAATATTCCTAGCACGCAATGATTACATCAAGCTTGTGACTCTACAAACTTGTTGGATGCATTTGCTTTTTGTTTTAGGATGTGTTTCAGATTATTTTGTACCCAATAGATATGTATGGAAAATTATGCATTGTGTCATTCTGAGGACACTTTTATGGTGAATAAGAATATAATATGTTTCTAAACACGTCTATAGTAATGTGGATGCTACCGTGATAACAGATGGTTCTAAATGAATCATGAATAATGATGCACATATGATACTCCAAATACATGCTAACCTCTCACCATTACTATAACAGGGGAGGTTAGAATTTTGGGGTAGGATATTTGTGCATCTGTAACTTTCTCACTCATCATTATTCATTGATTCATTCAGGATTCATGGTAGCATCCACATCTGCATTTCCTCATAGTCAATGTATCATTTCAAATCGAAAGTGCTGGAGTACTGTACAGAACCCCCCCCCCCCCCCCCCGGACCCGATAGGCATACATTTTTTTATTATATAGAGACCTGTTCCGAATGGACCCAGGGACAACTAGACCCTATCCGTATAGACCTGCTTGGATCCAGACCCGGTCTGATCCGAGTGAAGAAAGCAACAGAAAGGAAAACATTTCAGCTACTTTATAAACCAGAGCTGATAAAACTCGAGAGGAGGGAGAGAGGTGTTGCTCTAGCAGGCAGGGGAGAAGGGCCATACTGTGAGCAAGTGACATGGAGAGGAGGGAGGGAGAGACAGCAACTAACCAAGTCAACTTGCTGCCATAGCTCCCAAAGTTATTTATCATCAAATATGATTATGCAGTACCTGTCTTAACTGCATCAAACCAGGAGAAGCGGATTACTTAGTACCTGTCTTGACTGCTTCAAACCAGGAGAAGCTAGTTAAGCTAGCTAATGTTAGCTAGCTAGGCTAACTGAGGCTGCAGTGCATGCACTTTCTCTTCCTACTGTTACAAATAACAACAACTCCATTCAGAATATTAAGTAGCAGTCTGCCTCCCTGTTGGCTATTGGTCATTGTAGTCTATCCTTTTCCTATAACTTTGAATTATGTCATTTAATTTCATCTTCCATTGATTAGATATCTATTAACTTTTGCCACACATGGAGTGAGGCTCTATTTCTTTAGCCTATTGCCACTTTGATAACTTACAGTGCCTTTGGAAAGTATTCAGACCCCTTGACTTCTCCACATTTTGTTATGTTACAGCCTTATTCTAAAATAGATTAAATATATATATTTTTCAGCAATCTCCACACAATACCCCATAATGACGAAGTTTAAAGAGGTTTTTAGAATGTTTTACAAACGTATTAAAAATAAAAAACACATAGCTTATTTACATAAGTATTGCTATGAGACTCGAAATTGAGCTCACGTGTATCCTGTTTCCATTGATCATCCTTGAGATGTTTCTACAACTTGATTGGAGTCCACCTGTGGTAAATTCAATTGATTGGACATGATTTGGAAAGGCACACGCCTGTCTATATAAGGTCCCACAGTTGACAGTGCATGTCAGAGCAAAAACCAAGCCATGAGGTCGAAGGAATTGTCCGTAGAGCTCCGAGACAGGATTATGTCGAGACACAGATCTGGAGAAGGGTACCAAAAAAATTCTGCCGCATTGAAGGTTCCCAGGAACACAGTGGCTTCCATCATTCTTAAATGGAAGAAGTTTGGAACCACCAAGACTCTTACTAGAGCTGGCCGCTCAGCCAAACTGAGCAATCGGGGGCTAAGGGTCTTGGTCAGGGAGGTGACCAAGAACCCGATGGTCACTCTGACAGAGCTCTAGAGTTCCTCTGTGGAGATGGAAGAACCTTCCAGAAGGACAACCATCTCTGCAGCACTCCACCAAAACCTGCCTCAGAGCGCTCAGGACTTCAGACTGGGGTGAAGGTTCCCCTTCCAACAGGACAATGACCCAAAGCACACATCCAAGACAATGCAGGAGTGGCTTCGGGACAAGTCTCTGATTGTCCTTGAGTGGCCCAGCCAGAGCCCGGACTTGAACCCAATCGAAGATCTCTGGAGAGACCTGAAAATTGCTGTGCAGCAACGCTCCCCATCCAACCTGACAGAGCTTGAGAGGATCTGCAGAGAAGAATGGGAGAAACTTCCCAAATACAGGTGTGCAAAACTTGTAGCGTCATACCCAAAAAGACTCAATGATGTAATTGCTGCCAAAGGTGCTTCAACAAAGTACTGAGTAAAGGGTCTGAATACTTGTGTAAATGTGAAATTTCAGTTTTAAATTAGCAAAAAATTCTAAAAACCTGTTTTTGCTTTGTCATTATGGGGTTAGGGTTAGGGCTAGAATATGGCTATAACAAAATGTGGAAAAGTCAAGGCATCAGAATACTTTCCGAAGGAACTTTATGATTGGCCAACAACAAGCTACAGGCGCCACGCACTTCTCTCTTGAAAAGCAAGAGCAGCTGCATAAATTATAAAATGTCTCTCTTTGTCTCTACTGCAGCAATCGCGTTCGGATCTGTACATGCCATTCCGGACAAGTCGGTTAAAATTACACATACCCGAGACAATCATATTGCTCTTCAACCGATCGCTGCCCGCACCTGCCCTCCCGTCCAGCATCACTACTCTGGACGGTTCTGACTTAGAATATGTGGACAACTACAAATACCTAGGTGTCTGGTTAGACTGTAAACTCTCCTTCCAGACTCACATCAAACATCTCCAATCCAAAATTAAATCTAGAATTGACTTCCTTTTTTGCAACAAAGCATCCTTCACTCATGCTGCCAAACATACCCTCGTAAAACTGACCATCCTACCGATCCTCGACTTCGGTGATGTCATTTACAAAATAGCCTCCAACACTCTACTCAACAAATTGGATGCAGTCTATCACAGTGCCATCCGTTTTGTCACCAAAGCCCCATATACTACCCACCACTGCGACCTATACGCTCTCGTTGGCTGGCCCTCGCTTCATACTCATCGCCAAACCCACTGGCTCCAGGTCATCTACAAGACCCTGCTAGGTAAAGCCCCGCCTTATCTCAGCTCGCTGGTCACCATAGCAGCACCCACCCGTAGCATGCGCTCCAGCAGGTATATCTCACTGGTCACCCCCAAAGCCAATTCCTCCTTTGGCCGCCTCTCCTTCCAGTTCTCTGCTGCCAATGACTGGAACGAACTACAAAAATCACTGAAACTGGAGACACTTATCTCCCTCACAAGCTTTAACCACCAGCTGTCAGAGCAGCTGACAGATCACTGCACCTGTACATAACCCATCTGTAAATAGCCCAAACAACTACCTCATACCCTACTGTATTTATTTATTTATATTGCTCCTTTGCACCCCAGTATTTCTACTTTGCACATTCATCTACTGCACATCTACCATTCCAGTGTTTAATTGCTATATTGTATTTACTTCGCCACCATGGCCTATTTATTGCCTTACCTCCCTTATCTCACCTCATTTGCACACATTGTATATGGACTTGTTTTTCTACTGTATTATTGTTTGTATGTTTGTTTACTCCATGTGTAACTCTGTGTTGTTGTATGTGTCGAACTGCTTTGCTTTATCTTGGCCAGGTCCCAGTTGTAAATGAGAACTTGTTCTCAACTTGCCTACCTGGTTAAATAAAGGTGAAAAAATTAAATAATAATAAAATATCAGATCCTTCTGAGACCTGTGACATTATTTAGACTTCTGGATTTTTATTTAACCTTTATTTAACTAGGCAAGTCAGTTAAGAACATATTCTTACTTACAATGACGGCCTACCGGGGAACAGTGCCTTGTTCACCGCCTTGTTCAGGGGCACAACAACAGATTTTTACCTTGTCAGCTCGGGGATTCAATCCAGCAACCTTTTGGTTATTGGCCCAACGCTTTAAACACTAGGCTACCTGCCACCCCACGGGTATATGTGGATTCGGACCCGCTTGGGTCCCAGATCGGGTCTCAGGTATATGTGGATCTGTGAAGCCCTCTAGAGTTTGTGTTCCTCCCACAGACACTCACCACTCTCGACCTCCAGCAGGGCCTTGGTGAGGATGCTCCCAGCTACAGAGATAGCCTGACAGATGTAGTATCCCGAGTCCTCACTGTGGACGTCTGTGATGGTCAGTTCCCCGCTCAGAGACACAGAGAACCGGCCCGACTGGGCAGCTTCCTGGATGGGGAACAGCAGGATCTGGGGAGGCAGGAAATGACACAACACACTGTCACATAACAAGTAGGCTGAAACCAGTCAGCACAAGGGGACAAAACTTCACAACAACTGTTGTCACACAACAGGTAAAGCATATCATAACATCACATTATTTTGAACGTAATTTGGTTCTCAATTAACTACCTTGATAGAAATTGGCTGTGTAAAACTGAATAGTATTTTGCCAGTGGGATTTTGAAAGTGTGAAGCAGTGGATACACTTAAGATAATTCAGCCATCTGAAAGGCCACATGAAAGAGAGAGAGAGAGAGAATGTCTGTGTGTGCATGCATGTCTGTTTGCTAAATGCATGCAGTGTATGTGTGTGTGGTTTTCGTCGCCTGTAATGTGTATGTGTATATTTTTTTTTGGGGGGGGGGGGTGCAAGGGTGCGGTGCTCTTTGACTCTGTCCTCTAAGAGGCTTAAAGCTGGTTGGTGGACAGCCCATGGCTAGAGGTAAAAGATGAAGGGATAATCGTGTGTGCGTGAGAGGCAGAGAAAGAGTGAAAAAGGGAGAGGGCCACAGTCGCGCTTAGGGATAGAGAGAGGGAGGAGACAGGCACAGAGGGATAGAGGGAGGGATAGAGGGAGAAGATGGGCACAGAGGGAGGGAAAAAATAGAGGGAAAGGGCAAAGAAGAGGGAGAAAAGAGGGCCACAGGGGCACAAAGGGAGAGCTAGAGGGAGGGAAAGAGGGAGGAGAGAGGCGCAGAGGGATAGAGGAAGGTATAGTGGGAATAGTTAGTTAAACCAAAGAGAAGCCCTCTGTTGTGCTATTTAGAGCCAGGCAGTTTGGTGTTATCTAACACAGCCATGGCAGGGCTACAAATGGGTTCTCTCTCTCTCTCTGCATCTCCGACTCCCACATACAATCCTTCGCTCTCTACATCAACTTCTCATTCCTCTCCCCTCTTTTACATTAGCATCTATCCATTTCTATCTTCCCTTTTCTGTTTCTGTTTCTACCTCTCCCTCTACCCACTATACCAACCACTCTCTCCCTCTATCCACCTTCTCTTCATATCTCTCTCTCCATCACCCCCCCCCCCCCACCCTCCTTCTGTCCCTGAGAGTGATGCTACAGGCTCCCACGCACACACTCCCACCAGGCCTTTCAGCATGCTGCCGCAGACTGTGATGCTTCACAGAGTTCTCTGGATTCTCACAGTGACACGCACGCACGCAGAGACATACACATACTTATTTTCTATCTTGCCTAAGGAGCCTATATACTCCTGGTGAGATCTGCTCTAAAATGAGAAGTATATTGCACATTTACACCATAGACTAACACCAGGGTTCACCTCCCACTGCCTCAAAAAGTGTGTGTGCGCTTGAGCACATGTGCGTGTGAGGACAAATTACTAAAGAGGGAGCCAGAGATCAATATAGCCTAACCAGAAGAAAAAAAACTGTTTCCGATCCTGCTCCTCCTGCTTCCCGCTGCTGCTGGCCTGAAGTTCCCAGTAATAGGCTACATCAGTGGTCGGCATCCTTTTCCATTTGGAGTGCCAAGTTATCGTACCATTTCTACTAATCTGCATGACAGTTATGATTTTCATATGCACATTTTCATGGAACGGTTGCATTATATTTATAAAAAGGTCTTCCTATCTCAAAGTCAATGTCATGTGATTAATCAAAACTATCTAGATGAAAATGATACAAATCTAAAAGTAACTTCTATTGCCATTGCCATTGCCAATGTGTAAAAACAGCCTACATAAAGCCAACAAATAAAGACATTGCAGCCCACAGGTAGAAAATATCCTGATAAAAATAAAAATCCTATAAACCACATTGGCTACGCATGGCCTGTCTGCAAGTAACTTGAAACATTGTATCAACCATTAACTTGGTCAGCCAGAAGCTGGTGCTAACAAACTTGCAAACAACATTGTATCAAATATTCTGGGCCCTCAGAGTTTCCTGTGCCAATGAGCTCCAAACAGACAGACACCGCTGTAGGCTTTTTGTGCAAGGGATAAGACGTAATCAGTTATGCCTATTTTATGACGTTTCCACCCGACCAGAGCATGACGTTTTTTTCCATTTCATGCTGAGTGGCTATCGAAAGGAAGAGCTGGACAGATTTTTCAAATAGGCTATGTTGAGGAGCTATTGACGGTCTCAATGGATGTGAAAAAATACTGTTTACTGACTGTTTGAGGCAAAGAAAAATGAGTTTGAGAATCTCCACATGGTGAGTTAAGACAATCAGAAATAGTATCAGAAATAGTATCAGATCCCCAAATGGGCACATTTATAGGCCTACATTTCCGAGCAGGCCAGGTAGCCTAGGCCTAGTTCTATACGTAATTAAGTGTGTGTCCTTACTCAAGATTGACAGGAGAGCTCCAAACAAAAGACAATGAATTAATTGACAACTTGTAAATGGAATGAAATAAACATGTGTAGCCTAGGTTGTGCGCTCTACAAACAACATGTCCACTTCTACATTGACATCGGTAAGACTGTAATGCATTCAATATATCATTATTATTACCAGAAAATACCGTAACCAAACAAGTGTAGATTAGAAGTTATGGGAATTAACGGTAAATGTACTGCTGGTGATACTGGTGTTGTAAGGGGCTTATTACAGTTGTATTTCAGCCACTAGGGAGTATTCGGGTGAAGCTCATGGGAAATAAAGCAAAACAGTTTATGTGGACTGGGGGAGAGGAAGAAAAACTATTTTATTTTAAATGCTGTAAACTGCTGTTACATCGTGTTGACATGATCAAGTAAACAGTACCTTTCGTGCTGGAGTTTACATTATAAACTCATAGAAAGGATAACACATTTGTTACCCTTTCTATGAGCTTATAATATACGCTACCGTTCAAAAGTTTGGGGTCACTTAGACATTTCCTTGTTTTTGAAAGTAAAGCACATTTTTTGTCCATTAAAATAACATAACATTTATCAGAAATACAGTGTAGACATTGTTAATGTTGTAAATGACTATTGTAGCTGGAAACGGGCTGTCACGACTTCCACTGAAGTCGGTCCCTCTCCTTGTTCGGGCGGTGTTCGGCGGTCGACGTCACCGGCCTTCTAGCCATCGCCGATCCACTTTTCATTTTCCATTTGTTTTGTCTTTGTTTTACACACCTGGTTTCAATTCCCCAATTACATGTTCATTCTTTTACCCTCTGTTTTCCCCATGGTTTTTGTGCGTGTTTGTTTTATGTATTTCGGTCCTTTTGTGTGGGCTTGGTATTTCTACATGTGCTTGGTACTCATCTCTGCTGTCCTGCGCCTGACTCCTCTGCACCAGCTACACCCACACCTTTACACGGGCTGATTTTTCATGGAATATCTACATAGGCGTACAGAGGCCCATTATCAGCAACCATCACTCCTGTGTTCCAATGGCACGTTGTATTAGCTAATCCAAGTTTATTATTTTAAAAGGCTAATTGATCATTAGAAAACCCTTTTGCAATTACGTTAGCACAGCTGAAAACTGTTGTTCTGATTAAAGAAGCAATACAACTGACCTTCTTTAGACTTGTTGAGTATCTGGAGCATCAGCATTTGTGGGTTCGATTACAGGCTCAAAATGGCCAGAAACAAGAACTTTCTTCTGAAACTCGTCAGTCTATTATTGTTCTGAGAAATGACAGCTATTCCATGTGCGAAATTGCCAAGAAACTGAAGATCTCGTACAACGCTGTGTTCTACTCCCTTCACAGAACAGCGCAAACTGGCTCTAACCAGAATAGAAAGAGGAGTGGAAGGCCCCGGTGCACAACTGAGCAAGAGGACAAGTACATTAGAGTGTCTAGTTTGAGAAACAGACGCCTCACAAGTCCTCAACTGGCAGCTTCATTAAATAGTACCCGCAAAACACCAGTCTCAACATCAGTGAACAGTGAAGAAGCGACTATGGGATACTGGCCTTCTAGGCAGAGTTCCTCTGTCCAGTGTCTGTGTTCTTTTGCCCATCTTAATCTTTCTTTTGTTATTCTTTCTTTGCAACTCTGCCTAGAAGGCCAGCATCCTGGAGTCGTCTCTTCACTGTTGACGTTGAGACTGGTGTTTTGCGGGTACTATTTACAACATTAACAATGTCTACACTGTATTTCTGATCAATTTGATGTTATTTTAATGGACAAATTTTTTTATTTTCTTTAAAAAACAAGGACATTTCTAAGTGACCCCAAACTTTTGAATGGTAGTGTAAACTCAAATTCTTTAATGGGTCACCAATGTTGTATCGGACTGTTAGTTGACTAACTGTAGCCTGTCTGATGCTCTGCACAATTCATGTCAGCCTCCTTTGTCCTCTTTCATCAATGACCCATTTTCGACCAATGGCCTGCCATTGGCATGGCAGCCATTTTGTGCCAGAACCACACTGACTGAACATCAGTTTCCACAGTGAAGTGGTCATATTGGTGTATACAGAACAACTGTGTTGACCTGATACAGTATTCTATGGTGGGTGTCTTACCTGGCTGCCTTCTTTCTGCCAGAACACGGCAGGTGGAGGGTTGCCCTTGGTTCCACAGAGGAAGTTTACAGTGCGACCCTGGGCTGTGATCTGGTCCCGGGGCCGAACCACAATCTGAGGGGGCACTGCAGAGAGAGGGAAGAGTATGTTAGGACATCCAAAATATGTTCATGTTGTGTTTCTTTGTGTGTGCACGTGCGTGTGTGCATGCCTGTGTTTGGTGTGCACTTGCTATCCTGTCTTCTTGTGAGTGTGTCTGCAAGCGGTGTGTGTGTCCACCAAGCTGTCACCATTGACACTGTGCATGTGTGGAATGCTTAGAGGCCCACCAGAGCCCCCTGTGCTCACAAACACTATGGACACACACACACACACCTCTGTTTAGAGTGAATAAAATACAGACCACCACTTTGACAACTCTACCAATCTAACACTTACATAATTTGAAGATGATATTTTTTTTTTAATAAGGATTTAGGGTTCTTTGGCTTTCTGCATGCTCAGTGGTGCATATAGAGGAGCCCACCCTCCCTCTACATCCTACCCAGTCATGTACACCTTAAACTGGGGCACAAATCTGGAGGTCACTTCTTGATCTAGATCCTTGTATTCAGATGTCTTTGAAGGAGGAAAATAATACAATGGGGGTGAGGAGAATGAAACTTCATCCTCATAATCTCACACACACACACACACACACACACACACACACACACACACACACACACACACACACACACACACACACACACACACACACACACAGCTTCTTGATTGCCATTGATCACACAACCAGCTATTGTCTATTATTGCAGAGAGACTGAATGTGTAATGATGTCACCTTTGCCCTTGTAGTGCCTAATTGATTTCTCATCTCCCTGGCTGATCCACCTCTCTTATTTCACTTTCACTCTCAATTAGAGAGCAGACAGAGATGAAGGCCAAGGGGTAAAGAGAAGGAGGGGTAGAGAGGAGGGGTAGAGAGAAGGAGAGCCGTCCATGGGAGGGGTGCGTCACTTGAGTGGGTTGAGTCACTGACGTGGTCTTCCTGTCTGGGTTGGCGCCCCCCCTTGGGTTGTGCCATGGCGGAGATCGTTGTGGGCTATACTCGGCCTTGTCTTAGGACGGTAAGTTGGTGGTTGGAGACATCCCTCTAGTGGTGTGGGGGCTGTGCTTTGGCAAAGTGGGTGGGGTTATATCCTGCCTGTTTGGCCCTGTCCGGGGGTATCATCGGATGGGGCCACAGTGTCTTCTGACCCCTCCTGTCTCAGCCTCCAGTATTTATGCTGCAGTAGTTTATGTGTCGGGGGGCTAGGGTCAGTCTGTTACATCTGGAGTATTTCTCTTGTCTTATCCGGTGTCCTGTGTGAATTTAAATATGCTCTCTCTAATTCTCTCTTTCTCTCTTTCTGTCTTTCTCTCGGAGGACCTGAGCCCGAGGACCATGCCTCAGGACTACCTGGTATGATGACTCCTTGCTGTCCCCAGTCCACCTGGCCGTGCTGCTGCTCCAGTTTCAACTGTTCTGCCTGCGGCTATGGAACCCTGACCTGTTCACCGGACGTGCTTGTTGCACCCTCGACAACTACTATGATTATTATTATTTGACCATGCTGGTCATTTATGAACATTTTAACATCTTGACCATGTTCTGTTATAATATCCACCCTGCACAGCCAGAAGAGGACTGGCCACCCCTCATAGCCTGGTTCCTCTCTAGGTTTCTTCCTAGGTTTTTGGCCTTTCTAGGGAGTTTTTCCTAGGGAGTTTTTCCTAGCCACCGTGCTTCTTTCACATGCTTTGCTTGCTGTTTGGGGTTTTAGGCTGGGTTTCTGTACAGCACTTTGAGATATCAGCTGATGTACGAAGGGCTATATAAATACATTTGATTTGATTTGAGAGGGGTAGAGAGAAATGGGGTAGAGAGAAATATGGGTAGAGAGAAGGAGAGGGGGTAGAGAGAAGGAGAGGGGGTAGAGCAAGTGAGTTGGGGGAGTGAGAGGCAGAAAGAGAGAAAGGAAAAGAGTGTTAGAGACAGGTCCTGACGGAGCACATTAATAGTGCCTTTGGGTTGCATCCTATTTATCTCCGCTTTCATTTCCTTTCAATTCATCAAACCAATAGTGGAGCCAGACCCCAGCAATCATTATCGACCCACCTGGAGCAGTTAGTCTAACAGAAAAGCTACCACCTTTGGTTAACTGCCCTGTGTGTATTTTCACTTTAGAGGTGTGTTTATTTCAGGATGGTTGCTCTATTTCTGAAGTGTGTAGGCCTACCACAAGCTTTCATTTTTCCCTAACGACGCCCCATAGACAAAGCTACCCCTTCTTCCTGTCACCCTCGCTCTTCGCACAGTGGGACGGGTGTGGTCGGCATGTCAACAACCGGATAAATCACCCACAAAATAGACCCCGGGCAGAGGTCGCTGAGGGTCGTGTTCAGGGGTCAAACGAGACGCCACATGCCGACCCCAAAGGTCAACAAGGTAAAATCTGAAACACATCCCCTACTGTCTGTCATTTAGGCTAGGGGCTGTTGGACAGAAGAAGAGCTAGCTAGCTAGCAAACAAAAGTAACACCAGAAAACAACAATCAATGTGTCCCTCTTTCCTGTCTACGTAGCTATCTCTGGGGCATGCGCTCCTATTGATTCAATCCCATTGTCACGGTTGATGAAAGTGTAACAGTTGTTAAAGTACTATGTGAATTTCACCAGGTTCATATATTAATATGTCATGTTGATTTGTTATTATGCATGCCTGCATCGTGGGAGTAGGAGAGTGTGTACTTACGTTTTGCCCTGCGTGCTCGTGCTCAAATCATTTTGATGCACTATGAGAGGTAGGCACGCTTTTTCTGTCGTCTTCAGAAAAGTTTGATTCTTTTAAGCACAAAGTCATACACACAGTGTTTTGTTCATGAATAATGTTGTATATTTAGAGGTTACTCATAAGTGGATGGTATTGTTAACCTGTTGGGGGTAGGGGGCAGTATTGACACGGCCGGATAAAAAACGTACCCGATTTAATCTGGTTACTACTCCTGCCCAGTAACTAGAAATGCATATAATTATTGGCTTTGGATAGAAAACACCCTAAAGTTTCTAAAACTGTTTGAATGGTGTCTGTGAGTATAACAGAACTCATATGGCAGGCAAAAACCTGAGAAGATTCCTTACAGGAAGTGCCCTCTCTGACAAGATCTTGTTCTTCTTGTCTCTGTTTATTGAAGACTGAGGATCTTTGCTGTAACGTGACACTTCCTACGGCTCCCATAGGCTCTCAGAGCCCGGGAAAAAGCTGAATGATATCGAGGCAGCCCCAGGCTGAAACACATTTGCGCGTTTGGCAAGTGGCCGATCAGAGGATAATGGGCTTAGGCGCGTGCACGAGTCGACCCCGTGCTTTATTTTCTTTCGTCTTTTTACCTAAACGCAGATTCCCGGTCGGAATATTATCGCTTTTTTAATGAGAAAAATGCCATAAAAATTGATTTTAAACAGCGGTTGACATGCTTCGAAGTACGGTAATGGAATATTTAGACATTTTTTGTCACGAAATGCGCCGTGCTCGTCACCCTTCTTTACCATTCGGATAGTGTCTTGAACGCCGCTATTTGGATATAAAGATGGGTTATTTGGGACCAAACCAACATTTGTTATTGAAGTAGAAGTCCTGGGAGTGCATTCTGACGAAGAACACCAAAGGTAATAACATTTTTCTTATAGTAAATCTGACTTTGGTGAGTGCTAAACTTGCTGGGTGTCTAAATAGCTAGCCCTGTGATGCCGGGCTATCTACTGAGAATATTGCAAAATGTGCTTTCACCGAAAAGCTATTTTAAAATCGGACATATCGAGTGCATAGAGGAGTTCTGTATCTATAATTCTTAAAATAATTGTTATGCTTTTTGTGAACATTTATCGTGAGTAATTTAGTAAATTTTTTGTAATTTCACCGGAAGTTTGCGGGGGGCATGCTAGTTCTGAACGTCACATGCTAATGTAAAAAGCTGGTTTTTGATATAAATATGAACTTGATTGAACAAAACATGCATGTATTGTATAACATAATGTCCTAGGTGTGTCATCTGATGAAGATCATCAAAGGTTAGTGCTGCATTTAGCTGTCTTCTGGGTTTTTGTGACATTATATGCTAGCTTGAAAAATGGGTGTCTGATTATTTCTGGCTGGGTACTCTGCTGACATAATCTAATGTTTTGCTTTCGTTGTAAAGCCTTTTTGAAATCGGACAGTGTGGCTAGATTAACGAGAGTCTTGTCTTTAAAATGGTGTAAAATAGTCATATGTTTGAGAAATTGAAGTAATAGCATTTCTAAGGTATTTGAATAACGCGCCACAGGATTCCACTGGCTGTTACGTAGGTGGGACGATTTCGTCCCGCCGACCCTAGAGAGGTTAAGATGCACTTGTAATTGTACTTTTTAGGATGATGTCAACATTCTGAATTCAACATGTGGTTAATAGCTAGCTAAGGTATTAGCAGGTTATTGTATGTGTGAACGATGGCTAGCTCCTCAAATGATCCCAGTCCCTTGTATTGTGCATCTGTTGTAGAAAGAGGCGATGATTCGCAGAACATATGTGCTCTACAAATGTTTGATTTTCTTTTGGATGCAGATGCAGGATGCATAGAGTGAATTCTGCTTGATTAAAACTACCTGATCTCCAAAGTCCACACGTCTATAGTCTCAGTCAACCACACACAATGCAGAGTTACAGCGGTGCAGTACAGCACCGGTTACAAAAGCACTGAAATAGTGCAGAAACGCAGCGTAATAACCACATCTTATGCTACCTCACCCTTGGCTTGTGCGCACACACACAAAGACAACACACTTTGATGATATATCGACTGTCACGTCCTGACCAGTGAGAAGGGTCATTTTGCCATAGTAGAATGGTCAGAGCATGGCAGGGGGGTTGTTTTGTGTGTTTTGGGGTTGGTTTGTTTCTAGGGGAATTTGTTCTAGTTTTCTGTTTCTATGTTTCATTTTCCTTGTGTGGCCGAGTATGGTTTCCAATCAGAGGCAGGTGTCTTTCCTTGTCTCTGATTGGAAGCCATACTTAGGCAGCCTGTTTTTCTTTAATCCTTTCGACGCCTGTGACATCAACAACAATATCAACAAAACAAATCCAGTCCACACTAGACAAGGGGTTTGATTAAGACAACTTGACTAAGCACAAACCCAGCTAGTTTTAGTGTTTTTTTTACTGGGTCTTTTTCCCCTCCGAAGCTCCAACTTGAGAATAACAATGGCGATGCTTGATTTGAGGAGACACATTCACTCACACATCGCCTATGGCTACAATAAATAATTAGCCATAAAGGGCACAGCGCTACAGAGCTGAGCTTCAGAGGCAGGAAAAATGGAGAAGATTTAATGTTCTCACATGGGATAGCACATTGGGGAACACACTGTAATGGTGGATCTAAAATATACATAACACCAGAATTGAGAAAATGTATCAGATGTGTCATAGGGAAGAAATGAGAAATGCCTTCCGCCTACTACATGTTTTAAGAAACTAAGTTCCAGCCTTAAAGCCACAATCCTGATTTGTTTTGTCAGCCAAAGGAATTAGCCACTTGGTTTGGTTTTAAGCTGAGGGATGGGGCTGGAGAAATATATTATTTGATTTATCAACCTTGAAATAAAAATAGATAGATACTTGCTTTGAATTTCAAAAGAGGAGTCCGTTGACTTATTTTAAGTGCCTATATTGCAAGTAAGTACACACATAACTGGGGAGACATGCATAAGAGAGTCTATTTTAGCCTGTGGGAGTCCATGACTCTTTCTTTGTGATAAGATATGTGAGGGAGGTCTGTTAGGAAGGAGAGTGGTGGTCAGAGGGAGAGGTAAAGCAGCTGTGTGTGTGTGTGTGTGTGTGTGTGTGTGTGTGTGTGTGTGTGTGTGTGTGTGTGTGTGTGTGTGTGTGTGTGTGTGTGTGTGTGTGTGTGTGTGTGTGTGTGTGTATACATATGCATGTTCACAAGGAAGTGTGTGTCTTTGTGTGGATAGTACTTTTCAACTGACTCCTCAGCTCCCACATACTGTGCTTACGCTAGGCTAGATCAGAGTGCAGTTAGTTTCAGTGTTGAAGTTGTATGGAACACAGCAACTCACAGCAGGCCTCTAAATCAAACAGCAGCAGACAGTGTTTACAACAGATGATCTAAAACCATGCACTAAGAGAGAGGAGGCTCTCAAACACACACACTCATCATCATCATTGGCAATCACTTGGGGTCGAGTATGATTGTCCTCCTGATGGGTCCTGCTTGTGGGCCTTCAGATAGCTGAAGAGGCTGAGCCGGGAGCCACATATTTTGGTGCAGTGTGGGAAGGGGTGAGTGGTGGTGGTGGATGGTGGTTGGGCCTTATTATGGAAAGTTTCTTCTTTCGAAGTTGCTGCTTGTCCTCTGCGGCATGGCAGAGATCTTCTTCATAATGTGCTACTCCTTCTTGTGCAGTTTTCCTCTATGTCGACCTATCTTTTCGTAGTGTCCTTCCAGCTGGAGATGTTTATGTGGAACTTTTTGAGTTTAGTCTTTAGGTTGTCCTTGTACCGCTTCATTTGTCCTCCAGGAGCCCGCTGTCCTGCGTTTAGTTGTGAATACAGGGCCTGTTTCGGGAGGCGAGAGTTGGGCATCATGACAACAAGGCCAGTCCATCGTAGCTGGTGTTGAGCAGTGTTGGTGGTAATGCTGCTGATGTTTGCCTCATCAAGGACATTGGTGTTGGTGCGCCTGTCTTCTCAGTTGATCCTCATGATGTTGCGAAGGCATTTTGGTGGTGCGACCCCAGGGACTCTGACTCTCTATTGGTTACACAGACTTTTGGACTCCCATCCTATTCTAACCACTTCTCACCGGCTTTGTATTCATGTTACCTGATACAATTGCTGTACAATATGATCTTGTTGCCATCTGACGCACATTCAGATAAATAAATCAGCACTGCATAAATCAGCACTGCAGAGCTCTGCCTGTCCTATGGTTCACAGCACCAATCCAGGTGTGTTGGTCATTACTGAGATGTGGTTAAGGAAGAGTGTTTTGAACACTGATGTTAACCTTTCTGGTTATAACCTTTTTCGGCAAGACAGATCTTCCAAAGGTGGGGGAGTGGCAGTCTTTACCAAGGATCACCTTCAGTGCTCGGTTGTATCCACCAAGTCTGTCCCCAAACAATTTGATTTGCTGGTTTTAAGCATTCAACTTTCAAATAGCTATTTTTTGACTGTTGCTGCGTGCTATCGTCCTCCATCAGCATCGGCACCGATAAAGATTTTAAAAAACGGTGGGTGCAATGATGCTGCCTTGCTTAACTCCAGAGTTCATCTTGAAGGGTTCAGTTTCAGCACCACTGTTCCTGAGCACTGAAGCTGTCGTTCTGGTATTCGCAGTATTCTGGTGAAATTGTCAGGGCAGACGATTTTTTTACAGTATCAGCCAGAGGGCATGGCGTTTCACAGAGTCAAAGGCTTTTGTAAAGTCTATAATGGTCATGTACAGTGGTTGCTTTTTCTCCCTTCATTTTTCTAGCAGTTGTGGTGCTGTGAAGATCATTTCAGTGGTGCGTCTGTTTGGACGAAAGCCATACAGAGATTCTGGAATACCTATGTAAGAATGCTGTTCATTGACTACAGCTTTCAACACCATAGTGAAGCTCATCATTAAGTTCGGGGCCCTGGGTCTGAACCCCGCCCTGTGCAACTGGGTCCTGGACTTCCTGGCGGGCCGCCCCCCAGGTAGTGAAGGTAGGAAAAATCCCATCATATATATACAGTTGAAGTCGGAAGTTTACATACACCTTAGCCAAATACATTTGAACTCAGTTTTTCACAATTCCTGACATTTAATCCTAGAAAAATTCCCTGTCTTGGGTCAGTTAGGATCACCACTTTATTTTAAGAATGTGAAATGTCAGAATAATAGTAGAGAGAATGATTTATTTCAGCTTTACTTTCTTTCATCACATTCCCAGTGGGTCAGAAGTTTACATAAACGCAATTAGTATTTGATAGCATTGCCTTTAAATTGTTTAACTTGAGTCAAATGTTTCGGGTAGCCATCCACAAGCTTCCCACAATAAGTTGGGTGAATTTTGGCCCATTCCTCCTGACAGAGCTGGTGTAACTGAGTCATGTTTGTAGGCCTCCTTGCTCGCACATGCTTTTTTAGTTCTGCGCACAAATGTTCTATAGGATTGAGGTTAGGGCTTTGTGATGGCCCCTCCAATACCTTGATGTTGTTGTCCTTAAGCCGTTTTGCCACAACTTTGGAAGTATGCTTGGATCATTATCTGTTTGGAATTCCCATTTGCAACCAAGCTTTAACTTCCTGACTGATGTCTTGAGATGTTGCTTCAATATACCCACATAAGTTCCCTCCTTATGATGCCATCTATTTTGTAAAGTGCACCAGTCCCTCCTGCAGCAAAGCACCCCAACAACATAATGCTGCCAACCGTGCTTCACGTTTGGGATGGTGTTCTTTCGGCGCCTACCCCTTTTTCCTCCAAACATAACGATGGTCATTATGGGCAAAAAGTTATATTTTTGTTTCATCAGACCAGAGGACATTTCTCCAAAAAGTATGTTTTTTTCCCCAATGTGCAGTTGCAAACCGTAGTCTGGCATTTTTATGGCGGTTTTGGAGCAGTGGCTTCTTCCTTGCTGAGCGGCCTTTCAGGTTTTGTCGATATAGGACTCGTTTTACTATGGATATAGATCATTTTGGACCAGTTTTCTCCAGCATCTTCACAAGGTCCTTTGCTGTTGTTCTGGGATTGATTTGCACTTTTCGCACCAAAGTATGTTCATCTCTAGGAGACAGAACGCGTCTCCTTCCTGAGGGGTATGACGGCTGCGTGGTCCCATGGTGTTTATACTTGCGTACTATTGTTTGTACAGATGAACGTGGTACCTTCAGGTGTTTGGAAATTGCTCCCAAGGATGAACCAGACTTGTGGAGGTCTACTAATTTTTTTCTGAGGTCTTGGCTGATTTCTTTTGATTTTCCCATGATGTCAAGCAAAGAGGCACTGAGTTTGAAGGTAGGCCTTGAAATACATCCACAGGTACACCTCCAATTGAGTCAAATGATGTCAATTAGCCTACCAGAAGCTTCTAAAGCCATGGCATCATTTTCTGGAATTTTACAAGCTGTTTAAAGGCACAGTCAACTTAGCGTATGTAAACTTCTGACCCACTGGAATTGTGATACAGTGAATTATAAGTGAAATAATCTGTCTGTAAACAATTGTTGGAAAAAATACTTGTGTCATGCACAAAGTAGATGCCCTAACCGACTTGCCAAAACTATAGTTTGTTAAGAAGAAATTTGTGGTGGTTGAAAAACTAGTTTTAATGACTCTAACCTAAGTGTATGTAAACTTCCGACTTCAATATATATATACTCCAGACTCCAACATTGCTCATCCTAATATTTATATATTTCTTAATTCCATTCTTTAACTTTTATCTTATTATTTTATATTTAAGATTCTTCAAAGTAGCCACCGTTTGCCTTGATGACAGCTTTGCGCACTCTTGGCATTCTCTCAACCAGCTTCATGAGGAATGCTTTTCCAAAGGTCTTGAAGGAGTTCCCACATTTTCTGAGCACTTGTTGGCTGCTTTTCCTTCACTCTGTGGTCCAACTCATCCCGAACCATCTCAGTTGGGTTGAGGTCGGGTGATTGTGGAAGCCAGGTCATCTGATACAGCACTCCATCCCTCTCCTTGGTCATATAGCCCTTACGCAGCCTGGAGGTATGTTTTGGGTCATTGTCCTGTTGAAAATCAAATGATAGTTCCACTAAGCGCAAACCAGATGCAATGGCGTATCGCTGCGGATTGCTGTGGTAGCCATGCTGGTTAAGTGTGCCTTGAATTCTAAATAAATCACAGACAGTGTCACCAGCAATACACCATCACACTTCCTCCTCCATACTTCCCGGTGGAAACCACACATGCCGAGATCATCCGTTCACCTACTCTGCGTCTCACAAAGACAAGGCAGTTGGAACAAAACATTTATATTTTGGACTCATCAGACCAAAGGACAGATTTCCACCAGTCTAATGTCCATTGCTCTTGTTTCTTGGCCCAAGCAAGTCTCTTATTATTATTGGTGTCCTTTTAGTAGTGGTTTCTTTGCAGCAATTCGACCATGAAGGCCTGATTCACGCAGTCTCCACTGAACAGTTAATGTTGAGATGTGTCTGTTACTTGAACTCTGTGAAGTATTTATTTGGGCTGCAATCTGGGGTGCAGTTAACTCTAATGAACTTATCCTCTGCAGCAGAGGTAACTCTGGATCTTTCTTTCCTGTGGCGGTCCTAATGAGAGCCAGTTTCATCAGAGCGCTTGATGGTTTTTGCGACTGCACTTGAAATGTTCCGCATTGACTGACCTTCATGTTCTAAAGTAATGATGGACTGTTTTTTCTCTTTGCTTATTTATAATTTGGACTTGGTCTTTCACCAAATAGGGCTATCTTCTGTATACCAACCCTACCTTCACAACACAACTGATTGGCTAAAATGCATTAAGAAGGAAATAAATGGTTGAGAGAATGCTAAGAGTGTGCAAAGCTGTCATCAAGGCAAAGGGTGGCTACTTGGAAGAATTTCAAATATAAAATATATTTTTATTTGTTTAACACTTTTTTGGTTACTACATGATTTCATATGTGTTATTTCATAGTTTTGATGTCTTCACTATT
Organism: Salmo salar; assembly: GCF_965601325.2. Taxonomy (NCBI): domain Eukaryota; kingdom Metazoa; phylum Chordata; class Actinopteri; order Salmoniformes; family Salmonidae; genus Salmo; species Salmo salar. The sequence continues at coordinate 70,708,417 of NC_138294.1, read as the reverse complement.
ATTCTACAATGTAGAAAATAGTCAAAATAAAGAAATACCCTTGAATGAGTAGGTGTGTCCAAACTTTTGACTGTTACTGTATGTATTCTAGGAGCACTGGTCCGCCTTCCTTCAGGATTTCTGCTGGAATCCCATCGGGGCCGGTGGCTTTGTTGTTCCTCCTCTTCCTGATGGCATCTTGCACCTCCTGCAGGCTAGGTGGTTCTCCCATGTATTCCTCCTTTGTTGGTCGCTGAGGGACATGATCATTGACCTCTATCTCAACTGTTGTACTTCTGTTGAGGAGCTCCTCAAAGTCTCTGGAATCACCAGTGTCTGCCAGCTGCTGGATCTCCAGGGCCTTTTCTGTCCATCATTTGTTTTTTTACTTCCTTCATCTGGTGTTGGACAACTGTCTTCGCTCTGGTATGAGCTTCTCTTGTGGCCCTGCAGTTGATATTGTTCTGCCAGGCACAGAAGGTTCTCTGCTTGGTGTCAATGAGCTGTTCAATTTCAGAGTCATTCTCATCAAACCAGTTCTTGTGCTTTTTGGTCTTATAGCCGAGTGTGTCCTTGGCGTTAAGGATGGTGGACTTGAGCATGCTCCAGTGTGTTTCAATATCCTTAGGATATTATTCGTGCAGTTCTGCACTTAGAAAAGTCTGGAGGTGTTGTCATTTGCTGGCATCACCCAGACTTTTGATGTCAAACCTTGGCCGATTCAGCTTTTTCTGCACCCTCCTTTTCCGCATGAGTCAGATGGACATAGTGGAGCGAATTAGACGATAGTCTGTCCAGCAGTCATCTGCGCTTGTCATTGCTCTTGTGATGTTTATACACACACTCAAACAGACAAATGCAAACAAGCTATCTTACACACACACATACACACAAGAACAGTCAGTTCTCCTTCTCAAGCCGTCTTACATATGCACACACACACACACAGACACACAGACACAGTAACAAAGCACAGCGGTGTCCTCGGCGAGAGCCTCCTCAGGGGCAGAGAGTGACAGGCAGCTGTCAAAGTCACACAGTGACGCAGACAGACAACAGACACACACACACACGCGCGCTGGAGTAGACCCACTTGAAATAAAAAAGCACCCAAACGCTGTTAATACTGCATCAAAAATGCATTTTAAGCTTGAAACTGCTAAAGTTCAATGTACCCTCTAAGAACAATGTTCTGTGCTAAGACATCTTCCTTCAAGATATTTCCCAGAAGAAAACAATAGAAACAGATGTTTATACAAAAACCCTTGCATGTTGATCTAAGTCCACAAAATGTTCTATCCACATTTTATTTGGAAGATGAAAGTGCATACTGATGTTTTGCTGATAAAATGGATGCCATCTTTTACCTTTATAAAACATTTTTTTAATAGATGCTGATAGAACAGACCAAATCGCTACTACTCACTCACTCACTCACTCACTCAGTCACTCAGTCACTCAGTCACTCACTCAGTCACTCACTCAGTCACTCACTCAGTCACTCACTCACTCACTCAGTCACTCACTCACTCACTCACTCACTCACTCACTCAGTCACTCACTCACTCACTCACTCACTCACTCACTCACTCACTCACTCACTCACTCACTCACTCACTCACTCACTCACTCACTGGCATATTTATCCATCTATTGTCATGCTAATACACAGGGCAGTTTAGGAAATACCACATTGAGATTATGTCATGATTTTATTCGTGCTGCGGGCATGATAAAAAAATATTATTTGAGATTATTTGTCTATCCCAGATAGGGCCCCCATAACTGAACTCACCTGTATCATTTCAACAAGTAAACTGAGGTAATATGCAAGTAGCTGATTTACTCCGCTGCAACTCCCCTACAGCCTTGGGAGCGGGGAAGGTCGAGAGCCATGCGTCCTCCGAACACCACCCTGCCAAGCCGCACTGCTCGCTTAATCCAGAAGAACCAATGTGTCAGAGGAAACACCGTCCAGCTGGCAATCGGGGTCAGCTTGCAGGGACCTGGCCAACCACAAGGAGTTGCTGGAGAGCGATGGAACAAGGAAATCCCAGCCGGCCAACTCCTCCCCTAACCCAGACGACGCTGGACCAATTGTGCACCGCCTCATGGGTCTACCGGTCACGGCCGGCTGTGACACAGCCTGGGATCGAGCCCGGGTCTGTAGTGACGCTCAAGCACTACAATCCAGTGCCTTAGACGGCTGCTCCACTCGGTAGGCCCCCCAATGACCAGCCTGACAGAACTACAGAGTTCCTTGGCTGAGATGGAAGAACCTGCCAGAAGGATAACAGTCGCTACAGCACTTCACCAATCTGGGCTTAATGGGAGAGTGGCCAGACAAAAGCCACTCCTGAGAAAAAGGTGCATGAAACATGCCTGGAGTTTGCAAAAGATTCGGTGCTCTGATGAGACAAAAATGTAACTCTTTGGCCTGAATGATAAGTGCTATGCCTGGAGAAAACCGTGCACAGTTCATCACCCGTCTAACACCATCCCTAGCATGAAGCATGGTGGTGGCAGCATCATGCTATGGGGATGTTTTTCATCGGCAGGGACTGGGAAACTGGTAAGGATAGAGATAACAATGAATGGAGCAAAACACAGGCTAATCCTTGATAGCCTGCTTCAGAGTGCAAACAACCTTTGACTCGGGTGGAGATTTACGTTCCAATAGGACAATAACCCCAAGCATACAGCCAAAGCAACGCTGGAATGGCTTCAGAACAAGAATGTGAAAGTCGTGGCTCAACGTCAGCAATCCAATCAGCTTCGAGTTCATCTACAAAATGGTCGTACTATAGATAGTCTGCACTATAAATACAGCAACAACCATTGACACCTCAAACATAAACATTAAAATGCCAAAAAATGTAATTGGATCAAACTGGTCCGTGATATTGATGCACACAGAGCTAGCCTTTTCTGTACACCTACAACAACATACATATGGTATTGTAAGAGTATGATTTGACAGGGCTGCCAGGGGCACTTAATGAATATTGACTTTTCCCCCCAATCATACAGTATAAAAGCAAACGAGGGGATTCTACTATGCCCAATACAGATGAAGTATCTTAATTTGATCAGTCTTTTGTTGCTGAGAATTTTCCAAAATTGCAGGAAATGCAAACTTGTCATGTATTTAAGTTCCACTCTGAAAATTCAAACTTGATTTGCCCTAACAAACAATGTATCAACCCCTACAAAAATGTCCATTAATAATCCACATAATAATTCACATTTCCTGTTGCTGCAGGATTATTTTCCTGCTGTAGCAAACTGGCTCAAATTAAGATCCTACATCTGTATGGCAACCACATGGAATCAAATAATTCCTTGCCCTCCTCTCGACACACACACTCACAAGATGAAATGGTGTACTTACTGAATGGACCCACTGGAATGGAGAGATGGAGAAAAATTGAGCAGAGAGAAAAAACAAAGAGATGAATGAAAATGAGATGGGTTGAGTTGAGACTTGATTGAGTCCAGTGAACCAAGATTTAGTGTATCATCATTAGATTATGCTTTATGTAGTATGGCTCAGGTTGGAGGGTTGTAGTATGGTTCCGGTTGGAGTCAATTTAGTCAATTCAGAAAGTGAGAAATAAATAAATGCCATTTTAAAATTTCTAATAGAATTTCTATTCATCTTCTGAATTGAGTGAATTTAAATTAAAAGCCATACCTGCTATGGCTAGGTATTATGGTTTGATGGCTATACTTTAAAAAAAATAACACACACACACTAGCATACCCCATTAATATGTTGCCATAATTCACACAGAACAATCTCCAAGCAATTCCATGGCATAAACTCCTATTGGTGCGTATTTGTGCACCTGTGTCTTTACTTGTGTGTGTATGCGCACACGCATGTGTGTGTGTGGAGGGTTCCAAAAGTAAAATGTCAAAAAGTGCAGGAGACCTAAGTCATTACTGATGGAGTCAAGTGCTGCTGAAATTGAACTAAACTAAACCTTTAATAATGCCTGTCAGCTTTACATAAGAGACTGTGTGTGTCTCACTCATGCCCATATTCGTGTATGTCCATATTCATGTGTGTTGTGCCTGGTCTTACCATGGACCTGCAGGCTGCCTGATGCCTCTGCCTTGCCCATGCTATTCTCAGACACGCAGGTGTAGGTGCCCTCGTCCTCAGCCCGGACCTGGGTCAGACGCAGGCTGTGGTCATTGCGGATATCTGACCTGCAACAACAACAACAGACCAGGGTGAATCTATAGAATGATAGCATGTTATGCTACTGTACATGGGGTCCATTCGCTCTCATTGATTTCTGGTGACTAATGCAATGCTGTGTATCTATCTCTCTCTCTCTCTCTCTCTCTGTGTGTGTGTTCTCACCTGCCACGGGGCAGCTCTCCTTCCTCTCTCCTCCAGCGGATGGTGGGGGCGGGGTCTCCGTGGGCCTCACACAGGAAGTCCACCGTGTCATCAGCCAACACCACCTGGTTCACAGGACGCTTAACGAACATGGGTCGCTCTGACAGACCGAGAGAGAGATATGGTCAGAGAGAAATCAACGTACAGCGAGAGAGAAAGAGAGAGAGAGTCAGAGAAAAAGAAAAGGCGGACAAGATTGGAGAGTGACAGAAGTTGGGAAAATATGATAAATACACAGTAGAAAATAGAGAGGACCAGAGAAAACACAGAACCAGGGAAAGCAAGGTCATCTGAATGTAAACTCCACTCACCAAACACCACTAGTTCTGCTGGGTCGCTGTCCCTTTCCCCCACCATATTGGTGCCCACACACACAAACATGCCTGCGTCGCTCTTCCTCGTGTTCGAAATCATCAGCTTGCCTCCTCGAATCTATGAGAGAGAGAGAGAGTCAAGAAGTAAGCCACCAGTGTCCCCTTAAAAGACACCGCAGGGGGAAGGAAGCATGGTGATGTGCTTGTCATGTCCCCAAGCCTATTCACTCTATCATGTTGTTTATTAAGCAAACAACACATTTAGGCATCTGTGTCTGTTTATCTCTCTCTCTCCATACCCCTAGCATCAAATTGTCACTATCTCTTTCCGTTTCTGTCCCTCTCTCTTTCTCTAACCTCACCACTCTCTCTCTCTCTCCCATCCCCCCCCTGACTATTCCTCTTATTCATGTGGTTGTACTTGACATTGAGAGAACCTCCACATGGACAAATGTGGAATACATATACCCAAAGCCTTCTATACAGATAAGTGACTGTAGTGTGAGTTACGTGTGTAGTGTATCAGTTATGTGTGTAGTGTATCAGAGTGCTTTTGGCCTCAGGGAGAGCAGAGAGGTGGTCTGTTGTACTGGTGGGTTCAGTTTTTGGTCATTACACCTTCAAATAGATTCAATTAAATGAGCCATATAATCTATTCACTTCCATAATTGACGAAAATAAAAAATCAATGCAATTCCATACACATGATTGTCCATGATAGCATTGACCAAAACTAAGCGATACAACCTTAGAGTCTATGGATACAACACTGAAATGATGAAACTGAGGTATAGATACAGGTATTCTAGGTTCTATAGGTATACTTATAGATATGTATAGGTGTAGATAGATAGATAGTTGTCTGTCTATCTGTATATACAGTACCAGTCAAATGTTTGGACACACCTACTCATTCAAGGGGTTTTCTTTATTTTGACTATTTTCTACATTGTAGAATAATAGTGAAGACATCAAAACTATGAAATAACACATATGGAATCATGTAGTAACCAAAAAAGTGTTAAACAAATCAAAATATATTTTATATTTCAGATTCTTCAAAGTGGCCACCCTTCGCCTTTGCTAACGCTTGCATTCTCTCAACCAGCTTCATGCGGTAGTCACCTGGAATGCAAGTTAATTTGTGGAATTTCATTTGTTTTTAATGTGTTTGAGTGAATCAGTTGTGTTGTGACAAGGTAGGGGTGGTATACAGAAGATAGCCCTATTTGATAAAATACCAAGTCCATATTATGGCAAGAACAGCTCAAATAAGCAAAGAGAAATGACAGTCTATCATTACTTTAAGACATCAAGGTCAGTCAATGCAGAAAATGTCAACCACTATGATGAAACTGGCTCTCATGAGGACCACCACAGGAAGGGAAGACCCAGAGTTACCTCTGCTGCAGACAATATGTTCATTAGAGTTACCAGCCTCAGAAATTGCAGCCCAAATAAATTCTTCACAGAGTTCAAGTACATATCTCAACATCAACTGTTTAGAGGAAACTACATGAATCAGGCCTTCATGGTTGAATTGCTGCAAAGAAACCACTACTAAAGGACAACAATAAGAAGAAGATACTTGTGTGAGCAAGAGATACACAAGCAATGAACATTACACTGTGGAAATCTGTCCTTTGGTCCGATGAGTCCAAATGTGCGATTTTTGGTTCCAACCACCGTGTTTTTGTGAGACACAGAGTATGTGAACGGATGATCTCCGCATGTGTGGTTCCCACTGTGAAGCATGGAGGAGGAGGTGTGGGGGTGCTTTGCTGGTGACACTCTTGGTGATTTATTTAGAATTCAAGGCACACTTAACCAGCATGGCTTCCACAGTATTCTGCAGTGATACGCCATCCCATCTGGTTTGCGCGTAGAGGGACTATAATTTGTTTTTCAACAGGACAATGACCCAACACACATCCAGGCTGTGTAAGGGTTATTTGACCAAAAAGGAGAGTGATGGAGTTCTGCATCAGATCACCTGGCCTCCACAATCACCCGACCTCAACCCAATTGAGATGATTTGGGATGAGTTGGACTGCAGAGTGAAGGAAAAGCAGCCAACAACTGCTCAGCATATGTGGGAACCCCTGCAAGACTGTTGGAAAAGCATTTCAGGTGAAGCTGGTTGAGAGAATGCCAAGAGTGTGCAAAGCTGTCACGTCCTGACCAGCAGGTGGAGTAGGTGTACAAGTGTTGGTCAGGGCGTGGCAGAAGAAGTTGGGTTTTCTTTGTTCTGTCTAGGTTGGGTGTTTCTATGTAGAGGTAATTGGGGGTGGACTTCCAATTGAAGGCAGCTGTGTGGTGTTGCCTTTGATTGGAAGTCCTATATTAGTTGGGTGTGTTTGTCTGTGTGTTTGTGGGGAATTGTTGTGAGCACTGCTTTTTTTGGTTTAGCCTGCTGCACTGTCATATCGTGAGTACTGTTCATGGTTTTGTTTATTGTTTTTTTCAGTGGATGCTTTACTCCTTTTTTTTAAATTTAAAATATGAGCATCCATATTCCCGCTGCGCCTTGGTCGTCCTTTCAACAGCACGATGGATTATGTGACAAAAGCTGTCAACAAGGCAACGGGTGGCTACTTTTAAGAATCTAAAATCTAAAATATATTTTTATTTGTTTAACACTTTTTTTGGTTACTACATGATTCCATATGTGTTATTTCATAGTTTTGTTGTCTTCACTATTATTCTGCATTGTAGAAAATAGTCAAAATAAAGAAAAATCCAATAAGTAGTTGTGTCCAAACTTTTGAGTGGTACTATAGGTACAGATAGACGAATATGCAGGCCTGCAGGTCTTTTTTGGATAGCCACAATAATGAAATTATTGAAGGATGCAACAGAGGCATATTTCTATAGACAGATAGAAAGGACTCACAGTGATCCTCTCGTCGTGGTCGTTGACTTTCATGTTGTTCCTCTTCCAGGAGATGGTGGGCTCCGGGTGGCCCCGCGGGGGGATGCACTCCATGACCGCTGGCTCCCCTGCCGCCACCACAACGTCACTGGGCGTCTGCCTGAAGTCATCCCTCAGGACTGGAGATAAGAGAGAGGTTGGAGAGAGGGAGGTGAGGGGGGGTTATTATACAGCAATGATTCCTCAATATCATTTGCGTGGTAATTTTACATATGTATTTCTTGCCAACAAAGCACGATCTCAGATGGAATTGAATAGAGAGAGGGAGATACAGAGCACTATGCCTACTGCCCAATTCCAAATCAACCCCTAACCCCCTAAGCACTTTGTTGATGTAATACAATTCGATAGGTAATAGCAAGATCATAATAGCTCTGCCTTTCCCTCTGTAAGGGAAAGACAAAGATACCGTGGAAGTCCACATCAAAATTCTAAAGTAAGGGTAGTCTAGCACATCTTTCACTATGCAGGGTAGCTTATAATGTAGGCTAAGTTTCATTTGTAAGTAGGAACTGTATGCCATAAAGCTTTGTGCTGCCTCCACTATCAAGTCTAAATAAGCAATGAATGCAAAACAGATGAGATTCAGAAAGCAAGAGCAACTCTCAGTGTGTGATTTAATGTTATAACCCAAAGCCCTTCAATTCTGGGATAATGAAATGACTGTGTTTATTTGCGTGTGTGTCTGGGTGCCTCCCTATGGTCTTCATTGACTCAGTGTGCGTGTGTTCGTGTGTGTGTGTGTTCATGTGTGTGTGTGTGGCATCGCGGCTCTTTTCTGGCACAAAGTGGATTAATTCTTCAATCAGACACACACACACACACACACACACACACACACACACACACAGACACAGACACAGACACAGACACAGACACAAAGATATAGATGTGCTGTACATGAGACAGAAATACAAACACTTGAAAATACTAGAGACATACACTCAAACACATTGTTGTGCACAGAACATGAGACAAAAGCCTACAGATATACGAACACGCACAAACACACTAACACTAGCACGCATCCCCCCTCGTTATTTCACTCTCTCTGCCACTCTGCAATTGGTGCCTGGATATGGCCTTAAGTTTATGAGCAGAAGGGCCTTGTGATATTGCTTTGCACTCGATTCAATCTACTGCAGTGCTTAATTTGAGCTGGTTCTTGCCGGAACAGGATCCGTCACCTCTCCGTTTTGGACTGTTTTGTTCCGGAACCTATTTGGCCGGATCCTGTACCTCTTGTGGCATGAAAAATAATACACTTTTTCAATGTAAAAATTATTATAAATGCGATCAAAGTTCATTCGAGTTGCCTCTGCATTAATTATCCTGCCCCTACAAAAAACGTTATTTAAAAAAAAATGTTTAGGCCAGAGCCTAATATTCTAAGAGCTGATTCGGTTTGGGCCAGGCTTGGGTTTATGGTTTGCTCAACATTGTAATTTACTGTATGTTCGAGATCAACGCAAGGCCGTGGCTGTGTGAGAAGTGCACCAGTATCTCTCACATAGCTAGAATGAATTCAATTTGTATGATCTCTCTGCTCTGATAGACATGAGCCTGCAACTGTCATCTATCCGGTGTTACACTTCATCATCTATTTCCTGATAGAATCATAGCCGCGCGAAGGGTTCTGAAGGAACTGCAGCACCCCTGATGAATTGAAATACATTTGCCAAAATTATAGAATTCCTGTGAAGGCCTATAATTTAGCCCCAGAGGATCATTTGCTTATTTAAAAAAAATAGCCTAGCTGTTGATTGTAGCCCAACAATAAGGAATAGCCTACAGTCGGGAACGTGTGGCAAATCTGTCAGTGAAAAAATATAATGTAGACAAAACAGGCCTTTCGCAAAACTTCAAATAAGATCAAGGGAAAACACAGGTTGGAAAGCAAATGGCTACTGCTGAAAAGCAGAGACTCTATACTGTAGGCTACCAAAATATTTGATCAACTTCCAAATATTGTTTTACAAAAGAAAGAGATACTTTTGGCACGAGCGCATTTGCCATCACCAGTGAGTGTGCTGCACATAATTGGGCGAGTCAGAGAAACTGGAAAGCATTTTTAGGACTATAATTTCCTCCTCACATTGTAGCCTACAATATGTGTCGCCGCACACCTAGGCCTAGGCTATTGATGGATTCAAGACGAGGTCGTTTTCATTGAGCTCAGATTTTCAGTTTGTCGGTGTCAAAGCCTGTCAAAGCCTGTCATTTCGATCATTTGTTCTGTATTAAAAAAGTCTCCAGTCATGTAAAATGACGTAGAATTGCATGTAATGCATTTATAAAAGGCCACGTTTTTTCCGGACCCTAGTTTACTAAAAATGTTCCCAATGTGTGCAACTTCTTTTAAGGGCCTCTATTCTACTGCTCTATGTCACTACACAAATGCAATGCTATGCATGCAATGCTTTATTGTAAAGGTGATTTATTTATTTTTCTCCCCCTCATGCATTCCGGTACCTTAGAACTCCCCAGGTCCCCCCCCCCTCTCTCGCTCACATTTTGTTCCGCAACCTCCAGATTTACAAATTAAGCACTGATCTACTGTAATACCAGAGTGCTGTTGATATGCGTTAAACTGAACGGAGTCAGTTGGAAAATGGCAGTAGCTTGTATCATTGTGTTAAAAATAACTATGAGCATAGTGGAGTTGGTATTTGAGAGGGATCACTGTCCAACCCCAGGCTCCTATCCTCAAATATCACCCCCATATTTGTACCCTCCCAAAATTCCCTTTCACATCAGCTTCTGTCCCACAGTTAGCCAATGAGAAACTTGTGAAAATGGGGGGTGTCTTCGGCTTCTAAAGTTACTCAACTTTCTAAACAAAATCGGCCACTCATCTTTGAAGTTTAGAGTGAATTGAGATTCGGACATCAATGATGGTGGATGATTTATTGATGTGTGAGAGCGTTATGGGGGTGAATGTGTTGCATATATTATGATGACCTAATTAGGAATATCAATGCATGGACGTTCTCACTACATCCTCACTGAACATGCTCTCATGAGTATGGAAAGTGTGAAACTCTCAAATCTTCCAGTCAAATGTTAAGAGGAAAGATTTCCCTCAAAGGTTTTCCTCCAAAGAATTGAAGGCCTTATCCTATATTAATTGCAACAGCACTGATTCACTATATTGTCTATTATTCAGATATTTCAATGAAAAGCTTTGTCACACTCCAAAAACCACCACTATCCCTTAACTGGTCATTAGGGGCTGAATTACAGTGCTAAAGTCCTCACAATGTCACCCGAGCAGGGTGGTTCTGAGCTTAGTCTATCTGATTCATGACAACTCGCTCCTATAATAAAGGTTGAGAAAAGCAAACAAAACCTGAGGACATTACCATAACCCTCCTTTACAGAACTTATGAAGACACTCCCTATCTCTGTCAATGGCTAACATCCATTATGAGGACACCTTATCTCTACTGATGGGTTACATCCCTTATGAGGACTCACTCTCCCTATCTCTGTCAATGGGGCCCTCTCACCCTGCTTATGTTTGTAATCATTTCTCCAAATGTCAAGATAGTGTGGCGTCCAGTGTGTGTGTGTGTGTGTGTGTGTGTGTGTGTGTGTCTCCATACATCAGCCTGTTTTGTTTATAAGCAAGGTCATGCCAGATCGAAGTGTCTGATTGAGAGAGAATTGGGTATATTTTTTTATTTCCTTCAACAGTTGCAGTATCATGGAGATACAGTATATGCTGGAAGATATGTTTTCTGGGATGAATGAACAGTAAATGAACTGTTGAGACTGATGTTAAAACGCTCCACATCTCAGTTTCCTTGAGGATAGTAGATTGTAGTGCCTTAGTTATGAGTATATCATTGCTATTTCTAAGCCCTTGCCTAGGGCATGTGTATGCTTACTTGCCCATACGGTATATGTTAGATCCCATAGTACCACCCCTTTCCCTAGACTCCAATCATTGGAGTGGACCACACAGCCTTTGGGACCCACACTCTCCCATCAGCACATCAACTGAGGGCCTGAAACACACGCACGCACACACGCACACACACACACACAGCCCCTGACCTTATATCAACCTCATTCAAACCTTACCCCAACCACCATTAATCAAGACCGAAACAGTGCACTACCAAAATCACTCAGGGACCTGTCCAGTCATGGCATGTGGTTTCAGGGAACCTATTTAGCTTGCTACATCCTGGGTCCGGAGTGGAGTGCCACAAGGTTAAGGAAAGCTTGTGTTGACCTGTCACACCCGATGCAAGGGGCCCTTGATCCTATGTCCCTGGATCCCTCTCCTCACTTGCCTCTGCTTCACTGGATGCATCACAAATGTTACCCTATTGCCTATTTAGTGCACTACTTCTGATAGGGGCCCATAGAGCTCTGGACAAAAGTAGTGCACTATATAAGGAATAGGGTGCCCTTTGGGACTCAGCCACTGACTGGCCAGCATCTTTGAGAAAAGGGGCTCTACAGAAACTTGATTAGGCACTGGCAATTACCCATAAAGCCCTTGGGGGACCAGATTAAGCAGGTGACCCTTGACCCGCCAGTGCTGATGCCCCTCGGGGGAAGCTCCTCAAAAAAGCCAGGCATAATCCCTACCACCAGGCCTGCATGGTCCACTTCAAATAAGAGGGGGAGACACACACACACACACACACACACATATGCAGAGACATGCACACACACATACACAGATAAAAAAATATATACACTGCTCAAAAAAATAAAGGGAACACTAAAATAACACATCCTAGATCTGAATGAATGAAATAATGTTACTAAATACTTTTTTCTTTACATAGTTGAATGTGCTGACAACAAAATCACACAAAAAGAATCAATGGAAATCCAGTTTATCAACCCATGGAGGTCTGGATTTGGAGTCACACTCAAAATTAAAGTGGAAAACCACACTACAGGCTGATCCAACTTTGATGTAATGTCCTTAAAACAAGTCCAAATGAGGCTCAGTAGTGTGTGTGGCCTCCACGTGCCTGTATGACCTCCCTACAACGCCTGGGCATGCTCCTGATGAGGTGGCGGATGGTCTCCTGAGGGATCTCCTCCCAGACCTGGACTAAAGCATCCGCCAACTCCTGGACAGTCTGTGGTGCAACGTGGCGTTGGTGGATGGAGCGAGACATGATGTCCCAGATGTGCTCAATTGGATTCAGGTCTGGGGAACGGGCGGGCCAGTCCATAGCATCAATGCCTTCCTCTTGCAGGAACTGCTGACACACTCCAGCCACATGAGGTCTAGCATTGTCTTGCATTAGGAGGAACCCAGGGCCAACCGCACCAGCATATGGTCTCACAAGGGGTCTGAGGATCTCATCTCGGTACCTAATGGCAGTCAGGCTACCTCTGGCGAGCACATGGAGGGCTGTGCGGCCCCCCAAAGAAATGCGTGGCGAATTTGCCAATCTTGGTGTTCTCTGGCAAATGCCAAACGTCCTGCACGGTGTTGGGCTGTAAGCACAACCCCCACCTGTGGACGTCGGGCCCTCATACCACCCTCATGGAGTCTGTTTCTGACCATTTGAGCAGACACATGCACATTTGTGGCCTGCTGGAGGTCATTTTGCAGGGCTCTGGCAGTGCTCCTCCGGCTCCTCCTTGCACAAAGGCGGAGGTAGCGGTCCTGCTGCTGGGTTGTTGCCCTCCTACGGCCTCCTCCACGTCTCCTGATGTACTGGCCTGTCTCCTGGAAGCGCCTCCATGCTCTGGACACTACGCTGACAGACACAGCAAACCTTCTTGCCACAGCTCGCATTGATGTGCCATCCCTGGATGAGCTGCACTACCTGAACCACTTGTGTGGGTTGTAGACGCCGTCTCATGCTACCACTAGAGTGAAAGCACCGCCAGCATTAAAAAGTGACCAAAACATCAGCCAGGAAGCATAGGAACTGAGAAGTGGTCTGTGGTCATGTTCTGTTTTAATATCCACCCTGCACAGCCAGAAGAGGACTGGCCACCCCTCATAGCCTGGTTCCTCTCTAGGTTTCTTCCTAGGTTTTTGGCCTTTCTAGGGAGTTTTTCCTAGGGAGTTTTTCCTAGCCACCGTGCTTCTTTCACATGCTTTGCTTGCTGTTTGGGGTTTTAGGCTGGGTTTCTGTACAGCACTTTGAGAATATCAGCTGATGTACGAAGGGCTATATAAAAATAAATTTGATTTGATTTGATTTGTGGTCACCACCTGCAGAACCACTCCTTTATTGGGGGTGTCTTGCTAATTGCCTATAATTTCCACCTGTTTTCTATTCCATTTGCACAACAGCATGTGAAATGTATTGTCAATCAGTGTTGCTTCCTAAGTGGACAGTTTAATTTCACAGAAGTGTGATTGAATTGGAGTTACATTGTGTTGTTTAAGTGTTCCCTTTATTTTTTTGAGCAGTATATATACACATAAACACACACAGATACACACGAACACATCTCATGAGAGAGATAGACCCTAATGAAGGCAACCCTATTCCATCTATCAGCTAACAAAAATCAATTTCTCATCTCAGAAGCCTTTTCTCTTTTTAAGTGAGCTCTTTTACAGAGTCAACAATCACGCAGCACATCTGTTTGAATTAGCTGTCAACGCGCGTCTCTCATCCAATGTAGCTGTTTGTCTACACCAATGACAAATACACTAGTCACACAAAATGACAAATAGCAAGTCTAAGCTTACCACTCTCTCATCTACATGCAAACATATCCATTACATTGAATCTAACAAAGAAAATAAGCCACGCATATAAACAAAATCAACAATATCAGCTGTGTATTTACGGAATCAATCTTTTCCCCAGTGACCAGCGAATTACTCTTGCAATGTCATGCTTGTAATATGTCCCCACTACAACAACACTTTCAATGTCAGGACCTCACTAATATATAAGTGCATCGTTTGTGCTCCTGATTTGAAGTAAACGCTTGAGGCAGGCAGGTGGCTCACTTTTAATTAAAAGTCCACTTTATTGTCATCATCAAATGCTCATCAAAGGTTCATCACATTCATCAAAACATTCATCAGATGTTCAGGAAGAGAACATAGTGTGTGTTCTTTCCACCTGACAAGCGTCAGTAATTTACAGCAGCTCTATTCATGAATACATTTTCATATAGATGACGGAGAGTGAGAGAGAGAGAGACAGAGAATGACGGATCATCTCAGGCTGGTAAAAAGAGAGAAAGGAGAGAGATGAAGAGAGAGGGGGAAGAGAAGTGAGTGGGAAAGATAGGGGGGAGGGGGAGGGAGAGAGAAAGAGACGTAGGTCTCCATTTCAGGCTCTACTGTGTGGGGGTCTGCGGCGGTCATCTGTCAATCTGTCCACTTGCATCTCAAGCTGATGTGAGGCAATCTGTCACACACACACGTGCTTGCGCACGCACAGGAGACGGGTCATCTACGCCTCCACACACACACTAATCGCTGCGTTTTATCATCCTCAAACATTGGTCTGATTTAGAACCAACATTACCCTACCCTGAACTTAGTCACTGTTACTAGTCGGCTACCACCCGGTACTCTACCTTGCACCTTAGTGACTGCTGCCCTATGTGCAGTGCCTTCAGAAAGTATTCACACCTCTTGATGTTTTTCACATTCTGTTGTGTAATATTTTGCCAATGAGCAAAAACATTTAAGGAAAATAAAGCACAAATATATCTTGATTAGATAAGTATTCAACCCCCTGAGTCAATACATGTTACAATCACCTTTGGCAGCGATTACAGCTGTAATTTTTGGGGGGGTTAAGTCTCTAAGAGCTTTGCACACCTGTACCTTGAAATTTGCCCGTTAAGCTCTGTCAAGTTGTTTATTGATCAGTGCTAGACAGACATTTTCAAGTCTTGCCAGATACTTTGAACACGATTTACATCAAAACTTTAACTAGGACACTCAGGAACATTCAACGTCATCTCGGTAAGCAACTCCAGTGTATATTTGGCCTTGTGTTTTAGGCAAATGTCCTGCTCACAGGTGAATTTGTCTCTCAGTGTCGGTTGGAAAGCAGACTAAACCAAGTTTTCCTCTAGGATTTTGCCTGTGCTTAGCTTCATTCCGTTTATTTTTATTTAAAAAAACTCTCTAGTCCTTGACAATGACAAGCATACCCATAACATGATGCAGCCACCACCATGCTTGAAAATATGAACAGTGATACTCAGTGATATGTTGTGTTGGATTTGCCCCAAGCATAACACTTTGTATTCAGGACAGAAAGTTCATTTCTTTGCCACATTTTTTGCAGTATTACTTTAGTGCCTCATTGCAAACAGGATGCATGTTTTGGCATATTTAATTCTATACGGCTTCCTTCTTTTCACTCTGTGGTTTAGGTAGGTATTGTGGAGCATCTACAATGTTGTTGATCCATCCTCAGTTGTTGCCTATCACAGCCATTTAAAAAAAATCACCATTGGCTTCATGGTTTAATCCCTGAACTGTTTTCTTCCTCTCCCGCAACTGAGATAGAAAGGGCACCTGTATCTTTGTAGTGACTGGGTTTATTGATACACCAACCAAATTGTAATTAATAATTGCAGCATGCTCAAAGGGAAATTCAATGTCGTTTTGTTGTTGTTATTTTCATCTACCAATAGGTGCCCTCCTTTGCGAACCATTAGAAAACCTCCCTGGTCTTTGTGGTTGAATCTGTGCTTGAAATTTGCTGCTCGACTGAGGGACCTTACAGAAAATTGTATGTGTTGGGTACAGAGATTGGGTAGTCATTTAAAAAATCATGTTGAACATTATTATTGGATAGTGGGTTCTATTCCCAGGACCACCCATACGTAAACATGTATGCACGCATGATTGTAAGTCACTTTGGATAAAAGTGTTTACTACATTTTATATACTGTATTATATTACTCTAAAACATTTATATGATGGCCCAACCGCTTTCCCTCTTAGGTACATAGCCAATATTGGATCTGAATGCTGTTCTGCAGGATGTCACACACTCTAAAGTGCATTTATATTTTTTGCCTAATTCACTTCCGTTTTCTCGGTTTTGTTTATCCAGGTTTTGGATTTCCCACATTTGTTTAATTTTTTTTTCACACTTCTTTAATAGAAAAACAGGGTTTTATTTTCTGTGTTCACAACAATTCTTAAACCACATCTGGGGATGAAATTTGAGGTCTTGGAAAAATCGAATAAACTTTTATTTTTGAGTGTAGTTGCCCTTTAATTCAGTGTGCATGCCCTGTACTGTTGTTTGGTTACCGGTGTTTCTGTAGTGCAGTAAGCGCACATGTGATGAGTTCGTAAATCAAATGTCCACTAGTGGTGCCACAGAACAGCGAAAAATTAGTAAATTAACCTTTTATTTATTGTAATTTAAATGTGTTTGTAGTAGTTAAGTGTTGAGTGAGATTACATAGCTACCTCAATCATTATTTTAAATTGTTACTTCACAGCAATTGCTTGCTAACTAGCTAATGAAATTTAGCTAGCTAGCGGGCTCAGCAAAAAAAGAATCCCCTAGATACAGTCACGTGTCATGTCATGAGATGTGTAAATGAAAGAGGAATATAATAAAACAAATCGAATGGAGTTTCCCATCTCCCCTTTCAGAGTATGCCCATTTCCTAACAAACCTGCTAACTTTCATAGTTGTTACTTTAAGGTTGGAACCAACATGCAGTATCTCCAGTAGGCAGAGGCCAGAACCATTCGTCTGCTAGCTCAGGAGTAAGCTACACTGTTCACAGCCCTGTGTAATGTTCAATGTAATTGCATTTCTGGACTTTCTGAAACTTTGTAGGATGTATCGGTGTATGGTGTCTTAAGGGCTGTTAGTGAAAATTCTCAGTGTTAATACATTTGTATTGACATCATTCAGCATTTATGTATATGTTATGAATGACCAAAGGTGCCTGATTTTATAGTAAGTACAGCGTCATATGATAGTCTTTATGGATGTGTTTGAATGACCGAAGGTGTTTGACTTCAAACAAAGTATTATAGAACACTACATAAAGTGTCAATAAAGAGGTTATTAACATTCTGATGATTTATGAAGGTTCTCTCATGAGCCACAGGTTGCTGTAGGGTGTGATAGGTATTTAAATGGGTTGATGGACCTGCAAAGCATGTGTGTGTATGCGTGCGCGTGTCATAGCCAAGATGATTTGGAGTCCCACCTGAGACTACCGCACCAGGTATTCCCCTTCTGTTCCCATGCTGGAGACCAGGGCTTGATTACAGCCTGTTGCAATGGTGCCAACATTTTGTGGCTGATCTTTCAGTGGGGGAGCGGGTGAATGTGTCAAAGACCTGACTGGGCCCAGCACTGCATGGTATGGTTCGTTATATTGTTGTGTCAAAGACCTGACTGGGCCCAGGAACTGCATGGTATGGTTCGTTATATTGTTGTGTCAAAGACCTGACTGGACCCAGCACTGCATGGTATGGTTCGTTATATTGTTGTGTCAAAGACCTGACTGGGCCCAGCACTGCATGGTATGGTTCGTAACATTGAGACACTGCCAGTAGTCAATTAAAATTGCTACTGTGGGTCTTTTAATCTGGAACACATACAGCTACAGTACATTGCCAAAAACCACTCAACAACTTCAAACATACAGTAGACTCTGACCTGTCCAATGAGCCAAACTGATTAAAGCAGTAGCCAAACACTCACAGTACAGTAATTAGAATCCATAGGTCAGCTTTAAGTGATACGGTCTACTATGTGCTCACCCCAGTTCTTCAGTTCTTCTTAATATTCTATGCTGCTGTCGCTTGTCTACCCTCCTCTCTCGTCCTGTCCTAGTTGTAAAGTGTAAATGTAAACAATTGTTTTCATAGGAATTTCACTGTCTTTTTCACCACATCTGCTAATTCTTTGTAAACCATGTTTTACTTTCACTTTTGGTATTTCAGCTTTTCAAATTTGGGCAAGTAAATAAAACTAATTAGAATTTACAGTGCATCTTGAAGGGTATATGAATTTGTATAGGAATTTCTACCATTTATAGTTGGTTTGAGGATTTTAAGTCATTGAAATTTGGAGCTATTGGAATATTAACATATTGTCCTGTGTACATTGTGTAATTTATCGATGGTCCCAAACTATCCCTATAGGGATATCCAAAGTCAACCCAAATTTACCACATTAATTACGATCAGGTCGTGTGCAGCTGCACTCCGAATTGATGTTTACTTGTGTGCTGCCAGATGTGGGCAGGATTTAAACAAACCCAACCTTCATTTACATTGTGATGTAGTCACAACAACAAGTCTAACAAAACTCAGTTTAGGACAAGACTGACTTTATGACCAAAATTATCCTATTTGACAGTAGAATAAAATAATAATAATTTAAAAAAAATAATAATAATAATAATAAATGTGTCTGACTCAAAATCGATGCCACATAGATTGTTTTCTATAGAAGTTGTTTAGGGTCAGTTGCTCTTTAAAGTTATTGTAAACTGACACGACCAGGGCAACTCAACTGTAACGAAAAATGCAGGTGTCTGCATAACAGCACAACACAACTCCAAATGTAACACATGCGGACGTAAAACTTACTACTCAGCCTGAACTGTCCCTACTTGCTCCAGAAAATAGGTAGCTTGTCACGGTTGTCGTAGGTTGAAGCGGACCAAAGTGCAGCGTGATTATCGTTCCACATATTTTATTGAACTGTGAAACTATGCAATACATACAAAATAAACTGAACGAACAAAAACAACAAAACGTGACGAAGCATTAACATACACATACTCAAAATCAATCTCCCACAAACCCAGGTGGGAAAAACACCTACTTAAGTATGATCTCCAATTAGAGACAACGATGACCAGCTGCCTCTAATTGGAGATCATCCCACACAAAGCCCAACATAGAAATACTAAACTAGAACATCACAACATAGAAAAACTAAACTAGAAAAACCCCTGTCACGCCCTGACCTACTCTACCATAGAAAATAACAGCTTTCTATGGTCAGGACGTGACATAGCTTTTCGTGTGGCACCAACTGGTAAGATGCTTCAGGAGGGCGGTCACGTGTGCTAGCAAGGCAGAGGTCCCTAGTTTGCGCCAGGTATGGGTGAAATTGGGAGGGAAAGGTCATCACAAAGCAAGCAGCGTGATGTCCTTTACACAAACATGACAGATAAGAAGCTACACTATATATAGAAAAGTTACACTATATATAGAAAAGTATGAGCGGATTTGGCTATTTCAGCCACACCTGTTTCTGACAGGTGTATACAATTGAGCAGACAGCCATGCAATCTCCATAGACAAACATTGGCAGTAGAATGGCCTTACTGAAGAGCTCAGTGACTTTCAAAGGGGCACCCTCATATGATGCCACCTTTCCAACAAGTCATTCGTCAAATTTCTTCCCTGCTAGAGCTGCCCTGGTCAAATGTAGGTGCTGTTATTGTGAAGTGGAAATGTTTAGGAGCACCAATGGCTCCACCGCAAAGTGGTAGGACAGAACCTAACAGAACGGGACAGCAGAGTGCTGAAGAGCGTAGCGCGTAAAAATCGTCTGTCCTCGGTGAAAACACTCACTACCGAGTTCCAAACTTCAATACAATAAATGTTCGTATGGAGCTTTATGAAATGGGATTCCGTGGCCGATGAAGCGCACACAAGCGTAAAATCACCATGTGCAATGCCAAGCGTGGCTGGAGTGGTGTAAAGCTCACCGCCATTGGACTCTGGAGCAGTGGAAACGTTCTCTAGCGTGATGAACCACGCTTCAACATCTGGCAGTCCGATGGACGAATCTGGGTTTGGTGGATGCCAGGAGAACACTACCTGCCAACTGTAAAGTTTGGTAGAGGAGGAGTATTGGTCTGCGGCTGTTTTTCATGGTTCGGGATAGGCCCCTTAGATCCAGTGAAGGGAAATCTTAATGCTACAGCATACAATTACATTTTAGACGATTCTGTGCTTTGTGGCAACAGTTTGGAGAAGGCCCTTTCCTGTTTCTGCATGACAATACCCTCGTGCACAAAGCGAGGTCCATACAGAAATGGTTTTGTCGAGATCGGTGTGGCCTGCACAGAACCCTGACCATCGAAAACCTTTGGGATGAATTGGAACGCAGACTGCGAGCCAGCCCTACCGCCCAACATCAGCGCCCGACCTAACTAATGCTCATGTGACTGAAAGGAAGCAAGTCCTCGCAGCAATGTTCCGACACCTAGTGGAAAGCCTTCCCAGAAGACTGGAGGCTGTTATAGCAGCCAAGGGGGGACCAACTCCATATTAATGTCCATGATTTCGATGAGCGGTGTCCACATACTTTAATAAAACCGAAAGCATACCTTGACTTGGAAGAGTTCCAATGTTGGATAGCCTTAGCCAACTAGCTAACATAAATAGCATTCCTCTCTGTTTAGCTAAATTAGCTCAATCAAACACCTTTGGGATTACAGGCAACATCCGCACTGAGCTAAAGGGTAGAGCTGCCGCTTTCAAGGTGTAAGGGGTGCGTACTGGCGGCAGAGAAGTCAGACGCAGGAGAGCAAAAACTGTGTTTCCAACGGCGCAGTTTAATAATAAAAACCACCAGAAAACAGAACAATCAATAAATGGGTACAAAACCCGACGCACACCAGACATAACGTGCACAAGCACTTACAAAAAACAATACCGGACAAGGACATGGGGGGAACAGAGGGTTAAATACACAACATGTAATTGATGGAATTGAAACCAGGTGTGTGGGAAGACAAGATAAAACAAATGGAAAATGAAAGGTGGATCGGCGATGGCTGGAAGACCGGTGACGTCGACCACCGAACGTCGCCCGAACAAGGAGAGGGACCGACTTCGGAGCAAGTCGTGACAGTACCCCCCTTGACGCGCGTTATCCAGCAGTGCGTCGACAACCGGCCTCGGGGACGACCCGGGGGGCAAGGTGCACGGCGAACAAGACGAAGACGGTGGAACTCCTGCAGCATTAAAGGGTCCAACACGTCCTCGACCAGAGCCCAGCACCTTTCCTCCGGACCGTACCCCTCTCACTCCACGAGATACTGAAGGCCCATCGCCCGACGCCTCGAATCCAGTATGGAGTGAACGGAGTACGCCGGGGCACCCTCGATGTCCAGAGGGGGCGGAGGCACCTCCCGCACCTCAGACACCTGGAGTGGGCCAGCCACCCCCGGCCTGAGGAGAGACACATGGAACGAGGGGTTAATACGGTATTCGGGGGGAAGCTGTACCCTATAACAAACCTCGTTCACTCTTCTCAGGACTTTAACCCCTGGTCGGGCTCCGTCCCGCATACATCCAGCGAAAAATCCTATCGCCATTAGCATAACAAAATGTATTATTTTATTTTTTTCAAATATAGGACTATGTTATGTCGTTTTATAGATACACCTCTCCTGAATCGAACCACGTTGTCCGATTACAGCAAAAGCAAAACATTAGATTATGTTAGAGGAGTATATCGTAAAAGTAGCCACATAGCCATTTTCCGACCAACCACATGCATCACAAATAGCCAAAAAACAGCTAAATGCAGCACTAACCTTTGACAATCTTCATCAGATGACACTCCTAGGACATTATGTTACACAATACATGCATTCTTTTGTTTGATAAAGTTCATATTTATATACACTGCTCAAAAAAATAAAGGGAACACTTAAACAACACAATGTAACTCCAAGTCAATCACACTTCTGTGAAATCAAACTGTCCACTTAGGAAGCAACACTGATTGACAATACATTTCACATGCTGTTGTGCAAATGGAATAGACAACAGGTGGAAATTATAGGCAATTAGCAAGACACCCCCAATAAAGGAGTGGTTCTGCAGGTGGGGACCACAGACCACTTCTCAGTTCCTATGCTTCCTGGCTGATGTTTTGGTCACTTTTGAATGCTGGCGGTGCTTTCACTCTAGTGGTAGCATGAGACGGAGTCTACAACCCACACAAGTGGCTCGGGTAGTGCAGCTCATCCAGGATGGCACATCAATGCGAGCTGTGGCAAGAAGGTTTGCTGTGTCTGTCAGCGTAGTGTCCAGAGCATGGAGGCGCTACCAGGAGACAGGCCAGTACATCAGGAGACGTGGAGGAGGCCGTAGGAGGGCAACAACCCAGCAGCAGGACCGCTACCTCCGCCTTTGTTCAAGGAGGAGCAGGAGGAGCACTGCCAGAGCCCTGCAAAATGACCTCCAGCAGGCCACAAATGTGCATGTGTCTGCTCAAACAGTCAGAAACAGACTCCATGAGGGTGGTATGAGGGCCCGACGTCCACAGGTGGGGGTTGTGCTTACAGCCCAACACCGTGCAGAACGTTTGGCATTTGCCAGAGAACACCAAGATTGGCAAATTCGCCACTGGCGCCCTGTGCTCTTCACAGATGAAAGCAGGTTCACACTGAGCACATGTGACAGACGTGACAGAGTCTGGAGACGCCGTGGAGAACGTTCTGCTGCCTGCAACATCCTCCAGCATGACCGGTTTGGCGGTGGGTCAGTCATGGTGTGGGGTGGCATTTCTTTGGGGGGCCGCACAGTCCTCCATGTGCTTGCCAGAGGTAGCCTGACTGCCATTAGGTACCGAGATGAGATCCTCAGACCCCTTGTGAGACCATATGCTGGTGCGGTTGGCCCTGGGTTCCTCCTAATGCAAGACAATGCTAGACCTCATGTGGCTGGAGTGTGTCAGCAGTTCCTGCAAGAGGAAGGCATTGATGCTATGGACTGGCCCGCCCGTTCCCCAGACCTGAATCCAATTGAGCACATCTGGGACATCATGTCTCGCTCCATCCACCAACGCCACGTTGCACCACAGACTGTCCAGGAGTTGGCGGATGCTTTAGTCCAGGTCTGGGAGGAGATCCCTCAGGAGACCATCCGCCACCTCATCAGGAGCATGCCCAGGCATTGTAAGGAGGTCATACAGGTACGTGGAGGCCACACACACTACTGAGCCTCATTTTGACTTGTTTTAAGGACATTACATCAAAGTTGGATCAGCCTGTAGTGTGGTTTTCCACTTAAAGTTTGAGTGTGACTCCAAATCCAGACCTCCATGTGTTGATAAATTGGATTTCCATTGATTGTTTTTGTGTGATTTTGTTGTCAGCACATTCAACTATGTAAAGAAAAAAGTATTTAATAAGATTATTTATTTCATTCAGATCTAGGATGTGTTGTTTAAGTGTTCCCTTTATTTTTTTGAGCAGTATATAAAAACAGCATTTTACATCGGCGCGTGACGTTGACTAACTATTTTCCCTCAAATGCATCCGGTGAAACAGCGCTACAATTTACAAAAATACTATTCGAAAACATTTTTTAAATGTAATTTTGTCATTCTAAGATTTATAGATGAATATCTCTTGAAAGTACCTGTAATGCCAGATTTAAAAATAACTTTACTGGGTAATCACACTTTGCGATACTCAGAAAAATAGGCTACCGTTACAGGTCAGCGCCATCTTGGAACAATCGCATATCAAATCTACTCTTGTATACTATTGTCAATAATCCCTTACCTTTGATTATCTTCCTCAGAAAGCACTTCCAGGAATCCCAGGTCCACAACAAATGTATTTTCGTTCGAAAAAGTTAATCCTTTACGTCCAAATAGCTTGTTCTTGTTAGCGCGTTCTGAAGGCTGCTCCAAAACTTCCGTCGGCTGCGGGACTCCTCTTTTTTTAAATTTAGGTTCGTTCAAACATGTCAAACGTTGTATAACATAAATCTTTAGGGCCTTTTTCAACCAGAGCTCCAATAAGATTTAAGGGGGACGATTGCATTGTCTTTCAAAACGTTTCGAAAGGGGAGGGTAGCCAGGGGCACCGGCGTCATAATGGTGATGGCTCTCCTCATGTGACCACTTTCCACAGCGTCTCATTCAGTCAGTTTTCACAGTAGGAGACTCAAACCACTTTGACTGGGGACATCTAGTGGAAGCAATAGGAAGTGCTCAATGAACCATTGCTCACGGTGTGATTAATAGGCAAAGTGATGAAGTTGAGTCCGCAATTCAGAATTCCACATCCTGTTACGATCAGTCTCGGGGTTTTGGGGGGGAACAACGGGGATTCCTAAACAATGGGCGAACGTTCTATCTATAAAATTCCCAGCCGCGCCTGAATCGACGAACGCCTTATGCTGGGAATGCGGGAAAAACTCAGAAAAAGTGACATAGACAAACATATGTGCGACAGAGGGCTCTGGGTGAGAATGGTGCCGGCTCACCTGGGGTGACGCCAGAGCGCCCTACCTGCTGCCTCGATGCCCAGAGGAACCAACTCGGCACCGACCGGCAGTGTGACCTCTGTGGCCACAGATGGTGCACGAGCTGGAACCCCCTCCGGTCTCCCTGCGCACCGCCCCTCCCAGCTCCATGGTATCGGAGAGGGGGTGCGGGGGGATGGAACCAACAGACCCCGATCTGAACGTCCGCAGGCAGCCAGCAGGTTATCCAAAAACAATACCGGACAAGGACATGAGGGGAACAGAAGGTTAAATACACAACATGTAATTGATGGAATTGAAACCAGGTGTGTTGGAAGACAAGACAAAACAAATGGAAAATGAAAGGTGGATCGGCGATGGCTAGAAAACTGGTGACGTCGACCACCGAACGTCGCCCAAACAAGGAGAGGGACCGACTTCGGAGGAAGTCGTGACACAAGGAGCGGGACTCTAAAACGGAAGCTTATAAGAAATCCCGCTATGCCCTCCGACGAACCATCAAACAGGCAAAGCCTCAATACAGGACAAAGATCGAATCGTACAACACCGGCTGCGACGCTTGTCGGATGTGGCAGGGCTTGCAAACTAATAAATGTATTAAGTTATAAGACCTCTGATTAATTTAGTCAGTTATACCAGCGAATGTGAGGTTTTTAGATTACATAACACTTGAGGAAACATAACTTAAGGGCCAATGTATTTTCTATGTTTTGTTTACCAACAACCTAACCACAAAGCTGGCAATTCTTTCCCTTCTCAATCTGGCTGCCCTCCCCCTTCCCTTCTAAGTTCAAGTTTGTTTATTTGTCATATACACATGATATGCATGGAGTACACAGTGCAATTAAATGCTTACTTGCAGGTTAACCTCTTGACAATGCAACAACATTAAGAAAGGTATGTAGCTAAATAAATACAAACAGTAATATAAATAAAAGCTTAATTCAATAATTTCACTAATTTAATAACGAGCAGTTCATTTATTTATATATATATATATATATATATATATATATATATATATATATATATATATATATTTTTAATACAAATTGTTACATAGTCTATATGCAAATAACAAACATGAGCCAAGTATGGAATAGGTTATAAAACTATCACTCATTAAATTTTTGTCAGTTCTACCACCTCAACATTGCTAATTTTAAATAGCGTTAAATATAATGTTAAGTTCAGCTTCAGTCCACAGGGGGGCACTGTGTCACTTGGCTGTGCTTCAGTCAGAAAAACATTCTCTTATCTCTTTAGTCTCAGCTAGCTAGCCAGCCAGTAGTTACTGAAGGGGCTAGCCAGCCAAGCTAGCTACTAGGGCTGACCCCATTTAGTCAACTGGTCAATTGTCAATTGTTTAGTCGATAGGCTGTTGGTCGACTGAGATATCTTTAGTCGAGCAGTAGCCCCCTCCCCCCCCCAAAAAAACCCCACATATACACACACACACACACACACACACACACACACACACACACACACACACACACACACACACATATATATATATACTGCTCAAAAAAATAAAGGGAACACTAAAATAACACATCCTAGATCTGAATGAATGAAATAATCTTATTAAATACTTTTTTCTTTACATAGTTGAATGTGCTAACAACAAAATCACACAAAAATAATCAATGGAAATCCAATTTATCAACCCATGGAGGTCTGGAGTCACACTCAAAATTAAAGTGAAAACCACACTACAGGCTGATCCAACTTTGATGTAATGTCCTTAAAACAAGTCAAAATGAGGCTCAGTAGTGTGTGTGGCCTCCACGTGCCTGTATGACCTCCCTACAACACCTGGGCATGCTCCTGATGAGGTGGCGGATGGTCTCCTGAGGGATCTCCTGCCAGACCTGGACTAAAGCATTCGCCAACTCCTGGACAGTCTGTGGTGCAACGTGGTGTTGGTGGATGGAGCGAGACATGATGTCCCAGATGTGCTCAATTGGATTCAGGTCTGGGGAACGGGCGGGCCAGTCCATAGCATCAATGCCTTCCTCTTGCAGGAACTGCTGACACACTCCAGCCACATGAGGTCTAGCATTGTCTTGCATTAGGAGGAACCCAGGGCCAACCGCACCAGCATATGGTCTCACAAGGGGTCTGAGGATCTCATCTCGGTACCTAATGGCAGTCAGGCTACCTCTGGCAAGCACATGGAGGACTGTGCGGCCCCCAAAAGAAATGCCACCCCACACCATGACTGACCCACCGCCAAACCGGTCATGCTGGAGGATGTTGCAGGCAGCAGAACGTTCTCCACGGCGTCTCCAGACTCTGTCACGTCTGTCACATGTGCTCAGTGTGAACCTGCTTTCATCTGTGAAGAGCACAGGGCGCCAGTGGCGAATTTGCCAATCTTGGTGTTCTCTGGCAAATGCCAAACGTCCTGCACGGTGTTGGGCTGTAAGCACAACCCCCACCTGTGGACGTCGGGCCCTCATACCACCCTCATGGAATCTGTTTCTGACCGTTTGAGCAGACACATGCACATTTGTGGCCTGCTGGAGGTCATTTTGCAGGGCTCTGGCAGTGCTCCTCCTGCTCCTCCTTGCACAAAGGAGGAGGTAGCGGTCCTGCTGCTGGGTTTTTGCCCTCCTACGGCCTCCTCCACGTCTCCTGATATACTGGCCTGTCTCCTGGTAGCGCCTCCATGGTCTGGACACTACGCTGACAGACACAGCAAACCTTCTTGCCACAGCTCGCATTGATGTGCCATCCTGGATGAGCTGCACTACCTGAGCCACATGTGTGGGTTGTAGACTCCGTCTCATGCTACCACTAGAGTGAAAGCACCGCCAGCATTCAAAAGTGACCAAAACATCAGCCAGGAAGCATAGGAACTGAGAAGTGGTCTGTGGTCACCACCTGCAGAACCACTCCTTTATTGGGGGTGTCTTACTAATTGCCTATAATTTCCACCTGTTGTCTTTTCGATTTGCACAACAGCATGTGAAATTTATTGTCAATCAGTGTTGCTTCCTAAGTGGACAGTTTGATTTCACAGAAGTGTGATTGACTTGGAGTTACATTGTGTTGTTTAAGTGTTCCCTTTATTTTTTTGATATATTGTGGTGTACAAGACACCTGTCTGATTCGCGTTGAGTGGACTGATCAATTGTGTAGGCCGTAGGGATGGCACAGTCCATCAGTATAAGACGTGATACTGAAATTGTATATGGTTGTATTACATAAACAATAGTGCAAAACTAATAAAAATTATATTATTTAATAACAAATGCACTTTCTCCCTCGTTGGATAGTGGCCGCTGTCCACGGTTCTAAAACACATCAGTGTGCTGTTGAATTGACACCTTTTCCTAGACCATGTTGATATGTGCACAATAGCAACGTTAACCAGCATATTGGTGTTGACAGCAATGCCGCGGAGGCACTAGCAGAATGAGGAGATGAGAAAACAGCTCTTGCCTTATTGTCTAAGAAAAGTGAAGAGAAAGGAAGCCCAAACTTAATTAGGTCTTTAATCAATAGCCTAACTGTTAAATGTCCCTGGCTTTATAAATCATCAGTATATTTACAGAAATAAGACAGATCCTGCTTCTGTTGCCTGTTTGTAGTTGTGTTTGCATTTATTATGGATCCCCAATTGTGACCCGATTCAGGAAACTAGGCGTATGTCGCAAGTCACCACTTCACAGGAGAGCCGTTTGAGCGTAATTTATTTATTTTTTTAACAAAATGCGGGTTTTTTGGGGGCAGAAATGCCTTCTCGACCATGTGAACTTTCATTGCCTTAATAACAAATTTGTTGCTCTGAGTCTCTACTTTATCCAATAAAAAAAAAACACAATTTCTCACTTTACTACATAAGACTGAATCCAGGTGGTGAGTCACATTTGCTGTTGGACCTTGGGCCCAGCAAAATTAAGGCAGACAGATTTCACAACATATTAAGTGTGTGCGCTCAGGCCCCTACTCTACTACCACATATTCTCAACACAAAATCCATGTGTATGTGTGTTTTGTATGCATGTTTTTTAAATCTAATTTTGCTTCTTGCATGAGTTACTTGATGTGAAATAGAGTTCCATGTAGTCATGGCTCTATGTATTACTGTGTGCCTCCATAGTCTGTTCTGGACTTGGAGACTGTGAAGAGACCTCTGGTGGCGTGTCTTGCGGGGTATGCAAGGGTGTCCAAGCTGTGTGCCAGTAGTTCAAACAGCCAGCTTGGTGCATTGAACATGTGATGAAGTCAATCTCTCCTCCACTTTGAGCTAGGAGAGATTGACATGCATATATATTTTCAATGTTAGCTCTCTGTGTACATCCAAGGGCCAGCCGTGCTGCCCTGTTCTGAGCCAATTGCAATATTCCTAAATCCCTCTTTGTGGCACCTAACCATACGACAGAACAGTAGTCCAGGTGCGACAAAACTAGGGCCTGTAGGACCTGCCTTGTTGATAGTGCTGTTAAGAATGCAGAACAGCTCTTTATTATGGACAGACTTCTCCCCATCCAAGCTACTGTTGTATCGATATTTTTAGACAATGACAGTTTACAATCCAGGGTTACTCCAAGCAGTTTAGTCTCCCCCACTTGCTCAATTACCGCATTATTCATTACAAGATTTAGTTGAGGTTTGGGATTTAGTGAATGATCTGTCCCAAATACAATGCTTTTCGTTTTTGAAATATTTAGGACTAACTTATTCCTTGCCACCCATTCTGAAACTAACTGCAGCTCTTTGTTAAGTGTTGCAGTCATTTCAGTCGCTGTGGTAGCTGACGTGTATAGTGTTGAGTCATCCGCATACATAGACACTCTGGCTTTACTCAAAGCCAGTGGCATGTTGTTAGTAAAGATAAAAAATGTAAGGGGCCTAGACAGCTGCCCTGGGGATTTCCTGATTCTACCTGGATTTTGTTGGAGAGGCTTCCATTAAAGAACACCCTCTGTGTCCTGTTAGACAGGTAACTCTTTATCCACAATATAGCAGAGGGTGTAAAGGTATGACACACACGTTTTTCCAGCAACAGACTATGATCGATAATGTCAAAAGCCACACTGAAATCTAACAAAACAGCCCCCACAATCTTTTTATCATCAATTCCTCTCAGCCAATCATCAGTCATTTGTGTAAGTGCTGTGCTTGTTGAATGTCCTTCTCTATAAGTGTGCTGAAAGTCTGTTGTCAATTAATTTACTGTAAAATAGCAAATAATATCTGGTCAAACACAATTTTTCCAAAAGTTTACAAAGGGTTGGTAACAGGCTGATTGGTTGGCTATTTGAGCCAGTAAAGGGGGCTTTACATATCCTTAGGTAGGGGAATAACTTTTGCTTACATCCAGGCCAGAGGGCACATACTTTCTAGTAGGCTTAAATTGAAGATATGGCAAATAGGAGTGACAATATCATCCGCTATTATCCTCAGTAATTTTACATCCAAGTCATTAGATCCCGGTGGCTTGTCACTGTTGATAGACAACAATAATATTTTCACCTCTTCCAAACTTACGTTATGTAATTCAAAATTACAATGCTTGTCTTTCATAATTTGGTCAGATATACTTGGAGGTGTAGTGCCAGCGTTTTTTGCAGGCATATCATGCCTAAGTTTGCTTATCTTGCCAATGAAAGTCGACAATATCAGTAGGTTTTGTGATGAATGAGCCATCTGATTCAATGAACGATGGAGAGGAGTTTGCCTTTTTGCCCAAAATTAAATTTAAGGTGCACCATTTGTCAAAGGCAGGGCTGCAAAATATTTTGCTTGTCCATTCCCAGCGTGCCTCACCAGGGTGCTGTTGGAAAGATGCATTTCTCCAGTGCTCCACCAACATTCAGTCAAAAAAAATAATCTAACATAAATCATGTAGCAGATATAGGATATGGTAGAAAGAGTATGTGGCCTTTTCTGAAGCCCACAGGCTGGAGATAAAATGTATGACAATGTAATGAGATGGACACTTTTTACATCATGCAGGTTTCTCCGATTTAAATAGCCTAACCTAAATGGTGCTCAATCAAATAAAAAAGGAGCTATCATGTTATAAAAGCAACATATCCTTCAAACAGGACAGGTCAAAGTAAGATGGACAATCACAACTGCTGTTGTGAGTTTCACCCCATTGTCATGATCAGTGGTTTCAACCCTTGCGATAAAGATTGCAGTCAGAATGCAGATTAACTGCAGTACACTGCAGTATAACTCCAGTTAGGGTGCTATATAACTGCAGTATCCTGCAAATACTTCATCCAAAATAACATTGTTATTTTCACTGCAGTAATTTATCAGTGTAACTGCAGTTAAAGTGCAATATAACTGCAGTTATTCCGCAATTACTGCATCCAAATCAAGGCCTGTCCGGAACTGTACCAAAAAATGACATCTAAAAGGTGCTGGCATCGGTCAACTGCAGTTACTGCACCTTTACTGCATCTTTTTTTTGTAAGGAAAGTTTGTATCCTACCATTTTTCCACAAACTGATCATATAGAGCGAAAAAGTAAATACTTTTGGATTTCCTGCTGTGTAAACATATTGCAAATACGCTCGCGTTAACTCCTGATAAAGTTGGGTAGCTGATATTCAGAGCATAAATAGCCAAATTGATTAGTCACAGGAATCAGGACTAATAAAGACAATGCAATGGCATGTTTTACAAACGGTGGGCCTAGCACATACTGTATATGGGCATTCATAAAATTCCATTGCAGGCGGACATGGTAGGCTACACCCTAGTAAGCACGAGCCAACGTCTTTTGGACGTGTTTTTTGGTCCTGTCCGGACGTAGTTTTTTGGTGTTTTACAAACGGTAGGCTTACCACATAGATGGGCTTTCATAAAATTCAATTTTAGGCAACACTGTAGGCTACACCTCAGTAAGCACGGACCGACGCCAAAGCCTTTTAGACGTCTTTTTTTGGTGCAGATCCGGACTTGATTTCCACATCCACGGACATTGGTTTTTGGTCCGATCCGGAATCTGAACCAATCAAAGATGTTTATGTTTGGTTCAGATTTTGTCTGGTCTGGACCAGCCTTAATTTGGTAAAAACATAAATGTCTATATATTACTTTTTTCCAAATTTCATTCAGAACACAAAATGAGCCTGATTTCAACATCCATAAAATATGTATTTTTCAACGTCCGGAAAATATGCATGTTCAGTGTCCTGGAAAATATATATTTTAAACATACGGAAAGTACCTTTTCACCTTTCATTCAGAACCTAAATTGAACCGAACTTCAATGTCTGGAAAATACATATTTTAGACGTCTTTCCAATGTAATTTTACTTACTGGGACTATTCTAGTTTTTCTGGGGGGCAGCATTTTTGGTCTCGCCTATGGCAGCAGAACGGCAAAGAGCAAACCTGGCTATAGGTCAGGCCCTATTGTGCCCTATTCGGACGGGATCAGCTTTACTGGTCAGATGTCGGGTAACGTAATTATGTGCATGAGCACAAAACACCACATCTGTAATTTTTGTCCCGTCCGAACCTGCCATTACAGTAATTTTTTTATGGCAGGAGTGTAAAAATTCCAACCAAAATAACCTACTGTTTTTTGGCAAACTCCAAAGTCCTCTGATAATACTAGTCCCGTGCGAATCGACATCCTTGTGTTTTAAGAGGAATGTCTGAGTTTGACAGGTGTTGCTCTCGGTTTGCGTAAAAAAAACAATAACTCATTCGAGAAATGTAACTACATAGGTATTCTAGGTTCGATAGATAGATAGATAGATAGATAGATAGATAGATAGATAGATAGATAGATAGATAGATAGATAGATAGATAGATAGATAGATAGATAGATAGATAGATAGATAGATAGATAGATAGATAGATAGATAGATAGATAGATAGATAGATAGATAGATTCAAGGGGGTCTTTATTTTGACTATTTTCTACATTGTAGAATAATAGTGAAGACATCAAAACTATGAAATAACACATATGGAATCATGTAGTAACCAAAAAGTGTTAAACAAATAATATTTGAGATTCTTCACAGCTTTGCACAATCTTGGCATTCTCTCAACCAGCTTCATGAGGTAGTCACCTGGAATGCATTTCAATTAACAGGTGTGCCTTGTTAAAAGTTAATTTGTGGAATTTCTCTCCTTCTTAATGCGAGCCAATCAGATGTGTTGTGACAAGGTAGGGGTGGTATACAGAAAATAGCCCTATTTGGCAAAAGACTAAGTCCATATTATGGAAGAACAGCTCAAATAAGCAAAGGGAAATGACAGTCCATCAATACTTTAAGACATGAAGGTCAGTCAATCCGGAAAATGTCAAGTACTTTGAAAAGTTTCTTCAAGTGCAGTCGTAAATCAAATGAAATTGTATTTGTCACATGCGCCGAATGCAACAGGTGTAGACCTTACAGTGAAATGCTTACTTACAAGCCCTTAACCAACAATGCAGTGTTAAGAAAATACCCCCCAAAAAAGTAAGAGATAAGAATAACAAATAGTTAAAGAGCAGCAGTAAATAACAATAGCGGGGCTATATACAGGGGGTACCGGTACAGAGTCAATGTGCGGGGGCACCGGTGTTGAGGTAATAGAGGTAATATGTACATGTGGGTAGAATTATTAAAGGGAATATGCATCGATAATAACAACAGAGAGTAGCAACTTGGCGCTCCGGATCCGCTTGCTGTGCAGTAGCAGAGAGAACAGTCTATGACTAGGGTGGCTGGAGTCTGAGAGTTTTTAGGGCCTTCCTCTGACACCGCCTGTTAAACAGGTCCTGGATGGCAGGAAGCTTGGCCCCGGTGATGTACTGGGCCGTACGCACTACCCTCTGTAGTGTCTTGCAGTCGGAGGCCGAGCAGTTGTCAAAAACCATTAAGCTCTATGATGAAAATGGCTCTTATGAGGACCGCCACAGGAAAGAAAGACCCAGAGTGACATTTTAGTAATTTAGCAGACGCTCTTATCCAGAGCGACTTACAGTAGAGAATGCATACATTTCATTTCATGCATTTTTTTGGTTTTGTACTGGCCCCCCCATGGGAATCAAACCCACAACCCTGGTGTTGCACACACCATGCTCTACCAACTGAGCCACAGAGGATAAGAGGATAAGTTCATTAGAGTTACCAGCCTCAGACATTTTTGCCCCAAATAAATGCTTCACAGAGTCCAAGTAACAGACACATCTCAACATCAACTGTTCAGATGAGACTGTGTGAATCAGGCCTTCATGGTCGAATTGCTACAAAGAAACCACTACTAAAGGGAGAAACAAGCAATGGATATTATGAAACCTTTATTTAACTAGGCAAGTCAGTTAAGAACAAATTCTTATTTACAATGACGGCGTACCAGGGAACAGTCGGTTAACTACCTTGTTCAGGAGCAGAACGACAGATTTCTCCCACCATGAAGCATGGAGGAGGAGGAGTGATTGTATGGGGGCGCTTTACTGGTGACACATTTAAAAAAACAATCAAGGCACACTTTTTGCAATTTAAAGTTTTATTAAGTTTTCTTGTTTTTCAATCAACCAACAAAACACATTCCACATTCACAGATGTGGGAGACATAAATAATAAAATAAACTATAAAACGAACAAACTTGCAGCAGCACTATCAGCGTTCCTATTAGCTATTGCCAGCCTTTGCTGAGACGACGAGCAAAGAATTTACAGCACCTTGCACAACATGTATCTGCTCATTTCCCTAATCACTCCATTCACTCTGTCCAATTTTAAATATAGTTGAGTAGTGGAGACCAGAGTCTATCAAACTTGGGATGTCTCTTGTGGAGGTCATAAGTGAGCTTTTCAAGAGGAAGAAAGTCAACAATCTGGTCAATCCACATTTTAAATGTAGGAGAAGTATTAGAAGCCCACAATATAAGAATACATTTCTTAGCAAAGTATGTGATAGTCATAAACACATTTTCTCTGTCAGGATCAAGAACAAAGTCCTGCTGGGCATTAACCTGTTAGGGCTAGGGGGCAGCATTTGCACGTCTGGATAAAAAAATGTACCCGATTTAATCTGGTTACTAATCCTACCCAGTAACTAGAATATGCACATACTTATTATATATGGATAGAAAACACTCTAAAGTTTCTAAAACTGTTTGAATGGTGTCTGTGAGTATAACAGAACTCATTTGGCAGGCAAAACCCTGAGACATTTTCTGACAGGAAGTGGATACCTGATGTGTTGTATTGACTTTAAACCTATCCCATTGAAAAACACAGGGGCTGAGGAATATTTTGGCACTTCCTATTGCTTCCACTAGATGTCACCAGCCTTTACAAAGTGTTTTGAGTCTTCTGGAGGGAGATCTGACCGAACAAGAGCCATGGAACGATGATGTCCCATTAGACACCTGGCGCGCGAGTTCATGTTGGGTACCCTCGTTCCAATACGTTATAAAAGAGTATGCATTCGTCCACCTTGAATATTATTCATGTTCTGGTTAAAAAAGGCCCTAATGATTTATGCTATACAACGTTTGACATGTTTGAACGAACGTAAATATATTTTTTCCCCTCGTTCATGACGAGAAGTCCGGCTGGCTTAGATCATGTGCTAACAAGACGGAGATTTTTGGACATAAATGATGAGCTTTTTTGAACAAAACTACATTCGTTATGGACCTGTGATACCTGGAAGTGACATCTGATGAAGAGAATCAAAGGTAATGGATTATTTACATAGTATTTTCGATTTTAGATCTCCCCAACATGACGTCTAGTCTGTATCGCAACGCGTATTTTTCTGGGCGCAGTGCTCAGATTATTGCAAAGTGTGATTTCCCAGTAAGGTTATTTTTAAATCTGGCAAGTTGATTGCGTTCAAGAGATGTAAATCTATAATTCTTTAAATGACAATATAATATTTTACCAATGTTTTCTAATTTTAATTATTTAATTTGTGACGCTGACTTGACTGCCGGTTATTGGAGGGAAACGATTTCCTCAACATCAATGCCATAGTAAAACGCTGTTTTTGGATATAAATATGAACTTGATAGAACTAAAAATGCATGCATTGTCTAACATAATGTCCTAGGAGTGTCATCTGATGGAGATTGTAAAAGGTTAGTGCATCATTTTAGCTGGTTTTATGGTTTTGGTGACCCTGTCTTTGACTTGACAAAACATTACACACAACTCTTGTAAATGTACTGTCCTAACATACTCTAAATTTATGCTTTCGCCGTAAAACCTTTTTGAAATCGTAAAACGTGGTTAGATTAAGGAGATGTTTATCTTTCAAAGGGTGTAAAATAGTTGTATGTTTGAAAAATTTGAATTTTGACATTTATTTGGATTCAAATTTGCCGCTCTTGAAATGCACCTGCTGTTGATGGAGTGCACCACGGGTGGCACGCTAGCGTCCCACCTAGCCCATAGAGGTTAAGATGATAGATAGATACACGGGGTAAGGCACTCTTAAAACCTCTCTCGGGTATGTGGGACGAAATCGTCCCAGTGGAATCGAGTGGCGCGAAATACGAAAACCTTAGAAATGTTATAACTTCAATTTCTCAAACATATGACTATTTCACACCATTTTAAAGACAAGACTCTCCTTAATCTAACCACATTGTCTGATTTCAAAAAGGCTTTACAGCGACAGCAAAACATTAGATTATGTTAGGAGAGTACCCAGCCAGAAATAATCACACAGCCATTTTTCAAGCTAGCATATAATGTCACAAAAACCAAAACCACAGCTAAATGCAGCACTAACCTTTGATGATCTTCATCAGATGACACTCCTAGGACATTATGTTATACAATACATGCATGTTTTGTTCAATCAAGTTCATATTTATATCAAAAACCAGCTTTTTACATTAGCATGTGACGTTCAGAACTAGCAAACACACCGAAAACTTCCGGTGAATTTACTAAATTACTCTTGATAATCGTTTACAAAATACATAACAATTATTTAAAGAATTATAGATACAGAACTCCTTTATGCAATCACGGTGTCAGATTTTAAAATAGCTTTTCGGCAAAAGCACATTTTGCAATATTCTGAGTAGATAGCTCGCCATCACGGGCTAGCTAATTTGACACCCACCAAGTTTGGCGTTCACTAAACTCAGAATTACTATTAGAAAAATTTGATTACCTTTGCTGTTCTTCGTCAGAATGCACTCCCGGGACTTCTACTTCAACCACAAATGTTGTTTTGGTTCAAAATAATCCATAGTTATGTTCAAATATCCTCTGTTTTGTCCGTGCGTTCAGGTCCCTATCCGAACGGTGAAGTGCGGTCGCATGTCGTGACAAAAAAATTCAAAATTTTCCATTACCGTACTTCGAAGCATGTCAAACGCTGTTTAAAATCAATTTTTAAGCTATTTATCTCGTAAAATAGCGATAATATTCCAACCTGGCGACGTTGTTTTCGTTCAAAGGCTGAAAGAAAAACATGGCCACTTCTGTCTCCTGTCTCTGAGCCACCAGCCTGACCACTCACAAACAGCGCTCCTGTACCTAGCCCAGAGACAGCAGAGATCTCATTCCACTTTCTGGCGCCTTCAGAGAGCCTATGGGAGCCTTAGAAATTGTCACGTTACAGCAGAGATCCTCTATTTTCGACAGAGATGCCACAGAAGCACAAGAAATGGTCAGAGAGGGCACTTCTTGTATGGAATCTTCTCAGGTTTTGGCCTGCCATATGAGTTCTGTTATACTCACAGACACCATTCAAACAGTTTTATAAACTTTAGAGTGTTTTCCATCCAAATCTACCAATTATATCCATATTCTCCATTCTGGAAAAGAGTAGTGACCAGTTCAAATCGGGTACGTTTTTTATCCGGCCGTGAAAATACTGCCCCCTACCCTAGAGAGGTTAACTAGCATGGCTATCACAGCATTCTGCAGCGATACTCCCATTCCCATCTGGTTTGCACTTAGTGGGACTATCATTTGTTTTTCAACAGGACAATGACCCAACACACCTCCAGGCTGTGTAAGGGCTATTTGACCAAGAAGGAGAGTGTTGGAGTTCTGCATCAGGTGACCTGGCCTCCACAGTCACCCGACCTCAACCCAAATGAGATGGTTTGGGATGAGTTGGACCGCAGAGTGAAAGAAAAGCAGTCAACAAGTGGTCAGCATATGTGGGAACTCCTTCAAGGTTGTTTGAAAAGCATTCCAGGTGAAGCTGGTTGAGAGTATGCCAAGAGTGTGCAAAGCTGTCATCAAGGCAAAGGGTGGCTACTTTGAAGAATCTCAAATATAAAATATATTTTGATTTGTTTAACACTTTTTTGGTTGCTACATGATTACATGTGTGTTGTTTCATAGTTTTGATGTCTTCACTATTATTCTACAAATGTAGAAAACAGTAAAAATAAAGAAAAATAATTGAATGAGTAGGTGTGTACGAACTTTTGACTGGTACTGTATATGTTTTGTGAGTATTATTTGAATATTTCCAAATGCATCAGTAAAAAATATTGAGCCTATTTAATGCAACCCTTTCTGTTAATAGATTGCAAAGCAGCAGCATACAGCTGACCTAAACGTTTCGAAATAATAAGTTAACTTTCTCATCCATAGCCTTAAAATGCATCTCAAGTGCAATTGCACTGTTTAGCTCACATCTGAAGGCTGGGGGAGCATTTAGGATGTACTGCGGACCCCCAGAAGAAGAAAAAAGAAAAAATACAATTAATTCCATTCCCCACCCCCAAGAATCCCCAAATGCACCAACAACCAAGAGAATGAACTAAAGAGAAAAAAGGAAAAGACAGAAGAAAACAGCAAACAACAGTGCAATTTAAAAAAATAATAATAATACATTTAAAACAAAGGACATTAAGGACAACTGAAATCATAACAGCAATGCCAACTGTATATGTTTGTGTGCATGTCTGGCACTGTTTCATGTATGTGTGTGTTCTTGTATGTGTTTATTTGAATGAGAGTGTGTGTATATGCATGTGTACAAACACCTGCACAGCATCAGCCTCAGGCAAACCGGCATTAGTTGTAAAAACACTGCCACTTAGTGTCATTCAAATGTACTTTTATTATGTTTTATTTTGACTTATTTTTGTCATTTATCTTTTGACCATCATTCTCTCTCTCACAGAGCAACTCCACTCCCACTTGTCTCCAATTCCACATACCAACCCTCAGCTTCCCTTAGCCCATCCCATCCATCTCTGCTGGCCACCCACTTCGTGTTTCTACGCAACACATATATTTCAACTATGTTATGATGTTTAATGTATCATTTCAATCTAATTGAATAGAATCTACAGATTGCGTGTTGAAGATAAATGCTTTTACTTAGAGTATTAGTATATTAGTAATTGACTGACCCGGTCTCTCCAGATCTCCTAACAGTAGTATTTCTAGGGTCAATTTTAGAACAATGCTATGCATTTTCAGCCATTCCTGAACCTGAGACCAGAAACAGGCAACCTGAGGGCAATACCAAAATAAATGGTCTATTGATTCTGTATCCTCACAACAAAATCTGCAGAGCTTCGATGATTTTATGCCCCAAATATTCAACATTTTGTTGGTGGCAAGAATTCTATATAATAATTTTAGCTGAAAAGCACGAAGTCTTGAATCTTGCGTTGTTTTATATATCAACTCATACCATGGAATCGGTACATCAAAAATCTCTTCCCAACTATTTTGCAATCTGTATGGCACAGTTGTCAACATCCTGGTCCTCAAATGAAACTGGTATACTTTCCTATTTATGCTATTTTTATTTTTTGTTTTGATCCTTTATCAGACAGACCAGTTCCCTACCTCCTCCCACTGCCACCCGCATCCTCCATTTTTGGGGCAATGCTGTAATCAATTGGTTGTACTCTTGGATTGAGCAGACCTTCCCATACAATTCTGATAACTTCAGGAAGAACATAATTCTACCGTTACAATTTACAATATCATTTAAGAACAAAATACCCTTTTCAAACATCTTTCCCATAAATACAGGTATGAGCTTTTCTTATTCATCTACTTGAGAACCATTTAGGGTTCAAATAAAACTTTTGAATGAGTGAAGCTTTTAGAGAGAGGTTTAGTGCTTCTATATTTAATAATCTCAACCCACCCAATTCATATTCATTATATAGATAGGCTTGTTTTATTTTGTCTGGTTTAGCATCCCAGATAAAGCTAAATATTTTTTGCTCATATGATTTGAAAAACGAATCATTTTTTTATTTTATTTCACCTTTATTTAATCAGGTAGGCAAGTTGAGAACAAGTTATCATTTACAATTGCGACCTGGCCAAGATAAAGCAAAGCAGTTCGACACATACAACAACACAGAGTTACACATGGAGTAAAACAAACATACAGTCAATAATACAGTAGAAAAATAAGTCTATATACAAAGTGAGGAAATGAGGTGAGATAAGGGAGGTAAAGGCAAAAAAGGCCATGATGGCAAAGTAAATACAATATAGAAAGTAAAACACTGGAATGGTAGATTTGTAGTGGAAGAAAGTGCAAAGTAGAAATAGAAATCATCAGGAGTAGGCAGCGCCATAAGTAAGTGAGTAAACTGAGATATGACTAAGGAGTTAATCAGGGCAATTTTTCCATAAATAGACAGGTATTTACCTCTCCATGGTTGCAGGATCTTGTCTATTTTTACAAGTTTTCTATTGAAATTCATTGTGGAGAGTTTATTTATATATTTTGTGATATGAATACCAAGTATGTCTACTTCACCATCAGCCCATTTTATAGGTAAGCTGCAGGGTAATGTAAAAGTTGTATATTTCAAGGATCCAATACATAATATTGTATACTTATCATAATTAGGTTTTAGTCCAGAGAGTACAGAAAAGTTATCTAGATCTTTAATGAGACATTGCAGGGATCTAGCTTGCGGACTTAACATAAAACTTGAGTCATCGGCATACATGGACATCTTTGTTTTTAAGCCTTGGATTTCTAATCCTCTAATGTTGTTATTGGATCT
Source organism: Salmo salar (assembly GCF_965601325.2). Lineage (NCBI taxonomy): Eukaryota > Metazoa > Chordata > Actinopteri > Salmoniformes > Salmonidae > Salmo > Salmo salar. The sequence continues at coordinate 70,667,622 of NC_138294.1, read as the reverse complement.
GATTTTAATAGCTAGCATTTCGATGACCATAATGAATAGATATGGTGACAGCAGACACCCTTGTTTAACTCCTCTTGACAATTCAAAACTCTCTGAGAAGTAGCCGTTATTTACTATTTTACACCTGGGGTTGCTATACATTATTTTTTACCCATTTTATAAGAGAATGGCCAAAATTTTAAAAAATCCAAGCATTTATAAATAATATCCAGTCTTTATCAAATGCCTTTGCTTCTTATACATTTCATGATGTTATTATTTCTAGTAGTTGTCATATATTATCTCCAATGTATCGTCCATGTAAAAAACCTGTTTGATCAGGATGAACAATACCTGATAAAACCCTTTTAATTCTGAGTGCTATGCATTTTGCATCACAACATTGAAGTGTAAGGGGCCTCCAGTTTCTTAGATAGACTGGGTCTTTATATTTGCCATCTGGGTCTTGTTTTAATAATATCGAAATCAGACCGTCCTGCTGAGTACCTGACAGACTACCATTTCTATAGGAGTAGTTAAAACAATCTAACAATGGAGCTTTTAGTATATCAAAAAATACTTGATATATCTCTACCGGTATGCCATCAATCCCTGGGGTTTTTCCAGACTGAAAGGATTTCATAGCCTCAAAAAGTTATTCCTCTGTAATTTGGCCTTCGCACTGATCTTTCTGTACATTTGTTAATTTTCCATTTTTTATATTATTTGGAAAGAATTCCTTACCGTAATCTTCATTCAGTGGGAGAGGATGAGACTGAAAAGAGCACATCTACCTAAAATAATTAGCTTCCTCTTTTAAAATATAATTCGGAGAATCATAGATGACTCTTCAGTAACGAGTTTCTGGAAATTATTTTTGTTAGCGTTCATGTATTGGAGATTCAGGAAGAATTTTGTGCATTTTTCTCCATATTCCATCCACTTTGCTTTATTTTTGTAATAGATTACATTAGATCGTTCTTGAATAAGTTGCTCAAGTTCTTTTTGTTTTTCCTCTAACTTATTTTGTATCTCTGTAGTATCGTGTTTCTGCTATCTACCTGCACTATTAGTTCATGGATTTCCCTTGTTAGTCTTGTTTTTGTAGCCAGAAACTGCTATTTATTATTGATGAATATTGAATTGAATGACCCCTGAAGGTACATTTAAAGGTATCCCAAACAATAAGGGGATTTGCTGAACCTATATTATACTGGAAAAATTCTGTTATAATTTATTTTGTCTTAGTTAAAAATAAGTTGTCCTCCAGTAAACTTTGATTAAATTTCCAATATCCCCGTCCACGTAGAAAATCTATAAGAGTTATGTGAATGCCAATTAGATGATGATCCGATCGCATTCTGTCTCCTATTAAAACTTTTTTAACCTTTGATGCAAGAGAGAAAGAGACAAGAAAGTAGTCAAGACGACTAGCTTGATAAAGTCTCCTCCATGTATATCTCACTAGGTCGGGGTTTTTTAGTCTCCAAATATCCACTCCTTCTAATGTGTCTATAATATTTGTGATTTCCTTAAGGGCACGGTGATGATAGTTTGTAGAGTGATTACCTTTACGGTCCATTGAGGTACTTAACACTGTGTTATAGTCTCCTACCATAATAATTAGATAATTTGTTGCCTGTAAGTTCAATAAATTGGTATATATGTTTTCGAAGAAGTGTGGATCATCCTGATTTGGACCATATAGATTAATGAGCCAAATCTCTTTTTTGTCCAGTTTCATAGGAAGGATATAGGAAGGATCCAACTTCCTTGCAAATCATTCCTGATCATTTACACATTCAGATTGACATTTTTGTTAATTAATATCATCACACCCTTTGAGTTCCTTTGTCCATGACAGAAAATTATTTCACCACCCCATTCCTTTTTCCACGCAACTTCATCTAAGGATGTAGAGTGAGTTTCCTGTAAACAGTATATGTTATATTCCTTTTCTTTTAGCCATGTAAAGACTGATCTTCTTTTTTTATAATCTGCTAAACCGTTACAATTATAACTAGCTATACTTATTTCACCCCTTACCATAACTAGATACTATTCTCAGGCTAAATTAACCATAATTAGTGCTTGTACTGCCATCAGAGGTATTATGAACGTCAAAACTAGAGCTTTCAAATGTCTGATATTTAGAATTCAAGAAATAGGTTCTAGCAATATTTTTTTATTCCCTTGCCTGTTTGCTTGTGAGCCAATGCCACAGATGTCAGAAGATTGAGACAAATTATGTGTGTAACAAATCTGAGTAGATTGATGTGTATGATATTGGATATGATATAATGAGAGTGTGTATGATGTCTGTATAAGAGTAAAACTATAATGTGTGATGTCCAAATAAATAATAACTCTGCCAATTTGCATGTTTGAGTGTATGTGTGTGTAACATATGGTGCGTATAGCCTTAATATTCACAATTGTAATCCATATCATATCACCATCATAGTTGCATCATAATTACCTTTAACATAATTGAAAAACACATCCCAGCATTTCCATAGCAATTGACGTTTCACATGATCATGAAAGAGACCTTGCATTACTCTAGAGACGGCTTCACTTCAGTACAAAAGTATTCCGTACAATATGTTATTATTCCCCAATGCCCCTATTCTGATATCTTCCCCTTGCTTGTTGTAAACATATATAAACTTGTAGACAAATACATAAAAAGGATAGACAAACAATAAACACAATAAATTATAAAACAGTTCTCAACAATAGAGAGAGAGGGAGAGAAGAGAAGAGAAAAGAGAGAAAGAGAGGAGAGCAAGAGCAGGTGTGTGTGTATGTATAAGTCCGTATGTGTAAGCAAGCATGTAGTTGAGTACGTGTGTTCATATCCACTTCATAATGTTCAGATATTTTAAACAGTTGCCATACCTTCTTTTTTTCGTAACCTGAAGTCCCTGTAGAATTTAGTACAGCCACGGTGTTATGGAGCTGTCTCGGAATAGCTGTCCATCTATAAAGAGTTTGTCCACAATGATAAAGGCACGCCTTGTCATGTCCTGACCAGTAAAAGGGGTTGTTTGTTATTGTAGTGTGGTCAGGACGTGGCAGGGGGTGTTTGTTTAGTGTGTTTCGGGGTTTTGGTTTATGTTCTCTGTTTTCTATTTCTATGTGGGTTTTCTAGTTTTTCTTTACCCATGTTAGTTTTGGGAACGACCTCCAATTAGAGGCAGCTGGTTGTTGTTGCTTCTAATTGGAGGCCATATTTAAGTGGGTTTATTTTCTCTTGTGTTTGTGGGTGGTTGTTTCCGTGTATAGTCTGAGCACCTTACAGGACTGTTTTCGTCGTTTGTTTTGTGTAAGTGTTTTGTTTGGTTTTTCCTTCAATAAAAGAAGATGAGTCATATACCTGCTGCGTTTTGGTCCACTACCTACAACGACGCTTGTGACATGCCTACCATCCTTCCTTTGTTGTCTTTGTACCGGATGCAGTCTCTTATGACGTTCGTTTATCTCCTTTGGAAATTGGTAATTGAGACAGAATTTGGTCCCTTTAAGCTCCCTTCCTCTGCAAAAAAAGGAACACAAGCTTGCAGTCCCAGCCGTAAAGGCTAACCGCGTTGTTGAATCCTTAGTAACAAAACTTTAGTTCGGATTAAAATCGATTTAATGAAAATGTTTTAATGTAAACAACAAACCGAGTGTAGACACTATAGTGTCCTGACGCGCGCTCTGATGACGTCACCTGGATATGTTGAAATACTGTATCTTCACGTCGAGAATAAAAACCTCCTGGCTTCCGTCAATTTATTGGGAAAAAATAAATACTTACAGGGGCAGTATGGGAAAAAATAATCCCCGAATCGTCCGCTGGAATAACGGCTGATTGAGTGACAGGCGTTTCGCTGAGTGATGACATTGACATCTAACCGGTGTTGTACAGGTGTGGGAGGGGTCAAGGGACGTGAGTGGTCCACTGTGTTGTGAAATCTCAACCAATCACAGCAGGTATCGCATCACTCCTGGGGCTTATTTCACTGCCTGCTACTGCCTAGCGCAGTATATTGTATTGTTTATTTTTGTCAGTATCATTTGTCAGTGAAAAAGTAATAATTATACTGCATAGCGCAAGCGATGTGTGATTATGGATAATCATATCAGACTGAAATGTAAGAACAAACAAATAACATCAAAAGATTCGGTGCTGGATTAAAAACATCCGGCTGAAGCCCCGGAAGCCAAGGCCTAATGACGCCACTGGGCCCAGCACACCATGGTATGGCTCTTTATATGTCATCCTTCAGCACAACATGTAACCCTTTATAAGTCTTAACCTTCGAGTCTCGAGTCAAGTCCCATATAATAATGGGCAAGTCTCAAGTAAAGTCCTAAGTTCCACAGCTCAGGTCGAGTCAAGTCACAAGTGCCTAATTTTGGGTTTTGAGTCCTTAAGTCAATGGTTAAGTGTTTTATGCCAATTTCATTGCAATTGAAACAGAATGCAATGATTTTTGGATCCGATGATGCCCTGATGCAGAGGTGATACCACAGGTCCCAGAGTGGTGGGGCAAATTGTTTTCCCTGGGGCCCAGAGCTTTTCCTAATTTGGTAACCTAACCAGGTATAAACCAGGACCCTATTGGGTCTGACAGTGATTCATTAGTAGTTGTAAAATTGTATTTATATTGGCAATGGGACCAGATTCATGGGGTTAAGTGCGTTGCTCAAGGGAACACGGACAGATTTTTCACCTTGTCGGCTCGGGGATTCAAACGATTGACCTTTCAGTTACTGGCCCAACACTCTTAACCACTAGGCTACCTGGTATACAGATATTTTCTAAACAGGTCACATGGTTTAAAAGAATTCTGGAAAAACGTCTGGCCCTAGGGAGGATGAAAACCCTGTCAAACTGCAGAAACCTAGTACGTGTTAATATTAATTATATTTTAAAACTAGACTTTCCTTTACACAGACACAACCACTGCAATTGGACAATAGAACTCACAGGGCTGAGCTTGCGTTATGCAGGTTTGCATTGTATAGGCCTATGCAACTGCAATTAAAAAGTAACACACACAGTCTATTTATTTCATCGGTATTGTTTGATTCATTTCAGTAATTTTGGATTGAAAAGGTCAAGGTAGCCTAGCCAGCCAGCCAAAGTTGAATATAGCCAAATGACATTTTATCACATTTTCCCCTAACACAAATAAATGTGCTAGAAATAGGCTACATAACATTATTAACATTAAAATTATTAACATTACCCTGGCCAGAGGGCAAGAGAGGACAGAGCGCATTGTCTGTAGCCTATGCAGCTGTGGGCTATGGTTGTTGTCAGTAGCCTAGTTGATCAGACTGAGAAGTCCAATACAATCTAGGTGTAGGCTGCTGCAACATTTCTGTGAAGAGTTCTTGCTTGTATACTGTATGTCTGGAGTGATGTGCTATCAAGTTTGCTAAATAAATACCAGAGGACAGTGGAGTGGCGCGCACTTTGCGCTTTGCTAGATGACATGCATTTGCCTTGCCTGCACAACCTGTGATTTCCATGAATCAGATTGGTCATGATACAGAACACACAGAACCTGCAGCATGCCGATATAAAAGACAGACAGGCTTACGTAGTGCGTTAGATGACTAATCGAGTCCAAGTTAAGTCACGAGTCATACATGGTCAAGTCGAAGTCGAGTTGCAAGTGTTTTTTCTTTTTGCCAAGTCAAGTCTCAAGTTGCAAAATTTGCATCCAAGACACGTGATTTGAGTCCGCATCTCCGTAAAGCATGACATACGGTCATAGATGCTTTGTAACACATTTATGTAGTGCTTATGAAGGCATTATGAAGGCTTTATGAAGCCTTTATAAGCTGAACATAATTTAAAGCAGGACCATTATCGGTCTGGTCCCTAAGTCGAGCAGGGAATTTCAAACACAGATTCAATCACAAAGACCACAGAGGTTTCCCAATGCCTCAGAAGGGCACTTATTGGTAGATGGTAAAAACAGACATTGCATATCTCTTTGAGCATGGTGTACTTATTAATTACACATTGGATGGTGTATCAATACACCCAGTCACTACAAACATACAGGCCTCCTTCCTAACTCAGTTGCCAGAGAGGAAGGCAACCGCTTAGGGATTTCACCATGAGGCTTTAAAACAGTTACATAGTTAAATGGCTGTGATAGGAGAAAACTGAGGAAGGATCAACAACATTGTAGTTACTCCAAAATGCCTAAATGACAGAGTGAAAAGAAGGAAGCTTGTATGGAATAAAAATATGGTGGTGGTGGCTGCGTCATGTTATGGGTTTGCTTGTCGTCAGCAAGGACTAGGGATATTTTTTTAGGATAAAAAGAAACAGAATAGAGTTAAGTGCATGCAAAATCATAGAGGAAAACCTGGTTCAGTTTGCTTTCCAACAGACACTGGGAGACAAATGTACCTTTCAGCAGGGCAATAACCTAAAACACAAGGCCAAATATACACTGGAGTTGCTTACCAAGATGACATTGAATGTTCCTAAGTGGCCTAGTTACAGTTTTGAAAATCTATGACAAGACTTGAAAATGGCTGTCTAGCAATGATCAACCACCAATTTAACGGAGCTTGAAGAATTGTATAAATAATAATGGGAAAATATTGTATAATCCAGGTGTGCAAAGCTCTTAGACTTACCCCAAAAGACTGACAGCTGCAATCACTGCCAATGGTGATTCTAACATGTATTGACTCAGGGGTGTGAATACTTATGTAAATAAAATGTCATTTGAATTTATTCATAGCTGACTATGAATGTGTGCTGTATCGATGGCGTGTGTTTGACATTCAATGAAAGCGGCCAGTGCCTATGATGATAAGGTCAATGTATGCAATCTATGCCTCATCTCCTGTGTATTGAATCAAGTAGCCCCCCCTCCTTATGGTTTTGCATGTCTGTTTTCTGTATGAGGTAGTTGTACAGTCGTGGCCAAAAATTTTGAGAATGACACAAATAGACATTTTCACAGAGATTGCGGCTTCAGTATCGTTTGAAATTTTTGTCAGATGTTACTATGGAATACTGAAGTATAATTACAAGCATTTCATAAGTGTCTTTTATTACCAATTACATGAAGTTGATGCAAAGAGTCAATATTTGTAGTGTTGACCCTTCTTTTTCAAGACCTCTGCAATCCGCCCTGGCATGCTGTCAATTAACTTCTGGGCCACATCCTGACAGATGGCAGCCCATTCTTGCATAATCAATGATTGGAGTTTGTCAGAATTTGTGGGGTTTTGTTTGTCCACCCGCCTCTTGAGGATTGACCACAAGTTCTCAATGGGATTAAGGTCTGGGGAGTTTCCTGGCCATGGACCCAAAATATCGATGTTTTGTTCCCCGAGCCACTTAGTTATCACTTGCTCCATCATGCTGGAAAAGGAATTGTTCGTCACCAAGCTGTTCCTGGATGGTTGGGAGAAGTTGCTCTCGGAGGATGTGTTGGTACAATTCTTTATTCATGGCTGTGTTCTTAGGCAATATTGTGAAGCAACCCCACACATGAATGGTCTCAGGATGCTTTACTGTTGGCATGACACAGGACTGGTGGTAGCGCTCACCTTGTCTTCTCCGGACAAGCTTTTTCCGGATGCCCCAAACAATCGGAAAGGGGATTCATCAGAGAAAATAACTTTACCCCAGTTCTCAGCAGTCCAATCCCTGTACCTTTTGCAGAATATAAGTCTGTCCCTGATGTTTTTCCTGGAGAGAAGTGGCTTCTTTGCTGCCCTCGCACCAGGCCACCCCAGTCTTCACCTCACTATGCGTGCAGATGCACTCACACCTGCCTGCTGCCATTCCTGAGCAAGCTCTGTACGGGTGGTGCCCCGATCCCGCAGCTGAATCAACTTTAGGAGACAGTCCTGGCGCTTGCTGGAATTTCTTGGGCGCCCTGAAGCCTTCTTCACCACAATTGAACCGCTCTCCTTGAAGATCTTGATGCTCCGATAAATGGTTGATTTAGATGCAATCTTACTGGCAGCAATATCCTTGCCTGTGAAGCCCTTTTTGTGCAAAGCAATGATGTCGGCACGTGTTTCCTTGCAGGTAAACATGGTTGACAGAGGAAGAACAATGATTCCAAGCACCACCCTCCTTTTGAAGCTTCCAGTCTGTTATTCGAACTCAATCAGCATGACAGAGTGATCTCCAGCCTTGTCCTCGTCAACACGCACACCTGTGTTAACGAGAGAATCACTGACATGATGTCAGCTGGTCCTTTTGTGGCAGGGCTGAAATGCAGTGGAAATGTTTTTTGGGGATTCAGTTCATTTGCATGGCAAAGAGGGACTTTGCAATTCATTGCAATTCATCTGATTACTCTTCATAACATTCTGGAGTATATGCAAATTACCATCATACAAACTGAGGCAGCAGAATTTGTGAAAATTAATATTTGTGTCATTCTCAAAACCTTTGGTCATGACTATATTTATTTTGGCTTGGACACCAGATGTATAGGCAGATGTATATGGGGTGGGGGATTGAGTGTCGTGGTGGGTCCCCAAATTGATGATCACTAAAAGTGATTGTTTGGCGGGTGGGAGGGGAGGTAGGGGGATGGAGGATGTATGCCTTTGGGGCCTCTCCATGGGGGCCCCATACTTTCATTAGGATTAAAGACAGTTGTGGTTTGGCCTGTAAATTCTCGCTTAAAACACGAACACACGTGTGTGTGAATGTGTACCTGAGGGGCAGATGATCTCTAGTTACCCCTCATACTCATAATGTAGAGGGTATTAGTGTTGGGACTCAGACAGACAGCCCTGTTTGTCCTACTGCTAGAACCACAGCTGTCATGGAGGGTGTGTGTGTTGTGTTTGTTGTTAGGGGGGTTGGTGGCATGAGCTGGACGGGTGGTTTGAGGGGAGGTTTGTGTGTGAGAGTGTGTGTACGAAGAGAGGAGGGAGTTGTTTGGTGCTTAGAGACACCTGCGGCCAGGACATCTGTCCCACCCAGAGCCCCCTCACACAGACACCCACCCCTCCCTCCACACTCTCTCCTTGACGTTTCATCATCTCCAAACTCCCGATAGGGATCAAAGAAAGGCCCACTCTGGATAATGAGACTGGTTGTTGGCGGTAGGGAAGGCTGGGACTGGTATGGTGAGGCAACCACTGACGGACCCAGACAGATATTGCCTGGGGGACGATAGGGAAATGAGAAGGGGGGAGCAGGGGAGGTTGGGGGGAGGAGGGTCCAGTCCAGGAGGGTCCCACCCCTCCAGCCATAGGACCCTGATGGTGTGTTTTCTCCTCTCCTTTCTCCCCTTCCCTCATTTTTCCTCATTTTCTCCCCCTCTTTTGTTTATGATGCGTGTTTGTCCTTGTCGCGCCACTCATTTAGAAGCTGTCTCCCCTGGTTAGGCCCGTCACCTGAGTCCTGTTAACACACAACAGCTGGGGGTTCCTCCCCTTCCCCTCACAGACCCCCATCCCTGGGCCAACCACTCTGGCCTTTTTGGGCGACTGATGGTTGAAAGGCAGCTGGCCTCACCGTGGTGGTGACGGGATGAAAAATGATTTCCTTTATGACAGACAAAACGCATAGGACTCTCCAGATTGATGGGAGTTCTGATACACCACCATGCATTATAATACTGCTTTTTAAGCATTCTTCCTTTTGTCTTTGTTGCTTTGCATGAAATGTATTTTTTTATGAAACAATAAAACAAACAATGTTTGCATGTCTGATAAAGTAGTGTGTCAGTTTGGGCAACTATATGAGGTAATATTGTTTACAAACAAGGTTTCACTTCCATTTTCCAACTCTACCCAGGGATGCATGACAGAAAACATACACTTCTTTAAAGCTTCTCAAAACTCATCGGCTTTGGTCGGAGCACCTCATAAAAACTCACTCGTAGCACGACTCATAACAACGCAATGTAGAAATACTGTAACGTTCGTAATTCAACCTTATATGACATAAAAATCGGTGTCTCAGACTGCCATGAAAATAGTCGGCGGAGGCCGGGATAGACGGGGAGGGACAGATAGACGAGGTGAGCTGTTAAGGTGCAACATTTCAGGCCTTTTAAAGTGGTCATAAATGGCCGTGCCTGGCCCTCCTCAGCAGCCTTTCACAGACAGAAGTGCCAGGGTACAAATTGGAGTAATAAATGAGTGTGTGGCGACCGCACTACTCAATGTGGAGAGTGACTGTGACCTGCAGGGCCTCATATGAGAGCGAGCGAAACCTTGCCTGTGTGTGTTCATATTTGTACATGTATATGTGTGTGTGTATATGTGTAGCCTACAGTATATGTGTGTGGGGAAGGCCAAACTCCTTCGTAACAGTGAGTTGGAGGGAGGGAGGGTAGTTTATATGGTAGTTGAATTGGTCTTCACCCTCTCCTGCATGCACCTCCGCCCCCCAACAGTCTGCCCCATGTCTCAGTCCTACTGGGCCAGTTTGATTGAAACACAGAAACACAGACATATTTCAAGTCAAGAGGGGTGTTCTGGAATGTTCTGACACCAGTCCGACCCACAACTTCTCTCCATCACACTATCACACTCCCCTCTGCCTTTTCAAGCTTTCTTTTCCTCTCTCCCCTTCTCCCTAGCCCTCTTTCCACAAAAGCAGCACTGGTCACTTTCAGCCTTTGGAAGCAGCTTGTGGACACACACACACACCTCATTGGGGTGTAAATCCTTTCAATCCCCCATACCATGGGAAGTGTTCACCTAGTCTCGCTTCATGGCCCATTCCCATCTCCTATAACGGTGGTCCTACTCTGGCTGTGCTCATCTGACCAGGGGCAAGAGGTTAATCCTCCCCCACACACCTTTCCTGTATGTGTCTTTGGGAGGGGGGGGGTCTGTGTGTGTGTGTGTGCATGTGTGGGTGCCTGTGTGCATATGTATGTATTTGGGCTACAGTCCCCCAGGCAGCTAGGCTTAGCTGAGCACCATAATTCAAGGAGAGTACGATAGGGAAACATATCTGCTGCCAGCCAAGAAGCCCTCTTTAACCTGTCTGCCGTCACACTGGAGCATTCTGACTGAAGCCAGTTTGAAGCCATGTTCCAAATGGGCCCTGGTAGAAAGTAGTGCACTATAAAGGAAAAAGGGTGCCATTTGGGATGCATGCTATGTCTCTGTCTGAGAATGTGAAAACAGCACCAATGGAGGGCTAGATGTTACCTAAATAACTAATAGGTCCAAGAAAATTATCTTAACTTATAGAATATATTTTCTTTCCGCAATGAATAACAATGAAAACACTTTGTTTCATAACAGCTCCCTATGGGTGACTATGTTATATAAAGGCCAGCAAAGAGTGGAAAATGAATAAAATTCATGGAAGGCCAGTAAACTCCTTCATAACAGTGAGTTGGAGGGAGGGAGGGGAGGGTCGTTTATACAGGGGTTGGCTTGGCCTCCACCCTCTCTTGCGTGCAGCTCCGCCCCCCCAACAGTCATTCCCATGTCTCAGACCTAGTGGGTCAGTTTGATTGAAACACAGCCATACAGTACTTCAAGTCAAGAGGGGCCATATTAAAATACTACTTGGTGTTTGCGGGCGAGCGGTGTATACACCCCTTCGCCACTGGAATAAAGGTCCGACCCAAAACAACTGAATGGTGAAAACAAAGAGAGGAAGCATGGTGAGAGGGAGGAGGGATGAGAAGAATGAGGGGACTGGGCAGTATTGATGGCAGGGCTGACGGGGGGGAGTCCTGTCCCTTTTAGCCCCCAAGCATAGTCATTTTGTATGCAGATTCCGCCAACAATAAATCCATTACTGATGTGGTCTAATCCCATGCGTGTGGCCAGCTAATAGAAACATTGTTTGCCCTGGAAGAGGATTACTTTAATCTAGTAATGGTCTGCTTGTCCTATGGAAGGGGAGCATAGGGCCACAAGGAACCCCATTGTCCAGAGGGGCAATTGCCCCCATTCTCCCAAATTCCCTCCACTGACCCTCTCTATTCTGTCTACTGTACGCCAGCCATCTGGAGAAACTGTTCTGTCCCCACACTATCACAATGAGATGAGAATGGAAGATTAAAATGGGTTGTTCTGGTTCCACCACCCCCACCCCCTCTCTTTAGGGTACTGTATCTCAGTACGATAATGAAGATCTCTGAATACTAAGCAAAGTCTGATGAATAATTGAAAATTAGGTTTGAAAAGGTGCTTAATAGTTAGATTCCCAACTGATCTCTTGAAGAGTTTTTTATGGCTTTCTAAAAAAACGACCAACCATCCAACCAACGATCACAGCCTGGGGATAGATATGGTGTAAAATAAGTATAGAGGGGCTAGGGTTCAGCTGGTGTGATGTTTAGTTTGAGAATGCAGCCCGGAGGCACTGTCGTTCCACACAAACAAGGAGTTGATGAGTGGTCAAACATAAAAACGTCTCAGCCTTTTCTCTAAAAACTGTATACCATAAAATGGACAATAACAAAACATAAAAAGCTTCATTGAACAAAGATTGAATTTTGCAGTAGCATTGCCCAAAACCGAAATGGTAGATCTAGTATCCTGAAGAGAAATATTCTATTTTGCACCTGTACTGTAAACTCAATTCAATTAAATTGGTTATCTCGAGTTGGAAAGTGTGCAAAAAGACCGACTGCGTCGCGCATATTTACTCACAGAATGTGTGTGGGCTCGGAAGCTTTCTTGGTGCCCACCTTACAATGTGGGACAGCTTGCCAAATCCCATACGCCTCTATATCCACCTTCCCTCAGGAGCCAACGCGGGGTTTAAAAAAAAACGAGTTCTTAACATCGTCGAAATGACTCATGCACACAAAACAGCAGAGAGACATGACTGAAATGCAGAATCTGGACTGGGACTGGGCAGTGAGCGAGACCGAGAGTTGTATTGGGTGCACACATCGGTGATAAAAACCAGGCCCGTTTTCAGTCTGTTTATCTGTGCTCATTTCCAGGTTTTGACATAACTTTTTTTGCCACTTGCCCTTTGGACATGTAGGACAGATTTTTTACTTGTCCAAAAGCTCAAATCACTATGATTAAGTCTTGGACATTAAAATAATGTTCATTTGAAAACCAATAGAACATGAGAAGAATGCTGGTTTCAATGGCCTATTAAGTGTTTATATGGTCATATATTGGCTAGGCTACTTTGAAACAAGGTAAGACATGCTTTATAAAATTACATAAAATGTCCAGGTTTTAAACAATTACGTTTATGGTTAAATAGTTTCAAAATACTGACCGCCTCTGCTCAGATTCAAAGTGGGTGATGTGCGGTGCGCAACAGGCACCGTCCTTCACTCTCCGGTCTTGTGCCAATTGATCTGAGTGAACTTTGCTTCAAGTAGGCTATGTCAACAGAATCAAGTCTTTAGACGTTAATTATCCTTCAATTGTCAAACATGACTGGCGTTTTGCCTATATTTATGAAATTAGAAGTCTCATTTAAGTTTGGCTACATTTTCTGGCGCCTCCCTCATGTCAGGATTGGTTTGGACATGAGGCTGTAGCCAATATGCATATCACCTACACTTTGACATGTCTTTTTTTTTTTAATTGATGTACATGGAAAATCTTTTTTTTAAATGTAACACTTTTTCTCCCCAATTTTGTGACATCCAATTGGTAGTTACGATCTTGTCTCATCGCTGCAACTCCCCAACGGACTTGGGAGAGTCTTGCTTCCTCTGAAACATGACCTGCCAAGCTATGCTGTTTCTTGACACACTGCTCGCTTAACCCGAAAGCCAGCCGCAACAATGTGTCGGAGGAAACACCAACATCCAATTCTGAATGGAATAGGCCTTGAATGTTTGATATTGTGATTAGTCAGATTTTGTCACCATTGTCCATTCGGACAGCTTAAATCTATATTCTTCTTGTCTGACCATTTTTTACTTGTCCTGGACAAGAGGACAAAAGTCGGGAGATTTAGTGGTTGGGAGATTTAGAATAGATGCTTACGCAAACACGGCAAGGCCGGAGACAATGCCAGACACCACATTGTTCTAGCATCTAGTGGCATGCGCCAACTATTACACTGTTGGTTCCTTCTCGCTTTTGTGCTATTGCTGTAATCGAGGTACATGTCATGTTATCACCTTTGTATATTGGATAGAGATAGGATAGAAGGCAGATTGAATAGGAGGCGGTTTGTGTGTGTTATGCTAGGTGTCAGCAATCTCCACAGAGAACACACACACATACACGCCTCTGTCACTTCTGTCTCATTCTGGCTGGGGACGGTGAGTTTGACAGGGTACGATTGCATGTGTCCTCACTGCCCACACGGCGGTCAGTCAGTTTGGCAATGTCAGCTTTCCTGATTTTGTGCATTGTGTGGTTGTTGTCGGTTGCTGACACTTCTGTCTCATCTCGGAGACGGTCAAGACTGTGTGAGTCAGCGGACAAGTGTCCAACTGTGTCCAACTGTATGTGTCCATTCATGACGTAGGGGCAGTGTGGGAGCTCCCGATGAACAATTGGTCCAGGAACAGATGGCAAAGGTGCGCTTTTTACTGACTTTCTGCAAACCGCGGTGCCCAGTGCTCTGTCAAATGTGCTGAGTGTCGTTTACCCAGTGCCCATTAACGAGCCCTGCTCATGAAGACTCCCAAACAACTCCCTCAAGTGTGGCAGAGAAAAGAGGGTGTGGAGTTCAAATGCACCCATTTTCCCCACGTCAACAAACTCCAAAGCAAATGGATGTGAGATGAAATCCATTTAGATCCAGTCGAATGACTTAAGCTCTTCTCTGACCTTTCCAACTCTGAAGCGGTGGTCATCTTAAGGTGAACTTCAGCTTAGAGAGTTTAAACGGTCATTTGCTTGGTCATTTACCATTTGTGGAGGGTTAAAAACAAATAAATCCCCTTGAAATGTGCTTTTAATACAACAATGTATGGTATTGTTGAACGCCCAGAGTTTAATGTGTCTGTAAATAAAATGTTCCCAGAGTCAATTAAGCGAAAACTTGACTTTGAATCAGCCTCTCGTCTGGCAGGCAGAAGGCTGCCAGACGAGAGGACGATGCAACAAAATGAATGGAATAATAAAGCAGCCGTTGATAGCACCTAAAAACAGCAATATATTCACCGAGCCTGACCCCACAGGAGTCTATTTTTGAACCGCATCTTATACAACATGCTTTTGAAATATATCCAAACAAATTTGAGGAATTCTGTGATCACACAAGGTTACAGGACTCCAATTAGCAGTTCTCCGATTGCATAACAGTTTGGGAACTAACAGAATCTGACAGACGGTGGAGGTCAGTGGGAGGGTCTGGTGGATTTGACAGTGTGGCGGTATAGCCGGCGGAGCTAGTGATCTGTAGCCATGAGACATAATGTAGTGTGATTAGTCACAACGGTCGGAGCGGGCCTTTATTGTTCTCTACGGCGGTCTGCGTGGTTCTGCCATAACACAGGGCACACAATGGCCCTGCAGATGTCCCACTGCTCATTAGCATGGGGCAGGGGTGGATGGAGTGTGTGTGTGTGTGTGTGTGTGGTGGGGGTTAGGGGGTACTTTTATAAAGCTCTTCCTCACACCACCTGTTGTGATCTCCTCTTGACCCCCCATCCTCCCTCTCTCTACACAACACACACACCACTGGCCCCAGGCCACCAGTACAGGTCTTGGTCTCGTTAGCCCCTATCTGGTCTAATTCATTCATGATCTTATGAGAAGGTCAGATTTGGCCGGTGGGGCCAGCTCGATGACCACCAGAGGGAAGGGGGACAAGAAGGGCCAGCCAGGGTCCCAGCCTCACCTCGGGCCATCTGACCCCTCCTTTTGTGTTTAGCCCCCTTGGTCCTGTCCTCTGCCCCGTCCTCAGCCTACACAAGCCTGGCGGCAAGCCCACTGATGTCATTAGTGAAGCCTGGACACACAGGAGGGCTCAGACAGAGTCCAACTCTGAGACAGACCAACTCAGGGATATCAACTCTGAAAGATCAACTCAAAGACTGACCAACTCAAAGACTGACCAACTCAAAGAGAGGTCAACTCAGAGACTGACCAACTCAGAGACTGACCAACTCAAAGAGAGTAATTCAGAGACTGACCAACTCAGAGAGATCAACTCAGAGACAGTCCGACTCAAAGACAGTGGCAAATTGCCTTGGAACCACTGATGTCCCTAATATCTGCTGGCGACTATGGGCCCAGGCCTATATTTCAGGATTTCTACTCCTAGCTAGACATGAGGTTGGAAAAAGCTCAGTCAAGAGTGTGAAGCAGTTATGGAGAAACGTGGCCCATATTGGCCCTGACCAGGGTTAATAACAAAGAGGGAAACCAGCCTGGAGCTGCCTGAGGAGAGTGTGCCCTGTAGCAGCTTGGCCATTTCAAAATGGAGGGAGGCAACTCAGACACCCTTATCTGCCAAGTCCCCCCCTTCCTCCCAGTTCCTAATCCCCTCAAACCTCCAAATCTATTTTTCTGGAGGAAGGGTGGGGGTGTGTGTTTGTGTGCGTGTGTGCTTCAGCTGCTTCTCAGACACTGCCGTCCTGGATTAGGACAGGTGATAAAGTTGGCCCTGCTCCTGCCACACACATACAAACACAGACACACACACAAACATAAAAAACAGAGACACACACACACACACTGAACCACACACACACACCAGATAGAGGTGGGAGGGTGATAGTGTCGTCAGATCCTCCCCTCACCTGTGAATTCCCAGAATTCCCCCAGCAGCTGCCATCCTGCCCCCACCTGTTCCCCTGGAAACCACAGCTGACCTCCACATGACCTTCAGGCTCTTTTTTGGACCTCCCTCTCCCAAGTTACCACAGGCAATCCTATTTCAAATGTATCTCAGGGACTGATCCTGCTCCCTGTCCCCCTCTGGTACACCTCCATGCCTCGACTCCTCAAACATATTCATGAACCATAAAAGCAGCGGTAGAGACAGAGACAGAGACAGGGTCATAAAACCTTCAGAGCAATATAAAACACCAAACAATGGACTGGCGACCTGGGGACAGGCAGTCTGAATTTCAAACAGCTTCTCTTCAGTTGGGTCTATTGTACAGCGATGGCTATTACGTTGCATTTTTAGCCGTAAAATGTATTATGGTCTTTGATGTGGATGCCATCCACGAAACACACACACACAGGTTAACACATTCAACACAGACACACTAATGTACTATATATACACAATGACACATATACACACACACTCACAGTATGGACAGTGCCTGTCTGGTCTGTAGACCACCGCTCATCTATGCTGCTCAGTGCCTCTCCGCTGGTAGCAGATGGAGCAACTAGAGGTTAAACCCCCTGAACCTGTGAGTGAGCCGTCCCACCGAGCAATCTGGCTCCTACCCCCAGCTCACTAACTAGCAAAGAGCCATTGAAAGGCTACTGCCATGCCCGCCCCATACCTGCGCCACACCGATGCCATGCTGTGCCCCTGGCATGGGCACAGTGGCACAGAGGGTCCTGGCATCCAGGGTCGTATTTCAGGCATCACCATCATCATGCAGGCACCATTGGCACGCGCCCACTGATGGAGATGAGCAGTTCCTCTCTTGGCGACCCCAGCCATAAGCCAGCCCTGGGGCCAATGGTCAGAAAGTCAGATGTGTGCGCACACACACACACACACACACACTCATATAACCATGGGGTTGCAGACTGAGAGAAAGAGGAAACATAGGATCCTTATCTTCTGGGGAGAGGAAATGGGAGGTATGAGCAGCGCCACTGATCCACAATGGGCAGTGTGTGGGGGTGTGTGTTGTAGTAAGGGATGTGTGTGTTGGTGAGGGAGGGGGGAGGGGGGGGTGTCCTCTCCCTGAGGGTCGTAGCAGGCATTCGGTGTGTATGTGCGTGTGTGTATCTCGGTCGAAAGCCAGCTGCAGGGTGAATTGGTCTCAGAGATACCAGCTTCAGAGACCAGCAGAGACACAGGGCTCCAGAGACTAGGTCAGGATGCCAGTACCTCAGGGCCATAGGATTAGGAGTGACCCAGTGAAGCAAGAGAGAAACCTGTATAGCACTGACTTGGTGAAACCAGACACGCATCAAATAGAGACAAGAGAAGTTGAGAGCCATCATTGGCTCATTCAACCACTTTCCATTGCAACTCTTCCTTAGACCATACAGTGTAAATGAGAATGCCTTCTCAATCAACTTACCCTGGTAAAAGAAAGGTATGTCTTCTGTAAAACCAGGACCAGACTTAGAGCTAACATAAGCAGCCCGCCTCAAAAATACCACCATGGCATATAAAGGCTGAAAATACTAGTCAGACAAATCATGATTCCAACAAAAACATTTCCACTACACATTGCCTTATTCCTCAGCTCCCAAAGTATCCTGGGTTCTGCAGCCTACTCCACTTCCCCTAGCACAGACGATTACATTTACATTACATTTAAGTCATTTAGCAGACGCTCTTATCCAGAGCGACTTACAAATTGGTGCATTCATCTTATAATATCCAGTGGAACAACCACTTACAATAGTGCATCTAAATCTTTTAAGGGGGGGGGGGGGGTTAGAAGGATAACTTTATGCTATCCCAGGTATTCCTTGAAGAGGTGGGGTTTCAGGTGTCTCCGGAAGGTGGTGATTGACTCCGCTGTCCTGGCGTCGTGAGGGAGCTTGTTCCACCATTGGGGTGCCAGAGCAGCGAACAGTTTTGACTGGGCTGAGCGGGAACTGTGCTTCCTCAGAGGTAGGGAGGCGAGCAGGCCAGAGGTGGATGAACGCAGTGCCCTTGTTTGGGTGTAGGGCCTGATCAGAGCCTGAAGGTACGGAGGTGCCGTTCCCTTCACAGCTCCGTAGGCAAGCACCATGGTCTTGTAGCGGATGCGAGCTTCAACTGGAAGCCAGTGGAGAGAGCTTTACTGCTGAAAGTACACCCTTCTGAACGGCCAAGAACACAACTCCAATCTGCTTGCTCACAGCCAATCCCATAAAACATGTGGCTATTTGAGGCATCGGGATATGAGAGCAAGACAAAGTAAAAAGATAATCCTTGGAGTTATGCTCTCCGTTCAGGTGACTGACGTACGCCTTAACGACCCCGCCAAAGAACAAGCATGGGACTAATTTATGTTAGTGTTTCCGTGGAAGCATTCAGGAGGAAATTAGGCTTGAAGATTAGGTTATAGGGCTGGAGCCTTCCAAAACAGGACGCAGGACCCGAGGTGTTACGACACCTCGGAAGGCTCCGAAACAGGATATAGAGGGTATAGAGTTTCACTGACTTGTGGAGTGAAGGGGAGATGTTATCTCTTATTATGTTGCTAGGGACTCTTTTGGAAGAAGCTAGCTAACTAACGAAGAACAACAAAGAATATCTAGTTAACAGAAGAAAAGAAAGAGAAAATCAGGACAGAAGAAAAAGGATATCAAAGTGAAACAGTTCTCTAAAGACACAAGAGACAATAATACAAGAAACAACACTTCTGCAGCTTGTCAACTATGTGTCTGTCTATCCCTGTTCTCTCCTCTCTGCACAGGCCATACAAACGCTTCACACCGCGTGGCCGCTGCCACTCTAACCTGGTGGTCCCAGCGCGCACGACCCACGTGGAGTTCCAGGTCTCCGGCAGCCTCTGGAACTGCCGGTCTGCAGCCAACAAGGCTGAGTTCATCTCAGCCTATGCTACCCTCCAGTCCCTAGACTTCCTGGCGCTGACGGAAACATGGATTACCACAGATAACACTGCTACTCCTACTGCTCTCTCTTCGTCTGCCCACGTGTTCTCGCATACCCCTAGAGCATCGAGCCAGCGGGGTGGTGGCACTGGAATCCTCATCTCTCCCAAGTGGACATTCTCTCTTTCTCCCCTGACCCATCTGTCTATCTCCTCATTTGAATTCCATGCTGTTACAGTTACCAGCCCTTTCAAGCTTAACATCCTTATCATTTATCGCCCTCCAGGTTCCCTTGGAGAGTTCATCAATGAGCTTGACGCCTTGATAAGTTCCTTTCCTGAGGATGGCTCACCTCTCACAGTTCTGGGTGACTTTAACCTCCCCACGTCTACCTTTGACTCATTCCTCTCTGCCTCCTTCTTTCCACTCCTCTCCTCTTTTGACCTCACCCTCTCACCTTCCCCCCCTACTCACAAGGCAGGCAATACGCTTGACCTCATCTTTACTAGATGCTGTTCTTCCACTAATCTCATTGCAACTCCCCTCCAAATCTCCGACCACTACCTTGTATCCTTTTCCTTCTTGCTCTCATCCAACACTTCTCACTCTGCCCCTACTCGGATGGTATTGCGCCGTCCCAACCTTCGCTCTCTCTCTCCCGCTACTCTCTCCTCTTCCATCCTATCATCTCTTCCCTCTGCTCAAACCTTCTCCAACCTATCTCCTGATTCTGCCTCCTCAACCCTCCTCTCCTCCCTTTCTGCATCCTTTGATTTTCTCTGTCCCCTATCCTCCAGGCCGGCTCGGTCCTCCCCTCCTGCTCCGTGGCTCGACGACTCACTACGAGCTCACAGAACAGGGCTCCGGGCAGCCGAGCGGAAATGGAGGAAAACTCGCCTCCCTGCGGACCTGGCATCCTTTCACTCCCTCCTCTCTACATTCTCCTCTTCTATCTCTGCTGCTAAAGCCACTTTCTACCACTCTAAATTCCAAGCATCTGCCTCTAACCCTAGGAAGCTCTTTGCTACCTTCTCCTCCCTCCTGAATCCTCCTCCCCCTCCCCCCCCTCCTCCCTCTCTGCGGATGACTTCGTCAACCATTTTGAAAAGAAGGTTGACGATATCCGATCCTCGTTTGCTAAGTCAAACGACACCGCTGGTCCTGCTCACACTGCCCTACCCTGTGCTTTGACCTCTTTCTCCCCTCTCTCTCCAGATGAAATCTCGCGTCTTGTGACGGCCGGCCGCCCAACAACCTGCCCACTTGACCCTATCCCCTCCTCTCTTCTCCAGACCATTTCCGGAGACCTTCTCCCCTTCCTCACCTCGCTCATCAACTCATCCTTGACAGCTGGCTACGTCCCTTCCGTCTTCAAGAGAGCGAGAGTTGCACCCCTTCTGAAAAAACCTACACTCGATCCCTCCGATGTCAACAACTACAGACCAGTATCCCTTCTTTCTTTTCTCTCCAAAACTCTTGAACGTGCCGTCCTTGGCCAGCTCTCTTGCTATCTCTCTGAATGACCTTCTTGATCCTAATCAGTCAGGTTTCAAGACTGGGCATTCAACTGAGACTGCTCTTCTCTGTGTCACGGAGGCTCTCCGCACTGCTAAAGCTAACTCTCTCTCCTCTGCTCTCATCCTTCTAGACCTATCTGCTGCCTTTGATACTGTGAACCATCAGATCCTCCTCTCCACCCTCTCCGAGTTGGGCATCTCCGGCACGGCCCACGCTTGGATTGCGTCCTACCTGACAGGTCGCTCCTACCAGGTGGCGTGGCGAGAATCTGTCTCCGCACCATGCGCTCTCACCACTGGTGTCCCCCAGGGCTCTGTTCTAGGCCCTCTCCTATTCTCGCTATACACCAAGTCACTTGGCTCTGTCATATCCTCACATGGTCTCTCCTATCATTGCTATGCAGACGACACACAATTAATCTTCTCCTTTCCCCCTTCTGATAACCAGGCGGCGAATCGCATCTCTGCATGTCTGTCAGACATATCAGTGTGGATGACGGATCACCAGCTCAAGCTGAACCTCGGCAAGACGGAGCTGCTCTTCCTCCCGGGGAAGGACTGCCCGTTCCATGATCTCGCCATCACGGTTGACAACTCCCTTGTGTCCTCCTCCCAGAGTGCTAAGAACCTTGGCGTGATCCTGGACAACACCCTGTCGTTCTCCACTAACATCAAGGCGGTGACCCGATCCTGTAGGTTCATGCTCTACAACATTCGCAGAGTACGACCCTGCCTCACACAGGAAGCGGCGCAGGTCCTAATCCAGGCACTTGTCATCTCCCGTCTGGATTACTGCAACTCGCTGTTGGCTGGGCTCCCTGCCTGTGCCATTAAACCCCTACAACTCATCCAGAACGCCGCAGCCCGTCTGGTGTTCAACCTTCCCAAGTTCTCTCACGTCACCCCGCTCCTCCGCTCTCTCCACTGGCTTCCAGTTGAAGCTCGCATCCGCTACAAGACCATGGTGATTGCCTACGGAGCTGTGAAGGGAACGGCACCTCCATACCTTCAGGCTCTGATCAGGCCCTACACCCAAACAAGGGCACTGCGTTCATCCACCTCTGGCCTGCTGGCCCCCCTACCTCTGAGGAAGCACAGTTCCCGCTCAGCCCAGTCAAAACTGTTCGCTGCTCTGGTACCCCAATGGTGGAACAAGCTCCCTCACGACGCCAGGACAGCGGAGTCAATCACCACCTTCCGGAGACACCTGAAACCCCACCTCTTTAACCTGTTAGGGCTAGGGGGCAGCATTTGCACGTCTGGATAAAAAAAATGTACCCGATTTAATCTAGTTACTAATCCTACCCAGTAACTAGAATATGCATATACTTATTATATATGGATAGAAAACACTCTAAAGTTTCTAAAACTGTTTGAATGGTGTCTGTGAGTATAACAGAACTCATTTGGCAGGCAAAACCCTGAGACATTTTCTGACAGGAAGTGGATACCTGATGTGTTGTATTGACTTTAAACCTATCCCATTGAAAAACACAGGGGCTGAGGAATATTTTGGCACTTCCTATTGCTTCCACTAGATGTCACCAGCCTTTACAAAGTGTTTTGAGTCTTCTGGAGGGAGATCTGACCGAACAAGAGCCATGGAACGATGATGTCCCATTAGACACCTGGCGCGCGAGTTCATGTTGGGTACCCTCGTTCCAATACGTTATAAAAGAGTATGCATTCGTCCACCTTGAATATTATTCATGTTCTGGTTAAAAAAGGCCCTAATGATTTATGCTATACAACGTTTGACATGTTTGAACGAACGGAAATATATTTTTTCCCCTCGTTCATGACGAGAAGTCCGGCTGGCTTAGATCATGTGCTAACAAGACGGAGATTTTTGGACATAAATGATGAGCTTTTTTGAACAAAACTACATTCGTTATGGACCTATGATACCTGGAAGTGACATCTGATGAAGAGAATCAAAGGTAATGGATTATTTACATAGTATTTTCGATTTTAGATCTCCCCAACATGACGTCTAGTCTGTATCGCAACGCGTATTTTTCTGGGCGCAGTGCTCAGATTATTGCAAAGTGTGATTTCCCAGTAAGGTTATTTTTAAATCTGGCAAGTTGATTGCGTTCAAGAGATGTAAATCTATAATTCTTTAAATGACAATATAATATTTTACCAATGTTTTCTAATTTTAATTATTTAATTTGTGACGCTGACTTGACTGCCGGTTATTGGAGGGAAACGATTTCCTCAACATCAATGCCATAGTAAAACGCTGTTTTTGGATATAAATATGAACTTGATAGAACTAAAAATGCATGCATTGTCTAACATAATGTCCTAGGAGTGTCATCTGATGGAGATTGTAAAAGGTTAGTGCATCATTTTAGCTGGTTTTATGGTTTTGGTGACCCTGTCTTTGACTTGACAAAACATTACACACAACTCTTGTAAATGTACTGTCCTAACATACTCTAAATTTATGCTTTCGCCGTAAAACCTTTTTGAAATCGTAAAACGTGGTTAGATTAAGGAGATGTTTATCTTTCAAATGGTGTAAAATAGTTGTATTTTTGAAAAATTTGAATTTTGACATTTATTTGGATTCAAATTTGCCGCTCTTGAAATGCACCTGCTGTTGATGGAGTGCACCACGGGTGGCACGCTAGCGTCCCACCTAGCCCATAGAGGTTAAGGAATACCTAGGATAGGATAAAGTAATCCTTCTAACCCCCCCCCCCCCTTAAAAGATTTAGATGCACTATTGTAAAGTGGTTGTTCCACTGGATATCATAAGGTGAATGCACCAATTTGTAAGTCGCTCTGGATAAGAGCGTCTGCTAAATGACTTAAATGTAA
This sequence comes from Salmo salar, assembly GCF_965601325.2. NCBI lineage: Eukaryota > Metazoa > Chordata > Actinopteri > Salmoniformes > Salmonidae > Salmo > Salmo salar. Next base: position 70,643,695 of record NC_138294.1, on the reverse strand, counting down.
ATGTAAATGTAATGTTATCGCCCCTTTTTTCTCTTCTCTTAAGCTGTTTCTTATTACTGCATCGGGAGGTGAGTTTCATGTTATGGGGGGTTTAAAGGCAGAAGAATTTAGAAATTCCTGAGATGTTTGCAAGTTTTAAGGCGAGCAATATTGGCTCCAATATACACTCCACAAAAGGATGGATGAAAGCATTTGACTTTCCCTGCTACCTTAGTAAAAACAGTTTCTGTGCTTCAGGGCTAATTTGAGGAGGGATCGTTAGTCATGTGGCAAAAACAGCCTTCACAAGAATTTAGCTCTAATAGATATGTGTATGTTGCTGTCAATACTGTATACAAACAACAGTCTGTCAGATAAACTGCTTACATCATCCTATAACAGATTCTGAGGAATTGGGTAACTGTAGCCTCCCAGGGCTACAGTGAAAACCAGGCAACAATACATACAAAGAAACCACCTTCAACTCATATCAGGAAAAACTTAATAAAAACAGCTTGAAAATACTGAAATACTCAAATTACCAGGTGTTGTTGTAGAACGGAAATACATAATGAAATCCTAATGCAATAGCGCATTGGCTAATCTAATAGTGAAATCAAATTGGCCCGTCCACATTTCATTACAGCAGAACAGATATCAGCAGTGTCCAATTGTGAAAAGTTGCTAGGCGCCAACTTCCATTTCTTTGCATTCTCACAGGGTTTTCTATAGTGTGTGCGTGTGCGTGAGATGATTTCGGGGGCTAACACCTGGAAACAGCAACCATTGGCTGTTCTTGCTACACTTTCCCTTTCCAATGGCACTTATTCGCTTGAGTTGTCACTTATTCGCATTAATGAACCCAGTCCAGGAAGATTGCCTCTCTTCTCTGTCAGTGCTATACAGTGCTATTCTCCAGCCATCTCTGCCATCTTGGCTGACACCAAGAGCCAAAATGTCAGACAAAAGCAAAGGCACTTACTTGCCACCTCCAGCGATGCATTGCGACTGACGGCCTCGCCTAGGTAGTTGCGTGCCACACACACATAGACCCCCTCGTCCGGCTTGCTCCGTCGACCGTGGACGATACGCAGGAAGAAGAGGGAGCCGCTGGGCAGCAGCATACGGTGGGAGCGCGGGTCTTCCCTGTCTGTCTCCACTCGTTCGCCATCTTTGTACCACTCCACCATGGGGCTGGGACGCCCCTCGGCCTTGCAGTTGAGGGTGGCTGGTTCGCCCTTGGACACGATCAGGTCAGAGGGGTGCTCCACAATCCGCGGGGGGGCATCCTCCAACCTGGGCCGGGATCCTGGAATAGAGAGAGAGGGGGTAACGGGTTAAAAGTGTACTCTGTTGTGTGACTTGTTGTTAGTAAGTAGGTAAAAGCAGGAGAGAGAGTGAAGAGGGGGAATACTCTTCTATGTTGTGAATATGCACTAACTTTCTGGAGGGGAGAGGGGATAGGGCTCCTTGAGTATGCACTAACTTTCTGGAGGGGATAGGGCTCCTTGAGTATGCACTACCCTTCTGGATGGGAGAGGGCTCCTTGAGTATGCACTAACTTTCTAGAGGGGAGAGGGGATAGGGCTCCTTGAGTATGCACTGCCAAGGGTTTTTGTTTAGAGTGAGTCAGTGAGTGAGTGAGTGAGTGAGTGAGTGAGTGAGTGAGTGAGTGAGTGAGTGAGTGAGTGAGTGAGTGAGTGAGTGAGTGAGTGAGTGAGTGAGTGAGTGAGTGAGTGAGTGAGTGAGTGAGTGAGTGAGTGAGTGAGTGAGTGAGTGTGAGAAGAATAATTCCAACAGGTTTTGATGCTGTAGTGCTTAGAAATTGCTTCCTTGTCATTCCCCCAAGTTTTCATGACAGTGTATTGATGGGACAATTATGGATGAATAGCAACAGGAGCAGAAACACTAGCACCGTGGGGCAAGAGTGTTTTTTTTGGAGTATTTTTCTCCCGGTGTTTGTCAGAATAATTAAGGAGATGCATCCCGATGCCGATTTTTGATGACTTGTCGGCAAACCAAGATGGAGGAGGAGGCTCTCAAGACCTCTCCACAGAGCCAGGTGTGAGAATGTAGGTTCAAATTGTGTCTGATAACAACTGATAAGAGGGCGGCTTCGTATCCACTGGGCAAATACCTTTCCTCCCACGGTCGAATCCTCCAGGGTTATAGGATTAACACGTCAAAGGTAGATGGCTTTTAGTTGATGGAGGAGATACAAGATGATTGTATTGAGTGATGGACCCTCGCTCAAACCTATTACTTTCTTATAGAAGGAATGTGTGGAATCTTGATGTAAAGGAAATGGTGGTAGATGGAATTTCAAATCATATGTTAAACAGCAAATGTGATAGCTTGACCTTAGTTAGTGGCTAATATCTTAGAGTATCATGGGTCGTTATCATAGAGAATGATAGGCCTTTCAAAGCAAATCCTTGAACTGGCTGCTAAATCTTAACTTGAATACTGCCTCTCGAAGAGCACAAATAACCTGTATTCCAGCAGAGCTTGGTCTACTCATGCCTATAACCAAGTATAACACAGAATCTGACGGTCTACTGAACAAGAAAACACTCTCCATTTGTTTGTGGAGAGTAGTGTCTTCCCTCTAGGGCAGACTCTGCAGAAGAACAGTATAGGACCAACTGACACTCAGCTAATAGCTTTTAGGGTGTAGAAAAGCTGGACAGATCTACGTTGAGGGGGTTGGTGGAAGGTTGTCGGGGAAACCCAGCATGACAGTGCTTTAAGAGCCCCTTCATAAATATTACAGGCCGGGCCTGTCAGAGCAGCCCATGTGGGAACGTTAAGCAAAGGTTTTTAAAGGGGAAGGGACCGTGGTCTGAGACTGAGCTAATGTTATGTGGGCATTTTTAAAAGCAACCAAGCACCTAACTGGAAATGGAGCAAAATGTTATGCAAAGGTTTTTAAAGGAGAAGAATACATTGCCTGAGATTGAGCTAAAATGTCATGCTTGGGTTTCCAAGCAGAAGGATGCATAACTTGAAATGATCAAAATATTAGACAAATGTTTAGATACTGGTAAAGGCCAAGAGATGGAGTTCAATGTTATTATAACGGTCGGTGCTGTTTAAGATTAGGGAGGACTATTGTTTTAAATGTGTGTGGCCTTATTCCTACCTCTCTTGGGTAGGGGGCAGTATTTTCACGGCCGGATGAAAAACGTACCCAAATTAAACTGCCTACTACCCGGGCCCAGAAACTAGAATATGCATATTATTAGTAGATTTGGATAGAAAACACTCTGACGTTTCTAAAACTGTTTGAATGATGTCTGTGAGTATAACAGAACTCATGGCAGGCAAAAACCTGAGAAAAATCCAACCAGGAAGTTGAAAATCTGAGGCTGTAGTTTTTTAAAAATGAATTCCCTTTCCAAACTACAGTGACTTAGGGGTCATTTTGTACTTCCTAAGGCTTCCACTAGATGTCAACAGTCTTTAGAAAGTTGTTTGAGGATTCTATGGTGATTTTTGAGGGAATAACAGCCGGTTCAAGCAGTGGACTGTCTGAGGTCATGTAGTTACTTCATGCGCATTGACGCATGGCTAGCATTTATTTAATTTTTTTCTGTAATGAATACGCTATTGTCCGGTTGGAATATTATCAATTATTTATGTTAAAAACACCCTAAGGATTGATTGTAAACATCATTTGACATGTTTCTACAAACGGTAATGGAACTTTTGAGCTTTTCGTCTATTGATTTGCGCTCCCGCATCGTGCCTTTGGAATAGTGTTCTGGACGCGCCAACAAAACGGAGGTATTTGGACATAAATTATGGACTTTATCGAACAAATGAACATTTCTTGTGGAAGTGGGAGGCCTGCGAGTGCATTCCGCCGAGGATCAGCAAAGGTAAGGAAAGATTTATAACACTAATTAAAAGTTTTGTTGATGCCATGACTTGGCGGGTAGCTGTACAGCTTGCATTGATGGCTGAGCTCTGTACTCAGAATATTGAACAATGTGCTTTCTCCGTAAAGTTATTTTGAAATCTGACACAGCGGTTGCATTAAGAAATAGTGTATCTATAATTCTTTAAATAATTGTTATATATTTTGTCAACGTTTATGATGAGTATTTCTGTAAATTAATGTGCACATTCACCGGAAGTTTTGGGAGGCAAACATTTTCTGAATATCACGCGCCAATGTAAAATGCTGTTTTTGGATATAAATATGAACTTGATCGAACAAAACATACATGTATTGTGTAACATGATGTCCTATGAGTGTCATCTGATGAAGATCGTCAAAGGTTTGTGCTTAATTTTAGCTGTATTTCTGTTTTTTGTGATGCCTCTCCTTGCTAGGAAAATGGCTGTGTGGCTTTTCTTGTTTAGGTGGTGTCCTAACATAATCTAATGTTTTGCTTTCGCTGTAAAGCCTTTTTGAAATCTGACAATGTGGTTGCATTAAGGAGAAGTGTATCTTTAAAATGCTGTAAAATAGTCGTGTGTTTGAGAAATTTGAATTATGAGATTTTGGTTGTTTTGAATTTGCCGCCCTGCTATTTCACTGGCTGTTGGGAGTGTGTCCCGCAGGTGGTACGGTCACGTCCCACATACCCAAGAGAGGTTAAAGCATATTGGATTACTGTCATTCATATTCCATTCACCCAGCTCAATGTAACATCGATAGGTTTAGGCTACTACGTAATACCCAAATTTGCCCTATACACATCATGAGGTTGCTACAACCTAGCCTACAAATTAAAGTTTATAACGTAGCTGCACAGGTAGAGAGACAAATATTGGAGTAATCAAGGTGACAGAGAGTAACACATTCACATTGCACAATCTTGCCAGCATCTAGCTGATCTAGGGTGTAATTATTAGTCCAACAGTTGCAAAACAAAACAAGAGTTTCTATTGGACAAATTAAGTTAGATCCATCCCTGTTTCATTCGCTTGCATTATTATTTTTTTAATTTGTAATTTATTTGTATATTTTATTTAACTAGGCAAGTCAGTTAAGAACAAATTCTTATTTACAATGACGGCCTACACCGGCCAAACCCGGACAACACTGGGCTAATTGTGTGCCGCCCTATGGGACTCACAATCACGGCCGGTTGTGATACAACCTGGATTCGAACCAGGGTGTCTGTAGTGACACCTCTAGCACTGAGATGCAGTGCCTTAGACCACTGCACCACTTAAGAAACATTTTCCAACAGAATCGGTGGAATGAACACACCCCTGATCACCTGCACACACAGTTCACTTACATAGCAGCCACATACAAACAGCATCATCACTTTGCTCGTTGTATAATTCCTTCTTGCATCTACGCGCTCTCCTCCTCTCACCTTTTCCCTTTGCTTGTGGACTTCACTGTGACCAGGTGAAAAACCTCTCCAAGCCAAACCTTCCTAAGTAGCCTTCCCTTGTGTGATCTGGAACGGTTCATAGGCTCTTGCCCTATCTCCTGTTTCTGTAGCGTGAGGCAGCTTGACATAGAAGTACACACCCTGGACAGGATGCTACGCTATCGCAGGGTCTTACCCCCAATCTATCTCCTAAATGTTGATTGCCAAGCAGAGACACATCAGGTCCCATCTTTTCAGGCTTTGGTATGACTCATCCAGGAATTGAACTCACAACCTTCCAATCTCAGAGTGGATACTCTAACCACTGAGGCCACTGAGTTGGTAACCCAAACCTTCATACCATAACCACTAACCGCTACACACAGCCTACATTGTTGTCACCATCATAGTCAACATAGCTACACTATATATAGTATGTGGACACCCCTTCGGCTATTTCAGCTACACTCGTTGCTGACGGGTGTATAAAATGGAGCACACTTCCATGCTATCTCCATAGACAAACATTGGCAGTAGAATGAAGAGCTCAGTGACTTTCAACGTGGCACCGTCATAAGATGCCACCTTTCCAACAAGTTAGTTAGTCAAATTTCTGTCCTGCTAGAGCTGTCTGTCTTCGATTGCAAAACTCACTACCAAGTTCCAAACTGCCTCTGGAAGCAACGTCAGCACAATAGCTGTTCTTCGGGAGCTTCATGAAATGGGTTTCCATGGCCAAGCAGCCGCACACAAGCCTAAGATCACCATGTGCAATGCCAATCGTCGGCTTGAGTGGTGTAAAGCTCACCGCCATTGAACTCTGGAGCAGTGGAAATGCGTTTTCTGGAGTGATGAATCACGTTTCACCATCTGGCAGTCCGACGGATGAATCTGGGTTTGGCGGATGCAATGAGAACTACCTGCTCAATGCATAGTGCCAACTGTAAAGTTGGTGGAGGAGGAATAGTGTTCTTGGGCTGTTGTTCATGGTTCGGGCTAGGCCCCTTAGTTCCAGTGAAGGGAAATCTTAAAACTACAGCATACAATGACATTCTAGATGATTCTGTGCTTCCAACTTTGTGGCAACAGTTTGGGGAATGCCTTTTCCTGTTTCAGCATGACAATGGCCCCGTATACAAAGCGAGGTCCATACAGAAATCCTTTGTCAAGATCGATGTGAAAGAACTTGACTGGCCTGCAAAGAGCCCTGACCTCAACCTCATTGAACACCTTTGCAATGATTTGGAACACCAACTGCGAGCCAGCCCTAATTGCCCAGCATCAGCTCCCGAACCTAACTAATGCTCATGTGGCTGAAAGGAAGCAAGTCCTCGCAGCAATGTTCCAACACCTAGTGGAAAGCTTTCCCAGAAGAGTGGAGGCTGTTATAGCAGCCAAGGGGGAACCAACTCCATATTAATGTCCATGATTTCGACGAGCAGGTGTCCACATACTTTAATAAAACCGAAAGCATACCTTGACTTGGAAGAGTTCCAATGTTGGATAGCCTTAGCCAACAAGCTATCATAAATAGCATTCCTCTCTGTTTGAGTCAGGTTGTTGATTAAGCTAAATTAGCTAAGTGAATTAGCTAGCTAGGTAAATAGAAGTGAAAGTGAAAAAATACTGCAAAATATAGCTAGCTCTCTTTCTGCTGCTTCTCCTTCATTTTTTTAAGAAATTAATTTCATCCAAACTCTTCAACTATTATCTTTCTCTCTCTGAGTCAACGACTCACCTCATTGTATGCACTGCAGTGGTATCTAGCTGTAGATTATGCTTTCAGTACTAGATTCATTCGCTGATCCTTTGATTGGATGAACAACATGTCAGTTCATGCTACAAGAGCTCTGATAGGTTGGAGGACATCCTCTGGAAGTCGTCACATTTACTGTGCAAGTCTATGGAAACGGGTGGAAATCATGAGCCTCCTAGGATATGTATTGAAGTCAATGTACCCAGAGGACAGAAAGAAGCTGTCCTCCGGCTCCACCATGTTGCTACCCATGATAGTCCTGTACTACTGTGGACCTTCATGAAAAACAGTGTGTTTTAATCAAATATTTGGTGATGTCAATATATTTAGTATAAATGTATCTAAAAAGGATAACTATTTCACTATTTTTATGAAATTCACTAAATAGGATGATAATCCCCTTCCTCTTCTGAGGAGCCATCGCTGTTCTAAATTGGTGTTGTCACGTTCTGACCAGTAAAGGGGTTATTTCTTATTGTAGTTTGGTCAGGACGTGGCAGGGGGTGTTTGTTTTATGTGGTTCGGGGTTTGTTGGGATATGTGTTTATGTAGAGGGGTGTTTGTTTAGAGTGTTCTGGGGTTTTGGTTAATGTTCTATGTTAGTTCTATGTTAGTATGTTGTAGTTTAGTCTTTCTATTTCTATGTTTAGTTGATGGGGTTGACTTCAATTGGAAGAAGCTGCTCTTCATTGCTTCTAATTGAAGGTCTTATTTAAGAGGGGTGTTTTTGTCATGGGATTTGTGGGTAGTTGTCTCCTTGTTTAGTGTCTGAGCACATGACATGACATGACATGACATGACATGACATGACAGCGGACTGTTAGTGGCGGTCGTTGTGTTTGTATACGTGTTTTGTTTTGTTTTTCCTTCTTTTTACCAATTAATGAAGATGAGTATACACGTTCCCGCTGCACCTTGGTCCAATCATTATGACACCCGTTACAGGTGTTCAAGGGGTAAGGTGAGCTCTACATTGTACTATTTCTCCAATTGCAACTTGAAAAGGGAAGGAGGCTATTGAGTAGCTAACAAACTATGAGAGAGGACAGACAGTCTGAAAATAGGCCAATGCCTGACTGTCCGGAGAGATAGACATATAACTGACAAACCTAGGCTCTCTCTGGACTTATTCCCACCTGGCGTGGTATAGAGGGGCAAGAAAGTGTCAGCTTCAAAGCTTAATATGAACTCATGAAACCATGGGGAAGAGTATGGAGCTGAGCCTCCCTGAAATGTATACAGATGATGTCGGAAGTTTACATCCACTTAGGTTGGAGTCATTAAAACTCGTTTTTCAACCACTCCACAAATTTCTTGTTAACAAACTATAGTTTTGACAAGTCGGTTAGGACATCTACTTTGTGCATGACACAAGTCATTTTTCAAACAATTGTTTACAGACAGATTATTTCACTTATAATTCACTGTATCACAATTCCAGTTGGTGAGAAGTGTACATACACTAAGTTGACTGTGCATTTAAACAGCTTGGAAAATTCCAGAAAATGATGTCATGGCTTTAGAATTTTCTGATTGGCTAATTGACATCATTTGAGTCAAATGGACTCAAATGTACCTGTGCCTGTGGATGTATTTCAAGTCCTACCTTCAAACTCAGTGCCTCTTTGCTTGACATCATGGGAAAATCAAAAGAAATCAGCCAAGATTGTAGACCTCCACAAGTCTGGTTCATCCTTGGGAGCAATTTCCAAACACCTGAAGGTACCACGTTCATCTGTACAAACAATAGTACGCAAGTATCAACACCATGGAACCAAGCAGCCGTCATACCATTCAGGAAGAAGATGTGTTCTGTCTCCTAGAGATGAACGTACTTTGGTGCGAAAAGTGTAAATCAATCCCAGAACAACAGCAAAGGACCTTGTGAAGAGGCTGGAGGAAACGGGTACAAAAGTAACTATATCCGCAGTAAAACGAGTCCTATATCGTCATAACCTGAAAGGCCGCTCAGCAATGAAGAAGCCACTGCTCCAAAACCACCATAAAAATGCCAGACTACGGTTTGCAACTGCACATGGGGACAAAGATCGTACTTTTTAGAGAAATGTCCTCTGGGCTGATGAAGAAAAAAAAATAGAACTGTTTGGCCATAATGACCATCATTATGTTTGGAGGAAAAAGGGGGAGGATTGCAAGCCAAAGAACACCATCCCAACCATGAAGCACAGGGGTGGCAGCATCATGTTGAGTGGGTGCTTTGCTGCAGTAGCGACTGGTGCACTTCACAAATTAGATGGCATCATGAGGAAGGAAAATCATGTGGATATATTGAAGCAACATCTCAAGACATCAGTCAGGAAGTTAAGGCTTGGTGGCAAATGGGTCTTCTAAATGGACAATGACCCCAAGCAAACTTCCAAAGTTGTGGCAAAACGGCTTAAGGACAACAAATTCAGTGTATTGAAGTGGCCATCACAAAGCCCTGACCTCAATCCTATAGAATTTTTTGGGGGGGCAGAACTGAAAAAGCGTGTGCAAGCAAGGAGGCCTACAAACCTGACTCAGTTACACCAGCTCTGTCAGGAGGAATGGCTCAAAATTCACCCAAATTATTGTAGGAAGGTTGTGGAAGGCTACCCAAAACATTTGACCCAAGTTAAACAATTTAAAGGCAATGCTACCAAATACTAATTGAGTGTATGTAAACTTCTGACCCACTGGGAATGTGATGAAAGAAATAAAAGCTGAAATAAATCACTCTCTACTATTATGACATTTCACATTCTTAAAATAAAGTGGTGATCCTAACTGCCCTAAGACAGGGAAGTTTTACTAGGATTAAATGTCAGGATTTGTGAAAAACTGAGTTTAAATGTATTTGGCTAAGGTGTATGTAAACTTTCAACTGTAGATAGGAAGGACTGGTGTGTGTGTGTGTGTGTGTGTGTGTGTGTGGGATAAAAAAGAAGAAAAAAAAAGAAAAGAAAAGCCAGTTCAAATTCCGCCCTACCCATGTAAAGAGGGTTGGATAGTATCTAGATAGTGTTTGTGTGGCTGAACGTTATGCTGGCACTGTAATTTGTGTAGTAGTGCTGTAATTGACTGTTAATTAGCATAAACACGTTTAGCATCTCCAGGCCTCTTCACATACAAGTTGATGATGAGCTCCTTTGGAATATCTCCATTGAAAAAAAAAAAGTCTAATAAATCAATTTAATATACACCATCACAATGAATCCATCATTTATTTAAGGCAGGTCTAAAGAAACATTCTGAGAAATACACTTTTTGTGCTTATGGAACATTTTTGGGATCTTTTATTTCAGCTCATGAAACATGGGACCAACACTATACATGTTCCGTTATATTTTGTTCAGTATATATTATTGGATTTTATAGTAAGAAAAATATAATTGAACTTAGCTGAATAAAATAGAAAGGATATATTTTGCATTCCAGAGCGTGTGATGTGGCTATGTTGACCATAAAAGTGATCATTTGAAACAGGTCCTATACACTAGATTTAGAGTTATCTGGCTACTTTAGTTTTGAATGATACAAATCTTAGAATGTCAAAAAAATCGAAACATACAGTGCATTCAGAAAATACTCAGACCCCTTGACTTTCTCCACATTTTGTTACGTTACAACCTTATTAAAAAATTATAATAATAATCCTCAATCTACACACAATACCCCATAATGGAAAAAGCAAAAACAGGTTTTCTGAAATTTTTGACAATTTAATAAAAAGAATAAACCGAAATATACGTTTACATAAGTAATGAGACCCTTTCCCAGTACTGTGTTGAAGCACCTTTGGCAGCGATTACAGCCTTGAATCGTCTTGGGTATGACGCTACAAGCTTGGCACACCTGTATTTGGGGAGTTTCTCCCATTCTTCTCTGCAGATCCTCTCAAGCTCTGTGAGGCTGGATGGGGAGAGTCACTGCACAGCTATTCTCAGGTCTCTCCAGAGATGTTCAATCGGGTTCAAGTCTGGGTTCTGGCTGGGCCACTCAAGGACATTCCGAGACGTGTCCCAAAGCCACTCCTGCATTGTCTTGGCTGTGTGTTTAGGGCAGTTGTCCTATTGGAAGGTGAACCTTCGCCCCAGTCTGAGGTCCTGACCGCTCTGGTCAAGGATCTCTCTCTGTACTTCGCTCCATTCATCTTTCCATCGATCCTGAATAGTCTTCCAGTCCCTGCCGCTGAAAAACATCACCACAGCATGATGCTGCCACCGCCATGCTTCACCGTAGGCATGGTGCCAGGTTTCCTCCAGACGTGACACTTGGCATTCAGGCCAAAGAGTTTCATCAGACCAGAGAATCTTGTTTCTCATGGTCTGGTAGTCCTTTAGGTGCCTTTTGGCAAACTCCAAGCAGGCTGTCATGCGCCTTTTATTTAGGAGTGGCTTCCGTCTGGCCACACTACCACAAAGGCCTAATTGGTGGAGTGCTGCAGAGATGTTTGTTCTTCTGGAAGGTTCTCCCATCTCCACAGAGGAACTCTGGAGCTCTGTCAGAGTGACCATCAGGTTCTTGGTCACCTCCCTGATCAAGGCCCTTCCCCCCTGATTGCTCAGTTTGGCCGGGTGGCCAGCTCTATGACGAGTCTTGGTGTTCCAAACTTCTTCCATTTAAGAACAATGGAGGCCACTGTGTTCTTGGGGACCTTCAATGTTGCAGAGTTTTTCTTGGCAGCCTTCCCGTAGCTCAGTTGGTAGAGCATGGTGTTTGCAACGCCAGGGTTGTGGGTTCGATTCCCACGGGGGGCCAAGTACAAAAAGAGAAAAAAATAAATAAATAAATAAATAAATAAATAAATAAAATTTTATGAATGAAAAATGAAATGTATGCATTCACTACTGTAAGTCGCTCTGGATAAGAGCGTCTGCTAAATGACTAAAATGTAAAAAAAAATGGTACCCTTCCACAGATCTGTGCCTCGACACAATCCTGTCTCAGAGCTCTACAGACAATTCCTTCAACCTCATGGCTTGGTTTTTGCTCTGACATGCACTGTCAACTGTGGGACCTTATATAGAGAGGTGTGTGCCTTTCCAAATCATGTCCAATCAATTGAATTTACCATGGGTGGACTCCAATGAAGTTGTAGAAACATCACAAGGATGATCAATGGAAAGGGGGACGCCTAGTCAGTTGTACAACTGAATGCCTTCAACTGAAATGTGTCTTCTGCATTTTTCCCAACCCCTCTAAATCAGAGAGGTGCTGGGCGCTGCCTTAATCAACATCAACATCCACGTCTTCGGCGCCCGGGGAATAGTGGGTTATCTGCCTTGCTCTGGGGCAGAATGACAGATTTTTACCTTGTCGGCTCGGGGATTCGAACCAGCAACCTTTCGGTTAACCCAACGCTCTAACCACTAGTCTACCTGCCACCAACAGGACGCACCTGACCTCAATTTTGAGTCTCACAGCAAAGGGTCTGAATACTTATGTAAATAAGGTTTTTCTGTTTTTTTATTCTTACAAAATTTGCTAAAATCTCTATAAACCTGTTTTTGCTTTGCCATTATGGGGTATTGTGTGTAGATTGATGAGGATTTTTTTTTTATGTATTCCATTTTTTTTTTTTTAAACGTCTAATGTAACAAAATATGGAAAAAGGGAAGGGGTCTGAATACTTTCCGAATGCACTGTATACAGTATGGGCTGCATGATGTGACTATAGGCTAAGATGATTTGAAAAAGTTGCAAAAAAATATTGCGCTCTGTTCCTTGCCTCAGGCTGCACACTCTGTTTTCTCATCAAGTGATCATATTTCCACCAATCAGACTATTCTCAATTTAAACTTGTCTTTACTAATATGCAACATTTATTTTGATTTAGAACGGCCCATTATCAAATGGGCAGGAAAAGAGTCAAGGGAAAAAGGCATGTCATCCATATGTACTTTCTTTTGATTGTTTCTGGATTATATGTGTATCGTTTTTTTATTATTATTATTGCAAGGTATTACTGCACTGTTGGAGCTAGAAACACAAGCATTTTGCTGCTCCTGCGATAACATCGCAAATCTGTGTACGCGACCAATAAACTTGATCATAATTTGAATATTTCACCCCATGAATCAACCACTGTTTGAGGAACATGCAGCCTCTCTCTGCACGGCAGGTGATATTCCATCCAAACTCTGTATGCCATGGGCTTGCCAAACCTGTTCCTGCAGCTAACTGTACTTCATTTGGGAAACCAAGTGAAATCTGTTCAGGAACATCGAAAGTAACATGTTGCCACAACTAAACATATTTCATTAAACTGTTGACAGCCCCTCTCTCAAGAAAGGAATGAAGAGAGAGAAGAGAAGGAAACACACAGTGGTGAGATATTCTGTAGCTAACGGTAATGTGACCGCCTATTCATTATGAAAATATAAAAATGCCCAATTACTAGGCTATTCAAAATCAAGTACAAATTCACTATAATGATAGTAAGCCGCCCTGCACAATCAATGAACCAACAGCATCACCTAGGCTTATACATTCTCCCCCAGACTCAAGGAAAGAAAGTGTGGAGCGTAGCATAAGGTAACCAGTCCATCCAGTATGCCTAATAATACAGTCCACACTCAAAGGCTACTACTAGAATTTGTTTAATTTTGGATTATATACCAACTGTGTACCAAAGACATCTTAAATCAGTTTTTTTTTTCTTTTTTTTTCTGCCATGCATTATATGCTGTAGGCTATTAGGCTATGTATTGTATAACAACACAATCATTATTTCACTTCTGTTTCGGGAGGGAGCTTGGGCTCATATAGGCCTATGCTTATTCCACTCAGTTTTAACCTAGTGTTGAACTTTCTTCAAATTGATCATCACAGTGAGGTGAGTTTCAAAAGCATGATTCTGTTTTGATGATAAGTGTTTGATGTGATTTTTGATGGCATTTGCATTGATGTTAGAGGGACAATAGAGTGCTTAGTACCAGGCCATTAGCAACGTCATTAGCGAGTTGGGTACTACCAACGCATGTCCAGAGTGCATAAGAGGATATTACCGTGACTCAACGGTCACATGGAATTTGACTGCGGTCATGACTCATGACTGCTGGTGTGGCTTAATAATGTCACCACTACAGCCCTAGTTCAAAGGCAGAAAGATGTGCAATGGTTTGGGTTTCCTTAACTGACCTGAGGAGAATTTGAAGTGCAATGTAGGCTACTGCAATGTAGGCTATGGTCCTGTGTAGCTCAGTTGGTAGAGCATGGCGCTTGCAATGCCAGGGTTGTGGATGAGATTCCCATAGGGGACAAGTACGAAAAAAGGAATGAAAATGTATGCACACTACTGTAAGTTGCTCTGGATAAGAGTGTCTGCTAAATTACTAAAATGTAAATGTACAATGCTACTCAATGTACTGCAACAGAGTGTTGAGCTGCTTTGTCTTCAATGGATATTAGAATGCTTTAATGTTACATACTGGCATTTGTGTAATTACATATGTGTTGTTTGGTTATGGGTGTATTGACCAGATACTGTGTGTATGGAAGTACAATGTTTATCAAATCATTCCGAAATGTGTGGTCATGCTATGGTTGCTGCTAACGTAGGCTGTCATTGTAAATAATGATTTGTTCTTAACTGACTTGCCTAGTTAAATAAAGGTTTTTTAAAAAATGTATAAAAACGTTAAAAAAAAACATACAAATAGCCTCATGAGAAGAACATGCTATACAATATTGTCATGCCCACTAAGACTCCACAGCAAGCTATCGTGACTGATTAACAGCAAAGGATGAGAGTAAATTTGAGTATTACATGCTCGTCGAGTAAGCCTCAAAATGACATTGACAAATGCTTAACTAATGCTGATGCTAAACTAATAAACTGATGCACGATCAGCATCAGGATTAGCACGAAATATCAGGACTGTGTCAATGTTATTAGAGTGAATATGCATAAATGCACAGTCACAACAAAAAATACTTTATTCCAAAGCTTAGACAGACCTTTCTTAGCTGGAGAGTAGATCTAAGTCGAAGAGAAAATGGTGGGGTGGTGTTGCATGAGTGAGAGAGCGAGAGAGCGATGTCTTTATTCTTTTGGAACTTGTGTGAATGTAATATTTACATGCCAATAAAGTCCCTTGAATTGAGAGAGAAAGTAACACAATGGCCTTGGTACGGGAACATAGTCTTGTTCAGACTTCAAATATCATTCTATACTGGAGAGTGAAAAACTGCTGCGGCTGTGCGTTTTTCTCTTCTTCAAGTTAGCGAGTGGATTGGTTTGACCTTGTCGTCTGAAACAAGAGAGCGTACCATCAAGAGTGGATTCCATCTCCATGCCATCTCCCTCCACTATTTATTTCACCATGTCTATCCTAGTGGGCTTTTACCCGCTAAGCAGATTGAGTTTACTTCCCCAGAGAAGTTGATCAATCTGCACATCACCCAACTCCCACAAATCACTTAAATACTCACTTGACTGACATTCTGATGAAAGACGGGCCGAGGGGGACAAATAATTTGCACAGGGCTAACATTGTTCAAGATTTATAAGAGACACTAGCAATTTAGCGCAACTTCTCACAAACGGAACAAAGATCATATTAAACCTTTTCTTTGTGTTTTCTAAGTAGTCAAAATATAATTAAAATATGGTTAAACACTATTTTTACATCACAAATTCACTACATCAGCTAAAATGTGGCCCGTGGAGGCATTTGGCAATTCTATCTTGGTTTGACCTGGGAAAAAAGTTCCATTTCAAATCTCCATGACAACAGGCTTAACCCCCCCCCCCCCCATCAAAAGGTTAGAGGTCAATTGAATAATTGTCTATTTCATTCAAGCACATGAGATAGCCTTGAGGTCAACACTCACCAACGTACATAAGACTAATTGATACAGCTAGCTTGCTAAACATCCCCCCACACAACTAACTAGCTTGCTAACCACCCCCCACATACCTCCAGTGCACTCTCATGGCTGTTATGACACATGAGGTAAAGTATGTGAGAAGACCCTGCTTTCATCTCCCTGCGGGGCAAACCTGAGCATAAAACACTGATGACATCTTAGCTGAGTCGGAGTCAGACATTTTGACACTGTGAAAAATCTCTTTAATTTCCACCTGAGGAACTTGAGAATTAATCAGGCCTGGGCTGCCAATCAGAACATAGCACCTCAAATCCTTATCACACTGTGAGGCTAAAAAGAGAAGATTAATCCATGCACTGGCTTACCATTTGAAATCACGGCTAAGTCAACCCCCCCGCTTCAACTCAGCCCCGCTTCCCCGCAACTCTCTCAAATAAAACTTCTGACTTCAAGTCTCCACGGCTGGAAGGAGCCTTTCACATTGTAATTCCAGTACAGTGGCTACTATAGAAGTGACCGCCATCTGAGAGTTTAAAGAGGGTTATCAACCAGAGGTAGTAGGACAAGAGGAGAGGCATGAGGGGAAAGAGAAAGAGAAAACCACCAACATTCTTATTCCTCCCTCATCTGCAATTCTTTTTACCAGACTGCCCTCCCCTCCCTCTACACTGAAGTGTGTTGTTTTACAGCAGCCCTCCTCCACCTCCTCCTATTCTCTTTCGCCAAAGCCTGGGAATTTATTTGCAAATGGGCATTCCTTTCCCTATGTTAAATTGGGAGAGGGAAGGGGGCGGAGAATGGGTGCTTTCTCTCTAACCGCCTACTATTTGAGCCGGGGTACAACAAAAAGTGGCACTTGCATGAAAATACAAACAGTGGGTCGTAAAGCTATGGTCTTCAAAATTGAGCTTCTGTTGGTTGCGAGTGACTAAATAGGCCAGGGTCAACTCTGGAAAGGAAATTGCTCTGGTGTTTCCTTCTCCCTTCTCCCTCTTGGGGCTAGAGGGTTTCATGACCGGAGGCTCTCTCTCTGTCTTTGAGAGGGGACTTAAGGCGTCTGCATGCTTCCCATCCGAAACAGTTCGAAACAGTTTGTGCGTAATATTATGAAAACATTTTGTGATGTTATGTTCGTTTTCGTCTTCAGCAAGGGTTGTTCGTGCACACATTTTTTTCTCGAGGCAAGCCGAAGTCGGTAGCCGAAGTCAGTAGCCAGAGTATACTCCCCTTTGTTGGTCATTGGTCAACAGTAGGGTTTCTTCAATTAAGTGTTTGTTTTCATTCAACGATAGACAACTCATTTTCATGCCAAAATTTGCACTTGAGAAATAATGCACCAAACATCTTATTTAGATGTAAAATTGTGCGACTAGGATCTCTTCGGCAAAAAAATGAAAAATTACTAACAGATTACTTTAGTTATCTTAGATTACTTCTGACTATTTTGAGGAAGTGTATATGTAGCAAAATTTTAAAGTGTTTTTTTTACATTGGATAAAAGCAGAGACACAAAATTATATATCATAAACTGCATTTGAGGAACACATTTTGAGAAAATGGACCCATTCGTTCACACCCTCTTAAGCTTTAGCCCCACCCATCTCTTTAAGGGTTGATCCGAGCGTTCTGTCCTAACAACAGCAGTCAAGCACCAAAGTTAATTGGCCAACGTTGGATAGCTTGCTAGCTACTTCCAGACACAAATGAGAGAACAGATCACTGACCATTTTACTCGCCATAGCAGAGCTGGTTAGGCTGTTTTTATGTTATCCAGAGTGTTGGTGACTGCAACTGCGCTGCTGGCAACAATTTACAGGGTGGATTTACTAGCTACGTCTATCAACAGTTGTCACAGTGACATTCTATTGAAATGGTTACTTGCATAGTGGAGTCGTTCGTTAAGACATAGGTAAACAATGAACCATACCCTGCATGAATGTGCAGGTAGCTAACCAACCAGGTTCAATATTAGCTAGCTAACATTGGGCTATAACTAGCAAAGCAAATGGCTCTGAGATACAACTAATAAGATCATACACGTAACGTTAGCTAACAGTACACTAGAAATGAAAATGACTTTCTGTCAAAATTAGAAATGTGTAATATCTGAAAATGTAGCTAGCAAGACTAGTTTACTGTATACTTCATTTGACCTCACGTCTTGCTGACAGTGCATATTGGTGGTTGGGGTATTTATTTTATTTTGTAATTATAAAAATAAGCTGTTACCATGTTCTAACATATGTTTCTGTTTCAAAGTTGTAACAAATGCACTCCATGGATAAAATTGATTCAACACTTGAATTTTTATATTTTTTGTTTTGTTTTTTTGTTTTTACATATAGCGTACAGTAACATAAACTAAGGCAAATACTATTGTGTGTGTTATTTGAACAACAAAAACAATCGTATTCTAAACATTACCAAATTATAATTTTTGCGATAGCAAATATTACATTTATTAATTACATTGTTAGAATGTTGCAGTAAGAATGACTGCTCATTAGCTTGAAGGGGGGTCCCTTGAGGCTCAGCAGTTCTAGTATTAAGGAGAAAACCCATTGCACCGAATGACGGTCTACCGTTCATCTGCTGTTCGTTCACCGAGACATGTAGAATCGGTTTGCAAATTACCTGTACTCTGTTCAGAGGTGCTAAGAACTCTCGGCCGGCAAACACTACCAGTGTGTCCGTACCTTTAGAAGCCTCAAATGCAGAGAGCTTGCCTACGAATTGGAGCGGGTAAGTGATATTGAACAGCAAGAATCTGAATGTAGGCATACATTTAAGATGTACAATATACCACAACCCCATCCATGAATTAAACTCATCATCCTTTTTCTAGGACTTTATTGGTTCAAGTCATTCAAGAAATGGCAACATCTATCATGTTGGCCACATCCTTGGTAAGGGTCACTGCCTAAAAGCCAACATTTTTATTGTGATTGTGTTAAATTGTGTTTGTGAAATAAAGATAGACATAGTTTTAAAAGGTGGTGGTAATATTTCATTCAGTACAGAAATTAGTAGAAGTGGAACATGTTACCCCAAGGGGGCTCAACTTACCCTATCCTTATTCTCAATTTACCCCATGCCTGGGGTAAGTTGTGCCAAGGGACCACTTTGTTTTCAGTAATGTTTACATGAATTCTGATTTATATCCTGAAATATAGGTTGCTAGCTTTGTTTGAAATAATACTATATTTCCCTTGAAGTAGTGATGCTGAATGTAAAAAAAAAAATGGGTCAACATACCCCACTCTCCCCTACTAACACTGTCAATTGTACATGAGAGAGGGAAAGGAGGAGGAGGAGGGAGAGAATAGATACTGGAATCATAAGCGAGATAGTGATGCTTCTTGTGCTGAGTTTTCCAGGGCTTGTCACTTTGCATGAAGGCTACAGCAATACACAAGCCACCCTCAAGTCTTACCTCTGCTTAACTCTTTCTACATTTGATCCCACTGAAAACTAATTCAGAGAGATGCTAACAAGTATTTTCTTATAATCATTAACCAAACAACAGCGACATCTGGAAAACAACTTTGCAACCGATCACGTTTCACAAAGAGCTGTCTGTTTCAGACTACAGGCAGTAATTTTTACTTAGCGTGGAGGCAGTGGTGTAAAAGGCAGATCACTAATAAATTGTCAGTGAGTGCAACAGTGGAGCCCCTGCTTAGCTGTATCATATCACTGGGGCGTGTGAGACTGTATCCCAGAGTGAGCTCCTGGTTTGGGGGTTCCACTGAGACCAGCCCACCACCACCACAGCTGGGGGAGATAGCATCAGTTTTCTGTCCCACACAGTGGCACAGTCTCAGCATTCTTCTGGATTAGAGACCCCAACGGAACTGAAGACACAGACATACACGTGTGCACACACAAACTGCCCCTAACTCATATCCTGTCTGACCCACATATCACCACAGAAGAGAAAAGGGGCCCAAAGTGAACTTGGTGGATATTATCAAGGCATATATTGAATGGTGTAGTAGGGGGGATATCAAATGTCTGGCTGCAGAGCCTGTTCCTGCTATCTGCAGCCGATTAAGTCAGGCTAACATCCCTATGCTCAGTCAGAGGCCCAGCCTTGATCTCTTTGTGCATTTGGCGCTTAGCGCCTGCCTGAACAACAAAAGAAGAAAGGTAACAAGGCAAAGTATGCAACATAGCTAGTTTTAAACTCACTCTGCAAAATTCACATTAAAGATGTACTCCTTAGAGTTTCTTAAACTGGCAATACTGCTTTACAATACAAGGCAAATACAAGGCACTAGGGATGTGTCCTAGGGATGGACACAACAGGAAATGGAGCAAACGACCAGCGGAGGAATTCGATGTGGAGAAAGATCTTCCCTTCTCGTCTGTACCTACTTCTCCCTATTTGAGACTACAGGAATATTCAGTGGAAATTTTACAGGAACTTATCCTAATGACAGATTCCAAAGTCAAGGAATCGATGACAGCAGCTGACAAATTCTCCCCTACTCTGAAAGGAAACCAGTCACCTTGAGAAACAGAGGACGGTAAATGATGACTCATCAAACGATTGCCTGAGCCTTTCGAAGTGCTCAAGTCTGCAATGTCTGGCACCTGAGAAATACCAAATGGTCTCCCTGCCAATTTGTAGAATTCTGCCAGCTGCTTTGGGTGACAATTAGACTTCGGGAGGGCGCACACTTTTACTACGCATATCATTTTGGTTGTTGACAGTCAATTTGAAAATGTAGCTACACTTTTGTGGAACCACTACCTGAGCTGCTTCAAAGCTGCATGACAGACAGACAAGTCCTTCAACGAACAGACACTTTTTCACAAGTAAATTGTCTGTTTTACCTACTGCTCTGTCTCATCTAATGAAAACCAAATCTCTGTTGTTAGACTTCAGAGGATGGCTAAGGGGGAAGAGAGAAACAGAAGCGTGATAACTTCACTCTATCTCCAATCCTCTTTACCATATGCCATATATTTATTGTTATTTGTGACATTTTCATCTGACCTTCACCAGAATGCTGAGCAATTATAACTGGCCACTGAATACTATACTGTTAATGGAAATGGAACTAAGATAAAGCTACTACCAGTACAACAGACAGACTATTGTTGTTGGCAAATAAGACTAGCTAGGAGTCTATTCCCTAATCATCGTAGTAGTAGTAGTAGTAGTGGTAGTAGAGTGACGAGAGATAGAAAGTGTGAGTTTAGTTAAATGACAAAGTCAACAGTGGAGGTGAGGAAGTGTGTCTGTGTGTGTGCCCAGAGTCATTAGACTGAGATCTCCTGATGGGAGTGTACACATGGCAGTGGGCCAATGCTGTTTGAAGTGCCCTTCAGAGGGGTCTAAGTTGGCCACTAGTTTACTTAGCAGGGAACTATCCAAATACAGCTCCATATAAGAAGACCATGATTAGGTTGTATTTATTTGCACCAAAGAAAACAAATGAAAGACAAAACAGAACAGATTTTAAAAAATGGTTAAAAAAACTGTGTGCAGGTGAGGGCTTATATTTATTTATTTATTTTTATTTCACCTTTATTTAAACAGGTAGGCTAGTTGAGAACAAGTTCTCATTTACAACTGTGACCTGGCCAAGAATAAAGCAAAGCAGTTCGACACATACAACAGCACAGAGTTACACATGGAATAAACAAAAGATACAGTCAATAATACAGTTGAAGAAAATCTATATACAGTGTGTGCAAATGAGGTAAGATAAGGGAGGTAAGGCAATAAATAGGCCATGGTAGCAAAGTAATTACAATATACCAATTAGACACTGGAGTGATTGATGTGCAGAAGATGAATGTGCAAGTAGAGATACTGGGGTGCAAAGGAGCAAAATAAATAAATACAGTATGGGGATGAGGTAGTTGGATGGGCTATTTGCAGGTGGGCTATGTACAGGTGCAGTGATCTGTGAGCTGCTCTGACAGCTGGTGCTTAAAGCTAGTCAGGGAGATATGAGTCTCCAGCTTCAGTGATTTTTGCAGTTCGTTCCAGTCATTGGCAGCAGAGAACTGTAAGGAAAGGCGGCCAAAGGAGAAATTGGCCTTGGGGGTGAATAGTGAGATATACCTGCTGGAGCGTGTGCTACGGGTGGGTGCTGCTATGGTGACCAGTGAGCTGAGATAAGGTGGGGCTTTACCTAGTAGAGACTTCAAGATGACCTGGAGCCAGTGGGCTTGGCGACGAGTATGAAGCGAGGGCCAGCCAATGAGAGCGTACAGGTCGCAGTGGTGGGTAGTATATGGGGTTTTGGGGACAAAACGGTTGGCACTGTGATAGACTGCATCCAATTTGTTGACTGTAGACTGTTGGAGGCTATTTTGTAAATGACATCGCCGAAGTCGAGGATCGGTAGGATGGTCAGTTTTACATGGGTATGTTTGGCAGCATGAGTGAAGGATGCTTTGTTGCGAAATAGGAAGCCGATTCTAGATTTAATTTTGGATTTGAAATGCTTAATGTGAGTCTGGAAGGAGAGTTTAGAGTCTAACCAGACACCTAGGTATTTGTAGTTGTCCACATATTCTAAGTCAGAACCGTCCAGAGTAGTGATGCTGGACGGGCGGGCAGGTGCGGGCAGCGACCGATTGAAGAGCATGCATTTAGTTTTACTTGCATTTAAGAGCAGTTGGAGGCCACGGAAGGAGAGTTGTATGGCATTGAAGCTCGTCTGGAGGTTAGTTAACACAGTATCCAAAGAAGGGCAAGAAGTATACAGAATGGTGTCGTCTGCGTCGAGGTGGATCAGAGAATCACCAGCAGCAAGAGCGACATCATTGATGTATACAGAAAAGAGAGTCGGCCCGAGAATTGAACCCTGTGGCACTCCCATAGAGACTGACAGAGGTCCGGACAACAGGCCCTCCAATTTGACACACTGAACTCTATCAGAGAAGTAGTTGGTGAACCAGGCGAGGCAGTAATTTGAGAAACCAAGGCTGTTTAATCTGCCGAAAAGAATGTGGTGATTGACAGAGTCGAAAGCCTTGGCCAGGTCGATGAATACGGCTGCACAGTAATGGCGGTTATGATATCGTTTAGGACATTGAGTGTGGCTGAGGTGCACCCATGATCATCTCTGAAGCCAGATTGCATAGCGGAGAAGGTATAGTGGGATTCGAAATGGTTGGTAATCTGTTTGTTAACCTCTCTAGGGTAGGGGGCAGTATTTGCACGGCCGGATAAAAAAACTTACCCGATTTAATCTGGTTATTACTACTGCCCAGAAACTAGAATATGCATATAATTGTTTGTTTGATTTGGATAAAAAACACCCTAAAGTTTCTAAAACTGTTTGAATGGTGTCTGAGTATAACAGAACTCATATTGCAGGCAAAGACCTGAGAAGATTCCTTACAGGAAGTGCCCTCTCTGACCATTTCTTGGCCTTCTACACTCTCTTTATTGAAAACTGAGGATCTCTGCTGTAACGTGACACTTCCTACGGCTCCCATAGGCTCTCAGAAGGCGGCAGAACGGTGAATGATGACTCTGGTGTCCCAGGCTGAAAAACAGTAGCGCATTTGGATAGTGGTCGATCAGAGAACAATGAGACTGGGGGCGCGTGCACGAGCCGACACCATGTTTTTATTTTTTCATCTGTGAACGAAAACAGGGTTTCCTGGTCGGAATATTATCGCTTTTTTTACGAGAAAAATAGCATAAAAATTGATTTTAAACAGCGGTTGACATGCTTCGAAGTACGGTAATGGAATAATTTAAAAAAAATTGTCACGAAACGCGTAGGGCGCGTCACCCTTCGGATAGTGTCTTGAACACACGAACAAAACAGAGGATATTTGAACATAACTATGGATTATTTTGAACCAAACCAACATTTGTTATTGAAGTAGAAGTCCTGGGAGTGCATTCTGACGAAGAACAGCAAAGGTAATCCAATTTTTC
The DNA here is from genome assembly GCF_965601325.2 of Salmo salar. Taxonomy (NCBI): domain Eukaryota; kingdom Metazoa; phylum Chordata; class Actinopteri; order Salmoniformes; family Salmonidae; genus Salmo; species Salmo salar. The sequence continues at coordinate 70,619,892 of NC_138294.1, read as the reverse complement.
TTATAGTAAATCTGAATTTGGTGAGGGCCAAACTTGGTGGGTGTCAAAATAGCTAGCCCGTGATGGCGAGCTATCTACTCAGAATATTGCAAAATGTGCTTTTGCCGAAACGCTATTTTAAAATCGGACATAGCGATTGCATAAAGGAGTTCTGTATCTATAATTCTTAAAATAATTGTTAGGTTTTTTGTGAACGTTTATCGTGAGTAATTTAGTAAATTCACTGGAAGTTTGCGGTGGGTATGCTAGTTCTGAACGTCACATGCTAATGTAAAAAGCTGTTTTTTGATATAAATATGAACTTGATTGAACAAAACATGCATGTATGGTATAACATAATGTCCTAGGAGTGTCATCTGATGAAGATCATCAAAGGTTAGCGCTGCATTTAGCTGTGGTTTGGGTTTATGTGACATTATATGCTAGCTTGAAAAATGGGTGTCTGATTATTTCTGGCTGGGTACTCTGCTGACATAATCTAATGTTTTGCTTTCGTTGTAAAGCCTTTTTTAAATCGGACAGTGTGGTTAGATTAAGGAGAGTCTTATCTTTAAAATGGTGTAAAATAGTCATATGTTTGAGAAATTGAAGTAATAGCATTTCTAAGGTATTTGAATATCGCGCCACGGGATTCCACTGGCTGTTGAGTAGGTGGGACGATTTCGTCCCACATACCCTAGAGAGGTTAACCTCTATTTTCACGTCCGGATGAAAAGCGTGCCCAAAGTAAACTGCCTGTTACTCGGGTCCAGAAGCTAGGATATGCATATTATTGGTAGATTTGGATAGAAAACACACTTTAAAATGATGTCTGTGAGTATAACAGAACTGATATAGCAGGCGAAACCCCGAGGACAAACCATCTCAACAAAAAAAAATTCAGCCTACCACTGTTTTCAATGGCTGTCACTTTTATTATAACGTGAAATCCTCCCAGATTGCAGTTCCTCAGGCTTCCACTAGATGTCAACAGTCTTTAGAAAGAGATTCATGCTGTTTTTTAAAAAAATGAGCCATAAATTGTAGTGTTTCTAGGTGGCACTCATATTGGCTGTAGTGTTTCCAAGCGCGTGGAAGAGAACGCGTTCTTTGGTATGTTTCTCCGGTAAAGACAATAACTATTCTCCGTCTTAAATTGTATCGTTTATTTACGTATTAGGGTACCTAAGGTTTGATTATAAACGTTGTTTGAATTGTTTGGAAAAGTTTATTAGTAAAGTTTGGGATTCATTTTGTATGCATTTTGATGGAGGGAAACGGTGGATTATTGACTGAAGTGCGCTAGCTAAACTGAGTTTTTATGGATATAAAGAAGAACATTATCGAACAAAAGGACCATTTGTGATGTATCTGAGACCTTTTGGAGTGCCAACAGAAGAAGATCACTAAAGTTAAGGCATTTATTATATCGCTATTTCTGACTTTCGTGGCGCACCTGCCTGGTTGAAACATGTTTTTCATGCTTTTGTATGCGGGGCGTTGTCCTCAGATAAGCACACCATGCAATTTCGCAATGAAGCCTTTTTGAAATCTGACACAGCGGCTGGATTAACAAGAAGTTAAGCTTTATTTTGATGTTTTACACTTGTGATTTTATGAAAGTTAAATATTTATAATTCTGTAGTTTTAATTTCGCGCTCTGCAATTTCACCGGATGTTGGCCAGGTGGGACGCTACCATCCCACCTGCCCGTAATAAGTTAACTTGGCTTTCGAAGACCTTAGAAAGGCAGGGTAAGATAGATATAGGTCTGTAGCAGTTTGGGTCTAGAGTGTCCCCCCCTTTGAAGAGGGGGATGATCGCGGCAGCTTTCCAATCTTTGGGAATCTCAGCCGATACAAAAGAGAGGTTGAACAGGCTAGTAATAGGGGTTGCAACAATTTCAGCAGATAATTTTAGAAAGAGAGGGTCCAGATTGTCTATCCCGGCTGATATGTAGGGGTCCAGATTTTGCAGCTCTTTCAGAACATCAGCTATCTGGATTTGGGTGAAGGAGAAATGGTGGAGGCTTGGGCGAGTTGCTGTGGGTGGTGCCGGGTAGTTGACCGGGGTAGCCAGGTGGAAAGCATGGCCGGCCGTAGAAAAATGCTTATTGAAATTCTCAATTAAAGTGGATTTATCGGTGGTGACAGTGTTTCCTAGCCTCAGTGCAGTGGGCAGCTGGGAGGAGGTGCTCTAATTCTCCATGAACTTTACAGTGTCCTGGAACTTTTTTTGAGTATGTGCTGCAGGATGCAAATTTCTGTTTGAAAAGCTAACCTTAGCTTTCCTAACTGCCTGTGTATATTGGTTCCTAACTTCCCTGAAAAATTGCTTCTCACGAGGGCTATTCGATGCTAATGCAGTACACCACAGGATGTTTTTGTGCTGGTCAAGGGCAGACAGGTCTGGAGTGAACCAAGGGCTATATCTGTTCCTGGTTCTACATTTTTTCAATGGGGCGTGCTTATTTAAGATGGTGAGGAAGGCACTTTTAAAGAATAACCAGGCATCCTCTACTGACGGGATGAGGTCAATATCATTCCAGGATAGCACGGCCAGGTCGATTAGAAAGGCCTGCTCGCTGAAGTGTTTTAGGGAGCATTTGACAGTGATGAGGGGTGTTCGTTTGACCGCAGACCCATTACAGATGCAGGCAATGAGGCAGTGATCGCTAAGATCTTGGTTGAAAACAACAGAGGTGTATTTGGAGGGTGAGTTCGTTAGCATGATATCTATGAGGGTGCCCGTGTTTACGGATTTGGGGTTGTACCTGGTAGGTTCATTGATCATTTGTGTGAGATTGTAGGATGGCCGGGGTGTTAAGCATGTCCCAGTTTAGGTCACCTAGCAGCACGAGCTCTGAAGATAGATGGGGGCAATCAATTCACATATGGTGTCCAGGGCACAGCTGGGGGCAGAGGGTGGTCTTTAGCAAGCGGCAATGGTGAGAGACTTGTTTCTGGAAAGGTGGATGTTTTAAAGTAGAAGCTCGAATTGTTTGGGTACAAACCTGGATAGTAAGACAGAACTCTGCTGGCTATCTCTGCAGTAGATTGCAACACCGCCCCCTTTGGCAGTTCTATCTTGGCGGAAAATGTTATAGTTAGGGATGGAAATTTCTGGGATTTTTGGTGGTCTTACTAAGCCAGGATTCAGACACGGCTAAGACATCTGGGTTGGCGGAGTGTGCTAAAGCAGTGAATAAAACAAACTTAGGGAGGAGGCTTCTAATGTTAACATGCATGAGACCAAGGCTTTTACGGTTACAGAAGTCAACAAATGAGAGCACCTGGGGAATAGGAGTGGAGCTAGGCACTGCAGGTCCTGGATTAACCTCTACATCACCAGAGGAACAGAGGAGAAGTAGGATAAGGGTACGGCTAAAGGCTATTAGAACTGGTCGTCTAGTACGTTCGAAACAGAGAGTAAAAGGAGCAGGTTTCTGGGAGCGATAGAATAGATTCACGGCATAGTGTAAAGACAAAGGTATGGTAGAATGTGAGTACATTGGAGGTAAACCTAGGCATTGAGCAATGATGAGAGATATTGTCTCTAGAGACGTTTAAACCAGGTGATGTCACCGCATATGCGGGAGGTGGAACTAAATGGTTGGTTAAGGTATATTGAGCAGGGCTAGAGGTTGTACAGTGAAATAAGACAATCACTAACCAGGACAGTAATGGACAAGGCATGTTGATATTAGGGAGAGGCATGTGTAGCCGGGTGATCATAGGGGTCCATTGATTGGTTGGGCTGGTTGGAGACACGGCAATTCAGACAGCTAGCAGACCGGGGCTAGCAAGCTAGCAGAAGGGCCTTAGAGGGACGTCGCGACGGAGGAAAGTCTGTTTTAGCCTCCTCGTGTGGTGACGTCGATAGACCCATCGTGATGGATTAGTAGGGTTCCGAGTAGCAGAGGGGTCCAAGTCCAATTGGCAAAATAGGTATAGTAGCCCAAGAAATTGGCCGATGGATCTATTCAGCTAACAGTCCAATATGCTCTAGACAGCTAGCCGCCCGCGGTAAGCAGGCTAGCAGATGGGCATTCAGGGGACGTCGCGACGGAGGGGCCTGTTGAAAAAAAAAAAACACTTGGGCAGATTACGTCGGTAGTCCAGTTGTGATGGATAAGCAGGGCTTCGTTGAGTAAAAGGGGCCCAGGCCAATTGGCAAAATAGGTATAGTGGTCTGAGAAATTGGCCGATGGGCCTGTTAGCTAACAGTCTGATATGCTTTAGACAGCTAGCGGGCCGCGGCTAGCAGGCTAGCCTGTTGGGTCTAGGGGGCAGCATTTGCACGTCTGGATAAAAAAAATGTACCCGATTTAATCTGGTTACTAATCCTACCCAGTAACTAGAATATGCATATACTTATTATATATGGATAGAAAACACTCTAAAGTTTCCAAAACTGTTTGAATGGTGTCTGTGAGTATAACAGAACTCATTTGGCAGGCAAAACCCTGAGACATTTTCTGACAGGAAGTGGATACCTGATGTGTTGTATTGACTTTAAAGCTATCCCATTGAAAAACACAGGGGTTTAGGAATATTTTGGCACTTCCTATTGCTTCCACTAGATGTCACCAGCCTTTACAAAGTGTTTTGAGTCTTCTGGAGGGAGATCTGACCGAACAAGAGCCATGGAACGGTGATGTCCCATTAGACACCTGGCGCGCTACTTCATGTTGGGTACCCTCGTTCCAATACAATTTCTGACGCTGACTTGACTGCCGGTTATTGGAGGGAAACGATTTCCTCAACATCAATGCCATAGTAAAACGCTGTTTTTGTATATAAATATGAACTTGATAGAACTAAAAATGCATGCATTGTCTAACATAATGTCCTAGGAGTGTCATCTGATGGAGATTGTAAAAGGTTAGTGTATCATTTTAGCTGGTTTTATGGTTTTGGTGACCCTGTCTTTGACTTGACAAAACATTACACACAACTCTTGTAAATGTACTGTCCTAACATACTCTAAATTTATGCTTTCGCCGTAAAACCTTTTTGAAATCGTAAAACGTGGTTAGATTAAGGAGATGTTTATCTTTCAAATGGTGTAACATAGTTGTATTTTTGAAAAATTTGAATTTTGACATTTATTTGGATTCAAATTTGCCGCTCTTGAAATGCACCTGCTGTTGATGGAGTGCACCACAGGTGGCACGCTAGCGTCCCACCTAGCCCCAAGAGGCTAGCAGATGGACATTCAGTGGACATCGTGACGTAGTAGCCAGTTGAGTACCCCCTCGTCAGACGTCAGTAGTCCAGTTGTGAAGGATCGGTGGGGTTCCATGCCACGTACCTGCAGTAGAAGGGGTCTGGGTATTGTAGCCCAGGAGTGGCTGATGGGCCTCTTCAGCTAGCCGGGAGATGGGCCTAGCATGGGCTAGCTCTAGGCTAATTGGCGCTTGCTTCGGGACAGAGACGTTAGCCAGGAGTAGTCACTCGGATTGCAGCTAGCTAGCTGCGATGATCCAGTGAAAAGGTTCAGAGCTTGCGGTAGGAATCCGGGGATATGGAGAGAAAATAGGTCCGGTATGCTCTGGTTTGAATCGCGTCATACAAACTGGCAAGAGCTTGCCGAGCTAAAGGTTAGCTGATGACCGCTAGCAGTGGATTAGCTGACTACTAGCTAGTAGCTAGTGAGCTGGCTAGCTTCTGTTGGTGGATTCCGGTTCCGAGGTAAATAAAAATACTTGACAAAAAAAACAGATCCCCATCACATTGGGTGAGGCGGGTTGCAGGAGAGTATTTTGAAGTTGAGGTTTCGAAAAATATAAAAAAGATATGCGAAGAAAAATATATAAAAAGATATATACACTGCTCAAAAAAATAAAGGGAACACTTAAACAACACATCCTAGATCTGAATGAAAGAAATAATCTTATTAAATACTTTTCTTTATATAGTTGAATGTGCTGACAACAAAATCACACAAATAATCAATGGAAATCCAATTTATCAACCCATGGAGGTCTGGATTTGGAGTCACACTCAAAATTAAAGTGTAAAACCACACAACAGGCTGATCCAACTTTGATGTAATGTCGTTAAAACTAGTCCAAATGAGGCTCAGTAGTGTGTGTGGCCTCCACGTGCCTGTATGACCTCCCTACAACGCCTGGACATGCTCCTGATGAGGTGGCGGATGGTCTCCTGAGGGATCTCCTCCCAGACCTGGAATAAAGCATCCGCCAACTCCTGGACAGTCTGTGGTGCAACGTGGCATTGGTGGATGGAGCGAGACATGATGTCCCAGATGTGCTCAATTGGATTCAGGTCTGGGGAACAGGCGGGCCAGTCCATAGCATCAATGCCTTCCTCTTGCAGGAGCTGCTGACACACTCCAGCCACATGAGGTCTAGCATTGTCTTGCATTAGGAGGAACCCAGGGCCAACCGCACTAGCATATGGTCTCACAAGGGGTCTGAGGATCTCATCTCGGTACCTAATGGCAGTCAGGCTACCTCTGGCGAGCACATGGAGGGCTGTGCGGCCCCCCAAAGAAATGCCACCCCACACCATGACTGACCCACCGCCAAACCGGTCATGCTGGAAGATGTTGCAGGCAGCAGAACGTTCTCCACGGCATCTCCAGACTCTGTCACGTCTGTCACGTGCTCAGTGTGAACCTGCTTTCATCTGTGAAGAGCACAGGGCGCCAGTGGCGAATTTGCCAGTCTTGGTGTTCTCTGGCAAATGCCAAACGTCCTGCACGGTGTTGGGCTTTAAGCACAACCCCCACCTGTGGACGTCGGGCCCTCATACCACCCTCATGGAGTCTGTTTCTGACCGTTTGAGCAGACACATGCACATTTGTGGCCTGCTGGAGGTCATTTTGCAGGGCTCTGGCAGTGCTTCTCCTGCTCCTCCTTGCACAAAGGCGGAGGTAGCGGTCCTGCTGCTGGGTTGTTGCCCTCCTACGGTCTCCTCCACGTCTCCTGATGTACTGGCCTGTCTCCTGGTAGCGCCTCCATGCTCTGGACACTACGCTGACAGACACAGCAAACCTTCTTGCCACAGCTCGCATTGATGTGCCATCCTGGATGAGCTGCACTACCTGAGCCACTTGTGTGGGTTGTACACTCCGTCTCATGCTACCACTAGAGTGAAAGCACCTCCAGCATTCAAAAGTGACCAAAACATCAGTCAGGAAGCATAGGAACTGAGAAGTGGTCTGTGGTCTCCACCAGCAGAACCACTCCTTTATTGGGGGTGTCTTGCTTATTGCCTATAATTTCCACCTGTTGTCTATTCCATTTGCACAACAGCATGTGAAATTTGTCAATCAGTGTTGCTTCCTAAGTGGACAGTTTGATTTCACAGAAGTGTGATTGACTTGGAGTTACATTGTGTTGTTTAAATGTTCCCTTTATTTTTTGAGCAGTATACATGGGACACGACAAGACGAAGGACAAAGACGTCTGACTGCTGCGCCATCTTGGAATAATAATATGAAAGCCATGACACGAAAACCAATATACAAATACACTGTAAGTTAAAAAAAATGTTTGTTCAATCAGTTAAACAGAGCATATGAATTATAAATGTACATGATATACTCAGTAGGCTTGGACCGGGGTATTTGGAAATAGCCACTGGATTTTTTTCTATACCGTCAGTAACGTTGAAACTATTTCTTTAAAGTTTTCAATACATTTTAATATTTGTAGCTATTTTTTAAGTAAATGATTGCAGTCAACTTGTGCAATGAGTTATGAGATAAAGGTGTTCGTGTTCGTATTTCACCTGTCACATTATTTTACATTATGAAGCTTACATGGTTCCCCAGAACAGTTGAGCCAGTCACGTATTTGTTTATAAATAGCACAACCGGAGAAAGCGGTAGCAGGTGAGTCCAGCTGTGTATTGACAGTGGTTGCGTTTTATATTGAAAGTCAACTGTGCTTTTTTCCTTCAATAGAGTGATCAGAGACGTGCAAATACAGTTGAAGTCGAAAGTTTACATACACCTTAGTCAAATACATTTAAACTCAGTTTTTCAAAATTCCTGACATTTAATCCTAGTAAAAATCCCCTGTCTTAGGTCAGTTAGGATCACCACGTTATTTTAAGAATGTGAAATGTCCAAATAATAGTAGAGAATGATTTATTTCAGCTTTTATTTCTTTCATCACATTCCCAGTGGGACAGAGGTTTACATACACTCAATTAGTATTTGGCAGCATTGCCTTTAAATTGTTTAACTTTGGTCAAATGTTTTGTGTAGGCTTCCACAAGCTTCCCACAATAAGTTGAGTGAATTTTGTCCCATTCCTCCTGACAGAGCTGGTGTAACTGAGTCAGGTTTGTAGGCCTCCTTGCTCGCTCACGCTTTTTCAGTTCTGCCCACAAATGTTCTATAGGATTGAGGTTAGGGCTTTGTGATGGCCACTCCAATACCTTGACTTTGTGGTCCTTAAGCTATTTTTACCACAACTTTGGAAGTATGCTTGGGGTCATTGTCCATTTGGAAGACCCATTTGCGACTAAGCTTCCCCCTTTTTCCTCCAAACATAACGATGGTCATTACTGCCAAACAGTTCCATTTTTGTTTCATCAGACCAGAGGACATTACTCCAAAAAGTATGATCTTTGTCCCCATGTGCAGTTGCAAACCGTAGTCTGGCATTTTTATGGTGGTTTTGGAGCAGTGGCTTCTTCGTTGCTGAGCGGCCTTTCCGGTTATGTCGACATCGGACTCGTTTTACTGTGGATATAGATACTTTTGTACCTGTTTCCTCCAGAATCTTCACAAGGTCCTTTGCTGTTGTTCTGGGATTGATTTGCACTTTTCGCACCAAAGTACGTTCATTGCTAGGAGACAGAACGCGTCTCCTTCCTGAGCGGTATGACGGCTGCATGGTCCTATGGTGTTTAAACTTGCGTTCTATTGTTTGTACAGATGAACGTGGTACCTTCAGGCATTTGGAAATTGCTCCTAAGGATGAACCCCTTGTGCCCCCTTGTGTACTAAGTAGGTAATACCGTAAATTCCATGGTGAGACGGACGGTATGACGATATGAAAGTCTGAATACCGCCCAACCCTAATACTCAGTATACCAGAGAAAACATGTGTTTTTATATGTGTGTTTGTGTGTGAGAGTTAGGTTACATGGAGGAGACTACTGGGTAGTTTTGTTCATCAGGCCCTAGTCTACGCGTGAAGTTATTGAGGGATGATCATGTTTTGGCAATGTGAAGGTAGGAATTCCAGAGTATAGAACCTCTGTATCTGATAGAGAAATGACTATGTGAGGTGTGGCAGTGGGGAGATTAGGAATAACAAAGGTCCAATGATTGAACCCTGTGGAACGCCACAGGATATCTTAGTAGATGGTAGATGCACTGGTAGATGCACAACCATTTGCGTATACAAATTGTTCTCATTCATAAACATAATTATGTAGCCATTTATATGTATAATCATTAAAACCATAATAATGCAATTTAGCAAGTCATATTTCATGATCAACAATGTCGAACACTTTGGATAAATCGAGAAATGTCTATTTACAAGTTGTAAAAGAGCCATAGTAGTTTTTACGAACACCAGTTTCTCAAAAACATGGTAGTATAGCTATTAGTCAATCATTTGTAAAAGATCTTGGATCCCCAGATGTATAGTGGGGGTAACTTTGGCATTTTTCTTTATCTCGAGGAACAATACCAGTTTGCATTGATTTGGTGATGATATTCTGTACTTTAATCGAGGAAGACACTGAATTCACCAAAGAGGTACCAATCTCATCATGACCTGCCTCTAAGTTATCAATTACCTCCATCACCTCCATTACATCAGATGGATCAAACTGAAGCAGAGAAGGGAAATGTCCATTAATGTAATCACAGGGATTTCCATATATTTTTCTGATTTTCTTTGTCTGAGTGGAACCCACATTCACAAAAAAGTTATTAAATTCACGAGATAACATCAGGATGATACCGGGCTGAAGTGGTGCACAACACAACCCCACACACACAAACACATAAGACTGATAAATAGCTAACAGAATGGCTACACGGACTATCTGAGTTCACCCTTGTATTTTATTTTTGCTCTTTCTCTTTGCACACTCAGAAGGCTCTACACACTTATGCATGCTGACACTCCAGCACACACATAACATGCACACACATTTATACTGACTCTACACACACTCACATACAATCATCATTCACACTACTGGTACACTGTTTATCATATATCCTGACGCCTAGTCACCTTACCCCAAAACATATCTACCTCTATCACTCCAGTTTCCCTGCACATTGTAAATATGGTATTGGAAATGGCTTCTTACTTCTCGTGTTCTTCTTATTTCTATTTCTTGTGTGTTTTTGTTGTACCTTATGTTATTGTTAGTGCTACATTGATATTGATTACCACATTGTTGGGTTTGGAGCTTGCAAGAAAGGCATTTCACTGTACTTGTGCACGTGACATTAAAACTTGAAACACACCAAGAGTATTGATTGAATTTGAAAACACACAACCCCACATAAAATTGGCATACATCCACTCATGGACAAACACATACAGAGCAAACACACCGTGCATTCAGACACATCTACACCAAACAAACAAACACACAAACTGTCTTCCATTTGACTACCCTAGACATGCTGCCTCTCTGTGTGACTCCCTGACAGACAGACAGACAGACAGACAGACAGACAGGGGGGCCTTGTGAGGTCTGGGGGGGGGCTGTGTGAACAGGATGCCTGAGAGGAGTAGGACAGCTCCTCTACTATGTTCCAGTGCCCACGCTGTCTTCATCCCCACAGTGCCGCGCAGCCACACAGGTCACTCCCCCTGTGTCTCACATATGCTCTCTCTCACACACACACACACACACACACACACACACACACACACACACACACCATTTCTTATAAAAGGGCATTTTCAAAACACTTGGTGTTACATGCTGTAGACAGTGCATTAAGGATGTGCCCCATACCAGGGGGCAACAAGGGCACAGAAAAGTCAAGACTCCTATGGGGAAAAATGGTGTTGGTTATGGGCATATGGTATAGGTTAGGGGCTATAGGTGTAGGTTTAGGGTTTCAAAATTCCAGTAAAATTCCCTGGTTTTCCAGAAATAGATGAATGTGTATTCACAAACACATAACAGAAGGACTGCAGATATTGCTTAATGTTGGATTAACACAGCAATAGCAGGGAAAACATCCTATTTACTTTGCCATTTCATGCAAAGAAAACTATTAATTTGCAATTCAATCATTTCAACCGGTATCTATGAAATTGAAAACACTTTGAGAGCCTCTGCAGACAAAATGTGGAGGGGTGAGACTTCCAGAGTTTGAAATGTCTTCTTCCTCAGCCTACATCACACTGTTCTGCACATAACTACACATTACATTTACATTTAAGTCATTTAGCAGACGCTCTTATCCAGAGCGACTTACAAATTGGTGCATTCACCTTATAATAACCACTTACAGTAGTGCCTCTAAATCTTTTAGGGGGGGGGGGGGGTAGAAGGATAACTTTATCCTATCCCAGGTATTCCTTGAAGAGGTGGGGTTTCAGGTGTCTCCGGAAGGTGGTGATTGACTCCGCTGTCCTGGCGTCGTGAGGGAGCTTGTTCCACCATTGGGGTGCCAGAGCAGCGAACAGTTTTGACTGGGCTGAGCGGGAACTGTGCTTCCTCAGAGGTAGGGAGGCGAGCAGGCCAGAGGTGGATGAACGCAGTGCCCTTGTTTGGGTGTAGGGCCTGATCAGAGCCTGAAGGTACGGAGGTGCCGTTCCCCTCACAGCTCCGTAGGCAAGCACCATGGTCTTGTAGCGGATGCGAGCTTCAACTGGAAGCCAGTGGAGAGAGCGGAGGAGCGGGGTGACGTGAGAGAACTTGGGAAGGTTGAACACCAGACGGGCTGCGGCGTTCTGGATGAGTTGTAGGGGTTTAATGGCACAGGCAGGGAGCCCAGCCAACAGCGAGTTGCAGTAATAGTAATAGTCCTCAAGTAGCAGAAGTTTAACGGAATATGCAGAAAATGTTGTTGACAGCTTGAGTTGACAGTGACAGGATAAAAATCCATTCTATGAATTATATTCCTATGCCGACAGCAACAGTACATAAAACATATTCTATGCATTGTATTTCTATGGTAAAACTGAAAAAATACAGAGAAACACAAAGCCGTAACAGTCATACATTGTCACTTTCGCTCTCTTTTTTTTCTCTCTCTCTCTGTCCATTTTAGTGCATGACCAGCGCTAGGGGTCAGCGTCCACGCAACGTTTTATCAACGTCCATACAACCACTGGACTACTGGAACTAATGCCTACGGCCATTAAGCCGTCTGCAACTTGGGGCCCCGGCCCAGGGGCCCGTCAGATTGATGCCACGCTGGTATTGTTGAGGGCCCTGTGGCCCCTTTTCACTTCGGACAGCCACGCTGGAACTCTTCAAGGTCTGGAGAGAGGTGTTGTCAGCAGTCACTGTTAAAAAAATGTCCCCTGTGGTTTGGTTTGTTTCTTTTGATGACCGGATGAACTGGATACCTCAGCCCTATCTGACAGTGGCAAAGAGGTTAGGGTGCCTCTTTTTAGCCCTCGGAATAATAATGTGTCCGACCTTCAAATTACTTTCTGCCTCTTGATGGGTATTTTAGTGTGTGCTTATGATAACGGACTTTGGCTGATAACAATTAGCAGACACATGAGGAATATCATGATCGTCTTTAACAGTGAGAGTGATTTAGATTTTGAACATGTCTTTATGCTTGGTTAGCTGAGTCATGCTGATGGATGATGATGGTGATGGATCAACTCTACAGCTCATACCAACGCTTCCCAAGCTATCGACAGTTTGTTTGATCTGCTTGATAACAGACGAAGAGAGGAGCGATGAGGGGGACTGTTAGTGTGTCAAATCAAATCACATTGTATTTGTCACATGCGCAAAATACAAAAGGTGTAGGTATGCTTACTTACAAGCCCCCAACAACGCAGTTCTAAGAAAAATAAAAGTTAAGAAAATATTTACTAAATAAACTAAAGTAAAAAAAGTAAGTAACACAAAATAACAATAATGAGGTTATATGCAGGGGGTCGCGGTACCAAGGCAATGTGCGGGGGTACAGATTAGTCAAGGTAATTGAGGTAATATGAACATGTAGCTAGGGATAAAGTGACTATGAATAGATAATAAACAGCGAGTAGCAGCAGCGTAAAAAAAAGCAGGGTCATTGCAAATAATCCAGGTAGCCATTTGATTAACTGTTCAGCAGTCTTATGGCTTGGGGGTAGAAGCTGTAAAGAAGCCTTTTGGACTTGACGCTCCGGTACCGCTTGCCGTGTGGGAGCAGAGAGAACAGTCTATGACTAGGGTGGCTGGAGACAATTTTTAGGGCGTTCCTCTGACACTGCCTGGTATAGACGTCCTGGACGGAAGGAAGCTTGGCCCCAGTGATGACCTCGGCCGTACGCACTACCCTCTCGCACTACCCTGTGTGTGTGTGTGTGTGTGTGTGTGTGTGTGTGTGTGTGTGTGTGTGTGTGTGTGTGTGTGTGTGTGTGTGTGTGTGTGTGTGTGTGTGTGTGTGTGATCTGAGAGGCAACAGAGAGCAGGGGCGTCATGCACCGCAAAAATCTAAGGGGGCACAAAGTACGTGAGGATGGCTGGGGGGCGGTCCTAGTTGGAGAATGTTGCATTTTTCAAACACCTGAAACAGCTTTTCTTTTTCCTGCAATCTACAGCCTTAATCATTATATTTATTTCTATGTAAAAAACAAACAAAAAAGTGTATTTGTCTGCATATCTAAGCATACCTCTTGAGCTGTCTGTTTACTCCTGACTTGGGTAAAAGATTGAAAGGAATGTCAGTTTTATTCAGTACATTTAGTGATGTCTTGCTTTTCTAAAGGCTACCAACCTTGCCAGACAAGCTAGCTACTCTAACTTGGTAGCTAGTTATGAGGTTGGGAGATTGAGAACCTATCTGGGCTAGCTAAACCAACTTCATAAAATTGCTAGGTGGCTAGTACTATTACAGAGAAACAACAAAAACAAAAATTAAATATAATAATCTGAGGGGCACATGCCCCTGTGCCCCCTATGGGCATGACGCTTCTGACAGAGAGGGTTCTGACTGTGTCTTACCTAACGTTCTCCCTCTATCTTCTCGCTGCCTGTCTCTCTGATGTGTCTCGCTGTCTGTAGATCTTTTTAGATCTTATCAAAGTGACGATTTTAAATATGAACCGAGATGATTAAGGTGTCTGGTGTCCTCGCTTGGGGATGCGGCTCTCTGTCTACTGTATGTTTTATGGGCTGGTGGCAGTCAGACGTCTTAGACAGTGTTTACAACAGACAAACAGGAAAAGCCTGGTCTATGGTAGGCTAGTGAGGGATCCCTGTTACCCATCAAAAGTCTCCATTATTCACGTCACCATTTAGGAAATGACTCCCTGAGTAATGGTGATGACAGATAGATGCATAGCTTAGCTAGTGGTTTCTATTGTAGCTGTATGCACGCACTCTAGACCCATAACATAAGCCATTCTCCACCCAGGCCTGTTCTGGGATGTATGTACTGTAATTACATCAAAGGTTTGATCCTGGCTTTTTGGCCTCATTTGGCCTGTTTGGGGACAGTCATGAGAAAACTGACAGCTGTTCTGAGACCATTTTCCAGTGACTTTAAAAGGAGCCGAGCAAACACATGGCTCTCTCCCATTCAGTCATTCAGGAGACTGAAAACAGCAACTGGGTTGATTGAACGTCACCTTACTGACAAACTGAAGCCAGGCCTTGAAATTCGACCCTGGCCCCCATTTAAGGCTCTTATCAGGTGTGAAAAAGTGATAGTGGACCTTCACCGCATAGCGAGAATGGTTGGTGGAGACTTTTTGTTGAAAGGTGACATGTACAGTGGAAAACAGCTTGCATCTTAACATGGACACATAGGATAACAATTATATTTGGACTTAGAGAGGTAAATCTGGTGGAAAATGACATTGATTCGATTTGAGGTTATGGGAACATTGAGTTAGGAAGATTTGACAAAGCTGTGAACGAGTGTGCATTCAATGTAGCCTTGTGGCCGCATTGGAGCATCTAGAGTCATTGAAGGAGTGTTTTCCCAGATGTTGTCACGGTCTGGGTTCATAGCCTATGTTTACAGCCTAGTAAAAGCCAGCTCAGCAGTATAGGGCAGGGTCCCAGACACCATGCTGTCGGAAAATGACAAAATCCCAGTCATTCCTGTTAAATCGGCACCAGCATACGACCAGGAATCCTCCCAGTGGCCATACGACATGCAATGGGGATAGCGAGTTATGGTAACTTAGTTGTATTAATCAACAGGCTGCGTTTCCCTTGAGAACAATCCACCTTCTGTTACAAAACTCAGTGAAACTTCAAATAAGAAATTATACTGTGATTGGGACATACTGTATCCATCTTTATTACTCACAACTGCAACATTCAGCTGTTCGAATTCTGGCCCTTTCTCCTCTCATTAGTTATTCAATAATATATTTCTTGAAGACACAGTCACAACAGAGGTCAACATGTTGCCAAGGTCCCCATGCCATCCATTTTTCCTCTCTTAAACTCGTTTGCATAATTTAAGTGGTGCCCAACCCAGTGGCATCACTGAATAGTTTTTTCTGTGATTGTTCAAGCGTTGTCAAGGTGGCCTCATAGCCTAAACATTTCTCCCCTCACGGATATCTTTTCCTTATTTTAAAAGGTACATGATATCTTTTCCTCATTTATAGGTACAGCCAGTAGTCTGCGTTTAGCTGAGAAACGGATGGATTAAGGATGCGCATCTAAGGGCATTGTTTATAATGTCTTAATCAACTTTCTCAATTGTCAATGTTTTGAGCAAAATACAACAATTTGTCATATCTTCTTATTCAAAATCACTCCATAATATTTTTTTACTAGGCCTATACCGAGACGAGTGTAAGTAAATTCGCGTCTGTCACAGAAGCCTTGCGCGCAAAAACAATCCCCACATTTAATTTCATTGGTTAATGGACCGAGAGCGTCACCAAAAACAAATGCATCACAACGGATAACACATTTATAGTCAAACACATTGAGCATAAAATATAAGAAATAGGAGAATTGTATCATGCATTGAACTTACCAAAAACCAAACCAATAAGCGCAATAAAAACCAATAGGGTATCCAAAGTGAGGCGAAACTCCATTACCCTCTGGTGTATGATAAAGTTGTCTTCAAAGGTATCCCCCCCAAAAAATCTAAATTATCCAAATGGGGTATGGTCAGTCAAGTCTACAGAAGTGGCATCCGACAACTTTGGAAAGTCAGCCCCACATTTTCGGACAATTTCCACCACCTAACCACTTGCAGCATTACAACTGATTAAAAAAGCCTACATGAGACATTCTGAAGAATTCGTTCCTTTCGGCTTCTACTTATATCATGTATTCCTCTGATAATGTCCTGCAACAGGCGCGGAAGGATGGCAAAATTACGCGTCTGGATATGGTCGGCACTAGAATATGCGCTATTTTCTTAGTTTTCTCTGCCACTGTCACCGTATTGTTGATGGGAATGTTTCATAACTCCGTCCCTCTGTATTGAGAGTCAACTTCCTCATCAAAAAGGTATTCTTCTAATAGAGTATGTGCAGTTTAATTCTTGATAGAGACTTTCATCCTTTCTCTGTGTCTCCCATTTCCTCCTTACTCTTGAATGAACAGAATTACAAGTACTGTTATCGGCAAAACGCTCTCGTGGCTAAAGCCCACCCCCTAGCTCCTGTGTATAGTAGTCGAAACAGTGAACACTTAAAGAGACAGTGAATAAATATTTTGCATAACTTTCTTAGAACTGACCAAAATTACACACAAATTGCACACAACATGTTGCGCATTTCGAGACTGTAGGTATAATTACGCCAATGCCTTTACTTCAATCTAAATATATATAAAAAATACATGTTTCAATAAATAGACCTAATAGTTGTATAAGTAAATTCAGTGCATACAAATCAATCAGGTATGGGAAATAAAAACGCTTAAAACTTTTCCATGACCCAACCAGAATTGAAAGCAAGTGTAAGAAGCTGTATATCTGTTCTATGTGCACTATTTCTATGCTTCCCCTTCTAAATGTTCTTTTACTTTCAGTTTTCTATACCAGCTTCAAAAAGCTAAAAATACAGCGTTTTAGATGGTACAATAATTCTCTACACAATGACTGCTTGTTTTGTCACATAAACTGAAATTAGGTGAACTATTACAATTTTAGCAACCAAGAAATGGCAGAGTGATTTCTGCATATTGCACCTTTAAAATATGGTCTACAGATCAGTAGAATGTACTGGTCTCAACTAATTTCACAAAAATTGGTCAGATAGTGTCAAGATAATATTTTCACTTGAAATTTTATGAATGTCATTTATCAGTCAAACAATTTGTGTTCATTAGTAAGGTTGTAGGGAGATTTTGTATTGCCAGTTAGAGGGTTCATTTAAGATGCTTTCAGAATGCTAGGCCTATAATCATAGTTTTCTATCTCTATGGGGTATGTTGATTCAAAATATTCACATGAAAATGCATACATTATTCAACACGTGCATTTCATTTAGCCTGCCATAACATTTACCTTGAGATACTGGCATCAATCACGTGATCGTGGAATGAATTAAAATGTAAACGTATCATATGCCTTATATGAAAAGACACACACCAGGCTTCACAATCACATTGAGTAGGCATTAGGCCGATATGATGTTATTTACACAGAGCAGGGAATAAAATAGACCATTCTAGAGTCTTAACAAACCCCACCGTGCTGAGAAAATGTCACTATACCTATCTGAATGAGGGCTGTGTCTTGACGAAATGCGAAAGGCAATATTACATGTGCTTGGACAGGGGGAAACTGCAGAGTATAAGACTCGACAGAGCAGGACATAGTAGGACCCATCAAGTCCCGCGGTGGGCAATAATAACGGAGTGATTTGATAGAGTGCCGCTTGGCCAAATAAATATGACTTATTACAAAATACCCAAGTAAACGCGGTGCTTGACATTCATAGAAATGCTTCTGGAGATGGCATTTACTGATCTGCCTGTGCATAGGGACTGGGATGTTATCAGGATTCCTTGGTATTCTGGTGTAGGCCACCATTGTAGATTTCTCAAAAAAAGTGTTTCTATTGTAAATTCCTAACTTACAAATCCATGCATTCAAACACAATCTACACAATCTAACAACATTTAGCTTGAAATGCATCCTTCTCCTAAAGCACAAAAAATCCAAGGAAAGCAACCCTAACTTTGAATACCCTTGATATCGCCCTCATGTTTCATGCATGTGCATGTTTAACTTAATTGCAAAAACTGATTCATTGAGCTCCAGTGCGTAATTGAATAAAACATGATGATGCAGTCCCTAAATACATTTTAGCTCATCTGTGACGGATGGCGCTAGTTTGGGGCCCCCATCAAACATTTGGCCAAGCTGTCAGCGAAATGGTGCAGTCAATGAATTTAGATGAATTATCCGGCATTAGATGTCGTATTATGGCTGACAGCTTATCAACATGGTTGGATGCTGTGTCTCGGCCCTAGAGGTACTTCAATTTTTAGCGGGTGATCTTTCTATTGCTGTGCCTCTGCTTCATTTGTCACGCCTTGCTGTTTGAAGTAAATTATCATTGTGGATTACAAATGCTAAAACGGATGAGCATGACCTTTTTGGAATATTTGACGAGATGCCTTTGGGGCTTCTCTCTCTCTCTCTCCCCTCCTTTCTTTTCGTCATTAGCATTCTCCTAACCTTTTACGTAAATTCTCCTAACCTTTTATGTAAATTCTCCTTTTTACGGAAATTCTCCTAACCTTTGTCGTTAGTTCTCCTAACTACCAATTCTCCCAGTAATTCTCCCTTGTAGACGCAACAGAGAAAGACGTATAATACTATACATCCTCCAAAATGTATGATACGTTACGTCATCCAATTCGTATGATATTGTACAACCACTATTCCATTCATAATGTATCCTAACCTAACATGTATGTCATACATACCAAATCCTACGAATTGCCCTGAAATCTGGTTGAAAGTTCATTCTAGCCTTGAAAGAGTAAACCAGAAAAGATCTTCTCAGAATATTGTGAACTGAGATCAGAATGCAAATAGCTTAACTAACCTTAATTACTTTGCGCAACACGGTTAGCCATGCATAATGATTGCTGGAAAGACAGACAGTGTCAACAACAACTTGGAACCGTATACATGAACCATACATACAACCCCCAGAACATCACACAACACACATGACCATCACATGGCCCAGCTCAGAAGTGACAATATGTCTAATATGGCTAATTAATCCAATGACTGTGGACTGGGTTTCAGCATGTGCCAGTGTATCATGATTTATTGCCCCAGATCAACCACTCACCATTAAAGCTGACAGCTCCAATTGGACTTTGGCCAAGCAAGTCTGTCGAGCATATAGCCCCTTGGTTGTGGCACTCCAAAGCAAGATCACATGTTATGTGGAATGTGGAAAATAGTTGTTTTGCATGACACAGCAATAATACAGAATTATTCAAATTATTGAAGTTCCATGTTTGTTTGTGCAACAAACTGTTGCACAATCTATTTCATCTTAATTTGAGCTGTGTCTTTTTAGCTTGTAAATGTTCACCCTTTCACAAAGGGCCTCATTGTTGTATATACTGCATATATGCCTCTGCCAAGCCTTGCCATTTCATTATTTTTTGCTGCTATCCAACAACTCAAGTGTCCACATATATTGCAGAGAAATCAAACTGTGATTGCCATGGAGACTGATCAAAAACGCTGCCTCTGAATAGTACTTGACTGCATTTCACAAACTACTCTAAACGTTTGCTGGAAATTATGTTAAGGCCATTGAGTTAAGTATATTATATGTAAATGTCATGAGTCACTCTTCAGTGTTTTGTTTTCCAAATTACCTGGCATTTTATTTATGTGTTTACTACATGACTCTGCAAGGGTAACATGTATAAAACAAATGTTTTGTTTACACCATCGCTTCATGCTAGCTACCTGTCATATATTGAAAACTGGAAGCTTTTGCCTGTGAGGGGAGTCTCCCAGCTGTTTTTATAGCACCCAAAAACCGTTAATGGATTTTATGTTACTTCTGGGAAAGGGTATGTCCAATTGCTACTGCTACTGCATAAATACTACAATGCAGGTTTTAATTGAGCCTACATTGGTGTGGTTCAGGACAAAAGCACACACACACTTAGTAACCTTTATTTTAGGTGGTAACTGCACATCTATTCAACATTTCTGAGGTAAAAAAGTTAGCATCTCTCTGTGAAGATTTTGATAATAGCTTTCCAAAGCATTTATACACATTTTAAAGTATTCCCTTATTTACAAAGCATATAATTGCCGAACACGGGGCCCATTCGATTCATTAGCCCACCCCAATATCTTTGGGGTGTAGTTATATTTGAACTGTGGTTCCTCAGAGAGAGCACAGTGCCTTTAAGGTACAGATCCCTTGTCGGAAGTCGACACTCGCCCAGCTGTTGCCTTGATTTATCCGTTCTTCCTCACAAACATACATTTTATTGTGCCAGTGAGTTGTCACTTTATGACTCTTATTTTAAAGTAGCTTTAAACTACTGGCATTCCAGATCATAATGGGAAGTCAATTATGTGGTTCTTCTAGCCACCGCACTACTCTAAATGGCTTGGAAACACAAAATTGCAAGTGCATTAAGATAACGTCAGCAACATATAGTACAGCAAGCCTCTACTGTATGTTGCCATTAACAATCCCTGTCATTTTTCTTAAGTGCATTATCTGATTGACCGGACATTGTAAAAGACAAAAATAACTCACAAAGAGCATTGTTTTTTGTCATTATGGGGACTTCACATGCTGGCTGATCTTGTCAGGGTAGAAATGTAAGTCACATATTTCCATGTAATGTATGGACATTTCTTGAAATGAATCCCGTGCAAATCTGTTACTTTCTGTTTCTCACTATTCCATCTCTAATAAGCAAGCCCATATCTGTCAGCGCCTGTTAATGGAGCCACTGGCCCTTTAAGGGGCTCCTCGGATTCTATTATAGATTAATTGATTAAGAGGGTGGTGCTGGAAAATGACAATATATCTCTTCATTGATCTGCCTTTCAATTAGATTGGCTGCTACCCAACCACCCTAAGGGAGGGAGAGAAAATGAGAGGTAGAGAATAAGAGAAAGCAAGGGATGCTGTTCTGGGGGTGCCCAATTTCCTGTTTCTCTTGATTTGGTCTCTCTCTCTTTCTCTCTCTCTCTCTTTCTCTCTCTCTCCTTCTCTCGCTCTCTCTTTGAGCCTTTTTTGTGAGGCCCCAACGTTAATTGTTGGGCTGTGAAGCGAGAACGTCCCTCTGTTCTCCCGAGCTCCCTGTGAATAGGAAGGAAATTGGTGTATAGAAAAGGTGCTGAGACCCCAGCCTTCTGTTTGCCACCCAAATTATGATATGGCAGATGACCTGAGAGCCAAAGGCGACATTAACTCTGTCTTTCAATGGGATCCAATGGGATTTAACCATTAAAAGGGCAGAAATTAAACTGGTTTCAACCGCTAATTGTATAATGAAGGATTCATTTTGGCATGCAAACACAGCGTTGGTTAGTTTGTGATTGTACATAACTGAGCAAACCATTCAAGATATGCATATCCCTCAGAAAGTATTTGAGGTTACAGGAAGTACATGCGTTGTTGATTAAATTGTGGTTGACGTCAGTGATGGTCGAGCCTGGATGTCAATCTATCTCAAGATGGACGCCTTGCCTGGTTCCACAGTCACAGAGGGTAGGAGGGCCAAAGCAAGCGCCTGCGTGCTCAGTAATTTGGCCCCAGACTGTGTGCAGGTCCTAGGCTCTAATGACGCGCTCCACATCCCCTCTTTCCCGCCCTCAACTTCTGCTGGCCAAATTGGAGCTCCCATCATTTTGTTTCCCTGGAGATTAAATGACTCTTCCAATTCCCACAGTCTGTGCTTGGGCTCCGAAAGGCGAGATGACAGCAATTATAGCCCCACACTATCCTAACAGTGATGGGGGAAAGCTGCTCCCACAAAGCTGCCTGTGTTTTGTCTGACTGCTACACTGAGGCTCTGACTTGATTTTGATTCTCTCCCAGTGTTAACAGGCTGCCCTGGTTTCCTAGGCTTCTGATTATGGGATGTCGGGTGTGATTTGGGCACAGCCATTCAAGATGGTTGGCCCTTTCAAGACCTTTAACAGGGCTATAGGCTATAGGAAAGCATGCTGGCGCTCAATGTAGCCTTTTTTTAATAGCAGTGATATTCTATATCTAACCCACTCTGTCACCACAACACATATGTAATTTGTACATGTAGCAATAATGTTCCATAATGTTATGTATATATGAGTATCACCAAAGAATAACATACAACACCTATTTATCTGATGTCTGCACCTAATACAAGTATTTTCAATCATTTATACAACAATGCTTCCTATGGATAACTTTGAGTAAAAGTACATCTCTGACCATTTTCTCTTCGATTCCTCTGGATGTGAAGGTCAAGCAGTATGAAATATGCAAACAGAGGCTGCAAATGGCACCCTATTCCCTACATACTGTAGTGCACTACTTTTGACCAGAGCGCTATTAGCCCTGATCAAAAGTAGTGCACTAAATAGGGAACAGAGCGCAATTTGGGACGTAGACAGTCAGTAAGAGGTTGAAATCGGAGTGGAAATTTCATATAGCCATGACTCATTCCCACACACTGGTGTTCATCACAATCACTTGGCAAGTAATTATCTGCACGCGGATCTGGCAATTGAATGTTTTGGGCTCTGATTGTTGGAAGCGAGCAACCGAGGCTGCATTCTCCCACAATGAATTTAGCCCCTTTCATTTCTTAACGCATGCAGAAAGAGAGCTAATGTTGGTTATTCCGGTTATTACTTCAGCCACGCTCAATAATGCAAATTGTCCATTGATATTTCTTATGAAAATCTGTATCATAAACAAAAACAAGTTATGCTTGGGAATTTGTGTGAAAGAATAATGACTGTGTGCGAGGAGAATTTGAAAGGTTAGAAACCAAACTATTTCACTCTCAATAGTAAACCACTGCAAAGCTGTTCTCTGCATGATTCTTAGATACTGTTTGTATAAAAGTGTTTTTTAAATGAATCAGGCACAGCACAGAGCCCTGGCCTTTGTGATTCAGCATTTAATTAAAACATACCCTGTTTGTTTTTTTTAAATACAAAAAAAAGTTTGTTCAGACTCAATAGGCAACTCAAGAGGAGTTAATGAGTGCATTTATCAACTGGAATAGCTGTTCATTTATCTCCAATTCCCTCTAAACTTTTGTCATTTAAACACTTCCAAAAAGATAACAAGGTTAATGATTAATGATAGGCTATACAGTATAGCCATTGATTCTGGAAGAATATCCCAAAATATAAGCTGGTTTTACTCCATGGTTTATAAATAATGTCATTGTGAACCAACACTGTATAACTTTAAATCATGTTTGAAACTATAATTCTGGTCTCATGGATGGAAAGTTCTTGCATCCGTAGCTCTACATACAGTATCTATGCATTTAAAAGTGGTTACATTTCTACAGCACCATCCCTCAGCTGTTTGCCAAAACAAGTGGCGGGGTGCCTTGCTTTGTCGAATCTCAGATGGTCCCTTTAAAGTGTCTTTTTTTTGGGCATTGGCTTTAATACTGGGAATTTCAAACCATAGTTTGAAACTGTTGGTTTAGCAATAAATTGCTTTTGTAAATTACCCTTATGGAGGCTATGGTGAACACAGGGATCAGGCTGGTTCTATCAGGCTATTCATGAATGTTGAGATTGTAAAATCTTTAACAGGACACTGAAAAGGGTTTGGCACAAACAGGGAAAACCCTTTCATTCAAGGTTTATGTATTGAATTGAATATCATTTCTAGCCAACTATGCTACTATATTCTTCAAAGGTATCTCAGTGCATTCCCTCTACTTGAATGTCAGGTGTAGGAATGTGGTAAGTCTTCTGAAAGCAACACTACAGTTTATCCTACTTACCTCTTTTTGAGGCTGTCAACATTCCCCTTCAACCGCTCAGGGGGAAAATGTGAGATGATGAGTGAGATTATGGGTGAGCGAGTAAGAATTGTTCCGGGGTGGAGGACAAAACGTAGCAAAAGCTTGTTTAGTGGTGTGTGAGACCATCATAGAGACGGTAAACAATGTCACAGAGAGAGAGAGCGAGAGCAAAGTAAGCTACTACTAAGTAAAACTGCCATGGCAGAATGGATTAACAACGTGAGAGGAGAGGTTAGGCTATATACAGCGCCTTCGGAAAGTATTCACATTTTGTTACGTTACAGATTTATTCTAAAATTGATTAAATTGTTATTTTTCCCCTCATCAACCTACACACAATACCCTATAATGATAAAGCAAGAACAGGTTTTTTCGAACTTTTGCTAATTTATATTTCAAACAAACTTAAATATTACATTTACATAAGTATTCAGACCCTTTACTCAGTACTTTGTTGAAGCACCTTTGGCAGCGATTACAGTATCGAGTCTTGCGTATGATGCTACAAACTCAGCACACCTATATTTGGGGAGTTTCTCCTATTCTTCTCTGCAGATCCTCTCAAGCTCTGTCAGGTTGGATGGGGAGAATTGCTGCACAGCTATTTTCAGGTCTTTCCAGAGATGTTCGATCGGGTTCAAGACCAGGCTCTGGCTGGGCCACTCAAGGACATTCAGAGACTTGTCCCGAAGCCACTACTGCGTTGTCTTGGCTGTATGCTTCCTGTTGAAAGGTGATACTTCGCCACAGTCTGAGGTCCTGAGCGCTCTGGTGCAGGTTTTCATCAAGGATCTCTGTATGCTTGGCTCTGTTCATCTTTCCCTCGATCCTGACTAGTCTCCCAGTCCCTGCCTCTGAAAAACATCCCACAGCATGATGCTGCTACCATCATGCTTCACAATAGGGATGGTGCCAGGTTTCCTCCAGACGTGAGTCTTTAGGTGTGTGTGTTCAATCTTTGTTTCATTAGACCAGAGAGTCTTTAGGTGCCTTTTGGCAAACTCCAAGCAGGCTGTCATGTGCCTTTTACTGAGGAGTGACTTCCGTCTGGCCACTCTACGATAAAGGGCTGATTGGTTGAGTGCTGCAGACATGGTTGTCCTTCTGGAAGGTTCACCCATCTCCACAGAGGAACTCTAGAGCTCTGTCAGAGTGACCAT
This sequence comes from Salmo salar, assembly GCF_965601325.2. Classification (NCBI taxonomy): domain Eukaryota; kingdom Metazoa; phylum Chordata; class Actinopteri; order Salmoniformes; family Salmonidae; genus Salmo; species Salmo salar. The sequence continues at coordinate 70,594,637 of NC_138294.1, read as the reverse complement.
CAGGTTATTGGTCACCTCCCTGACCTAGGCCCTTCTCCCCAGATTGGTCAGTTTGGCCGGGCGGCCAGCTCTAGGAAGAGTCTTGTGGTTCAAAACTCCACTGTGGGGACCTTTAATGCTGCAGAACTGTTTTGGTACCCTTCCACAGATCTGTGCCTCGTCACAATCCTGTCTCGGAGCACTACGGACAATTCCTTCGACCTCATGGCTTGGTTTTTGCTCCGACATGCACTTTCAACTGTGGGACCTTGTATAGACAGGTGTGTGCCTCCAAATCATGCCCAATCAATTGAATTTACCACCTGTGGACTCCAGTGGACTCCAGTCAAGCTTAATTTCGAGTCTCATAGCGAAGGGTCTGAATACTTATGTAAATAAGGTATTTCTGTTTTGAAGTTTTAATACATTTGCAATAATTTCTAAAAACCTGTTTTCGCTTTGCCAATGTTTTTTTTTTGTACGCAGATTGCTGAGGATTAAAAAATGTTAAATCCAATTTAGAATAAGGCTGTAACGTAACAAAATGTGGAAAAAGTAAAGGGGTCTGAATACTTTCCAAAGGCACTGTATATATACTGTACCAGTCCAACAGGGTTTTAGGATAACAGCGTACCAGGGGATGCCTGTGTACGGTTGGGCCAATTATGTTGTAGGCTGGTGTTTTTACACACACACACGCAGTAGTGTTGTGTGTAACTGCTAATTGTGCGTGGAGGGTATGAAAATCCCTTAGCGAGGGACAGGGAGAGTCCAATAAGTCACACACGCACACACACGAAATAATAGCCGAGCATTCCTCATCACTGTTTCACCTCACATCTCACCTCTCGTATACATATTTTCTGTCATTGTACTGCAGGAGAGCGAGGGTCCTTTATTCCTGTGAATACAAGGATGTTGGTGGGTGGGGGTAGGTACAGTAAGGGGTTGCTATGAAATGGCACATAGTCAGAAAGCCCCTGCAAATGACTTTGTGTTTCCCTCTGCAACAGGGGGAAATCAAAAAGATCACCTGTTCATTAGCCTTCTCCCCATATTTTTGTGCTAGTGTTGTCATAGCTAAACCTAGCCCCAGCTGAGGCTGTCAGGTCTGTGTGTGTGCGTGCACATGTATGTATCCCTCTCTCTCTCCCTCTTAATCCATGTCCTTTCCTGCCTTTGTCTCCCACACTCCCCATGTCCTTCCCTCTGTGCTTTTAATCATTACATCAGGTCTTGCTTCTGGGGCCTGGTTCCCACTTTAATGTCGCTTTGCCTTTCTTTTCCCCCTCGGCTTGGGTTTCTCCCTGATTTACAATGGCCCCAGTGCCTATGGGGAGGAATGGAAACGAGGGGGGGAGATGGGGGAAGTAGAGCCTGTTTTACTGTTCTCCTGCTCCCCTCTCCCTTTATTTATGATACCTTCAGCTCAGCCAGGGATGTGGGGTGCCCGAGGGAACAGTCTTGGCTTGGGAGACAGAGGGAAAGTCTCTCCCTGGAGGGAACCAAAGGCAGAGTTAGCGGATAGCGGTTAGGGCGTCATGGCTTCGGCTGCTCAGGAGACAATGGCCCCTGCCTATCACTCTGAGGGAGTCAGCTGGGTTGAACTTAGGGTGAATGGGTCTATCATGAAAAAGCACACAAGGTCTATCAGGACTTTCAACTGAATAATGGCTACATTCTGGGCTGGGGGCACCAGGGTTGACCCACTGAGCATGACAATGAGCGTTACTAGCTCGTCTGACACAGTCCCTCAGGGATGCGTCAAATGTTGGGTATTGTTGTTCTGTGGTGTTGTTGGGATATAAGACCACTAATGGTTCCTCAAAGCAGGATGTCTGTACTCCTGATCGAGTTAGAGGATAGAGGGATTAACTTCCAATCAAACATGATGTGAGAAATAATTGCTTGTTAAAAATGTTGCGCCATCTGTTGAGTTGAATGAATGGTCAACAGGGTGAATAATGGGATATACATCAAAAACAAACACCAGACATATTTACAATATTATGTTAGAGCAACTGCGAGTAAAAAAATATATATGTTAGTAAGTTTGGATATGTACCTAGCAAAAGTCTGACAGGTAATAGGGTATTGGAGTTGTAACCCAGACAGACTGTCAGTAGCTGCAACACTAACTGGCCCCCATACCTGTTTTGCTGTGTTTTAGAGCAGGTGTACAACCTAGAGGTCAAAGGTCAGCGTCTATCAGCCCAGAGTTCATAGAGATCAATCGCAAGGGAGTAGTTGTTGTGGAGTACTGGGGAAATCCATTGGGGCCCAGAACAGAACCCTGTGGAACACCAATGGCCTTGTCATAGATGTGAATGAACTTTTAAGCTGCCCTGTTCTATCAACTGTTGTGTAGACCACCCCATCATCTCCCCATAAACTCCAGAATTGTTGTGGTCATTTCATCATTATGAGCATGTGCACATAGGGGAATTCTGCTCAAGTGATGGTCATGGAATGAACCACTAGACATGGGTTATGTTTTCTGGAGAGCCTGACCTGCATTGTCAACTGTGGGACACACTGTGTATTTTACTTCAATCAATTATTCTCATTGACAAGACACAATTAAATGGTCAAAATCTGTTTGAACAAATCTAACTCGCAAACTGCTAAAGATATAGTATGCATCTGTGTGTGCATCTGATCTGACAGTATATTTATAGCATTAATATATTTCCATTAATGCTATGCAGTAGCTAAATCCACCATACACAAAGGTCCGCAGGACCAGAGTTAAGAAACACAACTGTTAGGTCTAATTCCCATTTATGCAGCCCTGTCTTGACCGCAATGTAATCTTGATTAAATGTAGGGCATTTAAAATCAAATCAAATGTATTTGTCATATGCTTCATAAACAACAGTTAAAAACTAACAGTAAAATGTCCCTTCCCAACAATGCAGTGAGAAAGAAATATAGAAATAATCGAAAAGTAAAACACGTAATAATTAAAGTAATAAATACACAATGAGTAATGATACCTTGGCTATATACACGGGGTATCAGTACCAAGTCCATGTGCAGGGGTACAAGGCAATTGAGGTAGATATGTACATATAACTAGGAATAAAGTGACTAGGCAACAGGGTAGATAATAAACAGTAGCAGTAGCATATGTGATGAGTCAAAAAAGTTAGTGCTAAAAGGGTCAATGCAGATAGTTAAACAGTTAACCAAATAGCTACCCAGACTAATTATTTAGCAGTCTTATGGCTTGGGGGTGAAAGCTGTTCAGGGTCCTGGTGGTTCCAGACTTGGTGCATCGGTAGCACTTGCCTTATGGTAGCAGAGAGAACAGTCTATGACTTGGGTGGCTGGAGTCTTTGACCATTTTTAGGGCCTTCCTCTGACACTGCCTGGTATAGAGGTCCTGGATGGCAAAGAGCTCGGCCCCAGTGATATACTGGGCCGTACGCACTACTCTCTGTTGTGCCTTGCGGTCGGATGCCAAGCAGTTGCCATACCAAGTGGTGATGCAGCCAGTCAATGGTGCAGCTGTAGAACTTCTTAAGGGTCTGAGGACCTTTTGTCCAAATCTTTTCAGCCTCCTGAGGGGGAAAAGGCATTGCTGTGCCCTCTTCACGACTGTGTTGTTGTATGTGGACCATGATTGATCCTTAGTGATGTGGACACCAAGGAACATGAAGCTGTCAACCCACTCCACTACAGCCCTGTCAATGTGAATGGGGGTGTGCTCGGCCTTCTGTTTCCTGTAGTCCACGATCAGCTCCTTTGTCTTGCTGACGTTGAGGGAGAGGTTATTGTCCTGGCACCACACTGCCAGGTTTCGTCAAATCCCATGTTCCCTCCTCATGTCCTGGGCCAAAAGTCAGCTCTGCACTTCGGTAGAGAGCTACTTCGGTCATGAATCTTTAATTACTGCTAATAAATCATAAATCAGCATGTTAAACATCTTGGTCTTGCAGTCCAGTCCACACGGCAATTAAAAGTGTATTGATGACACAGCATTAGTCATCTCAGCCTAGGCTTGGGCATGGTTTCCCTATGAACTCTGATTCTTTATTAATGCTGATGAATTCACCTTCATTGTAAAAACAAGAAATGAAGGAATAAATTGAAATATTTGTATTTCGAACCATGTGATGTTTTAATACAAAGTAATACAATCAAACCAAAATGAGCCCAAAAATAACCAGACCCAGTCCACATGTAACATTAAAAGTAACATTTCAGATGTGTTACTAACTATCCATATAACAATCCGGACTTGGCAACAATGGCTGGTACTAAACTAACCTCAGCTGAATATAAGTATTTCGCAAACATTTAATAGCACTTGCTAAACCCTATCAGTAAGCCTTAGTGGGTCCAGTAATACAATTCAAGAGAACTTCTCAACAATTTGTAACAAAAACATTGAGAGTGTTTTCTGTGTGCAATAATATGATTGTCTCTAATGGAACTGAAGGGGGCACTCAACCAGGGCCGGCTCTAGCCTTTTGGACGCCCTAAGCGAGATTTAGTTGGAGGTTCCCCCACCTCGCTGCAAAACATTTCAGTTGCCACCCTCTTGACGGTGGAGGGACAAATGTAAGTTTTATATTTAATTTCCTGCAATTGTACATATTATTCCATGGGACCCAGTGCAGTCACAAATGTGATTTTCCTGTGTTTTATATATATATACATATATACACTATGAGGCTGTTATAATACTGTTAAATTGTGAACATGATGGTAATGCCCTTTAATGTAAGAGTTTTGGTGGGATGGAGTTTTAGCCTTTCATGGTGACATCACCATGCAGTAAATTAGTTAATAGACAATTAACAAAGAACCTCTCTGCTAATAACAGCACATTTTCAGTTTTCCCCTCCTCACTCAGACCACTCCCAGAAAGTCCTTGCAAAATTCTTGCTTGAGAAATTACTCTTTGCTAAGAAGCAATTTTTGTCTGTGTTAAAGACCAAAATTGGTAGATTTTTTTTTAAATATAAATAAAAAAGTATACCAGTTCCATTTAAGGACCAAAAAAAAGCTGCGCCATAACGGTTGTAAAATCATTTGGAAGAGTTTTTCGATGTGCCGATTCCATGGCTTAATAACATGGTTTATGAACTGATACACAAAACAACACCTGATTCAAAACTTAGTTTTTCAATTGAAATGATTATACAAAATTCTTGAAAACAATAGAATGTTACGTATATGGGGGATACAATCATCCCAGCTCTGCAGATTTTGCTGTGATGAGGCAGAATCATTAGATAGTTTGGTATTGCCCATATGTAGATTTTTTTGGTTGAAGGTTCAGAAATGGCTGAAAAATCACAACATTCACCTTAAACTAACTGCAAATAGCACTGCTAGGTGATTTGAAAAGCAATAGTCAAGTAGAAACTATACTGAACAAAAATATAAACACATGTAAAGTGTTGGTCCCATGTTTTATGAGCTGAAATAAAAGATCCCAGAAATGTTCCATCAGCTCAAAAAGCTTATTTCTCTCAAATTTTGCCATGATAATCCTGACAGGTGTGGCACATCATGAAGCTGATTAAATAGCATGATCATTACGCAGGTACACCTTGTGCTGGGGACAATAAAAGGCCACTCTAAAATATGCAGTTTTGTCACACAGCACAATGCCACAGATGTCTCAAGTTTTGAGGGACCGTGCAATTAGCATGCTGACTGCAGGAATGTCCACCAGAGTTGTTGTCGGAGAATTGAATGTTAATTGCTCTACCATAAGCCGTTTTAGAGAAGTACGTCCAACCGGCCTCACAAGCACAAACCACGTGTAACCATGCCAGCCCAGGACCTCCACATCCGTCTTTTTCCCCTGCGGGATCGTCTGACACCAGCGACCCGGAAAGCTGATGAAATTGTGGGTTTGCACAACCATAGAATTTCTGCACAAACTGTCAGAAACCGTCTCAGGGAAGCTCATCTGCGTGCTTGTTGTCCTCACCAGGGTCATGACCTGACTGCAGTTCGGCGTCGTCACCAACTCCAGTGGGCAAATACTCCCCTTCCATGGCCACCGGCATGCTGGAGAAGTGTGCTCTTCATGGGGTACGCCAAATAAAAATGTGGTTCACATTTAAAAAAATAATAATAACATTTAAAAAAACTTTTTTTCAAACAGTCCATTTATATTTTCCAACAGGGTAATACATTTGGGTGAGGTTTTTTTCTCGCCTAGGTAGCCTAGTTTCACTGACAAAAATCAAATGAAACCATCTAGTATTAAGCAAATTAACAACACAATGTCAAATACAGGTAGTCTAGTCTAATAATTAACGTCCAATCACATTAACCGTTACTCTCTCATGGGAATTCCACTAACGGTCCGTATGTAGCCAAGCGTAGCTGCTGCTCATTCCGTTTGCTCGAAAATTGATAAATGGTTTTAAAAAAGTAAGGCCCGCTACTACCAGCAGTACTACACCTGCACCTGTCGACACCACAAGTTGTTCTGCTTCCACGAGCACATCCTATGCTAGCATCAGTCATTCTACAATTGTCGTTAGCCCAGCTAGCTTGGACACTGACAGTTGTGAATCTGAAGCAGCCGAAGAGCTACTGCCCTCTTAACCGGGAAAGCACCAAACAACAGACAGGGACATTGGACCATCGAAGAGGCGCAAATATGATGAGAACTACATTGATTTGGGGTTCACTTACATTGGGAGTAGTGCCTTTCCTCAGCCACTGTTTGTTATATGTACAAAAGTACTATCTCAAAACTCGATGAAACCTTCATTCTTTCGCAGACATTTAGAAACAAAACATGCCAATATGAAAAAATAAGCCACAGGAGTTTTTTGAGCAGAATTAAGATTACTTTTGAGTAGTAAGACATGTATAAAAGCAACAGATACCATTAATAAGAAGGAGCTAGAAGCGTCTTATATGGTGAGCTACCGAGTGGCTAGGACAGGCAAGCCCCACACTATTGTGGAGGACTTAATTCTTCCTGCTGCCGCGGATATGGCTGGGAAAATGCTGGGGTAAAAGGCCAAAAGAACTATACAGACAATTACTTCATCAAACAACACTGTTTCACAACGCATCAGTGACATGGCAGGAGATGTTTTGAAATAATTACTGCTTCGCATACCTGCCAGGGAATTCTATGCGTTATAGCTGGATCAGTCAACAGACGTGACGGGCCTGGCACAGCTCCTGGTATGTGTCCGTTACGTTTATGGGGGGTCAATTAAGGAAGACATCCTCTTCTGCAAACCACTGGAAACCAGGACAACAGGAGAGGATATTTTTAAAGTACTGGACAGCTTTGTGACATAAAATGGACTTTGGCGGTCAAGATGTGTTGGTATCTGTACTGATGGCGCCAAAGCCATGACAGGGAGACATAGTGGAGTGGTAACGCATGTGCAAGCAGTTTCTCTCGACGCCACTTGGGTACACTGCAGCATCCACCGAGAGGCTCTTGCTGCCAAGGGAATGCCTGACAGCTTGAATTATGTTTTGGACACTACAGTACACTGAAAATTGTTAACTTTGTTAAAGCAAGGCCCCTGAACTCTAGTATATTTTCTGCATTATGCAATGATATTGGCAGTGACCATGTAACGCTTTTACAACATACAGAAGTGCGCTGGTTATCAAGGGGCAAAGTATTGACACATTTTTTTAAATTGAGAGACGAGCTTAACGTTTTCTTTACTGACAATACTTTTCTGACCGCTTGCATGATGACGAGTTTCTCACACGACTGGCCTATCTAGGTGATGTTTTTTCTCGACTGAATGATCTGAATCTAGGATTACAGGGACTCTCTGCAACTATATTCAATGTGCGGGACAAAATTGAGGCTATGATTAAGAAGATGGATCTCTTCTCTGTCTGCATTAACAAGGACAACACACAGGTCTTTCCATCATTGTATGATTTTTTGTGCGCAAATGAACTCAAGCATATAGACAATGTCAAATGTGATATAGCGAAGCACCTGAGTGAGTTGGGTGCGCAATTACGCAGGTACTTTCCCGAAATGGATGACACAAACAATTGGATTCGTTATCCCTTTCATGCCCTGCCTCCAGTCCACTTACCGATATCTGAACAAGAGAGCCTCATCTAAATTGCAACAAGTGGTTCTATGAAAATTGAATTTAATCAGAAGCACTGCCAGATTTCTGGATTGGGCTGCGTTCAGAGTATCCTGCCTTGGCAAATCTCGCTGTTAAGACGCTGATGCCCTTTGCAACTACGTACCTATGTCAGAGTGGATTCTCGGCCCTCACTAGCATGAAAACTAAATACAGGCACAGACTGTGTGTGGAAAATTATTTAAGACCTGGACTCTCTCCAATACTTCCCAACATTGCAGAGTTATGAGCATCATTTCAACCACACCCTTCTCATTAACCTGTGGTGAGTTATTCACAATTTTCGATGAACAAATAAAGTTGTATATGTAATATGGCTAAATAAAGAGCAAAATGATTGATTATTATAATATTATTATTTTTGCCCTGATCCTATAAGAGCTCTTTGTCACGTCCCATGAGCCAGGTTGTGACAAAAGCTCACACTCATTCTTATGTTTAATTAATAAATGTATCGTATAGTGTGTGTGTGACAGGCTTACAATGATGGCAAAAAACAACATTTGAGAGTGCGCTGACCCTGGTGCTAAAGGGGGTATGCAGCTGGAGGTTGAATGTTTTAAGGGGTGCGGGACTATAAAAAGTTTGGGAACCACTGGACTAAAGGAAAAGAGGGATAACTAAGGTAAAATGTACCGTGCTTATAAAATGTATATGTATGAGTTGGAAGTAGAAGTCTTAGCATTATATTTAAAAAGTAAAATAAAATATGGAAATTATGCAATTATACAATTACATTGATGAAACCCACACAGTCACAACAATCACAGTAAAGTATTAATTGTTAGCCAGAAATTATTTAATATTGCGAATAAAATGGTGTCAGTGGCCTTCCCTGTGGCTCAGTTGGTAGAAACTGGTGTTTGCAACACCAGCATGGTGTGTGCAACGCCAGGGTTGTGGGTTCGATTCCCACGGGGGGCCAGTACAATATATATATTTTTTTAAATGCATGAAATGAAATGTATGCAGTCACTCTGGATAAGAGCGTCTGCTAAATGACTAAAATGTCATGTAAAATGTAAAGCAAGTTTTCTGCAATTTTACCCATTTTGCCATGGGGTAGAGAGAAAATAAATCAGTTTTACAGCTAATTTCCTGCAATTTTACCCATTTTGCTATGAGGTGGAGAGAAATGTTTGCAGTTTTAAAGTTTAGTTCCTACAATTCTACACATTTTGTTATGACTTATGCCATGTTAATATAACATCTGCTAAATATGTGTATGCGATCAATAACATTTTATTTTATTTTAATATATCTGAGTGAGAATGGCTAACAAAATCAATGGCGGAGGTACTCCGCGTGCTCGGTCGGTATTCGACCATGATTACTACAGGTTTAGATTAGAGTATGACCGATGTGTTTTCAAGTGCCGATGCCGAAACTGATTTTTGAGGTTCAAGGAGGCCGATGGCGATATTGTATGCCGATAATAAATATTAAATGTAAAAATTTTGATGAGACATTTTCCAAGAGACTGCCATATATGAAATAACAAATCAATTATAAAACCAATTAGACTTTTTTAATTTTGTATTATTATTATTTTTTATTTTTATTTAAAACATACAGTCTACCTCCAGTGAAGCAGCTCAACATTTACATTACATTCAGTCATCCAGCAGACACTCCCATCCAGAGCGACCCACAGGAGTAACCAGGGTCAAGTGCCCCACCCAAGGGCAGATGCCCCACCCAGGTGAATCAAGGGCCCGAACCAGTAACCTCTCGGCCACCGGCCCAAGCTCCCAACTGCCAGGCCAACAACCATCCAAGATCCCCCCCACAGTTCCCCCTCGAAGAGTTACCATTCAATACCTACCACAGTCCACCTGAAAAATACCTCCCCCTCCACTCCCACCCCCAAACCCCCCCATCTCCACCCTCCCCAAGCCACCGTCCCCCTCCAATCGAACCAAAACCACTACCCACCCATCCAATAAAAAGAACAAAAGAGAAAAAAAATTAAAAACAAAGTAAAACAACAATGCAAAAACAAAAAACATCAAGGGCAACAAAAATCAAAACAACAAGGCCAACTATTTGCATTTGTGTGCATGTGTGGCACTATTTACTTGAGCGTGTGTGTCCATGTGTATGCACGTGTGTGCATTTTAATGCGAGTGTGTGTGTGTATGTATATGCATGTGTGTATGCATGTGTGTATGCGCATACAAGCGCTTGCATGGCATCAGCCTCAGGCAAACAGGAATTGGATGTAACAACATTCCTTTTTTAGTGTCAATACATATATATACATACAATCATACAATATATATATATATATATATACTGCTCAAAAAAATAAAGGGAACACTTAAACAACACAATGTAACTCCAAGTCAATCACACTTCTGTGAAATCAAACTGTCCACTTAGGAAGCAACACTGATTGACAATAAATTGCACATGCTGTTGTGCAAATGGAATAGACAACAGGTGGAAATTATAGGCAATTAGCAAGACACCCCCAATAAAGGAGTGGTTCGGCAGGTGGTAACCACAGACCACTTCTCAGTTCCTATGCTTCCTGGCTGATGTTTTGGTCACTTTTGAATGCTGGCGGTGCTTTCACTCTAGTGGTAGCATGAGACGGAGTCTACAACCCACACAAGTGGCTCAGGTAGTGCAGCTCATCCAGGATGGCACATCAATGCGAGCTGTGGCAAGAAGGTTTGCTGTGTCTGTCAGCGTAGTGTCCAGAGTATGGAGGCGCTACCAGGAGACAGGCCAGTACATCAGGAGACATGGAGGAGGCCGTAGGAGGGCAACAACCCAGCAGCAGGACCGCTACCTCCGCCTTTGTGCAAGGAGGAGCAGGAGGAGCACTGCCAGAGCCGAGATGAGATCCTCAGACCCCTTGTGAGACCATATGCTGGTGCGGTTGGCCCTGGGTTCCTCCGAATGCAAGACAATGCTAGACCTCATGTGGCTGTAGTGTCAGCAGTTCCTGCAAGAGGAAGGCATTGATGCTATGGACTGGCCCGCCCGTTCCCCAGACCTGAATCCAATTGAGCACATCTGGGACATCATGTCTCGCTCCATCCACCAACGCCACATTGCACCACAGACTGTCCAGGAGTTGGCGGATGCTTTAGTCCAGGTCTGGGAGGAGATCCCTCAGGAGACCATCCGCCACTTCATCAGGAGCATGCCCAGGCGTTGTAGGGAGGTCATACAGGCACGTGGAGGCCACACACACTACTGAGCCTCCTTTTGACTTGTTTTAAGGACATTACATCAAAGTTGGATCAGCCTGTAGTGTGGTTTTCCACTTTCATTTTGAGTGTCACTCCAAATCCAGACCTCCATGGGTTGATAAATTGGATTTCCATTGATTATTTTTGAGTGATTTTGTTGTCAGCACTTTCAACTATGTAAAGAAATAAGTATTTAATAAGATTATTTCATTCATTCAGATCTAGGATGTGTTATTTTAGTGTTCCCTTTATTTTTGAGCAGTATATAAGGCTGTAACGTAATAAAATGTGAAAAAAGTCAAGGGGTCTAAATACTTTCCCAGTGCACTGTGTGTATATGTATGTATATATATATATATATATATATTTTATTACGTTACAGCCTTATTCTTTTCCCCCCTCAAGCTACACACAATACCCAATAACAACAAAGAAAACACAGGTTTTTCAAAATGTTTTCAAATTTATAAAAAAAATAAAAATAATTATATCACATTTACATAAGTATTCAGACCCTTTACTCTGTACTTTGTTGAAGCACCTTTGGCAGCGATCACAGCCTCGAGTCTTCTTGGGTATGACACTACAAGCATGGCACACTTGTATTTGAGGAGTTTCTCCCATTCTTCTCTGCAGATCCTTTTAAGATCTGTCAGGTTGGATGCGTAGTGTCGCTGCCACAGCTATTTTCAGGTCTCTCCAGAGATGTTCGATCGGGTTCAAGTCCGGGCTTTGGCTGGGCTACTCAAGGACATTCAAAGACTTGTCATGAAGCCACTCCTGCATTGTCTTGGCTGTATGCTTAGGGTTGCTGTCCTGTTGGAAGGTGAACCGTCACCCCCAGTCTGAGGTCCTGAACGCTCTGGAGCAGGTTTTCATCAAGGATCTCTCAGTACTTTGCTCCATTCATCTTTCCCTCGATCCTGACTAGTCTCCCAGTCCCTGCCGCTGAAAAACATCCCCACAGCATGATGCTACCACCACCATGCTTCACCGTGGAGATGGTGCCAGGTCGAAGAGTTCATTCTTGGTTTCATCAGACCAGAAAATCTTGTTTCTCATGGTCTGAGAGTCCTTTAGGTGCCTTTTGGCAAACTCCAAGTGAGCTGTCATGTGCCTTTTACTGAGGAGTGGCTTCTGTCTGGCCACTCTACCGTAAAGGCCTGATTGGTGTGGTGCTGCAGAGATGGTTGTCCTTCTGGAAGGTTCTCCCATCTCCACAGAGGCACTCTGGAGCTCTGTCAGAGTGACCATTGGGTTATTGGTCACCTCCCTGACCAAGGCCGTTCTCCCCCGATTGCTCAGTTCGGCCAAGCTGCCAGCTCCAGGAAGAGTCTTGGTGGTTCCAAACTTCTTCCACTTAAGAATGATGGAGGCCACTGTGTTCTTGGGGACTTTCAATGCTGCAGAAATGTTTTTGTACCCTTCCACAGATCTGTGCCTCGACACAATCCTGTCTCGGAGCTCTACGGCCAATTCCTTTGACCTCATGGCTTGGTTGTTGCTCCAACATGCACTGTCAACTGTGGGACATTTACATTTACATTTACGTCATTTAGCAGATGCTCTTATCCAGAGCGACTTACAAATTATATAGACAGATGTGTGCCTTTCCAAATCATGTTCAATCAATTGAATTTACCACATGTGGACTCCAATCAAGTTGTAGAAACTTCTCAAGGATGATCAATGGAAACAGGATACACCTGAGCTTAATTTCATGTCTCATAGCAAAGGGTCTGAATACTTATGTAAATAAGGTATGCTATTTTATTTTTAATACATTGGTAAAAAAATTCTAAAGAACTGTTTTTGCTTTGTTATTATGGGGTATTGTGTGAAGATTGCTGATTTTTTTTTTTAATCTATTTTAGAATAAGGCTGTAACATAACAAAATGTGGAGAAGTCAAGGGGTCTGAATACTTTCCAAAGGCACTGTAAGTTATCAAAGTGGCAATAGGCTAAAGAAATAGAGCTTCACTCCATGTGTGGCAAAAGTTAATAGATATCTAATCAATGGAAGATGAAATTAAATGACATAATTAAAAGTTATAGGAAAAGGATAGACTACAATGACCAATAGCCAACAGGGAGGCAGACTGCTACTTCATATTCTGAATGGAGTTGTTGTTATTTGTAACAGTAGGAAGAGAAAGTGCATGCACTGCAGCCTCAGTTAGCCTAGCTAGCTAACGTTAGCTAGCTTAAGTAGATATCCCGGTTTGAAGCAGTCAAGACAGGTACTAAGTAATCCGCTTCTCCTGGTTTGATGCAGTTAAGACAGGTACTGCATAATCATACTTGATGATAAATAACCTAGCTTTAGCAGCTATGGCAGCAAGTCGGCTTGGTTAGTTGCTGTCTCTCCCTCCCTCCTCCCCATGTCTCTCCCTCCTCTCGCGCTTTATCTGCTCTGGTTAATGTTGCTTTCCTCACTCGGATCGGACCGGGTCTGGATCCAACCAGGTCTATACGGAAAGGGTCTAGTTGTCCTCGGTTCCATATTATAGACAGGTGTGTGCCTTTCCAAATGAAGTCCAATCAATTGAATTTACCACAGGTGGACTCCATTTAAGTTGTAGAAACATCTCAAGGATGTTCAATGGAAACCTGAGCTCAATTTTGAGTATCATAGCAACTGGTCTGAGTACTTATGTAAATAAGGTATTTCTGTTTTTTATTTGTAATACATTTGAAAAAATTCTAAAAACGTGTTTTTCACTTTTTCATTATGGGGTATTGTGTGTGTGTGTAGTTTGATGAGGTGAAAAAAGTATTCATCCATTTTAGAATAAGTCTGTAACGTAACAAAAAAGTGGAAGAAGTCAAGGGTTTGATACATTCCGAATGCACTGTATATATCCTTAACCGTCATTCTACCCCAGCAACTTCACTCCCACTTGTCTCCAGTTCCACCTTCCAACCCTCAGTTTACCTCAGCCCATCCCACCTATCTTTGCTGGCCACCCTCTTCAGATTTCTACATGCCATATATCTTTCAATTATCAAATAAAATAAAGTAAAATTGTATTTGTCACATGCGCCGTGAAATGCTTACTTACAAGCTCTTAACCAACAATGCAGTTTTAAGAAAATATCAAAAAAGTAAGAGATAAGAATAACAAATACAGTGAGGGAAAAAAGTATTTGATCCCCTGCTGATTTTGTACGTTTGCCAACTGACAAAGAAAGGATCAGTCTATAATTTTAATGGTAGGTTTATTTGAACAGTGAGAGACAGAATAACAACAAACAAATCCAGAAAAACACATGTCAAAGATGTTATAAATTGATTTGCATTTTAATGAGGGAAATAAGTATTTGACCCCTCTGCAAAACATGACTTAGTACTTGGGGGCAAAACCCTTGTTGGCAATCACAGAGGTCAGAAGTTGCTTGTAGTAGGCCACCAGGTTTGCACACATCTCAGGAGGGATTTTGTCCCACTCCTCTTTGCAGATCTTCTCCAAGTCATTAAGGTTTCGAGGCTGACGTTTGGCAACTCGAACCTTCAGCTCCCTCCACAGATTTTCTATGGGATTAAGGTCTGGAGACTGGCTAGGCCACTCCAGGACCTTAATGTGCTTCTTCTTGAGCCACTCCTTTGTTGCCTTGGCCGTGTGTTTTGGGTCATTGTCATGCTGGAATACCCATCCACCACCAATTTTCAATGCCCTGGCTGAGGGAAGGAGGTTCTCACCCAAGATTTGACGGTACATGGCCCCGTCCATCGTCCCTTTAATGCGGTGAAGTTGTCCTGTCCCCTCAGCAGAAAAACACCCCCAAAGCATAATGTTTCCACCTCCATGTTTGATTGTGGGGATGGTGTTCTTGAGGTCATAGGCAGCATTCCTCCTCCTCCAAACACGGCGAGTTGAGTTGATGCCAAAGAGCTACATTTTGGTCTCATCTGACCACAACACTTTCACCCAGTTGTCCTCTGAATCATTCAGATGTTCATTGGCAAACTTCAGACGGGCATGTATATGTGCTTTCTTGAGCAGGGGGACCTTGCGGGCGCTGCAGGATTTCAGTCCTTCACTGCGTAGTGTGTTACCAATTGTTTTCTTGGTGACTATGGTCCCAGCTGCCTTGAGATCATTGACAAGATCCTCCCGTGTAGTTCTGGGCTGATTCCTCACCATTCTCATGATCATTGCAACTCCACGAGGTGAGATCTTGCATGGAGCCCCAGGCCGAAGGAGATTGACAGTTCTTTTGTGTTTCTTCCATTTGCGAATAATCGCACCAACTGTTGTCACCTTCTCAACAAGCTGCTTGGCGTTGGTCTTGTAGCCCATTCCAGCCTTGTGTAGGTTTACAATTTTGTCCCTGACATCCTTGGAGAGCTCTTTGGTCTTGGCCATGGTGGAGAGTTTGGAATCTGATTGATTGATTGCTTCTGTGGACAGGTGTCTTTTATACAGGTAACAAGCTGAGATTAGGAGCACTCCCTTTAAGAGTGTGCTCCTAATCTCAGCTCGTTACCTGTATAAAAGACACCTGGGAGCCAGAAATCTTTCTGATTGAGAGGGGGTCAAATACTTATTTCCCTCATTAAAATGCAAATCAATTTATAACATTTTTGACATGCGTTTTTCTGGATTTATTTGTTGTTATTCTGTCTCTCACTGTTCAAATAAACCTACCATTAAAATTATAGACTGATCATTTCTTTGTCAGTGGGCAAACGTACAAAATCAGCAGGGGATCAAATACTTTTTTCACTCAGTGTAATTAAAGAGCAGCAGTAAATAACAATAGCAGGGCTATATACAGGGGATACTGGTACAGAGTCAATGTGCAGGGGCACTGGTGTTGAGGTAATTGAGGTAATATGTACATGTAGGTAGAGTTTCATGATTTCAGTGATCTATGGAGTGACAGATGACAATGAATCTGGTTCCCTTTCATTTGGGATCATGTTAGGATGACTGATTAACAACATTTTCATAGGAGTAGCCTATTGTCTTCTATCATAAAAATGTGTGCTGTCTCTTTAAGAGAAAATACACCTCTTGTATGTCATATAGCCAGCCAGTTTTGCTCAGCAGTTTAGCTCGGCAAGGGAAAGACAAGTCATTTAGCTTAATCGGTGAAATATAGATATTTTTTGTGACAATTAGCTTTGAAATTAGCCAATATTGCTTTTAGGTTTGGGGGCCCGACCGCTTACGTGTAGGTCATTTATGCCTGGAACCAGAACTCCACTCAACAGTTTACTGGGTATCAGTCAGCACAACACTACCTCATGAAGAGACAGCTGGGTGTGGGTCAACATTGATGGAGAGAAACCTGACACCAAAAAAGCGAAAGTTAGCAGGGCGGGGGGAAAGTGAGAAATTAACAAGAGATAGGGAAAAATATTTAAAATGCCAGGGCTTGGAGAAACACAAAACCTCATCACCTCATCACCAAGCGAGAAACAGAGAGGCACATCTTTGAATAAGTCATGAGTTCAGTTCAACCTTGGCGGCAAGGCCAAGTTGTGTGGGTGCTGATTTATTCAAACGAACAACTTGCACAATCTCGTCTCATCTGACGGTCCTTGTGAAAAGAGAGGTGCATCTTGAGAGGTGTGAATGTAAGCTAAACACATGGCATGTTTTTCCCTGAAAGGTATTGTGGGAGTTTGAATGGCTGGGATAGTGGGGGGCAGTGTGGGCCTAGATAACAGAGGATGTTCCTCGAATGCTACCCAGTAGAATTCTCAGAGGGTCACGATCAAACATTATATGGCATTCAATACCTGGAAATGCATCAGGAACATTTCAGCAAATGTGAGCTTGTGACACATATATTGGAGGACAGGGAACATTGTGTGAAGAAAATATGAATATTGTTATAAAGTTTCAATTTGATGGCAATAGCCCAGCTCATAGGTACTATGTCCTTGAAGGCCACAAAAAAAAAGAAAACAGACATACTGTATGTTCTCAATGCTAGTGTAGTATACTAGCTACTATACAAATACAAAGTTATATTCTCAGAATACTTGCAAGGAAACTGTGGTCTGCACTGCTTCTATGCTATTTGCTAGAACAAAATAAATGGCATGTAGTGCAGAAGGACATAGCGGTTAAGTCGGGGTACTAGGAGGTCTTGAAGACATCGTCTTGGGGGATTTGCTTTGTTTGTCAGTGCGGGTCAGTGAGTGGTTGAGATGCTCAGCTGTCTGGCCTCTGTGTCTCCAGACTTCCCCTCATGTTGTCCCTCTTAAAGCCTCAGTCCACTTACACAGACAGGGCCCTGGGAGCCAGCTGCCCACTGCCCATCAATGACCCACATGTTTACACTTGGCTACACATCAGTCAAACAGATACACTAAATACACATACACACACGCACACACGCACACAAGTTTCAAGTTTTATTAGTCTTATGTACGGGATATGCATGGCACACATCGTCCAATGAAATGCTTACTTGCAGGTTCCTTCTCGACAATGCAACAACAATAAGAAATAATAACAAAAATACAAATACGAACATAAAGTAAATGGCAGTAGATTAACGCAAAAATATCCATAAAAAAGCAAAGTCGAGCAGGAGCCGGCACACATTGCTTCTCTCCTTGTGTGGGGGCTTTGGTCTGGACACTGTTCACTTCAGTGTAGGCAATAAAATATTTATGCCGGGACACCCAAGTCATCTGTCCCTGGTCTGGTCAGTCATCAGTGCTTCCTCATTGAAACCTCGCCAAAAGAAGAACAAATGCTAGGTCTTTTACCCGCAGCTAAAGTGACCATGTTAGGTACTGACAGCTCTCCCTTTGAGTACTATGGCCTATGGTTAGAATGGATGAAATACACTAAACTCAAGCATATGTTAGCCAGATATATTTCCATTACGTGACAAAAGTATAGAATCCCCATAGTTCAAACCATTATGGATCATTAGAATTGCACTATGTGAGAACATATTGGGTTGGGTTTCAATGTCTGTACAGTTTTTTTTAGAACAATTTTGTTGCAGAGTAGAATACCAAAAACAGAATTCTAGTGTCTTTCAAACAGCCCCAGAACCTGTCTGCTCTTTCATGCCAGTTGAACGCTGACATAGACAAGACAATTGAACACAGCCGGGCAGCTAGCCTTAAAATGACCACAGAGTCTGTTTGAGGTCAATTGAACATTGAGTTGGGATGAAGTGACTCTAATGCGTCACCCTAAGGGACATCTGCCTTAGGAACTAGGAACCAATATTGAGTTCAGTACCGGCCTCGTCACTCAAGAGAAGGACTGCACTGTCATATCGAATCACATTGATCTGTTCATCGCTAATGGCTAGCTTCGCTAACTCCATTGAGCCTCACTAGCTTCTGGCTTCTTCTCAGAATACAACATGACAAAGACATCCTTTGTTCAACATTTACATTTTACATTTTAGTCATTTAGCAGACGCTCTTATCCAGAGCGACTTACAGTAGTGAATGCATACATTTCATACTTTGTCATTTCATACATTTTTATTTTTATTTTTTATTTTTCGTGTTCAACACACTTCAGAGTTTCTTCTCCCCGGACAGAAAACATCCCAGCTATGAAATTAGCCAGTTTCCATTTTGGACGGTGAAATGCGAGGGGCTGGTGAGTTGACAAGTGATAAACAAAGGACTTTCGGTTGTCTCCAGAACAAGTTCTATTGGAGGGGTGGGGAGAGAGGAAACGGAGGAGAGGTGCTGATTGGAGGGCCGGACCTGTCTGTCAGGCTTCCAGATGGAAAATTGCTTGTCCATCTGCACGGGTTTAACTCTTAGCGTAGCCACCGGTTGACCTGCAAACCGCGGGGGGTTGGGTCTCAGTTACCATGGCGCGTTGGCACTAATGCTAAACCCCCCGACAGTCAGGGATTTGATGACAGTGAAAGGGTTGGCGTGTGCCAACCGCATAGAGGAGTGACAGCAATGACAAGGGTCGACATCTGTCTGGGCATCAGTAACTAAGCTAATGCGAACGATAACTGTTATCTCTGCTCGCCAGCCCGGCTTTAGCGCTATGCTAGCTACAACACACTGAGCTCCTATCAAGAGGTTCGAGCCAGAGGTGGGAATGAATAGATATACCTAAGAGGGCTTTGTTCAACACTGATCCAGGGGAAAGTCATTAAAGGAAATTATGCTAACAGATAGAGCATTGCTTCCAGCAAAGAAGTGTTGTTTGCCTCACTGTTGGGGAGCTGGCACTGAGAGTCAATTGGCAATATTGATCTCAGAAAGATATGATAATGTGAGTGACTGAACTTAGTTTCTCTCATATTCTCATGTTCTTACACTACCGGTCAAACGTTTTAGAACACCTACTCATTCAAAGGTTATTCTTATTTTCACTATTTTCTACATTGTAGAATAACAGTGAAGACATCAAAACTATGAAATAACACATATGGAATCATGTAGTAACCAAAAAAGTTTTAAGCTGTTAGGGCTAGGGGGCAGTATTTACACCGCCGGATAAAAAACGTACCCGATTTAATCTGGTTACCACTCCTAGCCAGTAACTAGAATATGCATATACTTATTACATATGGATAGAAAACACCCTAAAGTTTCTAAAACTGTTTGAATGGTGTCTGTGAGTATAACAGAACTCATTTGGCAGGCAAAAAACTGAGAAGGTTTCATGCAGGAAGTGGCCTGTCTGACAAGGTGTCGTTCTTCTTGTCTCTGTTTATTGAAGAGTGAGGATCTTAGCTGTCCCGTGACACTTCCTACGGCTGCCATAGGGTCTCAGAAGGCGGTAAAAAGCTGAATCGTGGCTTTGCAGGCTCTGGCTGAAAAAAAGTAGTGCGTTTGGGTAGTGGCTGGTTACAGTACTGTGAGACTCAGGCTCGTGCCCGCGTCGACCGAAAGCTTTGTTTACTTTCCTCTGTTTAGCTAAATGGACATTCCCGGTCGGAATATTATCGCTTTTTTAACGAGAAAAATGGCATAAAAATGGATTTTAAACAGCGGTTGACATGCTTCGAAGTACGGTAATGGAATATTTAGATTTTTTTTGTCACGAATTGCGCCATGCGCGCGACCCTGATTTACCATTTCAGATAGTGTCTGGGACGCATGAACAAAACGCCGCTATTCGGATATAACGATGGATTATTTTGGACCAAACCAACATTTGTTATTGAAGTAGCAGTCCTGGGAGTGCATTCTGACGAAGACAACAAAAGGTAATCAAACTTTTATAATAGTAAACCTGATATTGGTGAGTGCTAAACTTGCCGGGTGTCTAAATAGCTAGCCCGTGATGCCTGGGCTATGTACTTAGAATATTGCAAAATGTGCTTTCACCAAAAAGCTATTTTAAAATCGGACATATCGAGTGCATAGAGGAGTTCTGTATCTATAATTCTTAAAATAATTGTTATGCTTTTTGTGAACGTTTATCGTGAGTAATTTAGTAAATTCTTAGTGAATTCGCCGGAAGTTTGCGGGGGGTATGCTAGTTCTGAACGTCACATGCTAATGTAAAAAGCTGGTTTTTGATATAAATATGAACTTGATTGAACAAAACATGCATGTATTGTATAACATAATGTCCTAGGGTTGTCATCTGATGAAGATCATCAAAGGTTAGTGCTGCATTTAGCTGTCTTCTGGGTTTTTGTGACATTATATGCTAGCTTGAAAAATGGGTGTCTGATTATTTCTGGCTTGGTACTCTGCTGACATAATCTAATGTTTTGCTTTCGTTGTAAAGCCTTTTTGAAATCGGACAGTGTGGTTAGATTAACGAGAGTCTTGTCTTTAAATAGCTGTAAAATAGTCATATGTTTGAGAAATTGAAGTAATAGCATTTCAGTCAAGGATTCAACTGGCTGTTACGTAGGTGGGACGAATTCGTCCCGCCTAGCCCAGAGAGGTTAAACAAATAAAAATATATTTTATATTTGAGATTCTTCAAATAGCCACCCTTTGCCTTGATGACAGCTTTGCACACTCTTGGCATTCTCTCATCCAGCTGCATGAGGTAGTCACCTGGAATGCATTTCAATGAACAGGTGTGCCTTCTTAAAAGTTAATTTGTGGAATTACTTTCCTTCTTAATACGTTTGAGCCAATCAGTTGTTGTCACATTTGCTCCCTCTCCGACCTCTAGGTCACCAGGCTACTCGTTAGGGTGCAAACCTGTCACCAGCGTTACGTGCATAATCACACTCACCTGGACTCCATCATCTCCTTGATTACCTGCCCTTTATATGTTACTCCCTTTGGTATCTTCCCCAGTTGTCATTGTTCCTGTTTCATGTCGGTGCGTTGTTTGTGTTTCTTGTTTTGTTCATTTATTTATTAAATGTATTCACTCCCTGAACTTGCTTCCTGACTCTCAGCGTACATCGTTACAGTTGTGTTGTGACAAGGTAGGGGGTATACAGAAGATAGCCCTATTTGGTAAAGACCAAGTCAGCTCAACAGCTCAAATAAGCAAAGAGAAATGACAGTCCATCGTTACTTTAAGACGTGATGGTCAGTCAATTTGGAAAATTTCAAGAACTTTTAAAGTTTCTTGAAGTGCAGTCGCAAAAACCATCAAGCGCTATGATGAAACTGGCTCTCATGAGGACTGCCTCAGGAATGGAAGACCCAGAGTTACCTCTGCTGCAGAAGATAAGTTCATTAGAGTTACCAGCCTTAGAAATTGCAGCCCAAATAAATGCTTCACAGTTCAAGTAACAGACACATCTCAACATCAACTGTTCAGAGGAGACTACGTGAATCAGGCCTTCACTGGAGCTCCCCAGGGGTGCGTGCTCAGTCCCCTCCTGTACTCCCTGTTCACCCACGACTGCATGGCCAGGCATGACTCCAACACCATCATTAAGTTTGCTGACGACACAACAGTGGTAGGCCTGATCACCGACAACGACGAGACAGCCTATAGGGAGAAAGTCAGAGACCTGGCCCGGGTGGTGCCAGAATAACAACCTATCCCTCAACGTAACCAAGACAAAGGAGATTATTGTGGACTACAGGAAAAGGAGGACCGAGCACGCCCCCATTCTCATTGACGGGGCTGTAGTAGAGCAGGTTGAGAGCTTCAAGTTCCTTGGTGTCCACATCAACAACAAACTAGAACGGTCCAAACACACCAAGACAGTCGTGAAGAGGTTTGGCATGGGTCCTGAGTTCCTCAAAAGGTTCTACAGCTGCACCATCGAGAGCATCCTGACTGGTTGCATCACTGCCTGGTACGGCAATTGCTCGGCCTCTGACCGTAAGGCACTACAGAGGGTAGTGCGTATGGCCCAGTACATCACTGGGGCTAAGCTGCCTGCCATCCAGGACCTCTACAGCAGGCGGTGTCAGAGGAAGGCCCTAGAAATTGTCAAAGACCCCAGCCTCCCCAGTCATAGATTGTTCTCTCTACTACCGCATGGCAAGCGGTACCAGAGTGCAAAGTCTAGGACAAAAAGGCTTCTCAACAGTTTTTACCCCCAAGCCATAAGACTCCTGAACAGGTAATCAAATGGCTACCCGGACTATTTGCATTGTGTGCCCCCCCCCCTCCCAACCCCTCTTTTTACGCTGCTGCTACTCTCTGTTTATCATATATTTAAGCATAGTCACTTTAACTATACATTCATGTACATACTACTTCAATTGGGCCGACCAACCAGTGCTCCCGCACATTGGCTAACCGGGCTATCTGCATTGTGTCCCTCCCACCACCTGCCAACCCCTCTTTTACGCTACTGCTACTCTCTGTTCATCATATATGCATAGTCACTTTAACCATATCTACATGTACATTTTGTATTTATTTTTTTAATCTTTATTTTAACAGGGAAAACAGACTGAGACCTGGATCTCTTTTACGGCTGTGCCCTGTGTAAACATGTTGACATGTACAGTTTTAGGCATACAGACAAGAACATTTCAAACATACAAAGACACAATTCAACAGAAACAATCACAGACAACATCATATTGATCCTCCATAACATTTTTGAAATGGGCAAGGGACACCAGAGTGTCTAACTTAAGTTGGATCTGCAGTTTGTTCCATTAATAAGGTGCAAAGGAACTAAAGGCAGTCCTACCCAACTCTGTGGAGACTGCAGGAGTCTCTAATGTAATCCACATCTGTGATCTGGTTTTAAAATTAGTATATCTAGTGGAAATTAATGATGATATATATGGAGGTAGTTTTAAAATAAGTGCTTTATAAATAAACAAGAGAGCATGTTGCTCTTACCTCACAGATAGAGAGGCCCAACCCACATGTTGATATAGGATACAGTGATGAGTTTTCTAACTATCACCCGTGATAAACCTGAGTGCACAATGGTAAATAGCATCCAGTGGTTTTAATGTGTTTGCCGATGCATGCATATAGATAATATCACCATAATCTAAAACGGACATAAAAGTAGCCTGCACAATTTGTTTTCTATTTACGGAGGACAGACAAGCCCTGTTTCTGAAAAGGAACCCTATCTTGAATTTGAGCTTTTTTCCCAATTCAGTAACATGTTTTTAAAAATAAAAAAAAAGTATCCTAAAATCAGACTCCAACTGCATTAAAGCTTGGTCCGCTGTTGGAGCAATAGAGTACATCACTGTGTCATCTGCATATAAATGGAATTTACAATATCTGACATCATCACCAATGTTATTTAAATAAAGTGAGAACAATAGTGGGCCAATTATTGAACCCTGAGGGACCCCTTTAAGTAACTGTAAGGGGTCAGACTTGACCCCGTCGACCATGACGGCCTGAGTTCTATCTTTAAGATAGTCATAAAACCATCGGCAGGCATCAGTGCCCAGTCCTATAGATGACAGCTTACTCAAAAGGATAGCATGGTCAACAGTGTCAAAAGCTTTTGACAAATCTACAATCAACGCAGCACAGTGCTTTCTATCATCTAAGGCATTTGCAATATCATTTACAACAAGCATAGTGGCCGATGTGGTACTGTGTTTAGATCTAAAACCAGATTGATTGGTGCTAAGAATACTGTTAGCAGAAAGAAAAGATTGTAACTGTTTGTTGACTATAGATTCTAGGATCTTTGCCAGACAAGGGAGCCTAGAGATGGGTCGATAGTTATCCAAATCACTACCGTCACCTCCCTTATGTAATGGCAGAACAAAAGCTGCTTTCCACACCTTAGGGATATTTCCTGTGCTTAATGTTAGATTAAAAATGTGTGTCACTGAACCAGCAATGATAGGTGCAGCACACTTAACCTGTTATGGATAGGGGGCAGTATTTTCACGGCCGGATAAAAAACGTACCCGATTTAATCTGATTATTACTCCTGCCCAGAAACTAGAATATGCATATAATTATTAGCTTTGGATAGAAAACACTCCAACGTTTCTAAAACTGTTTGAATGGTGTCTGTGAGTATAACAGAACTCATTTGGCAGGCCAAAACCTGAGAAGATTCTGTACAGGAACTACCCTGTCTGACCATTTCTTGGCCTTCTTGATCATCTCTATCCAAAACAGGGGATCTCTGCTGTAACGTGACACTTCCTACGGCTCCCATAGGCTCCCAGAAGGCGGCAAAAAGCTGAATGGTGGCTTTGCAGGCCCTGGCTGAAAAACACTAGCGCATTTAGATAGTGGTCGATCAGAGAACAGAGACTGGAGGCGCATGCACGAGCCGACACCATGTTTTTATTCTTTCGTCTTTGAATGAAAACAACGACTCCCGGTCGGAATATTATCGCTTTTTTACGAGAAAAATAGCATAAAAATTTATTTTAAACAGCGGTTGACATGCTTCGAAGTACGGTAATGGAATATTTAGAAATGTTTTGTCACGAAACGCGTCGGGCTCGTAACCTTTCGTCACCCTTGGATAGTGTCTTGAATGCACGAACAAAACGCCGCTGTTTGGATATAACTATGGATTATTTTGAACCAAACCAACATTTGTTATTGAAGTAGAAGTCCTGGGAGTGCATTCTGACAAAGAACATCAAAGGTAATCCAATTTTTCTTATAGTAAATCTGAGTTTAGTGAGGGTCAAACTTGGTGGGTGTCAAAACAGCTAGCCTGTTATGGCGAGCTATCTACTCAGAATATTGCAAAATGTGCTTTCACCGAAAAGCTATTTTAAAATTGGACACCTCGATTGCATAAAGGAGTTCTGTATCTATAATTCTTAAAATAATTGTTATGTTTTTTGTGAACGTTTATCGTGAGTAATTTAGTAAATTCACTGGAAGTATGTATTGTATAACATAATGTCCTAGGCGTGTCATCTGATGAAGATCATCAAAGGTTAGTGCTGCATTTAGCTGTGGTTTTGTTTTTTGTGACATTATATGCTAGCTTGAAAAATGGGTGTCTGATTATTTCTGGCTGGGTACTCTGCTGACATAATCTAATGTTCTGCTTTCGCTGTAAAGCCTTTTTGAAGTCGGACAGTGTGGTTAGATAAAGGAGAGTCTTGTCTTTAAAATGGTGTAAAATAGTCATATGTTTGAAAAATTAAAGTTTTGGGATTTTTGAGGAATTTGTAATTCGCGCCACCCCTATCATTGGATATTGGAGCAGGTGTTCCGCTAGCGAAACGTCTAGTTAAGTACGGATCTAAATTGTCAGCGCCTAAGGATTTCTTAGTATCAATGGCACACAGGGCAGCTAGAACCTCTGCTTCGGTTATTTTCTAGAAACTAAAAACAGGGTTACCATTTTTCAGAGTAACAGTTGAAAAGCAAGACGAAAAATCAACTAACTGGCCAGTACCACAATGGCCACTTTTCCTTTCAAATAAAAAACCAGCAGAGATGAAATGCTTATTAAAAGCATCACAAATATCATTTTTTTCACTTAGGATACAGGAGTCTGAGGTAATTTGCTTAGGAAGAGAAACAGCAGAATTCCCCTGTTTCAGTGAATTAACGGTTTTCCAGAATTTTGCAGGATCTCTTGCAGAATCTGTCATAGCATTAAGGAAGTAATTTGATTTTGCCTTTTTGACAGCTGCAGTAGAGTTATTTCTCAATTGCCTAAAAAACAGCCAATCAGCTGGAGTACCTGTTTTCCTCGCCAAGGCCCAGGCCCGATTCTTTTGCAGGAAAAGACCTGACAATTCAGGAGAGAACCAAGAACTGGTTCGGTTTCTTACTCTGTGATTCTTAAGCGGGGCATGTTTATCAGACATAGAGGCAACAATAGAAGAGAAAAAAGCAAGGGCCAAAGCCGGGTCCAGAAAGCAGCAAGTGGATAAAAACTCAGAGTGATATAAGTCAAGGATAAAAGCTTGCTGTGAGAAATGTTTATAATTTCTCTTAGAGATTATACAGGGATCAGAGTGTTTCAGCCTGGTATCTCTAATACAAGCAATTGGGCAGTGGTCACTGATATCATTTGCAAAAACCCCACTGGCTGTGTATTTATGGGGGGTATTTGTTTGAATAATGTCTAGTAGAGTAGATTTTACTGGGTTCTTAAGGTTGGGACGGGTTGGTTTAGTTATCAGCTGAGTTAGATTTAGCTCAGTACAAATGTCTTTTAATTTATTGGATACTGGTGAAAGCCAATCCAGGTTAAAATCTCCCAAAATCAGTAATTCAGAGTTTGCATAATTAGACAGTATATCAGATAATTTGCATAGAGTACAAGGAAGAGCTGAGGGGGGGGGGGGGGCGATATACCTCTCCTAGAGTTAAATGAGCATTATTACCAAGTACCAAATTTAAAACTAGACATTCATATTGCTTTGGGACAGAGGTTGATATGGACACAGAAACATTTAAGCAGCATTTTACATAAATCGCGATACCACCACCTCTACCAACTCTATCAGCTCTATAAATATTGTACCCAATCAACTGAACATCTGAATCAGGCACAGAATCACACAGCCACGATTCCGATACAATCAGTACGTCAACATTTGATTGTGAGACCAAAATTTCAATAAAGTCCAACTTTTGGATTAGGCTTCTAGCATTCAAATGAATTATTCCAATGCCATTGCTACGGGAATTCATATCAGATGGAGTATCCATCTGTATCCATCTACCTCAATCAGCCTGACTAACCGGTGTCTGTATGTAGCCTCACTACTTTTATAGCCTCGCTACTGTATATAGCCTGTCTTTTTACTGTTGTTTTATTTCTTTACCTACCTATTGTTCACCTAATACCTTTTTTGCACTATTGGTTAGAGCCTGTAAGTAAGCATTTCACTGTAAGGTCTACACCTGTTGTATTCAGTGCACGTGACAAATAAACTTTGATTTGATTTGTTTAATTGCTGTAAAGAAACCACTACTAAAGGACACCAATAAGAAGAAGAGACTTGCTTGGGCCAAGAAACACGAGCAATGGACATTAGACCGGTGGAAATGTGTCCTTTGGTCTGGTCCAAATTGGAGATTTTTGGTTCCAACCGCCATGTCTTTGTGAGACACGGTGTGGGTGAACGGATGATCACCGCATGTGTATTTCCCACTGTAAAGCATGGAGGAGGAGGTGTTATGGTGTGGGGGTGCTTTGCTGGTGACACTTAACCAGCATGGCTACCACAGCCTTCTGCAGCAATACAGCATCCCATCTGGTTTGGGCATAGTGGGACTATCATTTGTTTTCAACAGGACAATGACCCAACACACCTCCAGGCTGTATAAGGGCTATTTTACCAGGAAAGAGAATGATGGAGTGCTGCATCAGATGACCTGGGCTCCACAATCCCCCGACCTCAACAAAATTGAGATGGTTTGGGATGAGTCGGACTGCAGAGTGAAGGAAAAGCAGCCAACAAGTGCTCAGCATATGTGGGAACTCCTTCAAAACTGTTGGAAAAGAATTCCACGTAAAGCTGGTTGAGAGAATGCCAAGAGTGTGCAAAGCTGTCATTAAGGCAAAGAGTGGCTATTTGAAGAATCTCAAATATAAAATATATTTTGATTTGTTTAACACTTTTTTGGTTACTACATGATTCCATATGTGTTATATCATAGGTTTTGATGTCTTCACTATTATTCTACAATGTAGAAAATAGTGAAAATAAAGAAAAACTCTAAAACATTTGACATGTAGTGTATATAAGGTGCACACCTTAATCTCTTTTTCTGCCCATAGTGAGACCCGATATTTCTATTTGTGAATAGGTAGGTCGGTATTGGCCATGTAATTGCCACTGAGTTATTTGAATTCTGACTAGCGCTAATGCAATTGCTAACTAGCGTTAGCACAATGACTATGGAATTCCATGGGTATCTGCTAGCATGCTAGTAAATACCCTTAGACCTCCGGTCATTGCAATAATGCTAGTTAACATTGTATCACAAAACAACCTCTAACTTCCTTCATACTGGACACAGATATATAAAAATGGTGTCCATGAGTTCATCTAACTCTGGGGAAGTAGATAAAGGGCCTCTTTGCCAAAATCCTGAAGTATCCCTTTAATGAGCTCAAAGCTCAGGGATTGTCCTTAATTTTGTAGAAACATAAACACAATATCGACCAAGAATATTTGTCCCTCCATATCCAAAGGGCATTGATAAACGGTTCAAAGACTTGAATGTCTTCCAGTGAGGGGCCAATGGGATCTTTTGAATCTTTTGAAATTCCACCACCTACTGTGAGGCTTAAGGTGAAACATTGAAATTAATTGTATTAATTGCTCACCTTTGTCCATCTCCTCTGGTGCCTCCAGACTACAGTAGCTAAGAGGAGGAGCACGCCCTGGCCATGCACCCTGCTCTCAGTCCAATTAAACTTAGCTCATTAAATAACCCAAACAATAGTGCTCTACCTCCAGGCGGTGAGGTAATCAGTCTAAAGAGGCTGCACCATCAGTCGTGTAGGCTACCCACACACACTTAATTTCTCATGTAAATACAGGTGAAACACATGAATATGACCATAATAATATTTACCCTGAGACACACTTGTTCACAGATTGTCTGCATGGAAGATATTCATGCATGTACATACATACACACACTCTCTATCTCGCTCTCAGTGGTGGCAGGTAGCCCAGTGGTTAGAGCGTTGGACCAGTAACCGAAAGGTTGCTAGATTGAATCCCTGAGCTGACAAGGTAAAAATCTGCCCCTGAACAAGGCAGTTAACCCACTTTTCCCCAGTAGGCTGTCATTGTAAATAAGAATTTGTTCTTAACTGACTTGCCTGGTTAAATAAATAAAACATTCAAAGTACTTAAGTAAAAATACTTTAAAGTACTACTTAAGCACTTTATTGTGGTATCTGTACTTTACTATTTATATTTTTTGACAACTTTTAATTTGCTGATGTCAAATGTTTCATTATTTATTTTGTAATTACAGCAACACTTTCAAAAGCCAGAAGAGTAAAATGTAAAGACACTACAGCACAGCACTGACTCTCTGTCAAAATAAAGGTTAAATATACACTGAGTGTACAAAACATTAGGAACACCTTTCTAATATTGTGTTGCACCCCCTTTAGCCCCCAGAACAGCCTCAATTTGCCAGTGTTGACTACAATGCTTCCCACAGTTGTGTCAAGTTGGTTGGATGTCCTTTGGGTGGTGGACCATTCTTGATACACACGGGAAACTGTTGACCGTGAAAAACCCAGCAGCGTTTTAGTTCTTGACACACTCAAACCGGTGCGCCTGGCACGTACTACTATACCTTGTCCAAAGGCACTTCAATCTTTTGTCTTACCATTCACCCTCTAAATGGCACACATACACAATCCACGCCTCAATTGTCTCAAGGCTTAAAAATCCTTCTTTAACCTGTCTCCCCTTCATCTACACGGATTGATGTGGATTTAACTAGTGACATCAATAAGGGATCATAGCCTTCACCTGGATTCACCTGGTCAGTCTGTCATGTTCTTAATGTTTTGTACACTCAGTGTATAACAAAATAGACTGTGAAATACATCAGTTGGCTCGATCAGCTCAGCATTTAGCCATGTTCCACATGTTGACACTGTTGCCCTACCAGCCTTCTAGGGCAATTACAGGTAAATTACCTTTCTCTAGGACACTACAACAATTGAACCAGCCAGGTCTTGAACCAACAAAGCTTGATAACCCCTGACCCCTCATTCGACAGCGGCTGTAAAACATAAGTTACTGATAAGATAGCGTGGTGTCACTTTAGCCGCTCAATGCTAGCTCTTTGTCTTACACCTGGTACTAAATAAGAAACCGAGAGCCAGGGAGATAAGGAACGAATACACAATTGTATGCGTGTGTCTGTATGTATGTCTGTCCTCACCTTGAAGTGGGGAGTGTTTGTCGAGTACAAATGAAAGAAAGCATGTGTGTGTACACAGCCTTGTTGTCCCCTAGGTGGACTGTCTACATGCCACCCCCTTGGCTCCAACTCCTCCACACACACACACACACACACACACACACACACACACACACACACACACACACACACACACACACACACACACACACACCCTCCACACTGGCTGGGCTGCTCCCTCTCCCGAGGAAGGCCTATTGATCAGGAAGGCATCTCCCTAATTAGGCTGAACCAAGAGAGAGAGGGAGAGGAGAGGAAGGGGGAGGGCGGAACACAAAGACAGACAGAGAGAAAAACAGAGGGAGAGGGGAAACAGCAGATGTAGGGCACAGCGGGCTGGTCAATGAATGTGTTGTTCCAAAAGAAATGGAGGTGGGAGAGAGGAATAAAGTTGTGCTACACAAGAAAAAGAGAAAGAGAGAGGAGGAATGGTGGGAGGAAGGTAGGAACGACAAGGCTGTGATGAAGAGAACGAGAGTGGAGAGATGGTGGGAGGAAGGTAGGAACGACAAGGCTTTGATGAAGAGAAAGAGAGAGGAAAGAGGAGAGACGGTGGGAGGAAGGTAGGAACGACAAGGCTGTGATGAAGAGAGAGATAGAGAGAATGAGCAAAGCGGATTGCTTGGAGGAGAGTAAGGGAAGGAGAGGGATATACAGATAGTGATGGATAGAGATAGAGGTAGAGAGGGCTGGAGCAAAATAGAAATAGGTTCATAGAGTTGGAAGGTGGTGGGGGGTGCTGTGACTTTGTTACACAACCTCATAACTGATTGGCCCAGAGCACATCCCAGAATCCTTCGCTCCAGCCGTTGATTTTCTGAAGCATTTAGGAGAATGGAAAAACACAGGCAACTCTGCTATTTGATTCCAATCACCTTCGGGCCTCAAAATGCTCCAGGGATTGAATTAAAAGATGCAATTAACTTGTTCAGAGTTTTTCCTCC
This sequence comes from Salmo salar, assembly GCF_965601325.2. Lineage (NCBI taxonomy): Eukaryota > Metazoa > Chordata > Actinopteri > Salmoniformes > Salmonidae > Salmo > Salmo salar. The sequence goes on along the minus strand of NC_138294.1, from coordinate 70,563,164 downwards.
TCCTTTCTTTCCCCCCTTCAGCTAAATAGGAGGAGTGGTTTAGAAGGAGTGAGAGAGAGAGAGAGAGAGAGAGATGAAAACTTCTACAGTACCCTTAATTCTGTGACATAATAATTTTTTCCTATCATCTCGTAAATCTCAGTTTTATCATATTTACAATTTTGACACGAGAACACATTTTTCTGACTCATATCGATGTCACATAAGCCAAAACAATACGCTTTTTAGGGGCAGTCGCTGTTTAAATCTAATTAAAGGGAATGGATTCATCCCAGTCACTTTAAATGGGTGATTAAAAAAATAGACACCTGGGAGAACTTACATCAACATACCATCTCCACTGCTCACTATGCACAGTCTTATATCTAAATGGAAATATGCTGTACATTGGAAAATACAATGCATTTGGAAAGTATTCAGACCCCTTCCCTTTTTCCACATTTTGTTACATTACAGCCTCATATCTAAAATTGATTACATTATTTTCCCTCCTCATCAATCGAAACACACAATACCCCATAATGACAAAGTGAAAACAGGTGATTAGAATTTTTTGCAAATGTATTAAAAATAAAAAACAGAAATACGGTATTTACATAAGTATTCAGACCCTTTGCTGTGAAACTCGAAATTGAGCTCAGGTGCATTTTGTTTCCATTGATCATCCTTGAAAAGTTTCTACAACTTGATTGGAGTCAAACTGTCGTAAGTTCAATTGATTGGACATGATTTGGAAAGGCACACACCTGTCTATACTAGGTCCCACAGTTGACAGTGCATATCAGAGCCAAAACCAAGCCACGAGGTTGATGGAATTGTTTGTGTCGCACAGATCTGGGGAAGGGTACCATAACATTTCTGCAGCATTGAAGGTCCCCAAGAACACAATGGTCTCCATCATTCTTAAATGGAAGAAGTTTGGAACCACCAAAACTATTCCTAAAGCTCGCCACCAGGCCAGCCAGGTTCTTGGTCAGGGAGGTGACTAAGAACCCAATGGTCACTCTGACAGAGCTCCAGAGTGCCTCTGTGGAGATGGGAGATCCTTCCAGAAGGACAACCATCTCTGCAGGACAACATCAATCAGGCCTTTACGGTAGAGTGGCCAGACAGAAGCCACTCCCTCAGTAAAAGGCGCATGACAGCCCACTTGAAATTTGCCAAAAGGCACCTAAAGGACTCTCAGACAATGAGAAACATGATTCTCTGGTTGGATGAAACCAAGATTGAACTCTTTGGCCTGAATGCCAAGTATCACGTCTGGAGGAAACCTGGCACCATCCTAAGGTGAAGCATGGTGGTGGCAGCATCATGCTCTGGGGATGTTTTTCAGCGCCAGGGACTGGGAGACTAGTCATGATCGAGGGAAAGATGAACGGAGCAAAATACAGAGAGACCCTTGATGAAAGCCTGATCCAGAGTGCTCAGGACCTCAGACTGGGGTGAAGGTTCACATTCCAACAGGACAACAACCCTAAGCACACAGCCAAGACAACGCAGGAGTGGCTTCGGGACAAGTCTCTGAATGCTTCTTGAGTGGCCCAGCCAGAGCCCAGACTTGAACCCGATCTAAAATCTCTGGAGAGACCTGAAAATAGCTTTGCAGCAACGCTCCCCATCCAACCTGACAGAGCTTGAGAGGATCTGCAGAGAAGAATTGGAGAAACTCCCCAAATACAGGTGTGCCAAGCTTGTAGTGTCATACCCAAGAAGACTCGAGGCAATAATCACTGCCAAAGGTGCTTCAACAAATTAATGAGTAAAAGGTTGAATACTTGTATATATTTTATACATTTGCAAAATGTATACAAACCTGTTTTTGATTTGTCATTATGTGGTATTGTGTGTAGATTGATGAGAATATAAATATATATATTTTTTTTTAATCTATTTTAGAATAAGGCTGTAACGTAACCACATGTGTGAAAAGTCATGGTGACTTCAGAAAGTATTCATACCCCTTGAGTAATTCCACATTTTGTTGTGTTACAGCTTGAATTCAAAATGGATAAAATATTTTTTTTGAATTCTCGCCCATCTACACACAATACCCCACAATGACAAAGTGAAAACATGTTTTCAGAAATGTTTACACATTTATTGAATATGAAATACAGAAATGTCTTACTTACATAAGTATTCATACCTGTGAGTCAATACATGTTAAAATCACCTTTGGCAGCGATTACAGCTGTGAGTCTTTCTGTGAAAGTCTCCTAAGAGCTTTGCACACCTACCTTGTACAATATTTGTGCAATATTATTTTTAAAAATCTTCATGATCTGTCAAATTGGTTATTGATCATTGCTAGATAACCATTTTCAAGTCTTGCCATATATTTTCAAGCAGATTTAAGTAAAACTGTAACTTGGCCACTCCGGAACATTCACTGTCTTCTTGGTAAGCAACTCCAGTGTAGATTTGGCCTTGTGTTTTAGGTTATTGTCATGCTGAAAGGTGAATTCATCTCCCAGTGGCTGGTGGAAAGCAAACTGAACCAGGTTTTCCTCTAGGATTTTGCCTATGCTTGGCTCCATTCCATTTATTTTTTATCCTGAAACACTCCCCAGTCCTTAACGAATACAAGCATACCCATAATATGATGCAGCCACCACTATGCTTGAAAATGTGTTGTATTGGATTTGCCGCAAACATAACACTTTGTATTTAGGACAAAAAGTGAATTGCTTTGCCACATGTTTTGCAGTATTACGTTAGTGCCTTGTTTTGTAATATTTATATTCTGTACAGGCTTCCTTCTTTTCACTCTGTCAATTAGGTTAGTATTGTGGAGTAACTACAATGTTGTTGATCCATCCTCAGTTTTCTCCTATCACTGTTTTAAAGTCACCATTCCTTCCTCTCTGGCAACTGAGTTAGGAAGGACACCTGCCTTTGTAGTGACCGGGTGTATTGATACACCATACAAAGTTGAATTAATAACTTCACCATGTTCAAAGGGATATTCAATGTCTGCTTATTGTGGGTAGGCCAGTGACAAAATCAACATTATATCCTTTTAAAATTCATGCTGTAACACAACAAAATTTGGAAAAATACAAGGGGTGTGAATACTTTCTGAAGGCACTGTATATGAGCATATGCTTATTTTTCACATTTGTACTGTAGCATGCTTTGCTTCTATAAAGATGTGTATACAAAGTCTGTCTCCACAGCAAATATATTGCTCGCTCAATTATACCATTGCTACAGAGTAGTCTATACCCAGTGATCTTCTTCTTTAACCAGCTCAATATGTCAGCTCTTAGAAAATCCCTTTAATGAGTCCAACAGGCAAGTCCATCAAAAGACAGGTCAATGTGAGGAAAAAGGGAAGAGAGAATAAAGAGCGGTATGGTTCAAAATGACTGCAGCTCGACAAACCGCTACGATGGAAGACGCTGGTGACCTCGTGCTATTGGCCAATGACCAGGGGGTCATCTTTCAGCATGCGCACACAGGTACTACAGATGAAAGACATTGTGGGAGAGGGGGACAGGGAGAGAGGGAGGGAGAAGGGGTTGTTTGCTCAGAAGAGCTCAGTGAGAGGAGTAGGGAGTACGCACTGACTGGGGAATATTAAAAATAATCATTTGGGTTGAGCTAAGAAAATGGCTGTGTGTGTGCATCTGTCTGACTCTATTTGCATGTGCCTAGGAATGTACACTGTATGTCTCTGTGGTCTCTGTCTGACTGACATGATTAGTCTGATTGAGTTGGTTTTGTTGTGTGTTGTGTTTGAAGTGTGTTTGCTCACTTGTGTAAGCATCATGTATGCTTTTATGTGTGTGCGTGGGAGTGTGTTTTCAGTGTGAGTTTCCCCTTTGGGTTAAATCTCCAATTCCACCCAGAAACACACATTTTCCCTCTTTCTCTCTCTCCCTCTCTTCCCCTCTCTCTTTCGTGTCAGTGCTATTCTTCAATCACACCAATTGCTTGTGAGTCTAATGTGAGATGTTCAGCTCATCATGCGCGCTGCCCCACTTTCAAGCAGCCAGTAAGCAACAAACCTCTAAATAAATCCAATAAGTGTCAGCTTCACAACACGGAACTAAACATCAGAGCTCACAGTCTCCCAGTAGCATTTCCCCAGTGTGACTCCACCGAGGACCCCATTCAGCCACCCTCCGCCCTGCCTGCCTGAAACGGCATGGAATAGAAATAGCTGTCCGTGCACATTGCCTGAAGTGGAACAGAATCCAAAGGCTTGCTATGAAACGTGTTAAGATGGAGAAAAAACTATGCTTTTCTACACGGCATCGTTGGCTGGTAGAGCGGGAAATGTGAGACAGACAGATCAAAGGATGCCAAACATGTTCGTAAAGACGTTGCTTAAACACGTCGTCTTCGAAACAGGGCCCCTGATTAAGAGGATCTTAAGAAGTCGTTATTTAAAAAAATGTGGGTTGAGTTTGATTGTGTCCCAAATGGCACCCTATTGCCAATGATCTACTTTTGACCAGGGCCCATAGGGCATAACACACTATATGAGGAATATGGTTCCATTTGGGACACAGATATTTTCAGATGGATTTTGTTCCAACCGCACGCCCTTTCTCCTCTCCAGCTCAATTCACACCCTTAGGAACGTGTCATGCAAGTATGAGTGATATACAGTAGAATGCATCGACAACCGTCAAAGCACAAAACGTCCATTTCAAATTTCAAAAAGCCTTGGAAAGAGAAACCATTATACCATTGCTACAGAGAAGTCTAGACCCAGTGGTCTTTTTCTTTAACCAGCTCAATATGTCAGCTCTTAGACAATCCCTTTAATGAGTCCAACAGGCAAGTCCATCAAAAGACAGGTCAGTGTGAGGAAAAAGGGAAGAGAGAAAAAAAAACATTCAAAATGACTGCAGCTCGACAAACCGCTGCGATGGAAGACGCTGGTGACCTCGTGCTATTGGCCAATGACCAGGGGGTCATCTTTCAGTATGAGCACACAGGTACTACAGATGAAAGACATTGTGGGAGAGGGGGACAGGGAGAGAGGGAGGGAGAAGGGGTTGTTCGCTCAGAAGAGCTCAGTGAGAGGAGTAGGGAGTACGCACTGACTGGGGAATATAAAAAATAATCATTTGGGTTGAGCTAAGAAAATGGCTGTGTGTGTGTGTGTGTGTGTGTGTGTGTGTGTGTGTGTGTGTGTGTGTGTGTGTGTGTGTGTGTGTGTGTGGGTGTGTGGGTGTGTGGGTGTAAGGAGGAGGGACGTCGGTGACTGCCTCTTCTCCAGCTATCATGCAATATTAATGGCCTCTATCGATTATGTCTATCCTTCACTGGGGAGATGGGACACACAGACATGTCTGCAGTCACTCACACCTCCACTCACGCACACACACACACCACACATACACACACACACATCTCAAGACACGGAAAACTCATGTGGACAATCCCCCCCAGACTCAAATAAATAACGTAAAAACCTATCTTCTGTCTTTCCTCCCTCCATACCTCCTACCTCCATCCCCCATCCAATATAGTGTACCAGGTTCGTGTAACAAAGTGCCATGACGTCCCCAGTTTCATTTGTAGGAGGACAAGAGACAAACTTCTCAGTTTCATTTGTAGGAGGACAAGAGACAAACTCCTCAGTTTCATTTGTAGGAGGACAAGAGACAAACTCCTCAGTTTCATTTGTAGGAGGACAAGAGACAAACTCCTCAGTTTCAATTGCTGGAGCTGTCGGCCCATTTCCCCACAATGTACAGGCGTGTTGGACGGTCTTGTAAGATCACCGACTGAGGGGAAAAAGTAATATTTATTATTCATTATTCTCTTCTTTCTCTACTCGTTTCTCACTCTTGTCTCTTCAAGATGGAATACATTCTAAGTCCAAGGATTGATAAGTTGACTGGCTGCCGTCCGCCGAGGGTAGTGTGTGTGAGCGTGCATGCTTGTGTTGGTATGTAAGGGTATTGGGCTAGATTTGTCAGAATGTGTAGGTTTTTCTGGCCCATTGACCGCTTAATCATGTAATTACCCACTGGGCACAAACTGTTTTAACGTGATTTGTCAACATATTGTGACGTGGAATCTACGTGGAAAATACATTGGGTTTGAAAAAAGTCAACGTAAGCTGTTGTTTTGAGGGTGAAATTTCAACGACAGGATTATGTCATCATGATAACCAAATTTCAACATAGACAAACCTTGTGTAAAATATGTTGAATTTGTACCTTTGTCAGATCTTCAACCTTATATACACTATCAGAAAAAAAACTATAAGCTAGGCAGCACCTCTTACTGGAGAATTTATCTATCTAAAGTTGTCTTTTGGTCTCCCATCCAGTGTTTTAACCAGGCCCAGCTATGATATTTGTCACTATTTTATTTTATTTAGCCTTTATATATTTTAAAAGGGAAAACATATTAAGACCTAGGTCTCTTTACAAATGTGCCATGTATATACAACATAAATATACACAATATACGAAAACATATACACATTAAAATACAAAAATATGCTTATAGGAAGCACAAATAAAACATTACAAATCACCCAGAAAAACTGTTACATTCCTCCACAAATAAGTCTTCAATCAATACTTTAAATTGCCTTAACGGCACCAGAACATCAAGATGAAAAGTATTTAGAATTTAGTTCCAGCAATAAGGTGCATTAAAACTAAAAGCAGATTTACCTAGCTCGGTTGAGACCCTTGGAACCTCAAGAGTTAACCAATCCTGTGAACAGGTTAGGCAACTCAGGTGTCTATACTTCAACAGCAAAGTTAGATGAGACGGAAATGTATGAAGTAGAGCCTTGTAAACAAAAAATAAATAATGTAGTGATCTACGTGTTTTTAGCGACATCCAATCAACCTTTTGATAAAGAATGCAGTAATGAGTATAAAAACTGTCACCTGTAACAAAATGAAGGGCACTATGGTCGATGGCATCCAAAGGTTTAAGAGTACTAGCATCTGCACTTAGATAAATAATATTACCATAATCAAGAACAGATAAAAGGTTGGCTGAATAATCTGCTCCTACTGCTTAGAGAAAAGCATGATCTGTTTCTGTAGAAAAAGCCCACTTTAAGTCTTAGCTGCTTAACCAGCTCATGTACACCGCTGGTCCAAAAAAACCTACCCATTCAAGGGTTTTTCTTAATTTTTTGCTATTTTTTTACATTGTAGATAATAGTGAAGACATCACAACTATGAAATAGCACATATGGAGTCATGTAGTAACCAAAAAACAAATCAAAATATATTTTATATTTGACATTCTTCAAATAGCCACACTTTGCCTTGATGACAGCTTTGCACACTCTTGGCATTCTCTCAACCAGCTTCACGTGGAATTATTTTCCAACAGTCTTGAAGGAGTTCCCACATATGCTGAGCACTTGTTGGCTGCTTTTCCTTCACTCTGCAGTCCGACTCATCCCAAACCACCTCAATTTGGTTGAGGTTGGGGGATTGTGGAGGCCAAGTCATCTGATGCAGCACTCCATTACTCTCCTTCTTGGTAAAATAGCCCTTACACAGCCTGGAGGTGTGTTGGGTCATTGTCCTGTTGAAAAACAAATCATAGTCCCACTAAGCCCAAACCAGATGGGATGGTGCATCGCTGCAGAATGCTGTGGTAGCCAAGCTGGTTAATTATGCCTTGAATTCCAAATAAATCACAAACAGTGTCACCAACACAGCACAGCACTCCCACACCATAACACCTCCTCCTCCATGCTTTACGGTGGGAAATACACATGCGGAGATCATCCGTTCAACCACACCGCGTCTCACAAAGACATGGCGGTTGGAAACAAAAATCTCCTATTTGGACTCCAGACCAAAGGACAAATTTCCACCGGTCTAATGTCCATCTAATGTCTTCTTTTTACTGGTGTCCTTTAGTAGTGGTTTCTTTGCAACAATTCGACCATGAAGGCCTGATTCACACAGTCTCCTCTGAACAGCTGATGTTGAGATGCGTCTGTTACTTGAACTCCGTGAAGTATTTATTTGGGCTGCAATTTCTGATGCTGGTAACTAATGAATGTATCCTCTGCAGAAAAGGTACCTCTGTGTCTTCCATTCCTGAGGCGGTCCTCATGAGAACAGTTTCATCATAGTGCTTGATGGTTTTTGTGAAAGAAACTTCCATGTTCTTGAAATTTTCCATATTGACTGACCTTCATGTCTTAAAGTAACAATGGACTGTCGTTTCTCTTCACTTATTTGAGCTGTTTTTGTGATGACAACCAAACACAATTCAATATCACTTTTCAATTATAGTAAATAGCCTATTAACTTGTTGACAGGTTAAGAAAGTATATGTTGGATTCATGTCTCCAACTCAACCAAAACTAAAAGTTAAAGAATGTGATTAAGTCAGTGGCTCAATCCAAGCAGTAGAAACATCTCCTTTAAATGTTGATATTTGGTTGCATTGTCAAATAGAGTGTGCATGTTCAAGATAGCATACATAGGTCATCGCAGGTCTGTGGAGATCTTTACAATTGCTGTAATAATCTGTGCAGAATCTCAAACGGTATTGATCACTTGCACCACGTACTTTTAATGTAGTTTCAACTGCAATCCAGGCTGTTTGGTTCTACTTTTAGATGAAGCACAGTGATAATACATTAATCTGTTGCATAAATAAACAAAATCTCTGACATGTTTTTTTTTTTATTTGATTTATGTCACCTTTATTTAACCAGGTAAGCTAGTTGAGAACAAGTCCTCATTTACAACTGCGACCTGGCCAAGATAAAGCAAAGCAGTGCGACACAAACAACAACACAGAGTTACACATGGAATAAACAAGCGTACAGTCAATAACACAATAGAAAAAAATAAAGTCTATATACAGTGTGTGCAAATGGCGTGAGGAGGTAGGCAATTAATAGGCCATAGTAGCGAAGTAATTACTATTTTGCAGATTAACACTGGAGTGATAAATGTGCAGATGATGATGTGCAAGTATAGATACTGGTGTGCAAAAGAGCAGAAAAGTAAATAAAAACAATATGGGGATGAGGTAGGTAGATTGGGTGGGCTATTTACAGATGGACTATGTACAGCTGCAGCGATCGGTTAGCTGCTCAGATAGCTGATGTTTAAAGTTAGTGAGGGAAATGTAAGTCTCCAGCTTCAGCGATTTTTGCAATTCGTTCCAGTCACTGGCAGCAGAGAACTGTAAGGAAAGGCGGCCAAAGGAGGTGTTGGCTTTGGGCATGACCAGTGAGATATACCTGCTGGAGCGCGTGCTACGGGTGGGTGTTGTTATCGTGACCAGCGAGCTGAGATAAGGCGGAGCTTTACCTAGCATAGACTTATAGATGATCTGGAGCCAGTAGGTCTGGCAACGAATATGTAGCGATGGCCAGCCGACTAGAGCATACAGGTCGCGGTGGTGGGTGGTATAAGGGGCTTTGGTAAAAAAATGGATGGCCCTGTGATAGACTGCATCCAGTTTGCTGAGTAGAATGTTGGAGGCTATTTTGTAAATGACATCGCCGAAGTCGAGGATCGGTAGGATAGTCAGTTACTAGGGTAAGTTTGGTGGCGTGAGTGAAGGAGGCTTTGTTTTGAAATAGAATGCCGATTCTAGATTTGATTTTGGATTGGAGATGTTTAATATGAGTCTGGAAGGAGAGTTTACAGTCTAGCCAGACACCTAGGCATTTGTAGTTGTCCACATATTCTAGGTCAGAACCGTCCAGGGTAGTGATGCTAGTCGGGCGGGCGGGTGCGGGCAGCGAACGGTTGAAAAGCATGCATTTGGTTTTTACTAGCGTTTAAGAGCAGTTGGAGGCCACGGAAGGAGTGTTGTATGGCATTGAAGCTCGTTTGGAGGTTAGTTAACACAGTGTCCAAAGAAGGACCAGATGTATTCAGAATGGTAACGTCTGTGTAGAGGTGGATCAGGAAATCACCCGCAGCAAGAGCGACATCATTGATATACATAGAGAAAAGAGTTGGCCCGAGAATTGAACCTTGTGGTACCCCCATAGAGACTGCCAGAGGTCCGGACAACAGGCCCTCCGATTTGACACACTGAACTCTGTCTGCGAAGTAGTTGGTGAACCAGGCGAGGCAGTCATTTGAGAAACCAAGGCTATTGAGTCTGCCGATAAGAATATGGTGATTGACAGAGTCAAAAGCCTTGGCCAGGTCGATGAAGACGGCTGCACAGTACTGTCTTTTATCAATGGCGGTTATGATATAGTTTAGTACCTTGAGCGTGGCTGAGGTGCACCCGGAGTGGAGAAGGTACAGCGGAGAAGGTACGGTGGGTTTCGAAATGGTCAGTGATCTGTTTATTAACTTGGCTTTCGAAGACTTTAGAGAGGCAGGGCAGGATGGATATAGGTCTATAACAGTTTGGGTCTAGAGTGTCACCCCCTTTGAAGAGGGGGATGACCGCGGAAGCTTTCCAATCTTTAGAGATCTCGGACAATATGAAAGAGAGGTTGAACAGGCTGGTAATAGGGGTTGCAACAATGGCGGCGGATAGTTTTAGAAATAGAGCTAGCCCAGCCCAGCTGGTTTGTACTGGTCCAGGTTTTGCAGCTCTTCCAGAACATCTGAAATCTGGATTTGGGTGAAGGAGAAGCTGGGGAGGCTCGGGCAAGTAGCTGTGGAGGGGACAGAGCAGTTGGCCAGGGTTGGGGTAGCCAGGAGGAAACCATGGCCAGCCGTAGAGAAATGCTTATTGAATTTTTCGATTATCATGGATTTATCGGAGGTCACCGTGTTTCCTAGCCTCAGAGCAGTGGGCAGCTGGGAGGAGGTGCTCTTGTTCTCCATGGACTTTACCGTGTCCAAAAACTTTTTGGAGTTAGAGCTACAGGATGCAAATTTCTGTTTGATAAAGCTAGCCTTTGCTTTCCTGACTGACTGTGTGTATTGGTTCCTGACTTCCCTGAACAGTTGCATTGTATTCTCATTTGAACTTTGCTGTGCTTTTAAATGGTTCAAAGTGCAGTGATAGACATTTCGGTGTATACTTAACCAAAATTCTTACATTCTATTTCCATTGGAATTTGGTTGTGCTTTTAGATGGTTTAAAGCATAGTGACAACACATTGGAAGTTCAACTAAGTTTTGTCTGTTTTTTTGAGTGGGTGAACATAGGTTGTAATCTCATTGATCAGCGTCTCATCCAAATATTACCCAATTATCCACGTTGAAATTACGTGTTGTGCCCAGTAGGTAGTAAACAATAAAATGACTTACCTTTAGAAGGACACAGAATACCAAGAAAACAGCATTCATCAAGACAACAGAGGATGCGGAGGAGAGGAGAGAAAGGGAGAGAATAACAAACACTGAATTAGTAATTGGTTTATAATTTTCTTGGTAACAAGTTGTATACCACATATGCAAAACTGTTTCGGATGAGAGAGAAAGAGATGTCATAGGCTTTGACTGCTGCAGTCCTTAATATTTATATACTCACATCTCTCTTTATGGAGAGAGTAGCATATTATGACAGAGTCAAGAGAGATGTCATCAGTTTATGTCTAGTGTTATGACAGTTTCTGGCAGTATTATAGGTGTGATAGTCGTCTACACACTCATTAGTGCTGGTGCTCATTTTAACGTCCAACCGATGACGCCCAATGAATAGTAATGATATGTTGTCAGGAATCCTTTTGCTTCGAGTTGACAAAGTAGGTTGGAATGATGGATCTGATGATAGGAAAAGAAAATGAGCTCTGCAAACACAATAGCTACTTGTGTGAGGTTCCAACGTGCATCACCTAGTATTTATCTGTAAATATATGATTCCAACACCAAACTCCCCACTCATGTATAATAGGCTGACTACACCGTTCGCGTCGCTTGCGCGAGCGTTGCAAAATCTATATTATTTAATTATTGCACCCACACTGCTCACGCGCGCCAACGAGCGTCTGCGTTGCCAAAAGCTAAAATAGAAGTCAGTTCTATTTGTGATACAGATCGCGCTGCAAGTCCTGCCTCTCCCATCTCCTCATTGGTTTATAGAAACAGGTACCCACGTGCCATCTCCTCATTAGCTATACCTACGTGGGTGACTGAAAGACGAACAAGGCCAGTGGTGGTAATGCACCTAATTTATAAAAGTTGCCAATCGCAATATAATGTCAAGAGAAGAAAAGGCCTGGAAGGAGGAGAGATGACTAGAAACGATTCGGTTGACCGTTTTAAGTGTGAATTAATTGGCGGAGTAGAGGTCATTGTGCATTTGAGGTAAAATAACAACTCAATGTTTATATCCCAGGACAAATTAGCTAGCAACAGCAAGCTAGCTAAATAGGACAAATTAGCTAGCAAGTGCAAGCAAGCTAGCTAAATTTCCATAAGTGTTTAATGCTTTTCGACCTGTTCCCCAAATTAATATAATTGGTTCAGAGTTTGTGTGTCGTGATCGTGTTCGGTGTGGGGGGACAAAATACATTTATGAATGATGGCGCACGATGGCGCACACAGCCGGTTTGGGTTCCGTGTAAGTCTCGTGCTATTATTCGCCTGGTAGAGTATCTCATGATAACCTGTAGACCACACTATCTACCTAGAGAGTTTTCATCTGTATTTTTCGTAGCTGATTACATACCACCACAGTCATAGATTGGCACCAAGACAGCATTGAATGAGCTGAATGAACAAGAAAATGCCCAGAGGTGGCGCTCCTAGTAGCCGGGGACATTAATGCAGGGAAACTTATATCCATTTGACCAAATTTCAATCAGCATGTCAACTGTGCAACCAGAGGGGAAAAAAACTCTGGACCACCAATACTCCACACAGAGACGCATACAAAGCTCTTTGACCATAATTCTATCCTCCTGATTCCTGCTTACAAGCAAAAATTAAAGCAGGAAGCACCAGTAAACTAGATAAATAAAAAAGTGGTCAGATGAAGCAGATGCTAAGCTACAGGACTGTTTTGCTAGCACAGACTTGAATATGTTCCGGGATTCCTCTGATAGCATTGAGGCGTACACCACATCAGTCATTGGCTTCATCAATAAGTGCATCAATGACTTTGTCCCCACAGTGACTGTACATATGTACCCCAACCAGAAGCCATGGATTACAGGCAACATCCGCACTGAGCTAAGGGCTAGAGCTGCCGCTTTCGAGGAGCGGGACTCTAACCCGGAACCTTATAAGAAATCCCGCTATGCCCTCCGATAAACCATCAAACAGGCAAAGCATCAATACAGGACTAAGATTCAATTGTACTACACCGGCTCTGACACTCATCGGATGTGGCAGGGCTTGCAAACCATTACAGACTACAAAGGGGAGCACAGCCGAGAGCTGCCCAGTGACACGAGCCTACCAGATGAGATAAACTACTTCTATGCTCGCTTCGAGGCAAATAACACTGAAACATGCATGAGAGCACCAGCTGTTCCGGAAGACTGTGTGATCACGCTCTCCGCAGCTGATGTGAGTAAGACCTTTAAACAGGTCAACATTCACAAGGCCGCAGGGCCAGACGGATTACCAGGACGTGTACTGCGAGCATGCGCTGACCAACTGGCAAGTGTCTTCACTGACATTTTCAAACTCTCCCTGTCCGAGTCTGTAATACCAACATGTTTTAAGCAGACCACCATACTGCCTGTGCCCAAGAACACTAAGGTAACCTGCCTAAATGACTACCGACCCATAGCACTCACGTCTGTAGCCATGAAGTGCTTTGAAAGTCTGGTCATGGCTCACATCAACACCCTTACCCCAGAAACCCTAGACCCACTCAATTTGCATTCCACCCCAACAGATCCACAGATGATGCAATCTCTATTGCACTCCACACTGCCCTTTCCCACCTGGACAAAAGAAACACCTCTGTGAGAATGCTATTCGTTGACTACAGCTCAGCGTTCAACACCATAGGGCCCCCAAAGGACCCTGGGACTAAACAACTCCATCTGCAACTGGATCCTTGACTTCCTGACGGGCCGCCTCCAGGTGGTAAGGGTAGGTAACAACACATCCGCACGCTGATCCTCAACACAGGGGCTCAGTCCCCTCCTGTACTCCCTGTTCACTCATGCCTGCACGGCCAGGCACAACTCCAACACCATCATTAAGTTTGCTAATGACACAACAGTGGTAGGCCTGATCAACGACAATGACGAGACAGCCTATAGGGAGGAGGTCAGAGACCTGGCCGTGTGGTGCCTGGACAACAACCTCTCCCTCAATGTGATCAAGACAAAGGAGATGATTGTGGACTACAAGAAAAAGAGGACCGAGCACGCCCCCATTCTCATCGATGGGGCTGCAGTGGAGCAGGTTGAGAACTTGGTGTCCCTATCACCAACAAACTAACATGGTCCAAGCACACCAAGACAGTGGTGAAGAGGGCACGACAAAACCTATTCCCACTCAGGAGACTGAAAAGATTTGGCATGGGTCCTCAGATCCTCAAAAGGTTCTACAGCTGCACCATCGAGAGCATCCTGACTGGTTGCATCCCTGCCTGGTATGGCCTCTGCTCAGCCTCCGACCGCAAGGCACTACAGAGGGTAGTGCGAATGGCCCAGTACATCACTGTGGCCAAGCTTCCTGCCATCCAGGACCTCTATACCATGCGATATCAGAGGAAGGCCCTAGAAATTGTCAATGACTCCAGCCACCCTAGTCATAGACTGTTCTCAAACGGTACAGGAGCGCCATGTCTAGATCCAAGAGGCTTCTAAACAGCTTCTACCCCCAAGCCATAAGACTTATGAACATCTAATCAAATGGCTACCCAGACTATTTGCATTTACCCCCCTCTCCCCCTCTTTACACCGCTATTACTCTCTGTTGTTGTTATCTATGCATAGTCACTTCAATAACTCTACCTACATGTACATATTACCTCGACTAACCGGTGCCCGCGCACATTGACTCTGTACCCGTACCCCCCTGTATATAGTCTCCCTACTGTTGTTTTACTGCTGCTCTTTAATTACTTGTTACTTTTATCTCTTATTCTTGTCTGTATTTTTTTGAAACTGCATTGTTGGTTGGGGGCTCTTTAAGTAAGCATTTCACTGTAAGGTGAACCTGTTGTATTTGGCTTATGTGACTAATAAAATATGATTTAATTTGGAGAAAAAAAATGATCAAGGGCATTATTTGCATACCATTACATTTACACAGAAAGCGTCAAATTCAATCTCCTATTTCTATTGTCGTTTTCTTGTCACCACAGTCACATGTACTTGGCAAAGAAAAGCATGAGCTGCCATATGTGTCAGTCCATTAAACTAAACCAGGTTGTGAGGGTATTTAATTGAAACGCAGCCAATAAAACGCGTAGGCATGCTAAATTAGCTTCCATACAGCCCTGGGGGCCACTGTTGCTGTGTATTGGAACATGCTACCGTCATGTCAAAAATGACCTTCGGGGGGAAGAATTTGCCTCCTGCAACGTGATTACCAATTTCCATATCCAGTTGTAGCACTATAGCCACGTTGATTTGATTTCATTGGGTTAATAGGATTTGATCTGCCATGCACTGCCACCAATATCCATAAAACCAGGCCCCCAGAATGTAGGCTCGAGTGTGTGCATGTTATTGGCTGGCGCACCCCTCTGGAGCCCTCACAGAACATTTCCAACAACGTTGTGAGTGTTAATGAAGAGTTGTCAAGCTTTCATGCACGGTGGCCGGCAGAGTGGTAGAGGCAATTATGGGGGTGTAATGCTAGTAGTGGTGGCGATATAACTCTGAATTATAATGCCCATATTTATGGGAGTTGGGAGGTTGCTGTGTGGCAGATTGTGTGTGTGTATGTGTGTGTATGTATGTAGGCTGTATGTTAGATAGATGGATAGCTAGATGGATAGTAATAGGATGACTTCTAGTCCTCCAATGCACAGATCTGTCGGAGAGAGTGCTTCAAACACATGTACACCCACACAAACATCACACACTCGCAACCTCCACATATGTATGTATGTATTCACACAAGCTACTTCCACTTATCTTTTTGTATACAGACATACACAAGCACACACACACACATATACACACACATACTCAGACACAATGTTAATCTGGTAATGGAGAAGTGGAGACACAGCTTTTCACTTCAAGGCTCAGCAGGTAGCTTTTCATTTGCTTCCCTGACCACGGAAAAAAAACAGTGGCCCCAGCATCGATCCCTGCCTCCCTCCCTTCATTACCATGTTAATATCTGCAAAATGCTCCTCTTTCAGAAAAGCACAGGCTCACTCCACAGCAAGAGATGGAGGGAATGAGGGGAGGAAGACTACTTTCCTTTCGTTCCAGCCATGAAAAAATGTGAAGAGTAGGGGGAAAACTAAAACACACAAAGCTCTGGGGTGTCCAAGCGAATGCCTGTTTTAGTTCCGGGTGATTTCCTCACTCTCTGCGAGTCTGACTGGGGGCCTCCAGGAATGGGTGGGTGGGGGTGGAAACATACCCAGGAGAAGAAGCCTCTGCCTTGGGTAAGTAGGGGGGATGGAGCCTTGTGTAGCTAGCCTAGCATCATTAGCCATCTCCAGCTGCCTGGGTAATGTGCACACTTCATTTCCCCCCTGTGTGCCCCCAAACCACTGCATCTCCCAGTGCCTCCAAACTACC